>NC_135611.1:19980000-20715000 GCF_053574225.1 Canis aureus | reverse complement strand
CTGGAAATCTCAACTCCTGTTCTATTCACTCCCTGCCAGCCAGCATCCACGAGCACAAACTGAATTACATATAAGAAAAGGAGTCTTTTTTCTTATGTAATTAAATCTTAGGAGACGCTAGTAAGTAAACATCAGATTTTTTTTTTTTTCCCATGAAAGGAAGAGGAATATTCGGAGAGAGGAAGATGGTAGTAAAATCCTCTCCCCCTGCGGGCCCCCATCCCCGTACCCCAACACATTCGGATTCCTTTGCCTAAACGCATGGAATCCGACTCTAACCTGGTTTAACCTCTCCACGGGCCCTGTAACGCTCTCATTCCCTCCAGCACTAACGTAGCAGGCCTTTTAGGGATTCCAACGAGGCATCATCAGGTGAGGATCTCCATTTCTGGGCATTTCAGGAATCTGAGAGTAACCCAGGCCTCTTTAATTTTTACAGGTGACTCAATTTTTGTTGTGACCAGAACTGAACATAAAGCTTTTAAAAGCTTAAATGTACACATTTATGCATTCATTACACAGTGTTAAATCTAATTTGTTCTTTTTACTGTCACAGGAAGCACATGTTTAAAGCAATCTGTTTCCTCATGTGAATGCTTTCCTGTCTGTTTAAAAAAAATTGCGACACACTTTACCCTGAGTAACCAAGAGGTGATCATAAATATCCCTAAATAGCATTAAACAGATATGAAAGACATTAACACTTTCAGAATGCCAAAGTAGTATTAAAAAAAAAATTCTAACAGATGCTCCTAGGTCAAAAAGTGAAATGTGTGTTTCCTGAAAAAACACTCTCATCAGAATCATAAATGAACTGTGAGCGGAGAAGAGGTGTTGCTGAACAAACGGGGATCCTTTTGGGGAGGAACACAGCAATCCACTGCCAAAGTGTACTTGCCATAAAAAGCCAAATTGAAATGGAAGTTTGATGAAAACCAATATCCTTTGTGATCCACAAGGTGGCAATGACTACAAATGAGGGGTGGCTCCCTCGGATCTATCGGGTTTCCCAGAGAGACGGTCTGTCTCTGTGACCCCAAGCCTCTGTCCCGCTCGGGGACACGAGGAAGGGATCCAGCCACAAGGACCTTTCCTGAGGAGTCTAACGCGCGGCCTGGCTTTTCCGTCAATGAAACCTGGGAAAAGTCACTCGTTGGGGGAGGTGGAGACCATGCTCTCTTTCCCCCCACTCCCTTTGGCAGATGTTTTTTTCTTTCAATGCAAGGCTTCTTCACTCATCAGCCCGTGTAAAAAAAAAAAAAAAAAAAAATTGTTCTAAGTCTCCCTTAGCTGACAAGCAAAAACAAGTTTTCGTTTATGAATTCAGCAATGGCACTGAGAAAAAAAAATTACAATGTGGCAAAGGCCAGAATCCAGCAATTCTTGGACTTTACCTTAAAACATCTGGATAAATAGTCCTGTTTCATGTTAGCAATTTACCTAAACAGGCCTAAACAAATCCAACTCTGTTTTACGTGAGAAGCGCAACAGAGCGCCACATACTCCCTCTCCCCAACCCATCTCCAGCCGGCCATCAGGTGGAGTAAAAACCCCAGGCCTGACCTCGTCTCACAGGGACCAGAGCCAGGCCTCCCAAGGGGTGCATGGCTCGGAGGACCCGCTTGCGGCCAATCACAGGGGAGGACTGATAGAAGATGAAAGAAGAAGCATGTATCTCCTTATCGCTCAGAGTCAGGGCTGATTCAGGCATCAACAAACTCCTGGCAGAGGGAACCATATTACGCGGCGCTCCGTCATCTAGGCCTCACGTCCCATTTCAAAAGAAAGAAGATGGGAGTGCATGCTTCTGGCACAAACTTTGTAGAGCGACATGTCTAATGATTCAAACAGCTGGCGAGGGGGCTTGACCTGATAGAGACACTCCTGCAGGGACGAGAAGACCTACAAAAAGTGCCTGCAGTAGTACATAATTTCAGAAAAAAGCAAGTGACCCCCATTAGATAGAATTCTTCCAACAGGTAGTTGAGGCTCTGGTCTCGGCTCCTGCTCCAGGAGGCTGCGTGTCAAACTCTCTCAAGTGCCCGAAGACAGGCGGTCACCTTGCTGCTGATGTTGGCACTGCCGGGGGCTCAGCAGCACCGTCACCAGGCCTGTGCGTTTCTTACGTATTTACGAGAGCTCAGCACTGCGCCGCGCACATTATATAGATTTTGTCGTTTATTTCTTTCTTACAGTGTCATCAAGGGGTACATCTGTTTTCCCCATTTGTAAGGGAAGATTCGAGGCTATCAGGGTCATGTGCCCGCGGCCCTGGGCCGGGAAGCGGCCCGGCCACTGGAGCCCGGGTGACTACCGTCCACGCTCGGGCCACCGGGCTGCAGCGTCTGGGCCGCAGGGATGCCCCGGCCAACGCTCAAGCCTCCCTACGGGCCCAGCCCCAGCAGAGGCTGTGCACTGCAGCCACCGCGCACCTCACAGGTACTGACGGTCATTCCATAGTGCCACTGAGCTTTGGAAGACTTAATTTATTCCAGATTGGCGAGTCCTTGAGACTCAAACAACAATCAGGTGGTGGAGAGCTTTCTGTTCCACCAAGTGGCCCAAAGAGCCACTGGCAGGAGAGCAAGAGCATCATGATTAAAGACAGACCAACCCTGCAGACACACTGGGCCTCAATCCCAGCTCTGCCGTTTACTGGCTGTGTGACCTCGGGCACGTGTCTTCACCCTTCTGTGTCTGGTTTCTTAGGTCATGAATAAAGGGGTAGGATATCCCATCCCAAAAGCTTTTGTTGGAGTTAAGTGATCTATTAGATGCAAAGGGCTCAGTTCCCGGCACAGAACAAGCACTACGGTGTGGACTCATCACTGGTGCATCCACATCACCTCACGAGGCAGGTGCGATTTATACCTGCTTCACAGACCATGAAACAGGTTTGTGACACAACCAGGGCCACTAGGTGAGTAAGCTGACGATCCCAGACATTTAATTAGGAAGAGCTCTTTATTTCTAGTGCAGTGTTGTTTCCATCCCACCACACCACTCCTATGACTGTATTCATTCACTGGAAATGTGTTTCAAAGAAATATGCAAGGCAGTGAATGTGGCCTCTACGGGCCAAAAAAAGATGCATGCAAGGAAGATCCTTACCCCTTCCAAGGTGGTTACCAGCAAGTAAGAGGACTCGGCATTTCCAAAATGAACCTGAAGGACAGTAAATCCCTACGTTTCACTGTGTGCATCACTTGATTTTTTTTTTTGAATGCACAACCTTCTCTGAAGGCCAGACTTCATGCTCGTCAACGTGCTAAAGTCATCTCCAGCAGTTGGGGATGTTAAGTGACACAACACTGAAAACTTCCCTAAACAGGAAGGACCTTAGCTGTGAAGCTCCACAACTTAAATACAGAGTATACTGGAGAGCAGGAGATGTTCAGTGTGACTTGGTGTGTCGGAAATGCTTTCTTCTCCCTCCCACCTGGATGCTCCCAGTTTATTATAGGTTCCACTTAACAGCTAGGTTGTTGGTGTAATTTATTAAAGGGAAAACAAAGTAGCACTGTGTGTAGAATAATTACTTCTTGGGATTTGAATTTCATAATTCTAACTATATCATCGGCCCATAATAAAAAAAAAAGCTGAATTCCATTTTCTTTTGCCCAACCCTATCAATTAAGCTACAGATGATGATAGGTGGCAATGTGTTGTATATACCTAAAAATAAAAATCATATCAAGGCACTCTAGGAAGAACCCACAGGTTTCGGCAATAATATCTCACTCGTGAAGCATATGCCTTAGTATTGAATGGCAGACTCTGTACCTTTTTATGACATAACAATACTTTCAAACAGTACAATAGTCACAGAAACAGATTGATTTTCTATTTAACCTAATGGCTTACAAATTTCAAACTGATTCAACAAGTCTTAATTGCCAGGCCATGAGCATTCTTTTAAAACCTCAGCTTCAGTACGAGGAAAGAGTCGCCTACGACTGTGCCCTTAGACAAATTTTATTTTTTATCTCACCTGCTAGCATCTCAAGTTATTAGACTTTCCTACAATAAAGCTTGAGGTTTTACACTCCACTTATTATTGAATTATTTTGTGCTTCGAGTTTGTTTCATAATGAGGAAGCCAGAAAATATTATTGTACCCTAGGTTAATACACCTGAGCACCTGTGAAACAACTGAATTCCCCAAACAGGGTTACTTGAAAACATTAACGCTCAGAATCAGCCTCCTACTTGAAACTGCTTTCTCACGGCAGCTAATGATATAATGATATACTTTGCCAATCGGTACAATGAAAGCCATTACGATATTATTATAAGTATAATCCAGGAGGCATACTTAGAATGATATAGGCTGGGGATAAGGAGGCTGCTGCAGACAGATTTTCTTGGATGGTATCAAAATAATTGCTGCAAAACAGCATTTTTCTTTTTTTATAAGAAAAAAAAGTCCCTAGATGGTGACAGCAAGTGGTAACAGTGACAGTTTGTGTATGTGTGTGAGGAATATACCACAAGGGTCATTTTTCTGAGAACACTAAGTCTTTCTAATAGGAGTCCAGGTTTCACGATGGAAATGCCTTTTAATCCCTAACCGTGGCAAAAACTACCGACACACAGCCTCACACCAAAACATTTCTTTACAGCTCGCTACCAAGGGGGCTTTACTGACAAACGCCCTTCTTCTCCTGTTCCACTGAAGACGCAAACTGCGCTTAGGGACACTGAGTACACGTACAGGTCCTCCTCGGATTCCTCTACAAGTAGACGCCTGTGAATCAAGTTTCAGCCTTAGCGTATTTAGGATTGATTAATTCCTCGGATGACAAAGTCAAATTAGAAAGAGGAGAGTGGCTGTGGCTGCACGACTTGAATAAAATTCTCAAAACACTCTTTTCAAACTTGAATTTGCACATTCTTTCGGAGTGGAAATCGGTGCTTCTCACCAAAACTTAAATCATTTTTCCCAACCCTGAAATCCTTCCAAATGCAGATTCTTCTGCACTACCTTAATTTCTCTGAAGAGGGAGTAGAAGCTCAAGCAAAGCAGGAAACTCCCAGAGCTCTGTACCTATGCAACAGCTGCAACTACCAAAAAAAAAAAAAAAAAAAAAAAAGAAATCATTCACATGCTGCTGTTTTGAGATAAAATAATTGAGTATTTAAAACTACAGGTTTTGCACCGCATTTTATAAAAGCTCTTATTTCCCTAAAAGGAGCACACTCCAGCACACAAATATACCCCAGGACAGTTGAGATCAAGGCTGAGAACCTCATGCTATTGCTTGGAAATGCGACTTTATGTTCAGTTTAAGAATTCAGTGCAATTTATTTAAAAAACAAAACAAAGCAAGTGTCTGTCAACAGCCAGACAGAATTAAATCTGCTTTAAGAAAGTACAACTTTGCTATTTTTGAAAAGACTCTTCATTCCTTTTAAGGTTATTGTCACATATTCTGAGTCTGAGTCCTCCACGTTCTATCTGATTTTGCTTTACGACTTTCAAGCAAGAACTTCAGATTTGTTTGAAATCAGGAAAATGCACCTTGTAAAGGCAGGAATTGTCAGTGATCGGGGGAAAAAAATGAGAAAACTTTCCTATGTTAGAAAATAAAATGAATGGTTCAATCAATGAAATCTTGGAAGTTTGGAAAACGGTACCCCACCAAATAGTAAGCCAGGCATCTGTGTAATTCCACAAACATAAAATAAATTCACAGGCCAACCACATGCTGCAAAACAAGTTTCTATGATTTCAGAACGCATGCGAGCCTCTCTTAGGTAAAGCAGCCTCACGGTTAGCTTCTCGGATTTCCTAATAATTAAACCGCTCAGACGGAGTCCAAGCCTTCACATCAAAATACACTCTTCGGTGCAAGTGATAAAATGAGGTTCCAAATAACTGTTTCCTGGAATGCATTTCTCCTTTCTCAGCACATGAGGCCGGTTTTATACTGAATGCTATTGTTTCAGGTGTTAACAAAATCCTGATCAATCTTAGCAGGTGAAATATCGAAAACTTGGTTAAAAATAGAAATACACACGCGGGTGGGGGAGATATAAATCACACACACCCACCTTAGAAGAAAGAGCTTGCTTGGTACAATAATCAGACAAAGGGGGCAGGGAAGGCGTTTCTATTGAGGAGGAAACTAGGTGGTTGTGTCTCATTGGAGTGTTTGACACATATATCCTTTTCATGTGTAAAGATAATCCCAAGAGAGCTCACAAATAGGCAACCCTTTCCTCTAGAGTTGACTTTTGTGTTTTTCTTCTCCCTTACATTTCTTCCCACTTTATATCTAAAGTATACACACCAGAAGTCATCCTTTAAAGGGGAGCCGGAATAGAGTTCCTAAGAGCGAGGATGAGGGAGGAAGAGAGATTTCAGTATTCTAAAATTCCAAACAAAAATATAGAAATCTTGCAGCAAACTCCTGAGAGATTGGCATGCCTAATGGTACATATGTCGTATTTGTGTGAATCTCATATGCGTCCTCAAATATTCTTAATAGGATAAGAACCCCCAATAAAAACTTCAAATTTGGAGATTCACCTATCTTTGCGTCATCATAACCAGCAATTCAAAAAAAAAAGCATAACCGCCAGAGCCTCTAACTGTAATGGAGAGGGTAAGATTGGTTTTCAAAGAAAGAATGTATATGCTGAACCTCTGAAGGCTATGGTTTAGTAAATTCAGTATTAACTGCACAAAAATATATGTTCTCTGTGATGACCATTTTCTCAACGTTCACGGGGCTCCCCAGTGTCTTGTTACCTATTCTGCATAAACTGTGTGAATAATTCTTTTGTCCTATTGGGGATGATTTAATTGCACTATACTTCATCTCTTTTCTGTATATACATTTTCATAACTTGTAAGCATAATTTTTAAACGTCTGAACTTCACATTTCAATATCTGTAACTGGAGAATGGGCACACTAAGTTTAAAGTAACTATGTGAGCTATACAACATTTTTTTTTAAGATTTTATTTGTTCATGAGAGACACAGAGAGAGAGGCAGAGACACAGGCAGAGGGAGAAGCAGGCTCCAGACAGGGAGCCTGATGCGGGACTCGATCCCAGGACCCGGGATCACAACCTGAGCCAAAGGCAGATGCTCAACCACTGAGCCACCCCGGTGCCCCCCAAATATTTCAATGTAAACACCTATATCTATATTTTTTCATGAAGGATCTTCTCCAGGAATGAACCTTCAGGAGGCCCCTCCTTTTATGTCTCATCACACAATTGGTTATTCTAGAGTTTGCTAAAAAAGGATGGCGTCTGGCTGGCTGACACTTGGTTCGCTTTAAAATTAATATAAATTTTACTTTGACAAAAGTATTATCATTCAAGTTAAAATTTTGCTGACATGAAATAGCATCACTGTGATTTATGATCAATTTCAAAGCAATGGGGGAAATGATGTATTTTAAGTACTGAGGTTTTCAGTCATATATAATTTCTCAGCCTCTAAGAAGGAAAAAAAAATGATTACCAACTTCGCTCTTATACTGTGACTTCCTCAAGCATTTGAGAAAAAAGCCTTTTTTCTAAAAATATTTTAAAGCATGAACTCTACATCATTTTTGAAACCTTCAAATATGGTTTTTTATATAATGGA
The DNA here is from genome assembly GCF_053574225.1 of Canis aureus. Taxonomy (NCBI): domain Eukaryota; kingdom Metazoa; phylum Chordata; class Mammalia; order Carnivora; family Canidae; genus Canis; species Canis aureus. The sequence continues at coordinate 20,707,395 of NC_135611.1, read as the reverse complement.
AAAGGCATGGGACACTTAGTATCATCAATGTTATCCAACTTTTCCTGATATTACTAGTCATCTCTTCAGTAAAAGAAAGTCTCACTTAAACTTTACAATTTTATTTTCTTTAAGAATTCCTCTGTTAAGAAAACTGGTAAACCTGGTATCTCACACGCACTGAATTTTTATTTTTCAAGTCTGCCTACTGATTACAGCATCTCCAATTTTCGTGGAGTACCCAAATCTTATTTTAGAATCTTTTCTACCATAGAGACTTAGGATCTCTTAGGATCCATGTGCCCAAAATTATCTCTGACCATTTAATACAAAGCTTGCCAGGTCTACGTGATTTTGAAAACAACAAGCAAAGCAAAGAAAAAAAACAACTGTAATTTAACATAAAAAATAGACTTTATTGAAAAGTTCAGTTTGGAAAAAATCACTGGCAATAAGACAGGGCATAAACTATTTCTAAGGATAAAACTTATTTCTAGAGAAATCTGAAGTTCTGGGGAACCCAATTGGGGAAGATAGTGAGACTGTCGATTAGAAGTGAAGACAAATTTCGAAGTAAGAATGGTCGTCATTGTTCATAGTTTCTGATTAAATGTATATCAGTTCATACATTCTAATTATAAGGTTATGGAGGTGTGTTTCCATAGTGGTGGGCACAAGAAATTTCCTGAAAGATCACGTCTTTGTGCTTTTTATGTGTGTTTGGAAAAAATATTTTAGCACAGTCCAATGTGAAATTTTTTTTGCTTTCTAGATTTTAATGCCTCCATGTAAGTTTCTAAGAATTATGGATCATTTTCCCCCCAAATGTGATTTAATGTGTCCATTTTTCTCGGCGCGAGTTCACGATTCAGTATGTATGCCCATTAGGCTATTCCAAGATCGGAAATCTGCTGGAAAGATGTTAAGTTTAAGATCTACAATTTCAGGGATCCCTGGGTGGCTCAGCGGTTGAGCACCTGCCTTCGGCCCAGGGCGTGATCCTGGGGTCCCGGGATCGAGTCCCGCATCGGGCTCCCTGCGCGGAGCCTGCTTCTCTCTCTGCCTGTGTCTCTGCCTCTCTCTGTGTCTCTCGTGAATAAATAAATAAAATATTTTTAAAAAAGATCTACGATTTCAAAAGGAAAACCAAGATGTAGAAATCAAACAAGAAGTTCACGTGCAGATCCAAGAAACCAGACAGGTGAGGTGAATCCCGGCATCAGCAGAAAACCAGGCTTCACTACTGAACTCTGATCAGAGGGTGAGGCTACAGGAACCTGGTGTGTGACTGACACAACATGGTACAGTCTGAGCAGAGAACACGAAAACGTTCTGCAGTGCTAAGCAGGGCTCTTGTGGGCAATTAGATAGTTGTCACTTCACACGCACTTTCCTTTAAAGACCCATCACCCCAGCCCTAAGTACAGGCCTCTGTGGTCCAGAGGGACAGACTGCCTTCCCTCCACTGCGCCTGTGCACAGCGACCCCTCGGGATGGTTCTCCCGCCACCCTATCACTGCCACGCTCCTGCAGTGACTGGAGGTCTCTAGACGCGGTGCACAGCACACACACAGCCCACGATCCTGCCGGGACCCAGGCATGCTGTTGGGCCAGGCTTCTGTTTCCTTCTCCCACAGATGCTGCAGTATTCTCAAAAGCAGGGCCAGGCAAGCCCCTCGCCCTCACTTCCTGTGAAGATCCAGCCTAATGGTAACAAAAGGGGGTCCAGCCTCTGTATTCCAGTAATGCCACAAATAATACCTGATTACAGATGTTACAGTTTAAATTTTCTTTGTTTTAGGTTAAGGGAGAGAAAGGGCCCATTTCGAAAAGAAAAAAAAAGTGAGTTGACACAACAGATTGTGACAGATTTATTACTATTTATCACGGTAAATATGTATGGAAGAAAACATGTAAATGTCGTTATCTAGTCATAATCACTCCAAAAGAAACCTTTTATTAGCCCCAGTTTCTTATTATTTGTCATGAAACTACTCTCACATACCGAAGCAAGTTTTAGGAAGTACCTCTTATCGGATTTATATGCACGATTGTTTTTTGAGCTTAAAAAAGAATAATCATGGCAGAGGTCTAAAAAAAAATGAAAATATGGGTTTATTGGGGTAAACGTGTTACAGTGACTACTGCGGACCCCCTCTTTAGATCAAATTAAAATACATATTTTGTGCAGTGGTAACGCATATGGACCTTGTTGTAAGTAATGAGCAAATCAATACGCACAACAAAGCTAATATAAACTAAGTTAAACTGTGATTAAAACAGAGCCCCGAGAGAGAGTTTTTTTCAAAGTAGTAACAATAAATAGACGGCTGGATTCTAAAATCAACCAAACTAAGTTACTCTTTTTGCCTAAGAAAGAAAAAACAAACAACAAAATGACAAGGACAAAATTTCCATTTCAATTGAATTTTCCTCCTTGTCTTTCAAAAAAACAGGCTCTAGTTAACAAAAATGTTCCTTAAGGACCATTAAAACATTCAGCCAGGATAAATTCTCTAAGAAGAGTAAATCCTGAACTGGCCACCAAAAGCCAAAAATTAAATACAAAGTAAATTTCCAATTCCAGATCTACTGGGAAGAGAGGAAAGTCATCTTTTTATTTCTAAACATACGACAAAATACCAACATCACACAAATTGTCTAAATAGCAAAGAAAAACCTGTATCAGTGAAATTTTCTACAGTGGCCACTCAGCTCTAGGGAAATACTTGAAAATTTACAATGAATTAGGAAAAATTACTGTTGACAATGATTAAGCAGATAGATAATATCTAATGCCACACCAAAGCACTCTTTGGAAATTGTGTAGATTTCTGCATGATTTTAGCATTGGGGAAAAAAAAAAAACAAAGTTTACTGGACTCTGAGGCATAAATAAGGTTCTCCAGCTTTACGTTTCACATGGCTTTTATAGCACGCAGCTCCTCCGTCATTTCAGAAGAGTCAAAGGTCCACTTATTGTACTTAGTACTGTCCATATTAGGTTCAGGCATGTTTAAAATGTAAACAGCTGTGAGGACTATATCATTTGAAGTTGTCATAAAAGCTATTAAAAGCTAAAGTTTCATCTACATTAAATCCACCACAAACTTCAAACTTCAAATATGCTGACAAAAACCCGAGGGGATATTAGTCAATTTCAATACAGCATAGAAATTTAAAGAATAAACCATTCAGTACATTTTTTAAGCGACTCACTGGTAGTCCAAAGTGACTACTTTATATGCCATTGGCAGTTTTATTTACACAATATTTTTCTATATTTATGGATAATTTTGTGATGCTTCTTCAACATTACCAAGTCTGTGATAATCAGCGTACAAAATTTTGCTTTTTTTTTTCCCCGATAAAGGCTCACTCTGATATATTCACTTAATAATTTTTTGGATGAGCTGAACTGAAATCAAGTCAAATACACAGGTGTTTGGGTTAATCTAATCTTAGCACATTTGCAAAACCTATTATTCTCCTAATTTATTAAAAACGAAGTAAAGCTAATATGCAAGCATTGATTGGTGATAGATTTTCAGAAACGGAAATATCACTTTATTTTAGAGGAGAAGAACTTACAATAGGGCTCATTAGCATTCTTTTCAAATACTAGTGCCCTACAGGACACAGGATTAAATTAAACTAAATCAAAACTGTGTATCTCTACCTATATCCATCTCACAGGAAGGAAGGATGAAAGGAAGAAAGAAGAGAAGAACTCCTATTTTTCTTCTACGTGAGGAGGAAACCACTAGGAAAAGACAGGCTCTGAACAAAATTAAATAAAACCATCCAGGAACTCAGATTTGAAACTATACGTAGGAATTGAAAATAGGGTATGGTTTATTTGGTCGTGATCTCAACCACCTTTTGCCACGGTGGGAGACTAGAGGGATCTCAGCAGCCGGAGTAGAGCTCCAGGTATGAAAAACACCCAGAATGCTCTTGGTTACAGCTGGATTCTTGTGGTTGTCACCTGGTATTCCAGACACAAATGGCTACTGATGCGGCTACCTTTGAAGCTTTTATTCAGTAACCTCTCTAGAAAATAGAGACATTCTCTCTGCACTCTGGGCTGAAACCCATGTAAATTTTTCCTAAATCCTCTCCACAAATCTCCTTTCGCATGCAAATCCATAAATCATCATAATACCGACAAAGAATTTAACCAACAGATGAAACTAATACTCATTCTCTTGAAAGCCCTGTACAGGTAAAACTCCTGGAACCTCAGGCACCTTTTCAAGGCTCTCTTCAGAGCTTAACCTGCTGAATAGCAACACAACCACCCAGTCTTCCAGGATCTGCAATTAATCACGCCAACGTGGGTCAGGTGGCCGGACGTGCAGGTCGCTTCTCCCTCATCCACATTCTAGATAAACATGCTGCTCTTGCCCCCCTCTCCCTCGCCTCGATCCGCAAAACAGACCACAGTGAACAATATACAAAGCAGGGGGAAAAAAAGCAGTACTTACTGAAGATGGCAAACCTGGAGGAACTTTTCGAACTTTCTTTGTCTGCACCTCTGAAAGAAAACGAAGAGGCGGTGAGGTCCCCGCATGCCCAGTTTCCTAACTAAAACAGATTAGACCACGAAGCCATTTAGATCAGACCAGATTTTCTTAAATCGTTACCTTAGCAAAATGTCAGCACCGCTATCGTATTTTATTCTGGCAGGCATCAAATTCTGCCTTTTTCATAAAAATCAAGATATTTAACTTTTTTTTAAGCTATGATTTTTTTTTAAGTTGCCTTATATGGGCAGCCAAGAGAAAACAAGAAATAAGCATACACCAAAATAGTTCTCCTGCTACTAGAAGTTGTTAACATACCCATCCAATGTACTACTGGGGAGGGGTGGTCACGAGCCTGACATTTGAGCAAAATTTTATGGTTTTGGAGGGTGGGGTGAGGGTAGGGTGAGAAGGGTGGTATTGAAAGAGAGAGGAAGAAAGAAAAAGACTACTAATAATCACTCAGGCTTTCAAACAGAGGAATACCTTACCCATAGCACTACTGTGAAGAGGCCTCCTTCGGGGGTTATTGCTAGAATACTGGTAATACTGGGAGCCAGGTTTGGTGGGCGACAGGGTTCCTGGGGTGCCCATATCCATGTCACCTCCAAGGAGACTCTGCTAAAAGGTTGAAAAGGGAAAACAAACATAGAAGGTTAGTTTTTCACATTCGCCACCCCCCAACTGATTGTTAGTACTTAAACCAACGCAATAAACAAAACAGCATCTGCTAAGCAGCAACAATTACAACACAACCAAACAAAAAGACAAGCAGTCGAAGAAGCTAGCCCAAAGTTTGTGATTTTTTCTTTTTTTTTTATTCTTGGCTTTTGATAGGAAGATAGAAGGTGATTCTCTTTAAACAGTATTTTCATCTTAAGACAACACACATTTTAATTTTTTTAAGAAGAGGGCATTTATGTAAGACTCATGTTTCTGTTGATATTTTGTTTTCTTTCTTTCTTTCTTTCTTTCTTTCTTTCTTTCTTTCTTTCTTTCTTTCTTTCTTTCTTTTCTTTCTTTTTCTTTCTTTCATCTACACTTAGGCTCCTATCTGAGAACTCTCCATGCCCTTCCTTCACGAGAACCCAAGAAGAATCTGATTTTTTTCGGACGCACACAACTTCCCCCCGCTGCTCACACTGGGGGTGAGTGAGAAAGCTCCACTCCACTGAGGACTCTGCTTCCATCCATCGGTACAGCATTATCCCCCACGGATTTACAAGCACCCACGGAAGCGAAAATGCCAGCGGAACCAAGGAGTAAATTCAAATCTCACACTAACTTTCAAAATCATAGACATAGTAGGCATTCCAAGCTAACAGGAGCAAATTAAAGGACATTAGAATGCCCTCTTGAGGACTACAGGAAGCTAAAACACATCCCCACCGATTAAACATTTACCTGAGCTCTAGAAAACTTCCACAGATATCACTAACTTATCACAGGGTGATAAATTACTAAACTTTCGAAAATGAGGACACACGAAAGATTCTGTAATAATATCACATTTTCTAAAAACTACATAAAAACTTACCCATAATATATAAATCGCCTGATTATACTCTGCATTGAACACATTGTTCTTTTAATTAGTCTGATGTGCAAGAAAACAAGTGTAGATACTACCATTTATATTAAGAACAAATTTACTGTTTAATAAAGAAATTTTAAAATTAAGTACTAAAAATCTAACTTTATCGTTACTTGTAATCAACTTTTACTGACTGAACTAATTACTGTCCTTGATAAAGTACAGAATGTGTTTTCCCTAATCTAAATTCTAATCACCATGTCACTCACAACAGACTTAGGGATGCTTCACTAACACACTATTCACATGCAAAATACTCTAAATAGGCCAATTATGACTCTGCCCCTGTTCCCTGGTTAACCCGCTGAGAACTGAAAAATTTCACAAGGCAGTCACCAACTAAAACAAAGAGTCCTTGTTTTAAATTAAGACAGTCTTTTTGATTCCTAAATAGCTCAACAAAGTGGCATGTCTTCTAGTGAAAGCAGTTGGTCAAATATGACCCATAAGCTGGAAAATCAAAAATTCAAACCTCCCCTTTCCAGTGCCATATAGCTAAATATCATAAAGAGAACCTCTCTATTCCAAGGGATTTTTGTGAGTGCTGGATGAGTAATATATAAAGGACTAATCAGCTACTGACAAGCTTGCCTTCACTGGCTCCAGTATCAGACTTTTCCAGGGGATACATCACAAACGTTACTTTCAAATAAAACTTTAAGGATGAGATTTGAGGTTGGAGGCTCATTTTGAGCAAAAACTCAGTGCGAGTATCTTAATATTTGCCACATCAAGATCAGAGAAAGCCAGATTATTTACCAGATAAAAATCTAACATCCCATGCTCAATTACTGTCTCTTACGAACTCAAGAAAGATATCAAAATGCTACCCAATGACAAACTAAAATATAGAGCTCTTTGTAATAGTTTTTCAATAAATCAGGAATCCAACAGCTTAACATCAAATGATTTCTTTATCATTTTCTAAGTGGCATTCAACAATTTTAGAATCTCAACCTGAAATTTCGCTCTTGGTGAATCTTATTAAGAAAATCTGTATTTAAGCCCAAGTTGTCTTTGAAATTTCCATCAAAAAAGCTGTGAATGATTTAAATCACAACCTCCTCGCAGTCTGGTAAATTTACAAATAAGCCTTCCTTTCATGAGAAGAGGAGTTTGAAGATGACATTATTGAAAACTTTGTATTTTAGACAGACATTATTCCTCTTCCTTTTTCTTTTTCTAAAATAATACTAAATATTATACTTTATATAATATTATACTTTATTATACTTTAGTTTGAATGCTAAATATTCAAACAAGGACTGAGCAGATATGTTGAAATGCTTGCTTGTCTTCTTAATGAGCTTAACCATTGCTTAATTCTTGTTGGTCCTAGTGGCAAAGGTTTCCACTCCCAAGAAAGTAGATGCATTCAATGGGTCAGCATAAAAACAAACAGTTGGATAAAACTGTGTTTTAGCAGCATTCACAACAGAGCTGTGAAAAATGTAAAATGATAACTAGAAGATCGCTAACTGGCCGTGGCTGACCTTACTGTTGTTAATTTAAAAGAAAATCATTTCACGGGCCAGTTGTAAATAAATCATGCACCCAGCTCTTGCATGTGCAGCCCATGAACTCTGGACAGTGACAGAGGACTAGGACCAGATAGCACTTCCAAACATGTAGAGGCTCATGCTAAGCTTTTCTTTCTTTCTTTCTTTCTTTTTCTTTCTTTCTTTCTTTCTCTTTTACAAAGCACATTCCTGTTTCTTTCTTTCTAGACCTGTTTGTTCCTTTTTCTTTTTTCCCCTCAGACAATAGAATCATTCTTCTAAAGCAACAAAAATAAGCATTTCCTCATACTTAAGGGGGCCCTAATCACCCCCCTAGGGAAAATTAAGATAAAAATATATGTGTTCTTATTGTAGAGTATACTTGTAAAATGAACAATAACCATTTACTATTGTTTGGCCTTTACATCACACATTTAACTCTCTTTAGCAACGAGAAACAAACAAACACAAAAATCTCCACTGGCTAGAAAACCTGAGTTTACGAACTTAGAAAGTTAATGGCATTCAATTTACTAAGGTAAATTGAATATGGCACAAAATGGATAAGGCATTCATTTACATATGAATTCACCTGCACGAATATAGATACATATAAAGACACATTTACACTTAATAAAAGTTGTTTGAAAGCTAAAATCTACTTTCAAAATGGGCCAGTTCGTCTTCACCTTAAATAAGATTGTAAAGGTTTCAGGGTTTTCACATTGTGCAAGCTCATGCCTGCGGTTATGCTGGGTCCCAGTACAGGGCTGCCGGGGTCCGCCAGGAAACACTGGAAGCAAGATGTGGCATCTCGCAGAGCTAACCTGTAAATCTTAAACCCATAGTTTAGCATTTTGTTTAACTGTCTGAGTGTGATGAGATGAGCCCTTCCCCTTCTTCACTCTTTATTTTCTTCCAAAGACAAACAATTTTAAGACTTGAAATGCCCTCACCAAAAAAAAATTAGAATATGCTGACTTTGTTAACTGGGTTTAAATATATTGGGGTCCTACCACCAATCCTTCAGCAGAAAGCCAGTCCCACCAGAGCCCCTCAAATGCCAAATGCGGCATTCTCGGTGAGGGTCCCTTTCCACTAAATTTTTTTTGTTTGTTTTACATCAGATCTGGGTCTCAACCCTGCCCCAATTCCTTCTGGGGGGAAGCTTTTTAACATCCTTGATCAACCACTGAACTTTGCTTATGCAACCAAGAATGCAAACCATGAATTAAAACTTGAGTAACAGAATAGCAGCATATATCTCAAATTAGATTTATAACTGAATGGTAATCAAAAATAGAACTCACTGCTTCGAGCTTAAATTATCAACTTTTTTCTTGTTAAACTAAAATCATCTTGCTCTGAACGATTATTTCATTTCAGTCAGCACTTTAAATGTAATGGGTGGGTGGTACATTTCTACAAAGGAAGATTATATTTACCCTTAATTATAGATATGAGTGAGATCAGAGTACGATGAATGCTGCTTTTTGGCTTATAATTAATTCATCTAATAGGTGAATGACCTTGAATTTCAGAGTTGGGATCTGGGGGAGGGGGAAGAGAGAAAAGAAGTAGGAGAAAAAAAATCATCTCTGGGGAAAAAGCAAATGTGCCCCTGGTTTCTTAGAGCTTTCTCTGCTTTTGCGTCACACTCCCATTACGTTGTGATCCGATATCAGACACAACATCTTGGGGGGATGTTGTAGAACAGAGAAAAGCAGTCTCAGATGAAACCAGATTAAGCTCCTTTTCTGAACTATTGCCAAATGCTTGTGAGTCTAATTCATGTTTGGGTATTCTAGTACTCACACAGCTGCAATTCCATTCTTTCATCACAAACCTAAGTGATGTATAGTGGCTTTGTATGGCGAACTGACTCTATAAAGCCAGGAATTTTGGAAGGCTTTATGTTAATATGGAAATAAAATTCTGAACCACTATAAAACTTATGAATGCTGGATATTTGTATGGGTACCTAATAGACTTTGCAGTACTAAGTGCAAAATACACATCGAGCAAAATTACCAATTATATTGGTTTAAAACACTTTTTTTTTTTTTTTTTTTTTTACAGAAATCGCAATTGAGGTCATTTCTACATAGTGAATTCTGCACAGAATCGGGTTTTCAAAGACACTGCTGAATAAGATTCCTAACAGCCATGGGAAGTTTTTGCAAATCCCTGTCGAATAGCTGCTGCTGAATTTGCCATTTTGACCACAGAAGGGCCATTGCTGACTTACTATAGTAGCAGGAGGGGGCGATAATTTTGCTGCTGTTGGCACTTACTCTGCAACCCAGAATATATCTCACACCAAAGGGCAATGAAGAACACAATATTTCCACCTGTCCACTTTTGAACTTCAAAGCTCAAAACTGAAGGTCAGTCTTTGGACAGTTTCTATTCCCGATAGCCAAAGGTCTGGGAATGCACCTTTACAGTTTATTTTAAGTTCTGTCTTATGCTTGGTTTCAACAAAAGAGAACTCTGGAAACTCAGATAAGATGGCAAGGATAACTTTTATAATCAGAGACTTAACAGATTGTCATCGTGCTGCAGAGAAATGTTAATTATTGAAATTATCATTTAGCAAAGAATTTCTTTTAGGGGCTTTTGGTCAAGGCTTTTTATTTCTCCTCTGAATGTGTATGTAGTGTGCCTTGTAACAAGTCAGAAGTAGCATCCAAACCTCTTAAGGAAAGAGGGAGGGCTTTGAGGTCAAACAGATCAGCTTGAACCCTAGCTCAGAGGCATCCGAGCATTGTGACTAGAGGTTAGTTATGCAACTGCTCTAAACACTCGTTTCCTCTTCTGTAAAAATGGAGTAAGGAAAGCCCTAATCCGGGGTTTTCGGGAGCAGATGAAACAACATATGTAAAATGTCCAGCGGAGCTGGTGTCTAGCACATAGTTACCCTCCTTCCTATGTCCGTCCCTACAACTCATAGTCCCATAGCACAACCCACTGATGACTATTTACAAGATTCCCCAAAAGCTGTGAATGATTCATTGGCAGTGAGATCTCCTACTCTACTTTGAGATTAAAAGTATACACTGAGATAATAATTTTGAAAAATCATCAGAAAAAACTGAAAAAAGTCAAATATAGGGGATTGCATACGCAGTGTTGATAGCCTCGTGGCCTACAACTGCACTGGCAACAAGATATGGCTAGTTGTGATCCATATTGAATAAAGAAACTGGCCCACAATCAGTCTGGCTAATTTCAGCTAGTAGCCATTTTCCTGGAACTGCCACAAGAATTACTTGAATGGCTCGTTTAATTTTGCTTTCACGAGCGTGAGCAAACTGCTGCTGTGAATTCAACTATATGTGAGACCAAACTAGTCACACTACGTATTGCACAACTAGGTATGCAAAAATAAGACATGTATTTGATGACATTTTATTAATCATGTGATGCTAAATAAATTCAAATTCTTACTATTGCATTAGCCACTGACAAATACCTTAAAGAGGCTCAATATTCTTTTTCTCCTTGCAAGGCCAACTACAGAATTTAATGAATAGTATGTGATATTTATCAAGTACTATTAAAAAATCTAGGGGCACCTGGGTGGCTCAGTTAGTTAAGCATCTACCTTCTGCCGGGGTCATGATCCTGGGGTCCTGGGATTGAGTCCCATGGAGGGCTCCTTGCTCAGCAGGGAGCCTGCTTCTCCCTCTCCTGCTCCCTCTCCCCATCCATGTGCTCTCTCCCTCCCCCTCTCTCTCTTTTTGACAAATAAATAAAATCTTTAAAAAAATAAAATTAAATACAATGAAATCTATATTGCCCCATGACATAACAAAAAAAGAAATAAATGAATGCACGTCATAGGTTTTGCTGGGAATTTGCATAACCTCCAAAGAATTCAATTGACCTTGAACAAAATTATTTATTTTTGTAGTGATTATATTTCACCAAACATTAAAAATTCAAGTAGATTGTCTTTTTCTATAAAGAAACACAACACCTTATATTTAAATGTTATAATGTGATGCAAAGGTTGCCATGGTAACTATTACTTAATGTATAGCAGAGTAATAGTCAAGTAAAAACTCATGCATTTTGGTATGGAAATTACAACTGCCCAAGGGTTGGCAAGATTTATGCATTCGCCTATTTGACTACCTCTCAAATTAAAAAAAAAATTGTATACAATAAAGTGAGGAGGTCTTTTGGTGGTTTCTGAAAATCCATTCTGGAATCCCAAGTCATCTATTACATATTAAAAAGAGGATTTTTATTTGTTAGTGAGAAGGGAGAAATTTAGCAAAAAGAAAACAGGAAAGCAATCAGGATCCTACAATAAAAATGGATTTGAAGAAATCTTATACAAACAATATAGAATCTAAGATAACTACCTTCTTTTTGGTTTATGCTCCTTCTCAGTTCAGGAAGTTTATTTAATATATAATATGATAAGTGTGCTATAATCACTACTTGCCTGAAAATGTTTCTCTTTACCAATTTTCTTCCAAAGCAAAAATAGAACAATTTGAATAAGACCTGTTAACATACTAGGGAATTAGCACCACTTCTCCTATAAATATAAACATGTGGCTATAATAAACGTGCTGAAAAGTATATTTGGCCAGGTTGCTATTTTAGTCAAATAAAGCAGTATCAAAATGTCACATGCCAGTCTTCTTCGTATTGGGTGGGGAAGGTTCCACTTCAAGGTTGTTATAAATGCCTTCCTCTTCAGTAAGGACTTATAGAAACATCTTTTTTATGTTGAGACTGTCCTCGTGCAGGACAGGATCCAGGATCTCCATCTGCTCACCCAGCACTTCGCATGGGTTCTCAATTAAAGTCTAATAGCCAACCCATCAGATTTACTAAAAAAAGTTATCCTGATAACTTTTGGAACTTGTGAATAAGGTGACAAGCCTATCACGCAACATGAGGAAACAGGTTGTCTGGAGAAGCAGCGAATGCACGACGGGAGCTTCAAATCATCGTGGAATTTGTGAAGTTCTGACTCTCCTCCCAAAGCTGTGCACGGCCTCCTCCTTCAAGCGGGTCTGCTTTTGATGTGCAGTAACAGTTTACCTCCCAAAGTGCTCTCTCTCCAATGCATGGCTTATCAAGCAGGCATGGCCCTGAAGGCCAAACGAGCTTATATGCTGCTTAAAAGAGAAAATCAATTACTCCTATTTTAACTACCTATTGTCCGGAGCTCAGAGACCCGCCACGGCAAATGCTCACTAAACACTGAAATGAATGAATGCAGAACTATTGCTATTACTCAAACTGAGGACTTAACTATTCTGGGTTTGGGTTCTGGTTTTGTTTCTATTTTTTAAAGACCCTATTTTTATTCATTCATGAGAGACACAGAGAGAGACAAAGACACGGGCAGAGGGAAAGGCAGGCTCCCCACGGGGAGCCAGATGCTGGACTCGATCCCAGGACCCTGGGGTCACGCCCTGAGCCGAAGGCAGACGCTCAACCACTGAGCCACCCAAGTGCCCCTGGGTTTTGTTTTTGGTATCTATCTATCTATCTATCTATCTATCTATCTATCTTAGTTTTTTCTAGCATCAATGTATTCCATCAGTCATTCCAATTACTATTGCTGGGATAATAATAATAGTAGTAATAGTGGAGGAGGGGGAGCAGGAATGTGAAATAAGATCAGTGGTAAGTGTACAGATAAGGGTACAGTGATAAGGGTACAGCGAGAGGCATTCGCAGCTGCAGATCCCTTCCATACTGACAAGGCCGAAGATATGACCCCCACTGGACACATGAGGACATTGAGAGTGGGAACATGGTCTGACCAACAGACAAGTGGCTGGCAAGCCACACAACCGGGAGGACAGTTCAGTTACATCTGACATCAAGGCCTGCGCTCGTCCTCCATCCCCACACACTCCCTCCCCCTATTCTGTGCACTTGGTTTTTCTTGCCCTCACTGGGACCATTAGGAGGAGTCAATCTGATTCTCTCCAGTTCCCCCTAACGCCAAAAGCTCAAATTTACTCCAGAGGAGCCTCTACTCAGGAGAGGAGGACAGGCCTGGGCGTGAGTACCACTCAGCCCCTTGATAACCCCGGACAATCTGTCCAACCTCTGCAGGCTTGAGGCTCCTTGTCCGGGGGAAATGGCATTACTTCTCCCACCCCGTGCAAGAATGAACCCAAGTAATAGAAAGCACACAGCAAAGTTTCTAGCGCTCACTCAGCCTTCGTTAATTGAGGAGTGTTGTCATATGTGTTGTACATGTAAAATATCTTACTATAAATTAATACAATTGGATTACATAACATCATTAGTAAGTCCGAGTGTAGCATGATACATTATTGGGTATAAGTAATACTCACACGTGTATTACACACATTTGCGACAGGGCAAGGAAGTGTTAGGCTGTAAAACACCAAACCCACTTGAACAATGGAAATCTCAGTTCTTAAGTCTGAAACTTCCACTGCCCTGGCTTTACTGTCTGCAGCCCCTTGTCATTCATTTTTCTTTTTTTTTTTTTAAAGATTTATTTATTTACTTATTCATGAGAGACACACAGAGAGAGAGAGGCAGAGACATAGGCAGAGGGAGAAGCAGGCTCCATGCAGGGAGCCCCATGTGGGACTCGATCCCGGGTCTCCAGGATTACGCCCTGGGCCGAAGGCAGGCGCTCGACTGCTGAGCCACCCAGGGATCCTGATTTTTTTTATTATTATTTTATATCGTCTTTTTTTTTTTAACTTTTTATTTTAATTCCAGTATAGTCAACATACAGTGTCCTATTAGTTTTAGGTGTACAGTCAGAGATTCAGCTCTCCTATACATTACCCCGGCTCATCACGCCCCGTGCCCTCCTGCATCCCCATCCCCTATTTAATCTTTGCTATTCATTTCAGACCTTGATTCCCACAGTGTGATCAACTGTCTTCTCCAATGAAGTTCAAATTCCTTTTTTCCTTTTCCTTTCATATTTTGTTATTTCTTTTTGTCTCCAGCCTTCTTGCATTTCAGTCCACTTCCTTCTAGACTTTTCCTTCTATTTCATCTGAAAACATTCATCTGCTGCAACACTTCTCATCTTGTATGGCAAGTGTTGATGCATCTAATTTCTCCCTTCTAGTCTGGAGGTTCCTTAAGGGCAGAAAGGGAGCCTCAAGCGTCTCTGTCTTCCTGGCATCTAGCACAGTAGGTCTAGTCATAGTAAATCTTCAATAAATGCCAATGGGATTGATTTGTTAATCCGTAAGCTAAAATTGCTGACTATGCCTACAGGATCACGGTGGTTACTGTCATGAAGATAACGTCCCCGTTTCTATCCCAGCAGACGTACAACTCCCACACTTGTATATTCAGTCTTGCCCTTAGCTTTCCTCCTTCCTGTGTCTCTGGAGTGGTTTTTCAAAACACCACCTCCTGAACGCTTCACAAAAAAACCTAAAATTGAATCCTGAATATGTGAAAAGACTCGACACACCTTTCCCACAAAACTTCTGCTGCTTCCTCATTATTCTCTCAGCCCTTTAAAATAAATTAGAAGAGTCCAATTTGTAAAGTCTGTGAAGAAATTCGTTGTATGTTTGTCTAAACACACACATGATGGCTGACATTTGGCTGAAAAATGGTTGGACTGCCCTGAATATGTTGTTTTCAAATATTTTATCATGCATCAGGCTCGGGTAATGCAGTCTCTACCTGGGACAAACAGATTCAGTGACACCACACCTCCAGTGGAAAAGACACTGCGTGAGAGAGAACAGAGGGATGGGCTGTGGAGAGTTCTGAAGAGGAAGCTCACCCTGGGAGGACAGCGAATAAAACAGGATTGGCGGGACTCGACTGGCAGGCTGAGAGGTTGCTTAGTAGGTAGCAAGGAAGGTAAGTTGGTAGCAAGGAAGTCTTGACATTGGGATTCTAATTTCTTAACTATGGATAACCGGCTGGGTCCGACAGGCTCAAGGGTGCTCCACGCAGTTTCGTAGACTTCTGGCCATAGAATGGCCACAGGAGACGAGAGAAATAACCTAATCAAGGCAAAGACTTAGGAACTGAGCGTCAATGTGATACAAAAATGTTGGTATAGTTCTTCACAGGAAGTGATATGGCCTAAGCTTTCTTAGACTAGTCACGTACCAATTTGTCTGAACTACTCTGACTCAGCTACCGCTTCCAGAATGCCACCGCTAAGTACGAAGAACATTGTTCTAAGACAGAGGTCAGTACATTGTTTCTTAAAAGGCCAGACAGTAAATATCGTGGTCTCTGCCAGCCAATTGGTCTCTCTTTCAACTGCTCAACTATGCTGTTGTAGTACTAAATCAGCCACACATAATACGTAAATGAACAGGTGAGGCTGTGTTCCAATAAAACTTTATTTATAATAATGGCTACAGGTTGGATTTGGCTCCAGGCCATAGTTTGCTGACCCATTTTTCAAGCTGAAGGTATAGTGTTTTTTAGGACACATGTTCAAAACTCAATTATTTCACCACGGTGGAAATGCCATAACATTTTATGGACGCTGTCTTCACCCCCTGCTCTCCCTGCCTGTCACCCCAGCCCCACCCAGAATGTTTGTGTACTGCCGTCAGAACTTCGGTTTCTCAAGCTCTGAGCTACCCCTGTTCTCTCTGCAGACAGATCTTCAGAGCTTGCAAATATTATCACCCCCATCAAACCCTACCCCACTGCCAATCTGGCTCTAGTCCACCTCTCAGGCTTCTCCCTCCTCTTGCACACATTTAGCACCTACTGTGCACTGAGCACCTACTGTGCACCAGCCACTGTTCTAAGCCCTGGAGATACAGCACCTCCTCATTCACATCCTCCCCTCAACTTGGCTTACGTACGTGGAGAGGCACATGGCATCCGGGCCTCTTCCCACTGCCTTCTCACTCCATCATCTCAAGCCACTGTTGATTTCAGAGCTCCAGCCTCGACCTGCACAGCATCCCCACGTACGCAGTGACCCGCCCTCTCTTTTGAAACTCCATTCAGGACTCACTTATTCCATGAAATCTTCCAGAGGCAGTACCCAGTCTCCAATCTCTCAGTTTACTCAATATTCACACAAATATTTTTTTTTAAGATTTATTTATCTATATTTTAGAGAGGGGTGGGTAGGGGCAGAGAGGGAGGGAGAGAGAGTCTCCCTCCAAGCTCAGACTCCATGCTTAGAGTGGAGTCTGATGCTGGGCTCATCTTAATGACCTTGAGATCATGACCTGAGCCCAAACCAAGAGTCGGGACATTTAATCAGCTGTGCGCCCCAGGCACTCCTCACACACATATTTTATAAGCAGCCTTCAATCTTTATCAGAAAGATGATATTTTAACAATAAGCAACCAACTGGCTTTACAGAGCTAGGAAAAGATTATAATTTTTAACTTTTCTGATAGCGATTGTAGAGCACTGATATCCATCCACACTCTATTTTCTCTCCAAGGATGTAGGATATATATGTAATAATAACATATTTTATTATGCTTTCTCAAGTTCTGCATTATAAATATATTTAGATATTCAGCATGACACTGACTGAACTAGTTCACAAGACAGTTTAACAAAAATCATAAAAGGATCCAGATTCAGCAGCACAAACACTTTCAAAACACCAAAATACTCTCAGATAACAATTTTTAAAGGAATCGATTACTTTAATCTTTTCACACAAATATTTTGCAGAGAAGTGCTTATATAAAATTAATCTGGTGATTCAAAATTAAATTAGACTTTTAATGCAAATCCAAACAAAATGCCAGATAGGAAAAAAAAGGGGGGGAGGGAGGAAGAACACGGAATCCTGAAATGATTCTAAATTTTATCTGGAAAACTAATGCATGATAATTATAGCTAAGAAAAATTTTTACAAAGAAGTGAGTTGAGAAAACCTACTACATATACATATACATATACATATTTTAAGCAGAGTAAATTAAAACAATTTAGTACTGTTGCCAGAAAGGACAGACATAGCAATGGAAGTATGTGTAGAGAGATTTATGATAAAGCTATAATTTAAAAATCGATGAGGAGGGGCGCCTGGGTGGCTCAGTCAGTGAGGCGTCTGCCTTCAGCTCAGGTCATGGTTCCAGGGTTCTGGGATAGAGCTCCATCCCATGTAGGGCTCCTTGCTCAACAGAGGAGTCTGCTTCTCCCTCTCCCTCTGTCCCAGCTCTCATGTGCTCTCTCTCTATCTCTCAATCTCACCACGGTGGAAATGCCATAGTATGTGGCACTCTGTCTCTCAAATAAATAAATAAATAAAATCTTTTAAAACATGAAAAAATACAAATTGATGAGGAAACACGAAATTATTCAATAAATAGTACCAGAACTTTGTTCAGCATTTGAAGAAAAAAAACTTAGGAAATGAGCCTTTGCTTCAGACTTTACATCAAAATGCACTTAAATGGTTAAAACATAAAGCCAAGAAAATAAATATAAGCAAAAAAGAATTTTTTTTTAATTTTAAAGTAAAGAACACTGGGATCCCTGGGTGGCTCAGTGGTTTAGCTCCTGCCTTTTGGCCCAGGGCCTGATCCTGAAGACCTGGGATTGAGTCCCACATCGGGCTCCCTGCGTGGAGTCTGCTTCTCCCTCTGCCTGTGTCTCTGCCTCTCTCTCTCTCTGTCTCTTATGAATAAGTAAAATCTTAAAAAAAATAAAGTAGAGAAGACCTTTGTCTATGATATTAGATGCAGAAAAATCAAAGAACATATTAAAACCTCTGACTACCTAATTGTTTTTGAAACATTATGCAAGCTACAAAAAAAGTTCAGAAAAATCCTTGCAATGAAGAATTCAAAGGAAAGATAAATACCCTCAACAAATAAAAAGCTCCTTAGATTGCAATAAAAAATCATGAACCATTCCTTTATAGAAAGAATAAATTTGAAATTTGGCAATAAATATATGAAAAGACATTTGGCAAGTGACAATAAGACAAATTTTCAGCTTCCAGAGAGGAAGTTCACTTGCATATATAGCTAATAAGAATGTAAACTGGTAAAAGCTCTCTGGAAGGCAATTTAGAATGTACAGCGAAATTTTAAAAGCACATGACTTTGAAATTTCAATTTTAGAATTTTACCCAAAGGATAAAATTGGACAAGTGTATAAAAATACATGTGAAAAGATGTCCATGGCAACTTTGTGTTTATGAAAATTTAGAAAATCCTAGCAGTAGTTTTGTTAAATAAATGAATAAGTATGAAATGATGTGGTAAGTTTACATTTAGAGAGAGAGAAAAAAAAAAAGACAAGTTTTAAAAAAATGTAGCACCCACTGGGTATGATCAATTATTCCAAAAAGTCTCCACAGGTTTAACAATTCTCTAACAATTCCTCCATAATTGCTTAGTCAAATCATGAAGTTTTATTAGAATATTTCTTATTTTGGCAAATTCCATTGCTTACATTTATTATAAGTAACAATCTTGAATAACTTCACAGAGTAGAGTTCTGCAAGATAATTTTGGATAGCAGGAAAGGCTGAATGAAGATTATATTCATTTCAGAAATATTTCTTGAACTTTGTTTATAGCAAGATAAAGAATAATCTGATGATATTTGTGCATGCACAGCCCAGGTGACAGCTGCCACAGGGGTTTATCAGATATCTGAGGCTTTCTATAGAAAGACACACACACAAAAAAACAAACCTTTCAATAGCAATGTAAAAGGGACAAGACCACGTGGCCAATTTTTTAAAGTATGAGAAGTGAACCAATTTTCGTTTTAGTTTCCGCAGGTCAGTTGTGTCATTATTTATAATTTACCAATACTCACTGCAGAAATATAGAAGAGGGGAGGCTGGACTTAGCAAGTAGGTAGACTCTTCCATTCTTCTTTTGTAGCCTCCTTACTGCATTTATCTAAATAATTTTCTACCCAAGTGCTGGGTAAGTGCTCGGAGTAAGAACAACTCAGGGCTGTAGGAATCCACTCCACATATCACAGAGGTCCAGGGCAGTGGTCGGGCCACTTTTCTCAGACACCAAACATCAGCCACTGTCCCCCAAGTGACCGCGGACCTGTCACAGGGAGCCCGTCAGTCTTTCAATTGCGCAGGCTTCGAGACACAGACAGGTGGAAGGCCTGAGCTCTTCCAGATGGGAGGTCCTACTTTCCAAAATTATTTTGAACAATTTGTTTGGCCATGTAGATAGGACTTCTTTGTTTCAGATTTCCAAATCTTATGTGAACTGAAAGAAGCTGATCATTCACACAAAGGGCTTAAAATCCTTCACCAAGGATATTCGCTTTATTTGTTATCTGGCTTTTGTTCCTCCAGCAAAGACGGATACTCATTCATTTATTTTCTGTCCGTGGATAGGTCCACAGTCCCTTGCCCTCAATTCTGATTTCCCAGAAGCTCTGAACACTTTCTGTAGTTCTGTGACCAACCTAACCTGAACCGATGTAAGGATACCTATAATCTTTTTTTTTTTTTAAATCCCACTGGGTGTGACTACTCGCGTGCTTGCTACAGAGGAGTCCCCTACTTTTTACTGGATGCTGAGTCCAATCCTGTGGCGAGGGCTACACGGGCCATGTTACATGCACCCTGTTAACTTGCCAAACCACAAAGAACTCCTGAATTCTGCAACAGCTATGGCTCTGACGGTTGAGGAACGGTGGCCTATAAAGGTTGCTTTCCAACAAACTGCTTCAGGCATGGTTTGAAAGAAAATTTAGTACAACAGTCATATTTTAATTACTTCTCAGGACACTGTCAATACCTAACCTATTTAAAATAAAACTGGCAAAAAAAAATAAAAATAAAAAATAAAATAAAATAAAACTGGCTTTCAATCCCCTTAGAATATTCACACTTAGGCTGCTCAAGTTAAGCACATCTATTTGAACATGTCCAGTTGATTCACGCCCAGTAGATCTCCTGGTAGCTCACATGGGGACAGCAGAGACTTCGACTTGTTGCTTGCCAAACAGTAGTTTTATTTCTCCTGGAGAACCTTCTCGTATTCAGAACTGCTAATCTTATCCACGAACATCTTTGGTAGTTTTGGGTTGTGCCCTACATAACTACCTGCTTAATTGAAGAAAGTTTCATGCATCCCAAATAATAGTTCGACTATTCAGGTTTCACCCATATAGGGGAGACGAAGATACACTTCCTTCGGGACCCACTATGATCTTTGCTCTGAAGTGGGTGCTCCACATTCAAAGTGAAGTTTCTCTAAAGCTCTTCAGCACACAGCTCTAAAATTGTCAGGGCAACATGGGACAGTACATCCGTGTCTCTGTGTGTGCATAATTATGTACATTTATGTACATTCATACTTGTATTTATTTACTTATTTGTACACAGTCCCCATTCAAACACCTACAAACCGATCTGTCATCTTCCTTCCTTTTGCCAACATAGACAACTCTCTTGCGACATCTATTCCTTTGCCTGAAATGCTACTACTGGCTAAACGAGTTGGGGAAATGATGATATATCAAGGACTTTCCATGGTTCAGTCAAATTTCAGGTTCCTATTGTTTTGTGGAACCCTCACCAATGCACCCAGGGGTACAAAGTATGTCTTTGGAGAACATGTGCAACTCACAAGGTTATCCCTTTAGTAAACATCATTATCGTATTCCAAGAACCATTCTACGCACTGGGGATAAATCACAGTACGACAACATGGTAAGTTTATGGATGTGCAAGAAAGCTTGAACAAATAAATCAATACAGGAGGCTAGAAACACTTGCCTCATCTAGAGAACTAAGTTAGATTCACAGGACAACCTGTATGTTCAGCCAGAAGAAAGAATGTAAAATACAATGAAGATCTGTAAAAATACGCAAAATGAATGAATTATAGTTGATTACACACCAGATGAGATTTAATAAGGAGAAGAAACTTCATTAAATTAATTTTTCTGGAGTATTTGGTAACCTCCAATGAAATAACCACCAACAGAACCTAAAGCAACAAGTGACAGATGATGGGCAACTTCAGGATAGGAGGAGTAGGCTGGGAGAGCATGAACTTACTGATTAATCCAAGTATCATGAAAAAAGAATGATCAGATGTTATCTGCCTCTTGATGTGAAGCAAAATGATGCATATAAGATAATCCACACACACACACACACACACACACACCCCAGAACCCACATCTTATGAAACCTTTAGGTCCAGCTATCAGTTCACAGGAGATACGGAGAATAGAATAACATGTTGAATGACACCACAAGTAAGCAATTAACCAAATCCAGATTTAGGATGTTCTACAGGAAAAAATGACCCAGGTATGATTAAAGAGGAGGAGGATGGAGGAAAGTTATGGATCTTTAAAAGACTTAAGAGACATGATAATCAAATACAACGTGTTTGGTTTGTTTAGATTCCGATTCAAACATGCCAACTGTAAAAGACATTTGCAAGGCAACTGGGGGAAATCTCAGTGTGCTAGTAAAGTATTGATAGTTTTGCTAGCTGTTATGCCGGCATTGTGGCCGTGAAAAGCAAAGGAGGAGGGCCTATTTGTTACAGATCCTCCTGAAATATTTATATGTGAAATAATATGCCTATCTGGGATCTGCTTTAAAATAGTTCAGAAACATAAAGTAAAAGGGATGCTATATAAAAAAATAGGAAAATGATGACATATCTTTTGACAGTGGATGATGGATATATGGTAGAGCATTTTGTAATTTCCTCTATCTTTTGTGTGTATTTAAAAATTTCCATAATAAAAAAGTTCCAAAAGCTTAACATGCCAATAAAACAAATTCTACATATTTTTAAACTTAAGGAAGGAGACTGAGACTCAGAGTGCCTTCTGAACACCAGCAGTGGGGTTAAAAGCTGCAGATTCCTCTAAGATTTACACACTCTATCCCCGACTGAGAGTCACAGAATTTTTAAAGCTGGCATAGAGTCAAAGTCTTTGAAGACACTAGACTAAAGGTCAAGCAGATGGCCAGAGAAAGAACTAGAAGTCCCACCTGATCTGAGGACCAGTTCATAAATTTGTCCCTCTACCCCTGCGCCCTGTTCCTTTGCAAGTCAGAGGTGGGTGACTGAACTCCAGGAACATTCAGGCAGCACGCCACGGCCTTCACAAAAAAATACACATTCCCAGCAAACACAAAGCAACCAACCTCATAAACTCTCCCTGTGAATCCATATTGCCCTCACACCTGCACATTTCACTGCTCAACGTGAAATTTCAAAAATTTAAATACTCTAATTTTGGCATTAAGGTAAAAAGAAAAGTATTGGGAGGGGCAAATGCCAGCAGCTGGATTTTTCTAGCTGACATAAATAAAAATGTATTTATTAAATGTTTGTAGAAGTCAAAATTTAGCCGTTCACTAAACTGAGTTACCTGGCCGCTGCTCAAACCTCAACCTGTCATTCTGCACAAACCTCAACTTGTCATTCAGCAGGAGAAAAGAGCTGTGCGTTTTTAGCTTTCAGAACATCAAAGTTTTTTTTTATGCATCCTGCAAAGGATCAAATGGAAGCTGTTGCTTCCCACACCGAGCTCACGTCCCATTCTGGTTATCCTGTGACCTGAGAACAGGGCTTCAGGGTTAGGGTGCTCCATCGCTCCATCACTCAAGGAGCAGCTCACCCAAGCCAAGCATGTCCCCAATCCCAACTTCATGTCATAAGAGGAGAATTCAATCAACTGAGCAAAAATGCCAAGAGCTTCAGTTGACACTTTAGGAAGTCCTCCTGATTCAGAGTGGGCCACTCACCATGCAGATCATTTTCCTACGGATTTTAGGACACGTTGAATGTGCAAGCAGTGCAAACGACAACTGTCCAGCAAGCCTCGGAGCTCAGAGATCTAATTAGGCCTCAGAGTGTGAAGAAAGGTACAAAATAGTCTTGCTAGATAAGAATAAAACACAGCAATTTGCAGGAAAAGATCAGCTAGAAAGCTATGAATCAAGCAAAGGGAATATAAATTAAGGGCCAGTTGCTAGGTAGGGAAATACTGAACACAGAACAGAAGAGGGAAGAGAAGGAGCGCAAGTGTATAAGGGCTGCAGTGCAAAATGTATTTTCTTCAAATTTGAGAATATGTTTTGTAGTGTGCCGTATGCTCGTTTGGGAAACACATTTCCTCTCTTCTTATAAACTCTGCATTGAACTGAAATATTTTAAGTGATATTAATCTGTCCTGATTAACCTGATTAATTAACCTGATTCAGACCCGAATGAGTAATGAGTTTCCGAATGAATAAGCTGCATAGAAAGGCAGTGTCCAGTCTAAATCACGTATGTGTCACCAGCCATTGGGCTCGTACACCTGAGGTTTTGTCTTTACCCTCTACTTTGATGGCTTCGTGCTTCTTATACCTCCTCCAGAGGGCAGAAAGTTAGATTTCCTTCATAAGTTTCGGATACCCTATATCAGTAGGAATAAGATGTTCAGAGGGCTGGAAAGAGTTAGAAACCTCGGGCCAAAATAATCTGGATAGAGCAGCCAAGGAACCACGAAGGGTCTTTGCCTTCAGGGTGGAGCAGAGGGACCAGGGCTCATCTTAGACAGGATGTAGAACTTCCCCTAGCTGCAGCCTCTTCATTTGCAGAATGGAGACCATAACCGGCCCAGTTCATGAAGTTGTTGGAGGAGTAAAGAAATGATATCCACAGAGTACCTGTCATACGTAGCCCTGGAGACAATATATTAGTGTAAAAGGAGCACCAGGGTGGCAGTCAGGAAAACTTTCTTTTTTCATTCATTCTTGTGTTTTAAGTGCCAACAGAGGCTGACACTGGACTAGACGGTGGGAGCACTGTAGTCAATCCACGCCCACGGGTACAGCATGGATTTTAATAAATGACACTTCAGTTGGGAAGTGTCTCCTCAATTGCCTCTCCTCATGTTCTCCTGCACCTAGTGAGTGTCTGAAGCATGCGTGGTGCAGAAAATCACTTTAAGCTGAAGTTATGGTTTCAAGTCTCTGTGGTAACCCCTTGCCTCCACTTTCAACAGTAAGGTCCTAGAAGTTGAGGCCTATATGCTGTTGACACATGATACTGCAGATATACAGCAGATAGTCAATACTATTTGACAACTGGATTTAATAATGGATACATAAATGAAAGAATACATGAGTAACTTCTCAGTTTTCCGATTCATAAAATGAGGACATCAGTGCCCCCTTCTTTACTGTAATTAAAAGCATGTAGGGACGCCTGGGTGGCTCGATCCATTAAACATCTGCCTTCGGCTCAGGTCCTGAACCCAAGGTCCTGGGATTGAGCCCTGCATCGGGTTCCTTGCTCAGCGGGGACCCTGTTTCTTCCTTTCCCTCTGCCTGCCACTTCCCCTGCTTATGTTCTCTCTCTCTGTCAAATAGGTAAATAAAAATCTAGAAACAAAAACACATGCACACACACACAAAAAAACCCCAAAACCCTTAGAATGCATACAATTTTATGTAGACGCAGAAGCAGCCTGAGTGTTCATCAATGGATGAACAGATAAACACAGACATACAATGGAGTATTATCCAGGATTAAAAATGAGCAAAATTCGGACACATGCTGTCATCCAAACATAGATGAACCTTGAGGACATTACACTAAGTGAGATAAGACAAATACGGAATAATTCTACTTACACGAGGTACCCTACAGTAGTCAAATTCATATAGACAAATTGAATGGTGGTTGCCAGGGGATTGGGAAGTGGGGAGAATGAAGAGCTGGTCTAATGGGTGTTGTGTTTCAGTTTTGCTAAATGAAAATGTTCCAGAGAGTAGTTATCCAACAATGTGAATATATGAAACAGTACTGAATGGTACAATTAGAAATGGTTAAGACAGTAAATTTTACGATCTGTATTTTTTACCATAATAATTTTTAAAAATTCTATGTGGGAAGGCTGGCTTACAGTGATGGATGGATCACATGCTTCGACTCTCTTTCCAACCCCATATCTCATAAATGATCGTGCATGTGTGTATAAATCTGTGTAGATCTAGAAGAGATATACATACCAATAAGTGCATAAAATAAGAGAGTGTATTCAATGCACTAAAAATGTTGAATTGTTCTAGAAAGAGGAAAGCAAATGGATTGCCTATATAATGGAAAAAGAATGAATCTTAAGCCAAGCCAGAAGACTGCAGCTAAGTCTAGGGTGCTCTAAACCTGGGGTCAATACATAAATGGAGAGAGAGGGGAGTCTGATACAATAATCAGTGAGTGAGTAGGGTGCTATCCTTAAAGCTGCTTGACAAGCCAGCCAAAATGAGATGGAAAAAGAGAACATGTGACTTTGGAACTTGAATTTCAGATCTAGCCAAATTGTGTTCAAGAAGCTGGTCAAAATGAAGACAATAAAGAAAATGCAACAATTCTGAAAATTTATATCCTCACACTTCTCAAAGAATTACATAAAGATATATAACCACACACTGACAAAAATAAGCAAAAAAATATAGAATAAAATAAAATAAAATAAAATAAAATAAAAGGCATGGTCCACAAGAAAAAGTAAATTGTGGCAAGGAAACCCTCTAGCAAAGTCTTCGTGATTACTGATGCAGTAAAAATAGAAAAGTCTAGAAGGAAGTATATTGATCTCCACATATTAGGTAAAGGAGATGAGTAGAAGTAGAAACTGGGAAATAAACAAAGTGCTAATATTCATTCTTATCTTGCTCAGGAAATATATAGATACCAACAAATTCTAGATTTTAATACAAAAAATATAATTTTAAATATGTGAGTTAAAAATGAAAGAGTAGTATAAAAAAGAGAAAGTAATTTTTACAAGGAAAAAATATGATGTATAATTCTCATAACATTAGGGAGGGAACGCTGCAAAGAAATAAAACAAAAGCAATGTGATCAAGCCAAGGAAAGAAAAGAAATTAAATAAGAATATTTAGGAAATATAAAAATGAACACAGCAAGAATAAGTTCAATGTGTTTTAACGACTATAAATGTAATCTTCTTTTGTTGTGTTTATTTGAATATTATATTTCTTTTTTTTTTTTAAGATTTCATTTATTTATTTGACAGAGAGAGAACAAGCACAAGTAGGGGGAGCAGCAGAGGCAGAGGAAGAAGGAGGCTCCCCTCTGAGCAAGGGAGCCTGACTTGGGCTCAATCCCAAGACCCTGGGATCATAACCTGAGTCGAAGGCAGATGCTTACCCCACTGAGCCACTCAGGCACCCTGATATTATATTCTTAATTAAGTTATAGTTATAGGCTGTCACATTGTGTATAACAGATGACCAAGAGTAAAACAGACATAGAATATAAAAAATAAAAAGATACAAAATATATGTAAGATAAAATCTACAAAAGAAAGCTTATGTAAAGCAACAGAGCTATCTGTTGAAAGCCAATCCAAAATTAATAAAAAGAAAAAAGAAAGATATTTCATATTGATGAAACGTCTCAGCCTACCAAAAGTATAAAACATTCACGAACCTCTAATGTCTATGACATAGCTTGGAGGTATATTTTAAAAAATGAATACATGAGAAATTGATAAATCCATAATCAAAGTGGAAGACCAGAGCAAATCTCAAAAATTTAAAGCAAGTAGACTGAAAATAAGTAAGGCATTATTTAATATATTAAAATAGAGAAGACAGTGTACTCATTCTTTTCAAATGCAGATGAAGGTTTAAAACCTGATGGTAGATAAAGCCACACAAAAAACCTCGCTGAATCACCCCGAAGTAGGAAATACCCATGACACTTCTCCACCCGAAATACAACAAAATAAAAAATAAAAAATGAAACCATACTTACACCACCACCACCATGGAAAACATCTTATTAGAGTGGAAATTTTAAAACTGGGTTTTAAATAACTCTTGGGCTAAAAAAGAACATTTTAAGTGACATTTAAACAATACAGAAGTCGACGGGCAGCGGTGTATACCAACATCTCTGGGTTGCCATCAAAGCAGGAATCAAATGAAAAATTATGGCCTGAAATTGCATATGAGAAAACATTAAAAACAAAATTCAATGAACTAGCTGTACCATATTAAAAAAAAAACTAGAGAAAAATTCAAATACTAAAAAAGCCATGAATTATTAACATTTTTTAAAATCACGAAATAAAAATAAAACAAAATGTAGATTATCAATAAAGCCAAAAAAGGGTCTTTGGAAAGACCAAAGAAAACACAAAACCTCTGGCAAGTCTGAGAGAAGGAAAAAGAGAGAAAGAAAAAGAGAAAACACATGTCAACAATATTACAAACTGGATCTGGATAAAACTCTTAGGTACAGATAAAGACATTTTTAATGCAAGAGAACAGAATGTATAATTTTATTGAACACATTATAAAGTCTGGAGAAAAATGGATGTTTCCTAGGACAATATCAACTGTAACAATTGACAGAGAATTTGAAATCGAAAAGTTAGTCAAAAATCTGGTTCTAAACAACCAGCCCCAGGCACTTCCTCCTAAATGCCAAAAATTTGTCTTAGACAAGCTATTCTGCAGTACAGAAAGAAATAGGTAAATTATCTGAAGCTCTGGACATAAGCACCATAAAGGCAAGTTGACAACAAGGCAAAGTAACACAAAAAAGACAATGACAGGCTACTTCCTCTCCAGGCAGAACAAAGAAACAAAATCCCAGGATAACAGGGGGCATACTGAATTTGAATTTAGCCATGAAACTTCTGGGATCAACCGTTTTCCATTTTATATGAAACCCTCTTTGCCAGTTTATTAAAAATTTTAAATATCATAGAAATGTTTACAACTTACAAAAATAGAGCAAATGCAAAAAAAAAATAGAGCAAATGCAAAATTTTATATAAAATGGCCATTATATAAAATGGCCAGGAATTTTTTTACTGTAACTTCAAATTTTAAATTCATATCTATATATCTATATACATATAGATATATAGATATATGGCTTTAGCGTGTATACACACACATCTATGCAAAATATTCAACTTTCGGACGATATGGATCATAAGAAAGATTTTCTTAATCTACTAGAACCTATTTACTTAATGATGATGCACTAGAAGGGTGTGGGCTCAAGTCAGAAGAGGGAAAGATGATTTGTATTCCTGTGATTCTTGTAACAGTTCACTGGAGGTCTTGGCCAGGACGGGGGAAATAAATTGGAAAGACACTCTAAGAGACAACATTGTTGATATTTGCTAATGATTCTCTTCCTAGAAAATTTTAATCAACAATAGCAAAAACTACCAGAGGCTAGTGAGAAAATTCTGTAATGCTGAGCTACAGATCAACATAAAAAATGTTTAAAAACCCCACTTTCCAATACCTCCTATACAGCTAACCAATTAAACACTGTAATGGGAAAAAAATCCTTTTTTTTTTTAAATACGTATGAATAAAATTAACAAGGATGTTTTTAGAAAGAAGCCACAAGTACATCTTTGTAAATATGGGGTGGGAAGAGAGGGATTTCTTAAATAGCACGTTCTGTGTTGTAACTAAGGCAGTTCTCTCCAGATTAATCTATAAATGCAATGCAGTTATCCCTTTTGTATTTTCCTTAACATCCTTAACTGTGTGAATTTGTAAGGATGTATTCATGTATTAATTTTTGCTATGTTTTGCAGACATGAGCATAAGGGAAAGGAAATGCTATGCAATTTTATCACAGTGCATTTTGAGGCCCAAGAGAAGGTGTGGCTGTTGGGGATGCTTACAACCACACTAAAAATGTTAAGTCAGAAACAGGTCTAGAATCCAGACTCTGACTTCTCTTCATAAAACTCTTCTTTCCACAACATGAAGCCAGTCACTAGTGTCTCCCGCCCAAACTTAAGTATCCAAAGAAGAGGGGCCATTTCTCAACTTCAACTCAAAAGTGTGGCTTTCCCAACTGTTCTCCAGAGTTGGAGTGACTTCTTGACCACTGGCACGTGCTTCATCCCCTCCCACTTCCCCAGACTTCATTTGGCATGCCAGTGCCACCCCTTCTCATTACCCAGCCAGGCCAGTCAACCTGTGTGGACACATCTTAGATGCCTATGGGGAAACGACCCTCGGGAACCTCAGTGTGACCCTGACAGTTAACCTGAATCACGGTGTGGAGATTTCACCACCATAAAGTTCATCAGGTCTGTCTTTCTTTCTTTTTTAATAGATGCTATGAAGCTACTGTTTCAAACAGTCATTTAAGAGTTTGACTTTCCTGTCCGAATTCTAGCAAGGACTTGCTACCTCTGCCCTTTCGGTAATGTGGTTCATTCAGTAGGAAAGGTACAGCGAGCTTGAGAACTACCTGGGACACTAAACTCTGCGGGTCAGTAAACTGTAAAACTGAGAGATTCACACTTTGACAGTGATTGCCTGCCAGCCAGGCCTCAGGTCTCATCTTACCATCTGTATTTTTCACTTATGCGATCATCCACCAACATGGTCGGATTGATCCAGAGCTTCTGATCTACTTGCTGAGTGTAATGTTATAAAAATGTAAAAAGTGGTACCCAATGGGAGCTAAAAGGAAAAAAAACCTTCTCTGAGGAGAGATGGCAAAAACACTGATGAGATGGCAACTCTTGTTTCAATTTCATATTACTATCAGACCTCCCCACAATCTCCCTTTACCTTACAATATGATAACTATAAACCAAGCCACTCTTGGGGCTAATCCCTAAACCTTCCCTCTACCTAATGAGCTTATTTCTCTTGGAATATAGAATAAAATGATTCACTTTATCCTACTATTATGAGGAAAAAATATGAATCAGAGTCATAAGTGGGAAAGCATACGTGGGAACAAATGATATTTTATATAGTTATGCTTATATTTATTTTTTTAAGATTTTATTTATTTATTCGTGAGAGACACAGAGAGAGAGAGAGGCAGAGACACAGGC
Organism: Canis aureus; assembly: GCF_053574225.1. Classification (NCBI taxonomy): domain Eukaryota; kingdom Metazoa; phylum Chordata; class Mammalia; order Carnivora; family Canidae; genus Canis; species Canis aureus. Next base: position 20,676,984 of record NC_135611.1, on the reverse strand, counting down.
AGAGGAAGAAGCAGGCTCCCTGCAGGGAGCCCGACGTGGGACTCCATCCTGGGTCTCCAGGATCACGCCCTGAGCTGAAGGCAGACGCTCAACCACTGAGCCACCCAGGCGTCCCTAGTTATGCTTATATTTAACTGATACAAGTAGCCCCTGGGGAACATCCCATTAACGTTGTCAAAGAGGCTGCTGAAGTCTTTTAGCCTTTGACCAGGCCAACCCAGTTATTTCCAGAAGGACTTTAAACCCCATCATGTTACTGGTGTCTAATGAGTGAGACCCATGATGAATCCTCCACATCTTTCATCCTTCTAAGAGAAAACCTGCATTTTACCAGGAGCACTGAACATCTACAAAAATAATTCAAAAAATGCTGCTAACATTTGAAATAAAGGACAATTCCATGCATTGAACTTGCTAATTTATTCCCTAAAACCGTCCTGTAAAACAAGACACTTTATGTGCAGGGAGCAGAGGGCCAAATCCTGGCCACCAGAAGCTATCTCTAGAAAGATTATTTTATTTTTTATTTATTTTTTATTTTATTTATTTTTTTTTAGAAAGACCATTTTATTTCTTTCTTTTACTCTGTAAGACTACGAAGAAGACCATCTAACATTTTTATTAAGGTCAGGTTATTTTCTTTTGACATAAAATTAGGCCTTGGAAATTCTTTTATAAAACAGAGATGAAGAGAGAAAGAATACCTACCTTCTCAGCAGGAAAATACCAAATTAATGTTATCAAAGTTATAAGTCACACCAAAATGAAAAGTTTCACTAGGAAATCTTGGCCCACCGATTTTAGTAACATTGACCTATTTGAAGATAATACTTTCAACCACCAAAAGCCAAAGGTAAATTATAGTTTGACTAATGACTTTTCGTTGAAACTGAATTGTTATGAATAATAATTATTATATATTATTATATAATTATTATTAATTATTATTTATGAATAATAATAATAGCCAACATTTATTGAGTACATTCCATAGGCCAGACGCTTCTAAGTGTACTACATACATTTAAAGTATTCAAGTCTCATAAAATCCTATGGAAAAGGTGCTAATGTTAATACTATTTCATAGGGAAGAGAGTGGGGTTTGGCAAGCTTAAATAACTTGCCCCAGACAAGACATTTGGCTAAGGGCATCAGAAAGACTGATTTAAAGGCTGCACACTTATCCCATAACCCAATACATCCCTTATGCATGACTTCCATCTCCATGTGGTGAGGTGGCCCAATCAAGCCATGGACTGTCTAATATACGTGAAACTCCTCCTCTCTCCTTACATATGATGCCCAGAAAACTCATATTTATCAGCTCTAGAAAACTCTTTCTCCTGGGAAGAAGATTTAACAGAAGTCTTAGTTATCCATACTAGTATGCATAAGCAAGAACAGGTTAACACAAAGAAGGAATGTTTCCGAGAGATGAAAAACGGAGGCTGGTCCTTTGAAATAGAGGCCAGTTTGAGAACCACAAAAGTTGCTTTAAAGAAGGCTCAAAATAAGATGTCTCTTACAAAACTAGCCTAGCACTAAAATTATCTCAATATTCTATTCACAAAAGATGACAAGTTCTTAGTTATGTAACAATTTCTGATCTATTTCATTTCTATTCATTAGATGAGCCTCCCTCTTTCAAAAAACATATTTAGTCTAATTGTGACTAAATTTAGCAGTACCAGTTATTTATATCAAAACATAAATGTAGAAAAGTGCAAGCCACTTTTTTCCTATTTTTTTAAAGAAGTAGGATCTTGGGGTGGGGCAAAGAAGGGATGGGAAGGGGGAGGCAGGTGGGAAGAGGAAAGCAGAAAAGGAGGCAAAATATCCAAATCCACATAATACATAACACAGAACCAGGTAGTACATTAGACAGTGGGTCTGTATAGACAAGAAACAGTCCGTTGGGGGCTCTGCAGTGTGAAGGAGGAGTCAAAGTCCTAGGCAGTAATTATAATTGAACGGGGAGCAGAGATCTCCAGAGGAGGCAAAAAGAGATCCAAGAGCACTGAGGAGGGATTGTGTCCCCGGGAGGCAGAGGAGGCCTCCAGGCGGAAAGCCTGCCTGAGAAAGGGCAGGAAATTCACCAGGACCAGGGGAGAGAGGAAAGGGGCGGATTCATCCCCCAAGAGCATGGATCAATGCAGTTTTCTTTGTGAAACAGTTCATTTATTCAGATTTCTGGTCAATGCCCACATGCTTACTCCCGAAAACTAGAACTCAACGTTTAAAAATTTGAATTAATGATAATAACAGCAGTAATAGAAACAGGTCAAGTAGGTACTAGATGCCAGTTCCTCATCTTTGCAGTGATGTGCTGATTCGCCACATTGGTGGGGAGTATAAATATGTCCACTGTGGTTGGTTTCGAGGTACCAATGAGATAACAGTCAGCCTACAAATTCCTGGGTATTGCATCAAACGCTCTCCTTCACAAGATACTTGTCAGGTTTAGTTCTTAAACACTAAATTACCTTAGGGAACTCTGTGGGAACATTTAAATTATTCCTGTGAGTATTAATCCTGCCATTCTGGGTGATCTCCAGAATGCTTTTTAATCATCCTACCCTCATTTATCAATATTAAAATTAAGTTAGCATTCATCTTAAAGTCAGTATGGAACAACGGATTCTGAATAGCTGAAGCAATCTTGAAGAAGAAGAACAAAGCTGGAGGCATCATATTTCCTGAGTTCAAAATATGTCACAAAGCTATAGCAATCAAAACAATTTGGTTCTGGCACTAAAACAGACACAGAAACGAATTGAATAGAATAAAGAGCCCAGGAAAAAACCCAAGCATATGTAGTCAAATAATATTTGACAAGGGTGCCAAGAACACATCATGAGGAAGGGGTAGTCTCTTCAATAAATGGTGTCAGAAAAACAGATATCCACTTGCAAAAGAGAAAACTGGACTCCTTTCTATTCCACTCACAAAAACCAACTTGAAGTAAATTAAAGACTTATTTAAACAAGGCTTAAACCATAAACCTAAAAAACTGTAAAACTTGAAACCATAAAAGCCCTAGAAACACAGGGCAAAAGCTCCTAGACAGATGTCCTGGCAAAAGGATTTTTTGGCTAGGATACCAAAAGCACAGGCAACAAAAGCTTCAATAAACAAGTGGGACAACATCAAACTAAAAAATTTCTGCACAGCAAAGGAAACCATCAACAAAATGAAAAGGCCACCTACGGAACAGAAGAAAATATTCGCAAACTATACATTTCATAAGGGGTTAATGTCTAAAAGGAACTCCTACAACTCAATAGCAAGAAAGCAAACAATCTGATTAAAAAACAGGCAGGGCACCTGAATAGACACTTTTCCAGAGAAGATACAAACAGCCATGGGTACCTGAAAAGGTGCTCAGCATCACTCACCATCAGGGAACACAAATCAAAAGCACAATGAGATGGCACCTCACACCTGTTACATTAGTATTATCAATAGAACAGTCAACAACGAATGTCGAAGAGAATGTGGAGAAACGGGAGCCCTTGGTCACAGTTGGTGGGAATGTAAATTGGTGCAGCCACTATGGAAAACAGAAAATTAAATACAGAACTACCATATGACCTAGCAGTTCCACTTCTGGGTATAGATAGATTCAAAGGAAGCAAAATCAGTGTTCATTCCAGCATTATTATAACAGTCAAGATAAAATACTCACCAGCAGATGAATGAATTAAAGGAAATGTAGTGTGTGTACATATGTGCATGTGTGCATATATAATGGAATATCATTCAGCCATAAAAAAGAAGGAAGTTTTGCCATTTATAACCATATGGACAAGTCTGGAGAGCATGATATTTAGCCAGAAGAAGAAAGACGAACGTTGCGTATGGTATCATTTATACGTGCAATTCTTTTAAAAAAATGCTCAACTCCTAGAAAGCAGAGGGTAGTGTGGCGATTGCCAGGGGTGGGGTGTAGGGAAGAGCAGACAGGGAGATGTCGAAGGGTACAGACTTCCAGTTATAAGATGAGTCTGTTCTGAGGATCTAATGTATAGCATGTCGCCGTAGTTAAAAATACTGTATTATATATTTAAAATTTCCTAAGAGTAGATCTTAGGATCACCACACACACACACACACACACACACACACACACACAATAAAATAACTGTGAGGTGATGGTGGTTAATTAACTCAACTATGATAAATATCTCACAATATATATGTATATCAAATCATCAGCTGTATACTCTAAATATATATAATTTTACTTGTCAATTATACATCAATAAAGCTGGAAAAAACCAAATTAAAAGTTAAAAAGCTGAGAGAATTTAAAAATTAAAGTCGTTAGCATGATGACATCTCTTTCATTGAGAGGCTTGAAACAAAAATCCCTCCATTTTTAAAATCACACGGTAATTGACTAAAAATAAATAATTAAGATTCAACTCTCTTCTCATCCCATTGGTTTTGAAGCAAATAGGGTGAAGTGTCTTGGGAAATCACTGTTAAATTTAAAAATGTTACTTACATCAATGTTTAAGAATATGTATGATAGTAACACGCAATGTGTTCCAAGTGTGTTTACATTTAAAGAACTTAAAGGAAAAAAAAAAGAACTTAAAGGAATTTGTTTCCTTTTTTTTTTTTTTTTTTCTTTTTGGGCATTGTTTTTTGTTTTTGTTTTAAAAAAAAAAAACAAATCCATACTCACATGTCAAAGAGGAAAACACCCAGGTTTGGAGAAATAACAAAACCAGGCCCAGGCCTCAGTAAGTCACTGTAACATCAGCTGCACCAACCGTTGTTCCGCTAGCCTTGCTAAGTGAGCACCGGGCCTGTGCGAGAGCCTCTTAGCTACCTACTACTTTGGTGTTCTCAACAAGCATGGAATGCACCAAAAGATGATCAAACAGCGCTACTATAACATAGAGCATAGTATATGCTAAACTGTGTATGGTAAGTTTGGTTTTTGTACCTTGTTACGTCACCTATGAATCTATAAGGCAGAAAAATGAGTATAATATTCAGAGACATGAACCAAAGGAATCCAAGTATATTCATTCATACAAATACAAGTGTAACACCCAGAAATACAAGCAAAAGGTATTCGGAATACTGTTTTATAGCCAATCCTGTTCTCTTTACAGTTTATGGAGCTTAGAGGCAAGAATGTCAGAAACGAGCATGGGGCCACCCCAGGTTCTATCTAAAGGAAACCCTGGACAAATGACTTATTATACTCCCCATTTATTCATTTGTGAAATAAGAATTTGGATTAGAGTATCTCTAGAGAGAGTACGAACAAACTCTAAAAGTTTGTGAAAAAATTAAAGTCTAAATGATTTACTGACAACCTTGACTAGTATTGGGCTAAGTGGGAACTGTTTCAGCTTGGAAATTAGCAAGGACTCTCGACCTTCCTTCGGAGAAGGTATCTGGCATTTCTGACTCAATGTAAGTGAACTAATTCTAGAAAAAGAAAATGTTATAAAAGGCAAATGGAAGTTGTCAAATTGGTTTCAGGATATTTCTTCTACATGAAGAAGAAATGGCTCCTTCCTCAAATGGGCATTATGTGCAGAGTTCTGTGAGGGTGAGCTCTGTCCATGAATTAATTTCCTAAGGCAATTCGGATTCTTCAAAGTGATTGAAAAGGACATTCGCAGCCTTAGTCAAAAATAAAGAAGCCACTTAGGCTTTCTTAGTAAAAAAAAAACTTGCTTCCCCGTCTTAGAATTATATTTTATCATATATAAAATGTCATTGAATGTAAGACACAGCATTATCTATTTACCACCAAAAAAGAGAAAAGGGTTGCCAATTAAATTGGCATACCATAAATTTCTGAGGTGTTAAAATGTGAAAAAAAATGTCTTAAAATCGATGGAGTATTGTGGCATAAGGCTTTGACACAGAGCTCCTAGGGTCTTGGACAAAACTTTCATCTTCCAAGGGGGATCACAACTATGCAGGTGAGTCATGGGGCCCATTTGACTCAACGTTCTCTTCTCTCTCCACTCTCATCACCTTCATTAAACTTTTTTTTTTTTAAAGGTAAATGACTTATTTCTACTAAAAAGAAATTAAGAAGAAAATAGTTAATGGAAGCTAACTGTGTATCTCTTGAATACTTTTTGTATTTCTTATTCTTTTCAAGGGCAAAGAGTTGCCACCTCATATATGCTGTTTTGAGAATGTGTGAAATACTTCTGAAATGTCTAAGGGCTCCATGTATGTTCTCCTTCCTTATCCCGTACCCTGATACCACAGACACCGGGAGCCGGCAGGGATCTCCTAGACCATCTAGGACAAGCTTTCATACTACAGAGGGAGAAATGGAGTCTTCCAAATGGTGCCACTTAGAGCTGGAGACACAATAGGAACTCAGTTATCTGATGTGCCCACCCCCACCCCAAACCTCCACCAGGGCCAGGAGCTGCTTGATTCTAAATATTTTACTCAATTATTCCTAATTTAGTCTAAAATGACAACTCAGAAGAATCTTTCTTATCCACTCTGAATTTTCTCCAACCCCCTTTTTTTTAAATTTTTTTCTCCAATCTGTTTAATGACGCTTTCTCCAATATTATTCCCCAAATGGGACCACATTGGTATAGCATTAAGGTATAAACCATCTGAGGGGCACCTGGGTGGCTCAGCTGGTGAGTGTCCAACCCTTGATTTCAGCTAATGTCCTGACCTCAGGGTCATGGAATCGAGCCACAGGTCAAGTCGTCCTGTATGGGGCTCCGCAGTCAGCGAGAAGTCTGCTTCTTTCCCCATCTCCCTCTGCCCACCCCCACCGCTCTCTCGCTCGCTCTCTAATAAAATAAATAAATCTTTAAAAAAGTACAGACAGTCTGAAACAAATCAGTCAAGTTTTCTCAGATCTTCCTTTCTCAGTCAGGTTCAGAGACAAAGCTTGTTGCAAATAATGAATGAGGGGAGCTGTAAAGCAAAGAAAGAGTAAAAAGCAATATATTCAATATTCCCCCTCACTTTCCCTTTCTAAATAAATTTTTAAATGAACACAATGAAATATCTTCCTCCTGTTAAACTTCAGATACCACTAAATCATCTCCAAATGTAGGACGGATCCCTGTGACTTGATCCACACCAAGCCCAACATGTCTACATGCTGTACTAGCTCTAATAGATGCTTAAATAGAGCTTCACCGAAAGACATTATGATGTAGCAAAGAATTAAACATTCAAACTCCCCTGCTGAAACCTGTATAAAAATTTAAACTATTTCCCCATCGCATAAGTCCAACATGGCATCTCTAGGTTTGTTTATTTAAGTAACATCCTAGAGAGGCAGTCCATGGTTCTATAGGATTAGTGACATGCTGCATCAAATACAGGGGCTATGAACTCATGGAGACTCTGGAATCTGTGCCAAAGAAGGCAGTGTCCAATTTGGCTTAAAAAGGAAAAGAGCAACACCTCACCCAACAGCACACATATCCCAAGGACTACTGTTGTTCCACAAGTCAAATGTCCCATTATCATGTTTGAAGAACACACTAATGGTGAGGTCCTCTGATTGAGAATATGCCCCTCTTCTGGCTAACCCCACCATGCAATACTGGTCTGCCCTGAAAACGAACCCCTCATCCTTCATTTACTCAGATCGACTGCCATCCCACGGCCAATTACTACGAAGATGTTTCACTCTCTTAGTCTAATTCATCATGACACTGGATCTCATGTCTTCCTCTATCTAGACAGACTTGCGGACACCTCAAAAAGAGACCTATTTTTTCGGCAAAATATCCCAAACCAAGATGGTCAATGGGTTAATATTCTTTCCTGAGCTCTTCAATTATGCTGCCTTCTGAGTGAGAGGGCTGGCAGGCAGGGCAACACTGTCAGAGCTGCAAAGAGCTCTGCAGATGTCTCTGTTGTGTTCAGTCAAACTGAAAAGGAGAAAAGATGGCCCTCTGACAACAGACAGCTGTCAATGAGATGGCAAGCTCACACTCACTAGGCCAATGAGCAGCAATGGAGGTGACAAGTGCTTGGCTAATCAGCTTGCCTATAAAATCACAGCCCTTCCCAGCGCTGCTCACACCAGCACATGAAGTGACAGCATGTACAGTCTTCGACTATCCTGTTAGTCTTGTGTGTGTGTGTGTGTCTCTCAGTCACTCACTCCAGTGTTATTAGTACTGTTACAGAAGCTCTGGTCAATACAATCTGTAGAAACAAAAATGAGACCAAAAGAAAACTGCAACAAGGATACGGAGAGAAATCTCTGCCGCGCAATGACCCAAAAGGAAATGCAGTGACACACTCACCTACCGAGGGCTCGTTTACACTGAGACTGAATTATATTCATACCCATTATACATAAAGAGAAAAATGTATTGGACACGAAGAGGCAAAATGATCCACCTTCCCCCCAACCCCCCATCCTTCATCTTGTCTTTCTCCCCTCTAACCACCAGGGGGCAATTTGGGGAAGAGCTTCAAAGAGGAAACCTTAATTCTGAGCTTTAATACTTAAATGCTGGGAGGGGGCTTGGAGGGGGGTGTGCCTGAGGTTGGAGTGAATCTGAAAGCAGGGATGAAGGGAGAAACTCAGGGGACCCAGAGAGCAGAAAAGTGAGTTCCCCAAATCTTACACTTATTTTCTTAATTAGCTAACTCTTAAGCTCAAAGATATCCCCTCTAAACTAATAATTAAATGCTAAATTCACTAAGGAGCTACCTTATGAGCCAGACAGGTATTTTTACCCGCTGATAATAAAAATACCTCTCTCCCCCTCTCTCTTTCTCTCCCACTTAATCTCTCTCTCTCTCTGTCTCTCCCTCCCTCCCTCCCACCCTCCCCCCTCTCTTTTACTTCTCTTTGGTTTTTACAAGAGCAGCTGGTTGGAAGCAGAGGATTCAGGAAGAAAAACAGGGCCAGTAACCAAAGTGGATACAGAGTCAAATCTGTGGCTGTCCACCTGCATTGCAGAAGTCAAAACACCAGAAGTCCATTGTAGATAAAGAGGAATTTTAACAAAATACAGCTTCACTGAAATTGACCCCAATGTAACCAAGATCGCCCCCATCCACCATGTACCCTGGCCACGTTTATTCAGCTCTTCTTCTTCAGCTATCCCAAAGAAGAGTCCAATCTGCCTGCCAGGCCTAAAGTAACACCCCCAAAGGTTTTTCTAAAATATACTTTTTTAATCATTGAAGAGTGAAAAGGAGAGGTGGAATGAGTAGATATTGGGGATACGCGTCCTTCAAGAGTCGAGAGAAAAGGTCTGACTACAAGGCCTTTCCAGCTCTGGTTCAGCTCTGACCGACTTGGAGGAACTTATCACCACCAAAGCCCAGTGAACAGGCAATGAGACCATCACACAGCAGGGTCCCCGAGAGGCGGGATGTCCTCATGGCCGCTGCCTTCTAGCTCATCTCTGGAGGACAAAGCTGTCTTTCTTTACGAGAAATGTAAGAAGCCATTCAATCTCTGCATTCATGACCCACAAGAAGGAGCAGTGCCAGGACAGAGCCTGAGACCAGCCACCGCTTCTCCAACACCAACACCAACACCTATACCTACACCTCTTGAGTCAAACCAAAACAGCAGGCCCTGCCTCCTGCCAGCTGTAGGTATCTCAAGAAACTGGGTCCCCGGGATCCCTGGGTGGCGCAGCGGTTTGGCGCCTGCCTTTGGCCCAGGGCGCGATCCTGGAGACCTGGGATCGAATCCCACATCGGGCTCCCGGTGCATGGAGCCTGCTTCTCCCTCTGCCTGTGTCTCTGCCTCTCTCTCTCTCTCTCTGTGACTATCATAAATAAATAAAAATTAAAAAAAAAAAAAAAAAAGAAACTGGGTCCCCAACCAGGAATCCCCACTGGCTACGTTGCGGGTCACCAGGACGCCTGGCCAATCACTGAGCTCCTAAGGACTTGGGGTCTTTCTGCTCCCTCCTCCGCTCCTACTCCTTTAAAGCTGTATTATCATCCACACAGACCCCACTCACGGACACCAGAATATACCAACATTGCAAAGCCTTGGCCACTCCAATCATTTCAAACTCTTCACCACTATTCCAGCTAATGCCAAAATGGGCACGTTCTGACTCAAAGATTTTCCCCTCTTATGAATTCTCTCCTAAACTCAAAAATCCAAGAAGCACAATCGCCCATAATTTCTTGGTCGAGCATCAATTTGCAATGTGTTATTTTGTAGCTTTTCCCAAATCTCATCAGCACTGAATATTTCTAATATTGAATGCCGTCTTTTATTTTTAGCTATGAAAGCAATGCTTACTGTAAAAAAAAAAAAATCAAACAATACAGGAGTCTGTCAAGGCAAAAGACCAAGTATTTTGCACACACAAAACCAAGGAGGTCGTTCAAGGCCACCCCATGTCGCCCCAGCTTCGGAGGGGTGGCGGGAGCAGCTCCTGGGACCGACTTGCCACTCCCCCATCTCTTTCACCAAGAGATGAAACAGCCCAAGGGGCCATCCTCCTGCCATGCAGCCCCCACTGACCCAGAGCATTCCTGGAGATGGGCACCCAGACAAGAGGCGCTTGGAGCACAGAGAACAGCCACACGGCAGGGGCTAAGGGGACACTGGCTTGCGACCTTGCACGTATCCACTCAGAGACCCTAATACCCATTTTTATGCTAAAACAGAAGGGGAAAGGAGGCAATCATTTCTACAGAGGAGGAAGTCATTACTCAGAAAGAAGCCCAGGCTATAGAAATATTAAGACTGGAGGGAAGGGGGCACTGGGTGGCTCAGCAGTTGGGCGCCTACCTTTGGCCCAGGGCGTGATCCCAGAGTCCCATGATCGAGTCCCACATCAGGCTCCCTGCATGGGGCCTGCTTCTCCCTCTACCTGTGTCTCTGCCTCTCTCTCTCTGTGTCTCTTGTGAATAAATACAATAAATTTTTTTTTTTTTTTTTTTTTTTTTTTTTTTTTTTTAAAGAAGAAGACTGGAGGGAGGTTTGGCCAGCTTGCCATCCCTCTCAAGTGGAAGTATGGTTCAGGTTCTCAGGGAAATCCTGCCTTTGTTGCTCGGAGGCTTTTAATCTCCACGTTTTCTTTCTCCCGAGGACATGGCCTGCATGTGAGCTCTCGCTCGTGGCAAATGGACCTTCTAGGAATCACATCTATGGAAAATAGCGTATTGACTGGCCCGCTTGCCTGGCTCATGGTTTGGTTCGGACCAGAACAATGGGGGCTTTATCAGTCGTCCGGGGTGCTGAAGATACTCAGGACTCTCTCCGGTTCCATTAGGGCTGCCTGACACCCTATCTTGCACACTTGCTTCTTAGTTATTGTAAAGCTTTTACATATTTAGGGAGCTTTTCCATCAAAATACTCTGGAATGGCTAGAGGCTCAGACACATTAATGATATCTGCACACATGTGCTTTTTATCCAAGTTCACAGCTCCTGGTCATTGAGGGTAAACAGTGTTATCAGTGATTATTATGGATTTAGTCAAATATATTTTATTCCTGTCATTTATGAGCGCTCGTGTTGGCTGGTATTTACAATGTCAGGATACTGTCACTTTGGCAACCTTCTGAGACAACATTTCTCCAATGTTACAGTGACATTTCAAAAGCTCAGTATTTACAAGCAAACTACACCCTCTGGCTCTGTGATGGTGCAATTCAGCGGTCGTTGAACAAAGGGATACTCGTCTAGAAATTTCTTCAGGATGTACCTCCAGCTGCTACTGGTTATTACTTCATGGTCTGGAGTAGCCCTAAGTTCTCTGGAAGAAAAAGGCCACAGAGACATCAAGGAAAAATCTCAATGCCACATGCTACTGAAGTTTTAACCATTCTGGGTGTGTCTCTATGAGTGAGGTCTGCTGTGTGGTGCTGACGAGTCTCACAACATCCCTGAGCTTTAGTTTCCCATCTGCTGCAAAGCAATATTAGGCACCTTTCTTACTCTGGCATTCTATCCTTAAGGCTTCAATAACATAAATGCAAGTTAAACTCATTATCGTTGTTAGTTTTTTTTTTTTTTCATGCCCTATCTCAAGGTCATAAGAAAAAGAATCCTGTGAAGGAAATGTGAAGAAGCAGATCATGATCTACTCGGCTCACCCACTTCTTCTCTGTTCCTATCCAGCCTCTGTCAAGCAAGATGTACCCCCCAGAGGATGAAGGAGGAAATGTGGGGGACAAGAGGCAGTTGGCACTGCACTTCGCCCCTGCGCTTCAAGGTCTTGCTGTGCTCAGGTGCACGGTGGTCCTTCCACCAGCGGAGCAGAGTAACTACCACCGACAGGGCAATGATACTGCAGGAATTATGCACCACGTTGCGTACAATTTGTAGTTACTTATGGGAAACGTCCAAAATACTCTCTTTTGTGGCTCTCTAAAGACAATGCTCTGGATATAGAGATTGCCAGGTTCATCATACCCTCTTTGAAATGCAGCCTTTCTCACTGACACAGAGAGAGGTCCCAGGGCTCTAAACTGGATGATACCTAAGCTAACAGTGAAAAGAAAGTGGGAACCATCTATGAGAAGCCTCTGTGGGCTCTTTACTCTGACAAAAAGGGTCACCAACTTTATCTAGAAATAAAGAAGTGATTAGGGAAAATGATAAATCTGGAGACAAAGGACTTTGTCCCCTAGTTTCATCTCCGTCACCTGCTATTAATACTGACAAAATTACTCTGAGTGTTTCTGTTTTGTTATCAATAAAATGGGAATCGAAAATAGTCCCTACCTCACTGGGGTCACTGGCATGATTAAGACAAGAAACTTGCATGGAATTTGCTTAAATGTAAGTGATTTGCTCACAAGCTCTAGAATTTACTTTTCGTTGGTTCGTTTATTCACTTACTCATCTATCCACTGACACTTGAGCAAACACTCACTGAGTGTCCTCTGCTAGGCACTGGGGATACAGATGACAGCCCTGCTCCCTGGGCTTTTCTGGCTGTGCAGAGTGTGACAACTGTCAGGAGAAAGAAGTGCACCAGTGGCTACCTGTGCACAGAGGAGAGCCCCTCATTCTGGCCTGGGTATAACACCGAGGGTCCCCAGAAGAAACAATGCATGAACTCAATCTTGGATGAACAGCATGAGTTGTCTGGTAAAATGAAGGGGAAACAGGATGAAGATATTCCAGGCCAATGGTAGGGCTCTTGTAAAGACAAGAGAGAATTATGAAAGAGCCCTGAAGGGAACTGCAAACAGCTCAGTATGGCTGGAACAGATGTGAGTGAGTGTGAAGGACAAGGCTGGAGGCCAAGACAAGGACCAGGCTATCAAGAGTCCGTACATCATGCTAAGGATGGGCCCCTGAAGCCAGGAAGGGAGGTGAAGCAAGGGTGTAAAGGCATCAGGGTTTTGTGGAGAAAACCACTCCAGCTGCCATGTGAGGGAGAAGGTGGGGATGGAGGGAAGTAGAGCAGTAGAGACAGCAAGAGTGCTGACTGGGGAGTGTGCAGGATGGGGCGATTTATTGGTACAGGAAGCAGGACCCATGAAATCTGAAAACTGAGGGCTTCTGGGGGGAAGGGGAGATAGTAGTCTCTGCTGGCACCTGAAGTCAGTCACCAAGCCAACACAGAGGAAGGACTCATCTTGAGGGGAAATTCAATCAATAAAATTCAAAGTCAAAAGCACATTTGACCTTGACTGCCACATTTTACTCTAGCCCTTTGAAAAGCAGATCTAAATAAGTGCAAGAATACGAATTTGGGAAATTATGCATTAGAGCCTCCAATCAGATGACGGTACTATTAGCTCAAACCCTCTACCAAGGTAGTGTGAGATCGTGGCCTTCTGGGGTCGAGTGGGGTGGGGGTGGGGGAATAGGGTGCTATTTCCTAATAAATATTTACTGAACACCCAAATCAAGGTGTGGTAGAATAAATTATTATGGAGCATTCTGGAATGTTCTTAATTACTGGCTGAGGTTCTACAGAGCTGATTAGTACGTCTGCATTCTATTTCTACAGCAATATCTATAAATATCTAGAACACAGATAAAATGATTTGGACCAGGTAACTAAGGGAGACCTATTGACTAGAACTCCACAGGAGCCTCCAATCTTGACATCTGAGTTTCTGAAGGCACACTATGAAATTTTAAGGATGGTACAGTTACCTAGGATACAATGGGATGAAAACCTGCTTTGTAATGAAGTATGAAATGGAGGCAGTCTGGAGTCTAGGAACGATGGGGTGTATGTGTTATCTGCAAAGGGAAGGGAGAACAAGTTCTCCTAGAAATAAATCCAAGAATAATCCCTTCCCCCACAAATAAAACCCTAAACTTAAATATATTCTTTTCATGGACAAAATGACACCCAGGACTTGTACTCTGGAAACAAATGCAAGCAAATCTTACTTGGTAAGATTTCCCAAGTAGGACTGAGAGGTATAGGTCCCTATATTAGTGCCTTCTCTTTGGTTGAGACAGCCTAGTGGTCGAGATGCAGGACTCCATGAGGGACTATGGCAGAGTAGGAGCAGCTGTTGACACTCCTCTTTGCCACATGTCATTGGCCATAGCACATCCTCTACCACTGCTGTTGTCGTGTCGGACCAGGAACTCTACACAGGACAGTTCTGAGTGGCAGAGCTCAGCGTGACAAACTGACGTCCTAGTTCAAAAGTACTGGTAAGAGACATTTCCACAGGACGTAGTCACATCCAGGAGAAGGAAGTTCAATGGGTCAGGTTTCAAAGGAGTAGTATGGCCTCGGTTAAGTAGTATTCCCCAACTTGTGCCTGAGTTGTGTTCAAAAAGTTTGTTTAGAATTTATGATGTATTTTTCTATAAAAAAAAAAAAACCCACAAGGTTGAAAACCTTCTAAGATCTTGAATTTTGATTCTCTTGGGTTTTTGGACCCAACTTGTAAGCAATGACTCCATCTAGGACTTAGCCTTCTTTTTTTTTTTTTTTTTTTTTTTAATGATCTCCATGCCCAACATGGAGCTCGAACTCATGACCAGAGATCAAAAGGCTGAATGCTCTACCAACTGAGCCAGCCGGGCGCCCCTCAGACTTGGCTTTTTATCCCCACAAAACTGAATCTCTGTGAACCATGAGAGGGGCAGAAAATACCCTCACTGGTCAGAGACTAAGCATAATCGTACAGGCACAGGCAACCCCCAGTGGAACCAAATGGCCACTAGTTTTTATCAACAGTCTTATCAAAAAAGAAAATTCATCATTTAAGCATGCAACTATGTTTAATCCTGACCCGGTGATCAATCAGGCTGCTTAATTCTCTTCCTTTGCTACAGCAACAATCACTATTTATCGGGGACTCCTTCCTGGGAAACCATCCACTTTCCAACTGTCATCAGAGGATCTATTTTCCAAGTCTGCGCTCACTTGAGGAACAGGCATCCATGCCTCATTCCCTCAGTCCATTCCCACACTGCCCTTTCAATAGCACAAAACATTCTTTCTCTCTAAGGAACTATGCAATGAGAAACCTTCACATTCTCCTAAAATGGTATGTGGTTTTCTTTCTATTCCTGTGGTGGGTATCTTGTTTTTAGAATTTTCTCCGTCAATATCAAGCAAGTTGGCAAACTTTTCTTCTTGGCTAAATCACTGTTCTTGTGGCATGATGAATTCACTACGAATTATCATAGAGATGTCCTGCATACCTGTTTTATTCCCGTCGGGGTAGCAATTATTTTACAGACATTTATTATTGACCCAATCTTCAAAAAAATGTAAATGTGAAGGTAAGGAACATAATCTAATCACCTACATATACTTTGTATGATCTCATAACTCATTCCCTCTTCGTTAACTATTGCCTTTTCTGCACTTATGGTGATCAGATTGATCTCTAGAAAGATTGTGAACATCTCTCTCAAAGCATAAGGTTTCAGTTGAGATCTCGATCCTGATTTCGTAGCCTTTTATGTCTACTGAAAAATCACTTAAGAGGTAAATCTACATGCTGGGTCCTTTCCCTTTGACTTTACGTATCCTGCATTTACTGCAGTGAGGTTCTCAGGCTTCCTTCATACAACCTACATGGTTTTTGTTTTTGTTTTATATTTGAAGATGAGGGTAAAGGGAAAACAAAAGTGAGAAGAGATGAAAGTGACTTATTATCAAAGTATGAGAAAAGCTAGCTACTTGGCTAAATAAAAATAACATATTTAGTGATTTGTAATATAAGAATAAAATGAACTTCCTGGGTCTCAGGAGGTCTGCAATATGATCTTTGCAAAAGGTAGCTTGCCAATTTAATTGAGGTAGGAGTTATTTAATTTTTTTACAGGTATAGTTTTCAATAAAACTACATATGCCTATAATACTGCAATGGCAGATGTGTCTCGATTATTAGAGGTGGGCTCAAGGGAATATATACAATGGATCTTGAAATCTGTAAGCAGCTGTTGGGGGGGTGCTGAAATGATGGGGGAGGGCATTGTACCACACACACATGTTCCTTAAGTGCAGCAATGTTTTGTTATTTTACTGCAGGTGTATTACAGAGATGAAATTTAATAACTTACTGTATACAATACCAATAAAACTGAAAAGATTCAGTGCCCTGCTGTTCATTATCACTGTACAAATGAGCTCGGATTATTCTGTGTGCATGCACGGTCAAACCCCGACACATAGGGGACCCCCACATCCAGAGCCCGAGGGAATGGTCACTTCTTGAAAACCTCACTGATCTTCTCCCTAATTACCTTCTTATCACTGAATTGTCATTGTCCCAAATTCACACAAGCGTGTAGTGTGAATCTGAGGTAGGCTGGAAATAAGATATATCTAGTATTTTGCTTTCAAATGTCCTAGAAAGCCCTCACTGGAAGATGTCTTCTGAGAGGAGAGGGTAATGAAATCAAGGAATATACAGATTTGATTAAGTACCCTAAGAATTAAGCAGTGACAGTATATTCCATTCAACAAAATCGGGGCAAGTGCCAGGCCAAGGATGCTATCCCACTACAATTTGACTTTTCCCTTTATTAAGCCTCAAAATGAGTGCCATCCAGTGAAAAGACATTTCTGCATTAGAAATGCTGAAGCAAATGCGACTATGTATTCTTGCGGGGTTTCTTCTCCCAAGAAACTACTTCTAGTAGATAATACATAACACACTGAACATAAAAGGTCCATGCTCCAGGAAGCTCAGTTTAGTTTATCTGTGAGAGAAGGTATATGTAAAGGAATCCACATAAACACCCAGGACACACACATACTTTTTCAAAGGATGAGACTCAATTCTAAGCAGGCTACCATATCAGGCCCAGCAGCAGACTCGGTATCTTTTCCTTTCTGAAGTATTTATTTCTAAAAAGATTATGGGGTTTTGTTGGCATCTTGCAGCGTTCCCACTATTTTAACTTGGGGTCTCAGTTTTAAGAGTTTCAGAAGATATCTCCTTAATGATGAAACCACTTCAAGCATGGCCAGAGATAAAGGAGTAAATAAATACTCCTGCCATTTAACAGTGAAAAGTTCTCCCGACGCTGCGTTGGGAGCATAACTGCCTTTCTTACGGAAAGGAGCTACAGGGCTATACCAATTTCTGCACCAGGGGCAGGCACCTTGCAACATTAAATCTTACCAAGTACCCCTCAGTGTTAATTTGAATCAATTGTTTAGTCATTAACTGACTTCCCCTTTCTCTTCACGTATCAAAAATATAAAGATGAATTGAATCCTTAATTGCTACTGGTCATTAAAAAAAACCCTGAATACTTTTTAGAAGAAAAGAGGTTAATCCCAAGTTTCTGGTGATATTTCCATTTGGATATTAGGACTTATTATTTTTTTTTTTTGGTGTCTCATAAATCATCTCAAAGCAATTTAAGTCTTTTTAATGCACTCACTGTCCTGAACTATCGGATAAACTTGCCTATGCTTCTAACACATATGTCATTTCATATACTTTGCAAGCGAGTTAAGCGTCGTAATAAAAATATGAGGGGGTCACATTTAAAAGCCTGCGAAAGGTCTGGCTTCAGCATCTCCCTGTATGCAGTTCTTATAGTTTTGGAAAAATAATTTGACCTAGGAAGAATCTAAATTCATGTCATAGCACACCATACCCTGCTTGCAATGCACAAAAAGCAAGGCCCAAATACGATCTATACATTTTTAAGAAAGTGTTCACGCTCTTGCTAAAATGTGAACTGGCATACTTTACCCCAGCCTCTTCACGGGGAATCTTTATTGGTTTTAATGGACTTGCACTGAGGATACTGCAGAAGGGGCCGTGCACACAGACACGTGTGGTTCATCTAGGAACAATACCGGCAGCAATGGGCCCCACAGTCAGGAGCCGGGGGGTGGGGGGGGGGGAGCTCCGCCCTCTGCCCCCCCCACTCCCACCCCAGTGCCCGGAGTTCCAGCACACGCTGAACACACCGGAGGGCAGCTACTGTTCCAGGTACCATGTCAGGCCCAGACTCTCCAGTGGGCCTGGAATCTTCCAAAAGTGGTTTTCCAGGTGGGCTGTAATACGGATCTTTCAGCCTAGCAACCTCAGCGTGGGTTGGAGCAGTAGGGAACCCATGTTGGAAGAGCACTGGCTCTAAAATTGGACATTTTAGAGCTCAAAATCTGGCTGTGGGGCTTACTTGGGCCGTGGTCTTAGGCCGGCTCGCTTTCCTTCTTTGGGCTTCATTTTCTTAATTATTAAACGAGGACATAATCATCACCAGAGAGGTTTATCCTGACACCTAATATTAAGTTCCCAGGCTTCCTCTAGATTGAGGCCACACTAACATTTGGAAATCCATTCGTTTTGACACCCACGTACCAGTCACATCCCAGTTGTGGAAGGACTCGGGGGGTTGGGGGCCACACCTCCTATCTTAATGACCCTCCATAGAGCAACTCTGAGCAACACAGCTGCCTACCAGACTCCATGGGTCAGCCACTGATGGTCAACCTTGTGAGGTTGTTAAGACTAATTACTAGAGCACAGAGGGGGCAATATGAGAATCTAGGGAAACTCCAGTGCTTATGACAAGATTAACCTAACAACTAGGGACAGAGATTGTCATAAGGTCCCAAATTTCAGCAAAAGAATACTAGAGCTTAGTTTGCAAGGAGACATTACCTATAATTACCTCCTTCCTCCTACGATTTAAGCTTCTCTGAACTTTAGCCTGAGCCATAACTATTTTTTTATCAATATACCTCATGAGATTTCAAGACTGCTTTAATGCTCCCAGTGCCTTCCAGTTCCATATTTAACACAAGGATTATTGACATTTATTTGTCTATGTATGAAGTGCTTAAATTACCAGAGCTAAAATACGAACAATGAAAGGAAGCTTTTGCAGAAGAATGTCAGCTATAAATGTAGACGGACTGATGGAGTTTTTTTGTTTTTGGGCTTTTTTTTTTTTAATCACTAGTTCAAAAGCCTCTAGTACAGGCAAGCATTATCAATGTGTGCTAAAACTATATCAGGTCAAAGACTATTGAAGAACTGGGATATTTGCCCAGTGCTAATGTATCAACACAAAGATTGTTTACCGATTGCAAAAAGGGAAAGGTTTCTTCACAACAGAAAGATCTGGGGGTCTCCACTTTCACCAAGTGATTAAAGTTAGCATCATCAGTAGCAACAAAACTTGACATTATATGCCTCCCGATGGAATGCAGTATGAAGCGCATAGCTTCACCTATGAAATATTCGGGCCAAAAATGTGCAACATCCATATGAGGAAACCTTTAGACCTAATTCAACAAATTAAACTGCACCACAAAGAAATAATCTGAGCAAATTCTAGAGGGGAGAGTATTTTTCAAGACAATGGGCCTGATGCCTTTAAAGTAAATATTTTAAAAAAAATACAGGAATTGCTCTAGTTTAAAAGAAATAATAAAGAGACATAGGAACTAAATACCACACATGAATGCAATGACTGGGGAAAAAAAAAAGAAGAAAAAAGCTATGGAGGACATTTTCATGGGGGCACAATTTAAGAAATCTGAATACAAATAGGGCATTAGATTAGGAAACTATGGTTATTTTCTTGAAGGGTGATAACTATTTTATTTCAATGGCTAAGTGTTTAAATTTTTAAAAGACACACGCTGAGAAATACAGAGGTGAAATCTTATTAGGGCTGCCACTTAAAAGTGGTTCACTGAAAAATGTATATGTGTATTTATACACATGAAGCAAATACGACGAAAATCAGCAACTGGTTAAGTGGTGGTTATATGGCACTGCAGTTTCTTATTTTTTTCAACTTCTCGGAGTACTTGAAAATATATACTATGTGAGATTTCTAAAAAATGTTATAATTAAATAAGTGGAGCTTGATCGTCTCCGCTGCTATCCATAAAGCTGCTCGTGGGGGGCTGAAGGGAAAGTAGGCAAGAGCTTCCCTTTGTTTTCCTCCTTAGTACCTCATGCATCACTTGAGGGCCAATAAATATCTATTTACCAATACACGGCAAGAATGGCTCCAGTGTCCCCTTTGGCGAGTGTTGGGGTGGCTGTTGGGCAAGAGGTGCACCCACAGCAGTGCCCCCCAAGCCAACAAGCCGGTGCCTGAGAAACTGCTCGGGGCAGAGCCGGGAGGGCATCCACAGGGCAAACGCAGGCCCTGCGAAGTCGGGAGTCGTCACGATTTTAAATACTTCGTCCCTGTGTCCTCGCCAGCACCCTCGGGAAGGACGGGACCTGCTTCTGACCCGTGGCCCCAGTATCGTGCCCACCGCAAACGCAGAGCACGGATCCCCTCATGGCCTCCTTCCAGAAGGCTCAGGCCTCGAACGCTGAGCCCACCACCAGGCTGGTCGTGAGGGCCTGAAGCTGGGGGATGAGCGACTCTCCACGACGTGACCTCTGTGGCCCTCGGGGCCTGAAGAGCGTGTTGGGAGGGCGACTCCCAAGTGATTTTCTCGGTTTTGTAGGTGGGAAGACAGCGCTGACCCTCTGGCTCCCATACATGGCCATACAGGCCTCCCCCTCCCAAGGGATCCTAACCGAGGTGCTGGGGAATAAGCAGTAGGGGATCCACTCCTCGCCCGCCGGGCACAGTCCACATGGCGCAAGGTCAGGCCCATGTGGTCCCGGCCCTGCCCAGGAGTCTTGGTGGAAACCAGCAGGAAACGAGCCGCGGTACTGGCAAATTCCAGAAGCCTTGTAAGGGGGCCGCGCAGCGCTAAGGCGAGAGCACGGGGCCCGGTACCGGGACGGAGGAGGGTCCCGGGAAGAATGCACTGGCCCCGGGCGGATCCGCTGGCCCCCCACGAACGAACGTTTCAGTGTAACGTCCAATGAGAAAGACAGGATGCACTTCTGCCTCCACAAGACCTAAGAAGCCATTTTCCTAAGAAGGGATAAAGGATTTCGTGCCTTCTTTGCTTACATCCTATTTTAACTTCAGGTAAGGAAAAATTAGAGGAGCCACGAGTTTTAGAATTAGGTCATTTGTAACTCTTCTTGTATCAAAACTAAAAATAATTAAAAGAAAAAAATTCTTGAATGCGTAATTCATTTCAGAACCGACTATCATGCTTACTTTCAATGAACCCCAAACCAAGAGGTCTGTGGGCAAATCAAATTTCATACAGAGAAGACCCATTTTTCTACACAGTGTCAAAGTTTCTGGAATTTAACAGAAGTATCTGAGATTAAGGCTAATTCTTAAATTCCATCGTTTTAAGATCTCAACATCAAATAACTTTATCAGCATAGTCCTATTTGATTACTTGCTGAGAAAGAGAAAGAATGTGGATGAGGTTAAAGCCTTGGACTTCACTAGAGCAAACAAGATAGGGGCTGGGACATTCAGTTGCAGAATTCTGTATAAAGACTTCAAAGCATCCTCCTGATTTTCAGTAAATCACTAATTTTTACTGCCTTTTCAATGAAGTGCATACACAGAGTATCTCCACGTCTTGAGTAATCAAATTAAGGCAAGAAGTCTAAAAGCTTTTTCAAGGTCAGTGACAATACCAGCTTTTGAACATGTCTTTAGAACATATTCCTATAGAACATTCTAGGAAATTATCAAACCTACCTGCACAATACAATCGCCTGGGGAACTGTCAGAAAAGCAAAGGTCCAATTCATAAGATTCTAATTTCATTGGTCTCAGATAGGGCCCAGTTTTCCACATAGTACATGTGAGCACGCACGCGCGTGCACACACACACACACACACACACCCCAAACACACATCTTGTCCAGGAGATACTAATAATGAAACCATTGCTTTAGACTTGGGGTATATCCCAAAAAAGAAAAGACAAACAATTCCTGATAATCCATCCTGAACTTCCATTTAAGGGGAAAACTTCTGCCTTAATAACAATCACTTGTGTTGACATCATCATCTCATTCAAAAACAGAAGATCTCGGCAAGATAAAAAAGTTTGCAATCGCCAAACATCCTATTCCAAGCAGCAAAAGAGGTCAAAAGCAAATGACATTTTTTTTTCCTTTTGTCATCTGCAGCGATGCCAATGAGGTATTAGCTATTGGTTATCGTATTAAGGTTGGACTATCTTGTGAAAAACTTTATTTCCGCTAATTTTCATTTCTGTCAGACTTTCCATTATAAATTTTATTTTCTCTGCCAGTAAAAGTAGTATGAGGTTGCAATTTGGCAAGAACATTTTAAGCCTGGGTGTGATTTCCGTACCCCAATTTGATTTAAATTAGTTTTGCCATATTTAGTGAGCACTAAAAAAAAGTCCATTTGGCCGCTTTGCTTTGTCTATTGGTTCATTTTCTATACAATTTCAAAAGTCTGAAAAAGTTACCATGTTTATCTCTGATAATTTTACGTGGAAATGCACTAATGAATTCATATTGCCCCATGACTATTTATGATGAAAACAACTTAATAAAGAACCCGCCAGCTTTTGTTTTTTGGCTGAAATACCTGCTTTTTAAAAAGCCACGTGTCTATCCCTATTAGTGTTAAATCCTCAAGAGAAACGTAATGCGCATATATATATGTTATATTATATACATGCGACATATGTGTATATATAATAGATATATTTTAACCTGATGCATTTTTGAAAAAAAAAAAACATGCATTTCAAAATAATAATTTATTTCTCCGGAACGGCTTTTTGCTACCTGTTGCTTACCACCACTATTTCTCTATACCAAACAAAAGGCTATTGGGACTGGAACAAGCATCTTCCCGTGTAACAGTGCTCATCCCCCTAAGTCCACAGGATACGTTGTTATAATACGATAAAGCTGCTCTGGGAGCTCCTCAGGGCATATCATCTAAAGGATTTCCGCCCAGCATCTCTAAAATGTAGTAAACAGGAGAAACAAAAGCTTCCTCTCCAGGAGAGCCACTCACCTTGCCACACAGTGGGGAATCATTTCAGCTGTGATCTGCTACTTAGACTTGAAGCCCAAGATACCGAGACTTTGCCTTTCCCTTTGGTCTGCATAGCTGGTGTTGGAGACAGGGATTCAAAAAAGCAATTCGGCACCAGAGAAACATTCACTGGAAGACACACTATGGTCTGCTCTATTCTCAAATTTCACGGAAAGCAGAAACTCATAATATGTGCACTTTTCCTCTCCAGCCCCTATTTTCTCAATCGGGGAATTTCCAAAATTTGGCTCTTTTATTTATCCTTAAGTGATCACACTGTTTATGGATACTGCTGAGACCACGCTAAGCACAGAGAAAGTCGGTTCTTGCAAGACTCACGACCGTGAAGCAGACACAAGAAAGAGAGAAATCTCCACACTCCACAGCTACACTATGAAGACTTTTTAAGAAAAGCATATGCAGGCACACTCCTATATACAATGAGAATTTTCCTGGACACGAATGTCTCAAAATGCGCCTCCCGAGGCCCAGAAACGCAGCCATCACACACCGGTCCGTCCACCTCTACTCCACCCTCTGCCCCTTCCACTTCTCACCTGGTGTTTGCCAAAAAAATAACTTCGGTCTCACCCGAGGGAAGTATTTCCCACAAACCGAGGGAGGGTCTGTGTCCCTGCACTTACACAGACAGACTCACGCGGTCTGGATGATGCTTTAACAAGTTAAGGGGCCTCGCGCTTACTCAGCAGAGGAAATCTTTGTGTCTGTGAGGAATCACGCCAATTCCTATTAGTAAGAAAGGATACAGGGGCGAGGAAGCCTATTCTCTCATTGACCAGAAAAAGAGGCCCAGCGAAAACAGAGACCTCTGCCATGACCATCTGCAAAAAGGAAGGATGTTGTCAACTTTCTTCTCCCCAAAACTCTAGTGACCTCTGCCTTGACCCTCCGCAACCAGATACACAGGAACCGGCTCTTCTGCAGGAATTGAGAGCTTTACACCAGAGACTCAGCACTGAGAGGCTTGTCGCCGGAGCTATCTGCCCCGAACATTTGCACTCACATTCCAAAGATGTTTCCGTTGTGCTGGAATGGCTGTAAATTTCTTTCCTGCAGAATTCTTTCCAAACAAACTGCCATGAACTGTACTCTGCAGCTTGTGTAGCAGGAGTTCTTAACCAAGCACCAGTTCACCTCGTTGCGACCAAGCTTTCAGATGCCGAACAGGACTGAATCGGTGGCTGGGCCAGAGGAGGCAATTTTAAAAATGCAAATATATCCAGGGGGGATAAAAAAAAAAATAAACCTCCACCAGAATTCCACCTCTAGTGACATATGACTGATGCATAAAGGTAACATCCTTCACAGGCTCTGTTTAATTGCAAAAACTGTCTGCTTGCATTTTCCAGGATGTATTAAACAGGTTGTTTCAGAAATTCAAAACCGATTTGTTCCCATATCCTTAAAGAAAATGGGAGGGTGAGCGGGTTGGAGAGCAAGCATTCCCTTTCGAGCATAAGAAGAATGTACATTCTGTTTGGGTGAGGAATGAGACAGTAGAAAGCTCTGAATATGAGAGAGGATTATTAAATTCTACCAAGAGTTTGCCCAAGTAAGAAACCAATGCACTTACAAAAAAGAAAGCCTAAATCCTAAGCAAAATCAAAGATTTTAAACATGTGATTAATACCGATATTGAAGTAAAAAAAATAATAATAATAAAGAAAAAGAAAGAAAGAAAGCATCTACAAAAACTCAATTGTCCTAAAGCAAAGCTTACACTTTTGGCCATGGATAGTATTTTTAGAAGTGGGCTTTCTCTGGAGAGTGCAAAGTATGCAAATGCAGAGTGCACAGAGACACAAACACACACATGCTATACCTTTGTATTACACTGGCATTTTATTATTTAATTAAAGTACTCTTATTTTTCTAGCTCACGCATGCTTCCCCTGAGACGGCTTTGCTGTTAGCCTGCTGGCCTTGACTTCCAGCCAAAAACAATTCAGAAACAAAAAGGGACAACAAATCATATTTTCACAGACATTTTTATCTCTCAATACAACCCTGTTTTCACACAACATCATACAGCCCCTATGAAAACTATAATTTAGGGCAACAACCCACCCGAAACCCAGGGTCTGACGCATGGCTACACGAAGTATTTCTAGTGTAAGAAATTCGTAAGTTCTTAATTGCAAATAAACTCTTTTGATAGAACCACTTTAACGGACATTGCTGGTTTGCAAACAGTGCCACTGGTATCGGCTGATGGATTAAAAAAAAAAAAAAAAAAAAAAAGGCCAGTGAATGCAGTTCTGATACGGCAGGGATCTAGAGACGAGGTGTTTATTACTTCCCAGCTCTGTGTTATTTCATTACTTTATAAAAGAGAGAGGCATCGGCAGATATTCAGTGCATCTCAGTGCCACAGTCTAAAATGCATCACCTAATTTACAAAACACACCGATTTACCGGGTTAATTCTCTCAGCCCTTCCCCAAGCAAGATTCTCACTTACCTGGTGGCAACCCTGTAAGTTTGATTCTCTCCCATAAGATGAGTATGAGCCCCTTTCTGTTTTACCTGCCAAGAGAAACAACAAAAAAGTGTAAATTATGTTTTTCCTTAAAAAAAAAAAAATCTCCAGGTAACAGGCATCCACTTCTCTTCCCCGATGTTTACATACGTAAAGTAGGCACTGCTGGCAATGTATGCAAGCAAGAGAAGGAATAACACTTCCTCACTCTGGCTATGATAAACTGGAAAAAAAATATCCTTCATGCCTATTCTTAGCCAAACTGCTCCACACTTCCAAAAACTGTCATTCCAATGGCCTCCACTTTCTCTAACAAACAAATTGTCAGCCCTTATTTTCACTTTCTTTCTCTCACAAAATTTAAACAATTTCATTTTTATTTACACAGCAGGCAAATTATCTATGTAATGACCCTCGTCTAGTAATTCCCATTGATTATATTGACACTTAATGGTGAGGCCAAAGCTAATCAATCAAGGCTCTCCAGATGGTGAAAATAGCAAAGAAACTACTCAAAATTCTGAGACTCCCCTCTCTGTGTGTGTGTGTGTCTCTCTCTCTCTCTCTTTTTTAAACTCCCTTTCCCAGGGGGTACACCCCATCATGATCAAGATGATGATGGAATTTACACTGGGGAAGGGGGCTTTTGCAGAATGGTCCCCTCTGAACCCAAGTTCAGATCCTACCGATTGACCCAGTGGAACAAGGAATAATGGAACGTCCATGTCTTGTGCCAATTCTAACAACTCAGCTTTTATCTGTGGATGGCTCTACGGGGATGTATAGAGCCTCAGATGCTCTTTGGCCACATCTAAGGATACAATCAGGCTGCTTATTTGGGTTATTTCAGAAGTATGTTTAGCCTTAATAATTTGCAAGGGTAGACAATGAAGCCACATTACAAGAGATCTAAGCAATAGAATTTAGTGACATGTGAAGAGCTGTCATAGAAAACCGACCCATATTAGGACATCAAAAAGGACCAGTGCCATGACCAAGTGGCCAGAACACAAACTCCATCCCACCCCACCCAAGATGGAGGGATACTTCTCTCTTCAAGACTAGAGCTGAGAGGGCCACAGCACATCACACCCAGAACCCGACTATTCTTTTTTTCTGTTTTCCAATGGGAAGATTCAAAACTAGTATTTGGAGAGATCAGAATTGAAATCCTTCTAAAGTCTGCAACCCCCAAGTTTTCCTCCCTCCACTCCAGTTAAAATAAATGTTAAAAGTCACAGCAGTCATTTTTTATCTTTTGGTTCAATGACAATGCTATTAGAGTCCACCTTCCTGACACCACACAAAGAACGGATCTTCAATAAATCTGCTATCCTGTCAAAAGTGTACCTGATACCGAAGTTCACTGTATTCATAAAATGGAAGATGATTTTCAAAGAAAGCCAAACCTGAGTCTCAAAATTAACCCTCTCTCCCCCTCAGTACTAACTTTTCTATTGGCTTCAGAGAATCTCCGACTTAGGAAAACACTCCTCCCTGCTCCCCCATATCTGGCATAGTGATCGGGGCAAAGCAGAAAATCAATCCCCATATCAGTTTCAATTCCCATGAAACAGGATCCCATCTCATAGACTGTCAGCCTCCAGAGATCTAAGACAATAACTTTCATTGTATGAGGATTTTACATTAAAGCCAATATGCGTTTACCCGTTTCAGAAGCATAAGTGGTCATATACACGTATTTACTTTTCTGTGTAAGTCAAATGTAGGCCACTTATACCCTTGAACTTCCCTTTATAAATATTACTAACAGAAAAGAGCCCGACCTTTATGAGCTACCAAATGAGGTATGTCCTTCCTTAAGCTCTTATGTCTGAAAAGCTTCACTACAACCACCACACAGTTCACTCTGACATAATATTCACTTGTTTAACCACCAGAAAAAGCAGGTGAGGAGGTTAGGGAGGCGGGCGGACAAAGATAGAAAGATAGGTAAAGTAGAATTTGCTCTGACTTCCTAGGAAATTGAACATCTAGTGTCCTGTTTGGGTAATTTCTAAAAATTGGATTGCAAAATACAGTAAGAAGGTAGAGGGATTATCCATCTCTTTTCTCTAGAAGGAATTACTGAAGCTGTCCCCTATAGAATCTCACCACCTGGCATTATTTCCCAATCCGACTCCAACACATAGAACTGGAGGGATGAATTTTCCTACCAGGATTTGTCTCAATTCATATATATATATATATATAAGTTGAGGCTATTCCTTCCATTATTTTAAAGCTAGAAGGTCAGTGCAAATAGTAAGGAGAGAGAGAGAGAGAATGTGAATGAAAATAAATGGGAGAGAAAGGAGAGAAATCAAGAGAGGAGGAGTGAAATGAAAAGAGCAAGGGGCTAGGAAGGAAGGGAGAGAAGAGAATATGAATTCACGCTGCACAGAGTCCCCAAAGTACTCTTGGCTACATAGACCCGGCATTCTTTACTATCATATCAGATACAGACTGCTTAATCTTAATTTTGCTTGTTAAAAAATATTTATCCAGATACAAAAATAAACCCACTGCAAATTACAAGTTGTCAGGGTTAAAAATCTACTCCTGTTTGTGTGGGGGAGGATAAGAGACCAGCATAGACATGAATCATTCTCAGTAATTTGAGTGTTTCCATGACATCAATGGGCACCCGTCCAGGACTCTGTCGAAGTCTGCGAGGTACCAAAGAGGCAGCGCAGCCAGCAGGAGGCTGGGAGGTGCACTTTTTTTTTAAATTTATTTATTTATTTATTTACTTATTTATTTATTTATTTATTTATTTATTTATTTATTTATTTATTTATTTATTTTAGGATTATGCTCCTTGTAAAGATTTCATCTGTAGCATCCACTTTTCCCATCAGATAGATGGCTCCGGAGATCATGAGCAAACACATTTCACTCTGAGAGTGTCAGCCTTTAACTTTATTACATCTTTTTGTTCCCAAATTCAACTATAAATCTGCCCTCAGAGCCCAGACCCCTGTTTGGGAGCAAAATAATCGGGGGCTGTGGACGGACCCCAGCACCTCCTCAAACGTGTCAGATCCACTGCCACCGTTTGCTAATGACAAACAGCAGCCATTTTACAATGACACCTCGTGCCTACGATCTAGACATGGGTAGATGTTTCTCGATGGGGGTGTGCGTGTGTGTCTTTTGTGTGAACTGCCCCTTAGAGATCAGCTCTGGTTCTGATGTCGACCTTCTGCTTAAAATTCACTGCCACATGGGTCTCAGATAATAACATGCTCACGACGCCGGGGACATGTTCGAGGAGGATTCTTGGGTGACTCTGCGCTCAGGAGCACAAAGCCCCGCACGCTCTGCGGGTCCCCGTGCCAGGCGAGGGGCTGTCCCCGGCCGGCCGCCCCCCGCTGGTCGCCCCCGCTCACCTCCCGGCTCGGAGGCACCAGGATGCCCTGTCCCCCCAGTGCTGGCAAGACAGGGCAGGGACGACCAAGCCCGGCGCGTTCACTGCGGAATTTTCGAGACGACCCTCCAGTCCTAGAATGCGACAGCCGCTGCGGATATTTCTTGGCACGAGGACAGCGGTGGCAGTGCCAAGCCCGTGGCTCCAACTACCCAGCCGAGCCGCAGGGGCAGCAGCAACCTCGGGGCCTCGGCTGCTGGGGCGCTGCTGCCCACATCTCAGGGCCTACGAGCACCCGTTAGCGGCATTTGTCGCATGCCCACCAAGGGGGGTGGGGGGGTGGCTCGGAAGTACGATCCCCAAACCAATCTTGTCAGGCATTTGATTCATTTTTATACCTAAAAGCACCAAATGGTAAATCCTGCTGCCGGGGATGAGCTGCCCTGCGTGCAGCGCCCGCCGGGCCCTCTGGAGCTCACCGAGGGCGCAGGAGAGCTCCAGACACGGTGCACGCGGGCCAAGTCGACATATCGGCTAAACAACCCTCCTCCACAAAAATGATGTGTACGAGGCGCATGTAATAAATACTATGTCACAATTTTTTAAATTAAGCAAGAAAAACGCCGGGACTGAGCAGACACAACATCCGTCAATCAATCCTCCTGGAGACAAAGGAGATCAACACGCAGCCCCTTCTCCAGAGCAAGTCGGCATCTACAGTGAGCAAACAATCCGGGAAGTCAACACGTGTTTTGACCAAACTGAGCCCATCAGCCGCTAAAACCTGTGTCTGGATTTGCCTATTAAAAATGGCAGCGATCGATGATCAATAAGGGATTCCCTGGCCTCTTCGGTTGCCCCTGAGAAACTAATCCAAGCAGAAAGCATAAGTGGCTTCCAATGTTTTAAAAATTTTTGTTGATCTATTCAATAAGCCTTTATCTTGCTGCCCCGGGAAGGATAAGGAAAAAGAAAATGGTTTTCTGTTTGTTTGTTTGCTTGTTTGGGGGTAGTGTTGTTAACACATTTCTATACAATTCCAAATTTAATACTTTTATATTCCTTATATCATTTTCAACTTGACTTTTAATTTATTTTTTCAGTATATCCGCGGTACCCTATTGTAAGAGAACGCCAAGGGAACCGGATGAGAATGAAAACATTACTTGAAGGGAAAATGATCTCATAAACCCATTCATTCACAGGGATACATCCAAGCATTATCACCTCTGGTCAATTACTACAGCAGTTCTAATCCGCATGGAAACACACAGGAACAGGTTATTGAGAATATGATTTCTGCAGCTAGGCTTGACACAGAAGACCACACCGGTGGTTGACCAGTAGGGTAATCACAAGGTCGTGTTCGGGTTTCTAGCCTTTTGCATTCTTAAAAGGTCACTTTAAAAATCATATAAAAATGGTAGGTATCTCACCCAGCACTGAAAAAGATGCACCTGTACCAGTGGAACATACCATCCCAGGAAAAGGCTTAGTGAAAAATTATCTGATGCTTCAGGACAAACCAAGCAAGGCTGCTTCACTGCTAATCCTCATTCTGGGAACTGAAGAATGAGCCTTTTGTTCCCTGACATCAGACTAGGGAACTCATCATAACCATGTTTGGATCAGAATAAATCTCTGTCCCTGTCCCCAACCCCAAACCATCCCTGGCTACTGGATTTATTATTATTATTATTATTATTATTATTATTATTATTATTATTATTATTTTGCATATTGAAAAGACTATTGCATTAAACAATGACTAAAATTTTTCTGAAAATACACATGAGGCTATTATTTACAGCCCTTTCATCTTTTCCATCCTCACTTTTCCCTCCCTTGACCAAATAAGAATAGCTGAGACTTCACCACATATTGTCCACTATGCATAAGGGCTTACGTAGACTGATTTATTCAATCTGCGCAGTGACCCTGGGCGGTAGGTAATAGAAACACCCATTTTGTAGAGAAGGAAACTGAGATACAGAACACTGCCCAAGACTACACAGGCAGTAGGTGACCCAACCGGGAGTCAAACCCTGGCACTTTAATTCCAAAGGCTGTGCTCTTAGCACTATTCTGTGCTGCTGCTATTTAAACTGGGGGGGGGGGGGGGGGGAGAACTATAAATAAGCAAGAAGCCCAATACTGAAGACTCAAATCCCAGAGCTCAAAACACTCATGAATTTGATATGAAATTAATGAAAGTGTCGTATAGGTAGTGATAATTTACATTTACATGGTGTTTTAGCCCTAAAAGGTCTCTTGGTACTTTAGAGCTGTGCAAATGATGTACACCGGAACCTGTGACGTCCTACAACAGAACGCAACCATCTCCACGCAAACTTGAAGTGACTAATCAACAAAAACATGGCAGCAGGCGGCATCTCTAGACATTCCCTAAGTGAAGAATAGGACTTCGCCTTAAGATGCACAGAGAAGAGTGGAAGAAAAAAAATATCATTTACAATATAGGACAACGCAGCATCACTCACAAGGGCCTTCTCTAAAATAGTAATACCAGTACAGATTCCCCAAAACAAAAGGAAGGCTAATTTAAAGGGCCTAGGAAATGTTACAATTTCTGGGGGCTGTCCCCCCGCAGAAATTTACAATATATCTGAACATGTTAAAACCTCTGACAAGTCCTGCAGTGAAGACACTTCATTTAGCTTAATACTGTCTTTCCTAAACTTATGTGAATATACATACCTGCACCGTATCTTTTTGTCTCTTAATCCCAAAGTCATGAGGAACTTCGGGAGCTACTATTATTTAAAAAAAAAAAAAGAAAGAAAAAAAAAGAAAAAACCTTACCACTAGGAATGCATTGTGTTAACATATGCTTGTAATTTTCTATGAAATAAATAAAAAATCGTATTTTATTTTAATTAAATTGATCTTAAAACACCGTTTACTATTTGTGATGTTTCTCTGTAGATACACCTTCATTATTCTCACTGGCTGGTCTACTTTACCCGAGGTCCTTTTTTGGAGGTAAGAGAATGCATTTGCAAGAAATCAGAAGCTGACATTATTCTTCCGATTTCTACAACTCAAAAGAGCCTTGGTTCTCTCCTACAGGCTCTTGCTGCACCAGGACGACCCGGTCTTCATCCATTGGCATTCAAAAATCCAAAATTAATAAATTTTATGCTAAAAAGAATTACAACTCAATTCCAGCGAATAAACTAGTCATTCCACAGCCTAGAAAATTCTCTTCCTCCCCGTCTTCCTAAATTGAGACCAGAAAGAAAAGGGGGGGTGGTGAGGGTAGGGATGTGAGTAGGCACAGAGTTTGTAGCAAAGGATAATGGGAAGCAGGGAGCTAGCCATCTCCCCAGAAAAGACTAGCATCAGTCTTCTCTTTCACTGATGTGCTTAAACCATAAAAATAGAAAACTCAGTAATGATCTATAGCTCCGATCCTGGAAAATTATGAGTTTTGGCTTCATTTCGTCACTGATTCACCTCATCTCGTCTAGACACTGTACTGCCTTCAAAACAGTGGGTGGACTAAAATTCTAGATATGCCGACTATCTTGAGGCACCACCAAAACTCTTCCTTTGGGGGGACTTGCCTGTGGTAGAGAATCTATATTCGATTTTCCTTAAAGCGCTCACATTTGTAAAGCACTGTATGGCATGCAAAGTAACGTAACCTATATACTTAAGACAACACACCCTAAGAACTCCTCTGGGGGGCATTTTAAGCTCCATTTTTATAGATGAGGTCCCGAAAATGAGGAAAGAGCAGCCAACTTCTAGGAGGAGGCGGAGAGGTTATACAGACATCAGGAGAGGAAGCTAGGACCTCAACTTCCAATTCCAGGACCAAAGCCCCTGCAGACAGCAGGCCACTTCTTTCTGGAGTGTTCTAGAGGGAATGTCAGTAGGTATTGAAGATTATTCCACCTGTCTTCCTCTCAGTGCATACCACGACCCCTTCCCTCAAATCATTTTAACTGTTTGTAAGGCAAAAAGGAGTTCTCAAGTCCTTTGGTGGATAAAAATGCTAGAAACGATAAGCACTTCTGAGTGACCACCCTCCAGGACACCACAAAGGACTTTCTAAGAGCAAAAATAAGAAAAGTACTGCCTTAGACACGTGCCCTAGACAACAGCCAAAATAATCCCCTCGCTCGGTGTCATGCTCAGAAGTGCGCATATTATCAAATTAAAGCGCATGAGTTTTATGCTTTATTTTCCAAATGCAGGAAAATCTTTCATTGAAAATAACTCTAATTCCACAGAGTGTGCAATTAATCAACATAATCACGGGGATAACTTAGCTGTTTGGGGAGGTGTGTCAAATAACTCTTTAAGGCCACTAAAGTGCCACTTCAGCCACCAGAGTAATGATTTTCTGAATCAGCAATTTGTACAAGGGTCCCCTGGAGACCTGAAGGACTAAGGGCAACCCCGAAATCACTCAACTTACTTCTAATGAGTAACTTACCACTGGCTTGATGTGAATAAGATCTTAATAGTCCTGCCTACCCTGTTTTACATTGTTATCCCAGTGTGTGCGTGATGACTGGCAACCACAGCAATTAAGGACTTGTGTGCCCTCTGAAGAAACAACATGAGCCTCTGAAAGCTCCCTTTTTTTTTTTTTAATTTGAGGAACCATAACAGTCTTTATACAAAAATGAAGAAAGGTCAATCTTGCCACACATACGAAAGGAATCAAAGCAAGCACAGAGAAATATGCTCGCTAGATTCTAGGAGGAGAGGATGGGCAGTAAGAAAAGCAATCTCCCAAATTCTCCTCTAAGGCTAAGAAACCTTGCTGGTCATGAGACCCACTAGTGAGAGGTTTCTTAAAACAGATTCTTGGGGTGTTGGGGTGGCTCAGTCCATTATGTGTCTGCCTTCGGCCCAGGTCATGGTCCCAGGGTCCTGAGATCGAGCCCTGAGTCTGGCTCCCTGCTCCTCCCTCTCTTCCCTGCTCACGCTGTCACCATCTCTGTCTCTCTCCCTCTCAAATAAATAAATAAAATCTTCAAACACACAAACAAAAAAACCCCCAGATTCCTGGCTTCTCTACCCCAGGCTATCTGCCTTCAGAAGAGTAGGATCTGGTGTTCTATATATATATATTTTTTTTTTTTTTAAATAAAATTCCATTGGTTAATTTAACAAGCCAGGGGTAACAGTAACCAATTTAAGGGACAGGCACAGCCTCTAAGGTTACATTAGCTGAAACTTCAATAAACCTGGGTAGCCTGATAGACAGCAACGACAAAAAAAATAGATTAGTACCCGATTCAACCCATTTAATCAGATTTTTAAACACAAACAATTGTTGATCTCTGAGGACCTTTCTGACGGTTCTATTTCAGAAACCTTTTTCTGGCAGCATACTTGGCCTTTAAATTTGTTCATCTCCACTCATGAAGACTGGTTGTTTCAAAGAAATTAGTCTCACGTTTACGAAGGAGAATTTATTCCCGTTAATAAATGATGGAATTCCAAGACATGAGAGTCCTAGAGATGAAAGGTGGCTCCTCTTCTATCAGACCCACTGGCTAGTGCTCTGAAAATATCCCTTCCCCATTCTATCCCAAGTCAGAAGTCACCTTTACACTCCAGGATCAACCTCTAGCAAACATGGTTTGATAAAAAGGGCCCTTTCACCCACATATTTACCCTTTTCTGTGCTCTACTGAAGGCATTACAAGTCCATACAAAGGGAGAGAATCTGGTCCTTTGATCCCTCTGGAGGAGATCTATGACATTTCTGGTCAGATGCGGTAGAAAGATCACATGAATAAAGACTCTGTGGCCTGGTTAATTCTTTTTGGAATTTATCAGCAAAATTTAAGAAAATCTGAAGCTGCATTTCACCATGCAAATCACTTCTGGCAATCAACTATTTGCTCCCCAGTAAGCTAATGTTCTAACAGAGACTTCCTGATATTAACTGTAAAAAATAATACTGACCAGACTCTGTGTAAGCCACAGTGGGATAGAAAACAGGAAAAAGTTTAGGATTACATTTGTTATAGTGTCTATAAAGGTAAATTATGTATTTTAGCATCGTGGCATGGAGGCAATGGCCTCGGTTTTCCAGCTAAGCTTGCAGCTAACAAAAATATAACAAGTATCATCTCTCAAAGAAACCACAAGCACATTTGATATGATACTCAAGACTGTACAAAAGTAAGAATCATGGGCATCTCATGAAGATTTTAAATATAGTTTAGACGTGTGTTAAAATATATACAAGCATTACACTTACATAGATACACATACACATAGATAACATTTTTTAAAATGTTAAGTTTTTATTTAAGTAATCCTTACACCCAACATGGGGCCTTAACTCTCAACCCCAAGATCAAAAGTCACATGCTCTTTGGACTGAGCCAGCCAGACGCCCCCATTTCCAACCCCAGACAGAAGATAATGCAAGTATCATTCCTTTATCTATGTTAGGCGTCCGATATGTTGGATGACTGTTTCTCCAGCCTTAGCACTGACTCACCATGGGTCTATATTCCCTAAACATACATCACTGAGAAGCTGGGGGGAAAGAGCTCAAAATTCAAAATACAGTTCAGAGCATCCATAGAGCAAAGAATGGGAAGACTGCTGATTCTTGCACCCACTCTTCCAGGTCAACTCTAAGACATCAGGCCCACGACAAGCAAAAAGTGGAAGGCAAACAGGCCCAAAGTTCTCAGAGCCCAGCTCCTCTGTGACACTAGTCGCTGCTAAAGGAAGACGGTGCTTCACAGATAAAATCACACGAAGCGTGAGTCCCATACTATGATGTTGAAGGGAAGCCTCCCAATTACTGAATCCATGAGCATGACTACAGCAAGAGCGGAAGGGGGGGCACAGGAAGGAAGGGGAGAGGCCGTGGGAAGGACGGTCAAGGAGAAGAAGGGAGGAAGGACAAGGGGAGTAGTCAGCATACTGACCTCATACGACCAAAATAGGCAAGAAAATAAAATACATAACAAGGACTAGGTGTCTACAGACAGCAATTTTCAGTTCTGAAACTTGGAAAAATGATCGCCTGAATCATTGCAAAAGAGATCCAAAATACATGAGATATGGAAATAAATATTGGTTGGTGCCCCTGCGTACCATGTGTTGGCTGCTGGTACATCAGCAGTGGACACTATCCTCCAGTAAGGATTTAGATGGTTGAGATGCTAGGGAGCAAACCCAACAATGTCCATCGGTCAGGGGAGAACAGGCGGACTGAAAAGCACAGAGGAGGAGAATCCCAAGCAGAACTACATCGTGGTTGGGACACCTGGGTGGCTCAGTGGTTGAGCGTCTGCCTTCGGCTCAGGGCGCGATCCCGGGGTCCAGGGATCTAGTCCCATGTCAGGCTCCCTGCATGGAGCCTGCTTCTCCCTCTGCCTGTGTCTCTGCCTCTCTCTCTCTGTGTGTGTGTCTCTCATGAATAAATAAATAAAATCTTTAAAACAAAATAAAAAGAACTGCATCGTGGTAAGAGGTGGCAACAGGAGAGATGTGTATTCGAGGTTCCATGCAAGATAGCTATTATAACTGAGATAGGAGCAACTTGATATTTATTAGAATGCAGGTCATACTTCTTTGACAATGTTAAATACATCAGAGATATTTGTATCATTTACTCAAAACAAATTTTAAAGTAACTGATACCTAACATTGGAAAGTCAGGAAACCGGAAAAAAAAAAAAAAATCTTAGGATGGCATTTTCCCCCTTCCCTAACTCTACATGTACTCTTTGATCATCCCATATTTTAGGGAGCTGGCTGGGGAATTTTGAGGTCATTTGCTTACAAAATCAGAGAAATTTGCAATGTAAGACAAAAGAACAGCAAAATTCTAAACTGCCCTCTCTGGGTAACAGCTCCCAAATTGACTCAGTAGAGTCATGTCATTTCAGAGATACAGAGAAATCGCTTATACATAATTAATTAATACAAAGAATTTGATGAAACCTTGTCAACAAAAACTGTTGGTATTTTAACTTTTTTTTTTTTTTTTTACTTATGATAGTCACACAGAGAGACAGAGAGAGAGGCAGAGACACAGGCAGAGGGAGAAGCAGGCTCCATGCACGGGGAGCCCGACGTGGGACTTGATCCTGGGTGTCCAGGATCGTGCCCTGGGCCAAAGGCAGGCGCCTAACCGCTGCGCCACCCAGGGATCCCAAACTGTTGGTATTTTAAAGACCTATCCATTACTCAGAGCCCCGGTCTTCACGACCAGGATCCTAGGATGCTCTCCATCCAGGCAGTGGCGGAGAGGCCAGGAGGCTCCCTCTGTGACTTAACTTGCATAACTTGGTCCTGCGACCTGGGAAGCTGGGGATACAGGGACCATCAGTGACTTGCTCCTTTAACATCTCACACTCTACAAACAATAACCAAAGGGGGCCAAGCAAAACAAAAAGAGGTTTCACTCTATATCTACAACAGAGGACAGCTTCATTTGGTCTACAAGGAAACCAAAAATGCCTTCATGAAACACTGCGATGTAAATATTCATTTTCCTTCACGAGGCAGGAAAACCACTGACGCTACCATGGAATGATCCTCTAGGAGTTACCTGCCACATCTATTATCCACAGAGCCACAAGGCCAAATTCCAATAATTTCTCTTTCTGAAGTCCACTCCCAACTTAGTCAAACAAGAATCCTTACATGTAATCGGGCCAGGAGGAACTATGAAAGCAATGAAAATGCACAATAGCTGGAAATATGAAATTGACCACTTAAAAACTCAAAACCGGCAGGTACTCTACGTGTTATTTAAACTATCAGGAATCTAACAAACAAACCAACCCCAAAAAACCGTTCTTTCCTTTTCTTTTTAATTTTTAAAGATTTTATTGATTTATTCATGAGAGACACAGAGACACAGGCAGAGGAAGAAGCAGGCTCCCTGCGGAGAGCCCGATGCAGGACTCGATCCCAGGACCCCGGGGTCACGCTCTGGGCCCAAGGCAGGCGCTCAACCACTGAGCCACCAGGTGTCCCAAAACACCTTACTTTCAAACAGAAGCAAATTAGCTGTCATCCTCCGTATTAACCTACAACTTTATAGTCACTACAAATATATGATGTTTTTTTTTTTTTTTTTAAGAATGCAAAAACAACACACCAAAACACCCAACCCTGAAAAGTAAAAGAAATGAAGAACCCCTCACGCGGGCCGGTTCCAATGTGAGAAGCCAGCAGAGGGCGCGCACGCCCCGACAAGAGCCCACCGGCCAGGCACCACCCAAACTCCGGGAGGACTAAGCCGACCAAAATTTGAACACAGGGAGGGGGGGGAACATATCATCCTATCAGTGGCATTAATGAGACAAGTGTGCTCACTTTAGGATCAGTGAGAAATATACACAAGTACACTTTATTATTAGATACTGACTTTAACAGAGATTTCTTAGCAGCTTTTAATGCAAGTTGTCCATTAAAAAAGAATTCTTCTTTGTATGGAAGTGTGGTTTATATCAGTTTTCAAGGTCACTGTAGTTTTTTATAGCTCCACATTAAAAAATTATCTATAATACATGAATTTGTGGAGTGACCTATATTAAATTCCTAACACATAAACATTCTTGTTTTGGTGAGTATATTAAATTAACTTTTGTAAATAGAGTCTCTTCTAGTGTTTTTCCATGTGTCACATACAAATCTACTAATGAATTTTTGTAACCCTGGAGCAACCCACTATGTATCATTTATGTATCATCATGAGATATACAAGTTACTTATTTTTCCACTTGTTTGTGCTTGATTGATAATTTGGGTCTCTATTGTAATACTTGGGATTACAGTAGGTTATACTAGAGGAATCCCTGACAGCTATGTATGAACATATACAAATAGAAAGAGCATCGTTTATTCTTTGAAGGAAGTTTTCCTATGAATGCAAAAGCCGCAAACTCCTCCTAGAGCTCCCTAAGCTTGTGATTTCAGAAACAATATCACAACTTGAAAAAAAGAAATAAATTACTTCGCGAAAGCACCAAATTAAAATTGACATCAAATACTATGTTTTTTCCATTTACATATAAAAATTAAATGATCCATAGGATGTTCAATGTCTAATTTCAAATAGATTGGGATAAACGGAAGGTGTGCATTTAAGTTTCAATATAGGAAGCTTAGTAGGATAATTAACAGCCACTTGTCCATCCACCTAAATGATCATTTCAACCTCACATCTCCTCACCAAACAGAAACAATGAAGCCATGTAACATCTCTGTAAGGTGATTTTTTTTTTCTTAAGCATTCTCAGTAGATTTGGGAGTTGAACTTAATTTACAGCATCTACAAACCAGGTGGTTTAGGTTACATGTAGGTCATGATAAATAATACTTATCCTTCGGCTGATGTGGCTACACCATTTCTGCATAAGTTAAAATGACGATGTTTTATTATTCCTAAGCACTCAATTCTGAAATGTTTGCACAATCTGTTAAGTCCAGGCAAATTTAAACGATTTTGACATGCAGCCTGCTAAGGCCAGTGACGGGGATAATGCCTCTTTACGTGGGTAAAATTTTGTGGCATATAGGTCACTCTCTTAAGGGGAATCAACTGTGTGTCTCTTCCTTGCATTTCCACCACAATCCTTCATCCTGCAGCCTGGAGCTGAGAGTGAGATGCAAGAAAGGAGCCGAGTGCTCAAAGCAAAAATCTGCTTCCAGGACAATCCATTATATCTGACAAGTTAAATGTTCCATGGTAGGCCATATGGCATGAGAGCAGGCCCGACGATGGGAGAGGGGAACTCGGCAAATGCATCACAATTAAGGAGTTTGGCTACAGACTTTACTTTGAATTACTTTTTTTTTATTAAATTTTAAATGCTGTCCCCCCAATTTTTAAATGAATCCCTTTTATGAGACAATTTCTAAAGAAGTTCCACGATTTCTTTCCCATCTCGTGACTGTGGGTACTGAAACCTCAAGGCGAAGAGACACATGGCCGTTTTATCAAATGGAGTCTCAAAGAGAAGGACCTGTTAGCCTCGTTTAAGAAATTTCAAGAGAAATAATAAGTAGACTCTATCTGTTCACCAGATTAGAAATATGTAAATGAAATTGGTCCTTAGATTGGGATGTTTGAGTGAAACTGATAGAACATTAAATTAATTGGGTTTCCATCCTAAAGTCTTAAAAAAATCTTAAAAGCCGTGCAGTCGTAACTGGCACGTGCCTGTTTTTTCCATGGTTTACTTAATATTTATCAAATTAATGAATTTACTGACGAGTTCCTCAGTTGAAGTTAGCTCCTAGCAGGCCACCAGAAGGGAACTCTGCACACGCCTGCGAATCCCACATGCCTGAGACAAGTCTTATAAGCTCTCTAAGACACTCCTTTACACAAGGTGGTCCATGGCAATAAATACCGGTTGTTGGAAACAACGCCATAATAATAATATCATTGAGATTACAGATATTTAGATAAATAATATCTGGACCAGGATCAAGGTGCCTATGTATTATTACATTGAAGGAGGAACACGAAATGACCAAAATAGTATCACGAAACCACATACACCACCGTTCATCATGTCAGTCTTTTAAATAAAGAAAACAAACGTTCTTACTTCTCCCAAAGAATTCTCAAGGAACAGGACTGGACATACACTGAAAACTGAAAAAACCTTCTAGACAAGTGTCTAAATGCAGCTGGCCCAGCATCTAACAGTTGCCTTATACCCTCAATTCCTGGGGATGACACATTCTTAAGGAAACATATAGACTGATATAGGTAGGCATACACAGATACAAATTGTAGTGGTAGGTTCTTCTCCACAATGACCATTATCATTCAAGTATTCACCCCGGTGTGCAAACATGAAATTCATGACAATTGAGAGAAACATGCATGCATCTTTCCGAAAGAGAAGACGCTAAGACTCATTTCCCTAAACTATTTTCACTCTCCATTTCTCCAGAGGGTCACTATTTCCCTCCAATGTACCCACTTCTGCCTTAATTAAGAATAACATTATTTCAAAGAGCATATCCAGATACTTTTAAAAAATGGGTCATTTTTCTTCACGTGTAAAATTAGTAACACATGTTCTGGTGATCCCAAAGTTACTATTTGTTAATAATGAAATATAATCTCATATTTGCATCTCTCTTATTTTTGAACATGAGAGAGTTCCCTGAGTTATGAAGATGGCACATGGATTGTGAATTGGCCGTTTGCATCAAAAATCAATTGTTACAGCTCTTTGTTTTTATCAAGTGCTTCCACACAAGCTTCAGCATAATCCTGTTAGGTAGTACCATAACTATTATCATTAATCGTTTCACTCAATATGGAAGGGAAAAAGGAGATTCAGAGAGGTTAATGTATTTGTCTTAGGGCACACAGCTGTGTAATGGAACCGCATCTACCCAAGCCTACCTCTGCTGTCAGCATTGTATCGCATTGCCACACCATACACTTCATGAAGAAGCATGAGTATTAAAAAGAATTTAGGCAAGTGTTACTTAGGAAGGCATATATATATATATATAATTATACATATATAATATATATACAGATATATTACACATTTTTATTTAATATTGAAGGAAAGTA
The DNA here is from genome assembly GCF_053574225.1 of Canis aureus. NCBI lineage: Eukaryota > Metazoa > Chordata > Mammalia > Carnivora > Canidae > Canis > Canis aureus. The sequence goes on along the minus strand of NC_135611.1, from coordinate 20,635,260 downwards.
GCCAAACATTCTGGTATTACGATAATGCCCAGCTTGAAAAAAGACTCAAGAATCCTATGCCTGGGTTTTCTGGAGGAATGATCACATACTCAACACACAATTACATATGAACCCACTCCCTCACATACACACACTTGTAAGATGTAGCCATGCACACCTTAGCACCAATAGAGTGCACTGGGCCGTTGAGTACTGTACATCCTATTTCTCTGTATCCAGATCCATATTTTTATTACTGTCCAGATGGTAAAATAACACCTGATCTGAAGGGCTTTTAAGTACAGTAATTGTCAACGTTCAACTCCTACACTGTTAACAAATTGGAGAAACTGGCCTGCACTGGGTTTTATATGTACTGTTTCCAAACCAAAAGTGAAATGCAGTTAAAAGTTTAATAATCTGAACACAAAAATGCCCACGTGAAACTCTTTACAAAGGAAAAAAAAAAAAAAAGGAGAAATCATTACTATTGAGAGAAAGCCTGTGAACTCCAACAGAACCGAACATCATATCATAGCAATACAGTTGTGTTTTATAAGGGAAAAACACATAATGTGGGGGAAAATGAGGTTACAGCTAGCTGTTCAAGAGCCATTCAATCCTATCATTTCATGGGGCCTTTCTCTGCACCTTTTGTTTTATGGGTTCACTAAATAAAAACCAATTAATTTTTAAATGTACTTGTGTCTTCTTTCTTTTCCCTTCCTGTTTTTTGGGTGAGTTTTTTGAGGGGTTTTTTTTTTTTGTGCATTTTTATCCCACATATAGATACAGACCTTAATCATAAAGCCAAAGCATTTATTATCTCACCTTTTTAAAAATATGGATTCTGGGATGACCCCTGAAATTTAGGCTAGGCCCTCCTTCACGAAAAATATACTTGAGTAAATGACAAATGCCTTTAAAAGGTTTTAGCAAGTCACTTCCTAATCCTGAGTGGATTCTTTTTTTTTTTTTCTCAAGCAAACATTTTTGCAAATATTTAGGCTGCTTTGATACGCAAATGTTCTCCCAAACATTTCCCCCAGCCAGCCACTGAAATCTCTCCACAGACCCCAACCAATGGGAAAGTTTGCAAGGGAAATCTGAGAAACAACTGGATAAGAACACTGCCAGGAACCCTGGCTTCCCTGGCCACAAACAAATGTTGATTTTGTTGCAATACCTGAAAGGAGTCCTTGGGATGTTTTAGTCAAACTACTTTAAAATTCTCAGTCATGGGGTTGTAATTCCCCTTGACTGAAGCAACAGCTTCTGGGGAGGGTAAAACTGTCGCCCACAGGTTTCCTATTTCAGAGTTCAATAACTCCAGTAAATGTGGCTTGCTGCTGGACAGTGAAAATCTCATCACTTTAAAAAGAAAATGCCCACAGGAATTAACATGTGTGAAACAGCAAGCAGGGGGAGAAAAAAAAAAAAGCAACAAATAACAGCGTGACCAGGGTCTCAAATCCTAACAGGTATAATATGAGTGCTTTCAAAAAAATGTTCTCCCAAGGGAATAAGCCAGGGGGGAGAAAAGGTCCCTAGAGCCATCTTTACTGTATAAATAACTCAAGAAATAATTCATGCAAATGAGAGATTTCTAGAAATAAAAACAAGAGGGTAGCATTCCAAAATAACTTGTAAATACTGTATAAATACAATTATTACGAATAATAACAAAACTCCAAGACTTCTTGTCCTTTTTGCACTCTACTTCAAAAACATCCCCAAAACCTGGTTCAGGAAATAATGAGATTCTTCAATCACAGATCAACAAATCATCTCAAACCATGTCTCCAGTTTTTATTCAGTCACATAAACCACCAGAGGCTAGCCACACAGAAAACAAAACCAAATTTCAGGATTCCGGTAGCTAACACCAAGCTAGGTGTTACTTAAGGAGGTGTGAGTTGGTGTACGTGGTGAATTTGGTGGGAGGAGAAAAGTTAACAGTGAATTTATCAAAGGCAGTGGGACGTTGAGCTTATGAAATTACAATGATCTGTTTCTCAGCCACTAACCTGCTCATCGACACTTGTCCCTTCACTTCTACCCTCATTTCCTCATTTACACATGTTAGAAGTGGTCAAAGGTTTCATGGGATGTGGTTTTGACAACAGCAGCAAAGTGCCTAAATGCCACAGATTTTTAATTGAGCCCAAAATACAGATTTTGAGGGGGGGGGAAGGACCAATCACACCAGGAAGCGCTTTAAAAGGGGGGAAAAAGGAAACATTATCTTGAATAGTTACTCTGCACTTAGTTGCACTGTATGAAAAGAAAAGAAAAGGGCTCTATAAAATGTCAGAATTAACCGATCGTTTCAGATTGCTTACAGGTGAAATTCCACCATCTGGATGGGCAGTTTGCCCGCATAAAATAGAAGTAAACTATGAGAGAAAAAAAAGAGTAGAACCTTCTTCTGTCTGCTATTTTAACACAATAGATTTTAAGGGAAAGAGGACAGAGCCACTATAATCTCCAGACATTGACACACCATGAACACACACACACACACACACACACACACTCATGTACAAACTGAGAAAACAAAAGTTGAAATGAAGCAAGACACTGAAATAAAATTCTGTTTCTTGGAACTCTGAGACCTAATGGGGAATAAAAACATAGTCGTTCTTAATTGCATAATAGAGGAAAAGATTTACTTTCAAGTCCTCATTAAATAACTGATGAGACTTCCTATATTTTACTGAGATACTCTAAAAAAAATAAGACCCAGCATATCAAAGTTTCTATCTTCCCCTAACAAGGCATATTTATATTCTTTATTTATGCTGGGCTAGCAACTTTAGGAATTACAATTTAACTTTAAATAAACAGGAAACTGCATCTTAGGAACTGCCTGAAGTTGTTTTATATCATTTTGAGAGTGAAAACGCTTATAAATTTGACAATTTTGTAAAAGAAATACGCTTTCATTCCCTCTTTTTCTTAATCCTCATATAAACCCTTTTGAAGAAATATTTAGCTCAGAAAAAAAAATCTGCCTTAGTGATAATCATTTTTGTAACCTAATGATCAAATCTAAAATCAGGTCAGAACTCTTGTTTAGGTTTTCCTTTCTAATGTTGAGGGGGAGATAGAGGACTTCCAGTTGAACTTTAGGCTAGCATGACAAAGCATGGTACCAGGTTGGCACCAAATGGTTATTTGCCAATCTACAGTCACACGTTTTGAAAGCAACACAAAGAGAATTTAGAAATTAATAGCCCTCTGCACTGAATGCTTGTCCATAGCCCTGTTCTGGGGTTTCTGGGTATCCATTTTGATTGTACGGTGTCTCTTAAAATTACATCTGAAGCACAACACTAAACCAGAAGTGTTGAGTGAGAGAATTATGGGCACATTCCCAAAGTCTTACACTAAACCACAAAGGGAATACACGAAAAGAAAAAGCACTAAAAAAAAAACAACAAAAAAAAAACCAAAAAAAAAAAAAAACAAACCCCAAAACCATCATCCAAAAAAAGAAGAAGAAGAAGAAAAAAAAACCCACCCTGAATAGAGAAATAGAATACTTGCTTTTCTTTCGACCTTATGGGTAGCACACGGAGGGAGGCACCAGAAGATCTAAGCACAAATACGTGATGAAGAGTCGCCAAAAAGCATGTGGATGAATAAACTGTCGTGGCGTAAATTTGCCAGCTAGAGGACAGAACACAACATGCTGAGGCTTGGCTGTCCTAACATGTTTTACTATGTAAATTTAAATAGTCTTGAAAGGGAAAAAGGAAGAGGGGAAAAGGTGGAGGGGTTTTTTTAATATTAAAAAAAAAAAAAAGTTTGCCAGAAATTCTCCTACTTGGGTCACAAATAAAAGTACGTTTCATTGCTGTTATTGAAAAAAAAAAAAAAAAGAATCTAGTTCTTAGGCTAAAACTCATCACATGTTTCCTATGATGGAAATTTAGGGGGGTGGTTTAAAGAGTTAAAGACTCCCTACCATTAATTTGCATCTGGTGCTTTTAGTATGTGTGTGTGTTTTTTTCTTCCCTGAAAAGTTGGCAGAGCTGCCGATTTTCCATAATGCAAGCATTTGGGAATTGTGAGCGGAATGAAACCGATCCAATCTCCTGACTGCGACATGAATTTTCATTAATTACAACCTTGTCAGCAAAAGCATTATCAAAGCTGAATATGAAAATGCTAATGAGTCCTCATTTGCATATTTTTCTTTGTTGGAATGTCATTAATTATTACATTTTATGATGATGAATGCAGCTGTCGAAGCTCTCCGATGCATAATTAGCCATCAGAATGCCAGGAGCCGATCAGCATTTTTGGGTGAAAAAAAAACAAATTTCACTTCCACTCTCCCCCCCTCCATCCCAACACACACACACATGCACACACACACACACACACATGCACACACGTGCACACACACCCCTGATGACGACAGTCCCGAGGCCGGACTTTGGAGAAGTTGTAAAAGGGGCCATTTGGAGGGAATTAAAAAAAAAAAAATTTTTTTTTTTTTTTTGCTTTAAGATCACTTTGTTTGTAGCCGGTCTTATACAATAAAAGCAGTTCTTAATAAAAAAAAATCGTTATTCCAGCTTAATTAATGCCACGCTTAATTATAACACCATGATGTCAGCGGTTTTAATTAAGTATTGGCTCCGTTACAAAAAAAAAAAAAAAAGAAAAGAAAAAAAAAAAAAAGAGAAGCAACCCACCCCAGAGCTCCTCGCTGCAGCCCGAGCCACAATACAGGGATGCGCGCGCCCGGGTCCTCGGTGGCCCCGGCCGGGCCGCGCGTGCGCAGGAGGGCGCAGGCCCCAGCGCGCCCCGGGATGGGGATGGGGCTGGGGATGGGGATGGGGATGCGGGGCGCGCCCTCCGCGCGCAGGGGTCCCGGGCTCCCCCCACCCCCCGCCTTGCCCACTTTTTTGAGCTCAAGTGTAAGTGAAGATGACAAAACCGAGCTCATCCTCTCTCCGCCGCTGGGAACGGTGTTTATAAGTAAAAAAAAGAAAAACAACGCGGAGCAGATGGGACCATTACACATGACCAAACCAATCAATCACAGATGAAGGGCCCAGGTGCAGCGCAGCCGTGCAACGACGCACCATTTCACAGTCTGTCAGACACACACACACGGCCGTCCATGAGTGACCCTCCGCGCCCCCCCGGCCCCCAGCTGCGGCGCCCCCCGCCCGCCTGACGTCTTCATAATCGCCCTGTCCTCCCGGCCCGGCTCCCGGGGGGTGCAGGGGTGCAGGGGGTGCAGGGGAGCGCGGGGACCCGGCTCCCATCCCTGCCACTCGCAAGGCCCCGGCCCCCCCAAGCCACCAAAGCCATCACTCCTCCAACCATCATTAAGCTCATTAATTTTTAAGGGTGACTGCCTGGTTGCAGCACCCCAACTGTCTGCGCTTAGAGACCCACATTTCGCGTGCGAGTGTCTTGCCCTGCGAGGACCAGAGATGTGTGCCACCAAGCCAAGTCCCAAGTGCAGGGGAACGGTGGGTGCTGACTAGCTGGAAGCGGTGGCCCGCGCTTGCCATGCCCCCCGACCGGCCCCCGCCAAACAGAACCCCAAAGAAACTGGCTCAGATGAAACCCTAGTGTCTCTCTCTCTCCCTCTCTCTCTCTCTGTCTCTCTCTCTCTCACCGTTTTGTGCCCTAGAGGATTCTCGTGGCCTCTGGGGGCCTGCATCACAGGCTCCTACGAGAATTACTGAACCCCAAGGCAATTGTACGTTTGTGACGGTCACAGGGGGGCCCTGAAACACCGACCAGACCCAGAGGTCGAGGGTAGGCTCTCTAGGTTAAGCCTGAAATGCCTAATCACAGCGTGAGCAGAAGCAACCCGGTGGGGAAGAAAGTAAAGCCTGCAGAGCGGAATGACAATCCGCACCACAAAAGCCTACCTAGGACCTTTGAAAGAAACCTCGCCACATGCAGGAGCCAGGAGACTGGTTTTATGGACTCACTGTATTCTTTAATCATGAACTTCTGAAGCCTACGCAATTTATTACAAAGTTTTTGAGATCTGTTGATAGGGCACAAGTATTACAAAGGAATCAGATCTGTTTACTCAAAGAACTGAAAATGGACACCCCTCCCCAGCTTTAGGGGACGACTGCTCATCCACTGATTGGATGGATGCCCTCAACAATTTGTCATTTATTTTGCCCGTTTGGAGATGAGAAGGAGTTTAGGAAAGCACTCCAACCCTACAAAGGACGACTATATGACTGCAAACTGGCTTAAAGGATTTATGTCCCAAAATGCTCAGGACATTTCAGGCCTTTATGGGAAAATTTACACTGAGAACAAGAAAAAAGGTCATCAAAACAGACCATACAATTCAGCTACTCCAAGGATTCAGTCAAGTGTCATTTATATGCAGTTTCATGTATTGATTCAAAATTAGAGACTATAGGCAAAGTTGGGGGAGAAAGTGTCCTACCTAAAATCTACACACCATCCCATTTCCAGGCAAAGGCAATTTTACAGAACACTAGGCCGACTGGATTCGCTGCAATGAAAGCTTTGGCTCTTAGCATGGGCCCTACCATCAGTTCAAACATGTTCTTCAAATGGCTTGATGACGCACTTGTTTTGTGTTGGGTTTTGTTTTTTGGTTTTTGGCTTTTTTTTGAGGTGGGGGGGAGATTCAGTATGCTTCTCATCTCTAATTTGTCCTTTGGAAACTTTGAAATATTGAAGTAATCATGAATCCTTCTGCTTCTCAATGTGTCCTGTAATTTTTATGCTTAGTCCTTGTTAACAAGGAACCTTATCTCTGAACTCCAGGAAAACAACAACAACAACAACCAGAGAACATATTTATTAAAATCTTCCATAGCTATGAAGAAAGGATCACTTAGCACTTTGGAAGTATGGGGTTTGTTTTTTTTTTTTTTCCTCAAGGAACAGACTCTACACATTTGCATTAATAAATTTCTATTTTCAAGCTCAATAGAAATTGCAGTACAAAAAGCAGATGTGTACGTTGGATTCTTTCAAATTAAATTTCCAAAAGCAGAGCCTATTCTAGCTCAAGATCAAAGGAACTAAAACATGATCTCCTCCCCCTTCCAATATAATTACAGAGATTTCATTTCTTTTGTTACAATGAGCACAACAGGTAAATCTTAAACCTGAAGGATAATGATCAGGTGCTAGAATTCAGCTTTGCTGGGTAGCTGAATCCCTCTGCTCAATGCCCCTGCTGTTTAAACTACCACTCCACAGGAAGACGGGAAATGTCTCATGCTCTTCTCTACTTTTTTTCTTGGAGACTTCTTTCCTTTTCGACATCAAAACTGTGCCAAATAAAGTTCTGAGGGGGACAAAATCCATTTTACAGCACGGTTGTTGTAAAGGAGGGCCATGTCCATCCTAAAACGCACGTCAAGGGGGGAAAAAAACCCACATTTGTAGGCATCTGTGATTGGTAGGCTACCTAAAAACCCTTTTGGAAGTAGATGGGGTATAAATAATAAATAAATGAGAAGTGACACTGTTATGAAATGTCATATCCTGGCAGTCCTGTGAAAGGACAAGGCTCTGGGGAGACAGAAGAAAGAGATGCAAACCGCAAAGTCATCCAAAACTGAGGTTCGAAAGAAAATCTGTTCCACTTTGGAGTGATTAGCATGATCTATTTCTTTGGGGAATATAGGTAAAGAGAGAACAAAATTTAATGTCAAAACCCACAAAAACAGAGAACTTTGGGCAAGAACACCCTCTAGGCTTAAACATCCTTGAGAGAGACTGCATTCTACATATGTATTTCCATCTCCCTTTTAAAATTCCTGGTACCTCATTTCATCCTTTGCTGCCCATAGGCATCTGTTCCCCTCTAATTATTTGCCATTTAGAAAAACTCTGCTTAAATTCCTTGTGCATCTGTCCCTTGCTTAGTGTATATTTGTGATGCTTAAATATGGTGCTTGATATTAGAGCAGCCTTGCATAGAAGTACAGAAACTTTTCCATCCCAGAAAAATGTTTTCAGTATCCTCCTCCCCAAAATGCATACACAAAGTAAATGTAGTATTACCAGGATTTTATAAAATAAGTATGTATTCCCATGTGCATCTTACAGACACACACACACACACACACACACACACACACATTCTCTTTCTCTCCCTCTCTCTCTCCTCAAAGATTTGGCCGTTGGTAAATAAAGCTTCTAGTGTCTCTTCCAACCAATGCCTTCATCATATAAATACCTGTAATAATGTCCTTTCCAAATTATAGCATTTACGTTTAAGGAGCTAGGGTCTCCTAGCTCCTGAATTATTTTCTGTTAGTTTATGAAATAGAATAGGATTGTTTTGCACGGAAATATTTGTACTTTCAAGGATAACCTCCTCTTGAGAATATAGGAAAATAAAAACATGAAAAATCAGCCCTGGTTTGGTAGCATCAAAAATCCAAATCAAACAGGTTTAATCCTTCCTACATCTCTTCCACACATTCTTTCTTGCTCATTCTTTCATCCTTCCATCCTTTTTCTCCCTCTCCCTCCTGCCACACCCTCTCCCTTAAAGAAGAGGCACCCTATGAGGGAAAAGCCTTGGATTGAGAACATGGAAACTTGGCTTCTAAATTTAGTTTTGCCAATAACAAGGTGAACTCTGTTTACTTATCTGAATTGGAGTAAATGATCCCAAGGCTGAGGGAAAATTACTATTAATAATAGTAGTAGTAATAGTAGTTTACTCCATGCTGAACACTTTGTGGGGGGAGGACATAGGGGGTACTTAACAGCATGAATTTGAGAGCCAAGGTGCCTGGGTTGGGTTTGAATTCCAGATCCACCTCTAATGAATTAATGGTATGGCAAATTACGGGATATTTTGGTGCCTCCATTTTCTTATCAAAAAAATGGGATTAGGAATCACATCTGTGTTATGTGGTTGTTGTGAGGAATAAATACATTAAGGCGTTAAAGACACTCAGAATATGTACTATTCATTCTTTCTCATCTGCCTTCACCACTGTATAAATTTCATGAAGACGGGGAATACCTTTTGTTCACCACTATATGCACATAGCCTAAAATAGCACCCGGCACATGGTATGAACTTGGTAAATAAACAACTGTTTAGGAATGAATGAATGGATGAATGAATGAATGAATGAATGGATGGATGGATGGACTAAGAAACATGACTTGTTGTGTAAGAACCAATGATTCTAACAGTGAACAATTAAGTACTTACTAAGTGTAATTTGTATGATACTTTGCATGACCCCTGTCTTCAGGAAACTGATAATTTATTATGGGAATGAAGCTAAGTACAAACAGCTATCGTTATAAATCATGGAGGAAAAGCACACTGGCAGTATGGAAGATGAATACTTTGCCAGGTCAGAGGAAAGATAACTCAGTTCTGGGGGATGGGGACCACTCCTACTCCAGGATGCCTCCAAGAAAACTCTCAGAAAAGGTTAACAATGACAACTCAGTAGTGAAAGCCAATAGACAATATTCAGTTCTCATATTCCCTGGTGACCAAAAAGACACTCATCCCCTCCTTATGCTTGATGCGGCTTCCATGACATTTACATTTCCTTTTTCTCCTACTCCTTGGGCATTCTCTTTCACTCTCACCCAAAAGCCTTTTGTTAATTTTTTAATTTTGTTTAAGATTTTACTTATTTTTTTTGAGAGACAGTATGAGAGAGAGAAAGTACAAGCAGGGGTAAGGGCACAGGGAAGAGAAACAGACTTCCTGCTGAGCACGAAGCCAATTTTTTGAAATTAAAAAAAAAAATTTCAAGATTTATTTACTTATTGGAGAGAAAAAGAGCATGAGTGCATGAGTACATGAGTGGGGGGAGGGACAGGGGGCGGAGAGAGAGAGAGAATCTCAAGCTGACTCCCCTGACAAGGGGCTTGATTTCTCTACCCTGGGATTATAACCTGAGCAGAAACCAAGAGTCAGAAGTTTAACTGACAGTCACCCAGGCGCCCCTTGCCCAAAAGCCTTTAAATTTAGAGAATCCTTCAATCGCTAGGCCCTAGGTCCACTATTATTGGTGACTCCACACTCCGTCTTGAACCTTCAACTGGTCTCTCTGTGCTGAAGACTCCAGTTGCAGACCTTCAGCTCACACTTCTCTGAGCTTCACATTCTTAACTCCAATTGCCTACTCGGTATCTTCACTTGAATGGTTTAAAAGTACCTCACACTTAACACCAAATCCATGATCTTCTTTCATACCTAGACATGTACTAATGTTCCCTGGAGTTTTACAGAAATGAAATTATATTTATTAAGAATTTCCTATTCCTAGCTCCAGTGCTAGATGCATATATCCCATTTCATCTTCATTACAATGCTCTGAGGCAGATACCATTATCTTCATATTTAAGACGAGAGTAGTAAGGCTCAGAGAAATTGCCTCCATTTCATCACAGGCCATGGATTCCAGGGTACAAACTCAAAATTAAGATGAAGAATAACGTTTGGTGTCAAAAACCAATCTTGTTCCTTTAGTTTGAGCCTTATAAGCTAGAAGGAGTTGCCACATTGTGAGCCTCCTGATTCATACTGAAGAGATATTTTGGTGAATTAATGAGAAGTCAACCCAGGGGACCAAGGGGATCTATACAGTAACATCTTAATCCGATCAAAACAGACAATAAAAAAGTAGAAGACTCGCAGAAAAGAAATATAAATGGGAGAAAACGAAAAAGCTAATTAAATAAGAACTGCAAAAACTAAGGATATTAAATCTGTGTTAGCAATCAAAAGCTATAAAGATGAAAACTTTTTAAAGATTTTTAAATTTTGTTTATTTTGAGAGAGTGTGTGTGTGCACGCGCACATACGAAAGCGGGGGGGGGGGGGGGGACAGAGGCAGAGGGAGAGAGAGGATCTCCAGCAGACTCTCCACCAAACAAGAAGCCCAACTCGCAGCTTGATCTCACAACCCTGAGATCATGACCTAAGACAAAACCAAGAATCAGACGCTTAACCAATTGAGCCACCCAGGTGCCTCAAGATAAGGCACCTGCTGTTTCTTGACATGATCTCTCACAGATTGTTGGAGCTTGGCTTGCTCAGCTGTTCAAAGGCAGGTATTGGCTACCTTCCCCTTGGGGTGAAGACCTCTGTGATTGGAATTCCTCTCTGCGTATGTCTGACTGGGGGTCCTCAGAGAGAATTAGACATGTTGACCTTAAATGTTCCCTACGATATTACTCATATAATATTAATATTAGGACATTCATCTCCCTGCATCCACAGTTTTAGACCTTTGATCTCTCCAGCTGTCAAGGAAAAATATTTTTCTGGCTTGGAGTAAAGTGGATCACACACTCAGCTCTATCAATCTCAGACAGATCCTGCTGCATTTTCTGGCTCACTAGAGAGAATTTCTCTCTTCCAGTACTTGTCATGCCAAACTGACCGTGATTTGTTGTAGGAAAGGATCGTGGGTACTGAGGGAGGCAAAATGGGTAAAAGGCAGTTCACCTTTTTGGCTGTCCTGTAGCTGCCACAACCCTGGCAAAGGGTATAATTTCCAAGTTTTCTATCAGTAAGCCAGGAGAGGCAGATTCTTAGAGCAAACACAACTATGTTTGGGCTCCCAAATTTTAAAAATGCCACTGGCTAGCCATGCAGACTCCAAGATAGACATCCTAATGAAGACAAACGGGTGGCCCAATATCACACTGAGCAATGATGCTGGAAGTCAAACCCCAGTCTAACACCAAACTCCAAGCTCTTCCCATGCCCAAGTGTATACGGACAGAAGAGGAAAACAGCTAATAAAAGAGGAGTGAGAGGACCAGAAAGAGAATTAGTTGAGTTTGACATTGTGGATGTTGAGGGAGGTGGGTTTCAATAGGCTAGGAAAACACACACACACAGAGAAGTTGAAGCTGTACTCCCTTAAAAGGTCAACTTCCTTGGAGAATAAGGAGTTTCAGGGCAGCTCTCAGACAACATCCTACTGAGGTGCTGATTCATATCCCTGAAGTGTGTCCCAACTTTACCATGACCCCACAAGGCCTAAAGTAAGTGACAAGCACTGCCAGAGAGTACAGGATCCATTCTCACATTTATACCTAGACTGAAAAGGAGTCAGGGGAGAAAGAGATGATGAAAAAAAAATAGAAAGGCAAGATTTCTGGAAACAGATTCCAGGACAAGGAAGTTAAAATAAGCTGAAAGATCCAAATACTGAGCTTTGTCCAGAGAATGAAGAAGGGGCACTTTTTTTTTTTTTTTTTTTTGAAGACATGATTGAAGAGGCAGCCAGTTGAAGTTTAGTGGCAGAAATTCTGAGGTCAACTACCTCAAACAAATCAAGCAATACATTTGAGAAGTCTGACATCTCTTCTAAAATTCTAGGATGCCTGCTTCACTTCATTGCCGCCTTCTTTCCTATCTCTTTCCTTCTCTGAGGAAGAATGGATCCATTTAAGGTGCTGAGCTTGGATTGAGCACTGAAGGTCTGGAGTAAAAAGGCCAGCCAGTAGTGGATGGAGAACAATTAGTTAGACACGGGTCACCATCCACTGCAGCCTCAGGAGAATCAAAATTAGACTGGAGCTACTGGGGTGGTCTCCCAAGATCCAATGCTTCTTCATTTCAACAAATCCTAACGTGACATGAACAGAGACTCCCATAGCTCATGGGCCATGGGACAGCTAAAGTGGAAAGTGTTTCCAAATAAATGGCGACTAGAGAAGAAGAAATCAAGAAATGGAAGGGCAGGGGGTGGAGAAGCTTCAAAAATCAAACACTCTGAAAGTCAGTAGGGAAGGTAAATTGGAAATGTGGGTTTCTGAGCATTCGAAAATGATAATCCTCATTGACAACCATGAACAAAGATCTGCATTTATTCATCCTCTTCATTGGGTCAGAGAAGTGGCAGGAGAGAAGGCAAAAAACTAAGGCCTACCGGAAACCTATCTCATGGGTCAAATCTTGGGAGGGGCGCTTTCAAAACGCCTTGAAGTGAGCCTGGTTATCTCCATTCCCACACACAAAAATGGAGGCCAGGAGTGTAAGTGGTTGAGTCAGGATGCACACCACATCTGAGCACAGAAGCAGAGTCTCTCAGAAAGTCAACAACCAACGAACTAGCTCCCCTCACCCCTCTCCGCTGAGAATATGCATCACCCTGATTCTTCTTGAATTCTGATTCTTTAAATTGTTCCTAAGTGCTTTCATACTATTTTGCTTAAATTTGCCAAAGATTGTAAACTACTTGAGTGTAAACACTGACCTGGATTCCACAGAGGAGTCTAATTCCAGGCCAGCAGTGCAGTTGGCAAATTCACGTCCTCACCAGATGCGTGCATTCCTATTAATAAAGCAACAGGTCCTACACTTATCTCACTTACCCCTTGCTTTATTTATTTTTATTTTTTTTACCCCTTGCTTTAAAATAATGATGATAATATGTTCCCTAGACTTCTGTGACCTTTAATCATTCTTCCTGTAAAGTCTCTTTCTTATGTGCTTTAACAGGGTGCTGAAATGTTAGAAGAAAACAAAAAAAGACAGCAGTCACTAGTGGGATCCTTAAACCCTAACAAATAATCTTAGCTTATGTTTACTTCTGATACTTTTTATCCGTTACATCTACCTGCATGCACCGTCCAGGGAAGCAGTCAGGTCTGCTGGTTAAGAACACACGCTTCAGAGTCTGGCACGACTGTGTGCAAATCCCAAACATACCGCTAACCAACTAGGACTGCGTCCTCTGTCTGGATTATTTTGACTTCTCTGTCCTTCAGTCTCCTCACTTGTAAAATGAGGATAATAAGTACTTTTCACAGAAGGTCGCTGCAAGATAAAATCTGCAAACCAAAGCACAGGGTTCGGCATACAGTAAGAGCAAACGAGCCAGTGGCTATCGAAACCACAACAGGATATTGATAAACACGTATGGACATTAGCAGTCAAGCATTATGGAAAAGGTCAAAGGTCATCATCAGTATTTAGAATTCAGGGCCGAGGGAACACAGATTTAATCTGCTCTTGAATGAACAGGTAAGCTTTATATTTGTATCACAGAGACAAAGCCCGGACCTGAATGGGGACTGTTCTGAAAATGCATGCCTTTGATGACACGGGAGGCCACGGAGAGCCATGAGGTTGAACGTTCCTCCAAATGCACCAAACAGAGTGTGCTGCTGGCAGCCACGTCTGCACAAGAAGCACCCACGTTTTCCGCTGTATGTATCTGCATTATGTTAAGAGGAAAAATAGATCACCTCAGTGGTTCCCAAGGCCTTTTGCTTTTGCTATTATATTTTAGTTGCAAACAAGTCTTCTTGTTTTATGACCTTTTCCCTCTGCACCTTTCTCTCTGCTTGTTCCCTTATGCGCCCAATCATCCATGTGCACGACGCTGACAGAGCCATTTCCTCTTCAGCTGTCACCCTGGAGTGGCTTCCCAGTCCATTACAGGCTAACATTTAAAGGCATAATTCCTACCCACTTGCAACTTTTATTCTAAAGGAAACAAAACAAATCAGGATAAGACTGCAAGAATACAATCATTTTTTTCAAATACCTCTCCTACATCAAGACAGGTTCATTCATTGCTCTTACAACTGTGGGGCAAATTCAAACAAATCTTCCTCCATTCACTATGTTCAACTACATTTCTCCTTCTGCTTCCATACACCGACTTCTAGTATTTTCTTTGCTCTTTATTAATTCTACCAAAAAAACGTTCGCTGTGATAGGATTACTTATTTATAAGTAATCAATTTTGAGCTATAAGCAAATGTTTAATTTCCATAACTATGTAGAATGTTTATCTGTTTGCATCATAAAAGGGTTCGCGCAATTTTTCTGTTTAATGATACTGTCAAAATGTTCCAAGGAAGAATCCTGGTTCTGGCAATGTGTTTTAAAACAAGAATATAGGACAGCTACTCCATACTGATCCCCTCTCAGATATCCCCCTCTAACATTACAGATAAGCCCTGTGCTCTTAAGGGATATCCACCTGGCTAACCAGAAGTACTGAGTGCAGGAACTCCAGTGCTTTCCTTCCACTGTGGTGTGCTCTTTGTTTAGTGCAATGCCTGGTGCAGAGTGAGGGATCAAGAAATACAAATAATAGGTAACCTTCAACATTCCCTGTGAGCACACGGAGTTATACCAATAAGTCTAGCTGCAGTCATCAGACTGGAAATGATTGTAAAGTTATTTTTATTAAATAGTCTTTGATTTGGCTCAATGGTATTGGCAAACGCTGAGACTGTAACCATTTGGACTACACATGCTGCTGGCCCATGTTCAAAACCACTAGCAACATGTTTATTATTTGCCTCTCCCACTTGAATAAAAGCCCCACAAGGGCAGGCATTATTTTTTGCTTTGTTTCTGATGTATGTCAGGTGCCTGACTGCATAGTCCAAGCTGAGCGCGTACATGCTGAATGAATGACACATGTTGAG
Source organism: Canis aureus (assembly GCF_053574225.1). Taxonomy (NCBI): domain Eukaryota; kingdom Metazoa; phylum Chordata; class Mammalia; order Carnivora; family Canidae; genus Canis; species Canis aureus. The sequence goes on along the minus strand of NC_135611.1, from coordinate 20,619,852 downwards.
CAGGGCTCGTAAGGCCCGTCGTGGGCTGGCTCTCACGGACGTGGAGAAGCTATGTCTTCTACTCTCCTTTTCGCAAGGCTCTGAAAGAGATGCCCGGTCCCTGCCGTTCTAGCTTCTGCAGACGTAAATCCCTAAGCCTTGAACCCTCCTGCATCTCATCCCCGTGTCATCTCCCTCTGCCTGACTGTCTCCTCCTGAGCATTCAGATCTAAACTTGGATGTCAGCTTCCCCAACTTCCTCTGGACTATGTCCCTCCCTGATAAGTGCTCCCAAAAGACCCCGTATTTCTCTTGACCTCTTTACTTGCCATATCTTCCACCAGACAGAAAGTAACTCTGAGCACATGGTATTCAAGGGTATATCCCCAGCACCAAGACATGCCAAGCATCTGGCACAAAGCTGGTGTGCTCCATAAATATTTGATAAATGGAATTAATGAGTAACTTAAAGCCTGAACACTAATATATGAAAGAACCATAAGAAGCCCAAGTCTATATCCAGAGCAACTGATACTAATCAGTACATAGGATACAAGCCAAATAAGCTTACAAACTAATTTAAAATCCAATCAATCAATCAATCAATATGTTGTTGACCCCTTCCACAAGTTACAGGTATTTCTGGCCTGTTAACAATGAGATATCTTTTCAAATAAAACTTCCTCCAGCAAGATTCTGTGATTAGAAAACAAGTTCACCCATAAAGAAATGGTTATTATCATCCCCAAAAGTAATTTCACATAATTAATGATCTGACTATTCATTCAAATATAAGAACTTTGGTTCTCTCTAGAAGTTGCATTTTCAACTTGCCAAAAATCCTAAATAAAAGCAGGTGTTAATTTCAATGATAAATTGTAATATACTATGACACGTGCAAAAACAAGCAAGTACCTAAATGCCATACATTTTCTTTAACTTCTTTAACATATTACAAAACACACAGAAGCCTGTAACTGATTTTCTCTCTGCATTTTAATTTTATTAAATTAAATATACGGAATACAACAGAAGCACAAAAGTCTACCTACTATCATGGCCAAAATGTTAGCTAGGAGCCCCGTGTAAAGGACTATGAAGCTATAGCCTGAGCAGCCTGGGGTCAGGTCTGCATCCAAAATGTGATCAAAATATTATACGTGTATGAAAAACCCCAATCAAACAAAAACAGTTCTATCATTCCAAAAGTGATAGAACATGTAACAAAATACCCTAATTATTTACCTCACCATTTAACGATCTCTGAAAAAAAAATACTCATAAAATCAAAGTATGGCAACTTGTGGTTTATGCTCCTATTATTGAACAGGTAGCCCAAAAAACAATTTATTATGTACAATAAGCCGTACAAGATAGCAGAGATAATATTACAAAGTAAAACAAAATCACCCAAGTACTTGAGAAGAACATACTTGCCTACAACCAATTTCGAGGCTAATTTCAAAGCATTCTTAGCTATTTCCCTAATTGTTCTGCATCAGGCAAAGCTTCCTTCTTCAATGTCATTTAGTCTTAGCTGTATATTACAAAAAAACAATAAATGGATGTTCTTTTTGAAATATTTATAGTGCCGACTTTCCTCTAATTTGGATTGTCTTTCCTCTAAATTGGTAAAAATCTGTTAACATTTTTCCTACAAGAAAAATCAGTCGCACTGCAAATACATAATGTTTGATTGTGAATTTACAACAATGTCTGTTATTCACATCATTTTTACAGAGGCAAATCCTTAGGGCCATTAGATTAAGCCTACTGATTTAAAGGACAAATAAAATGAAAAATAGCAATCATCCTAGCCCTTTCTGGAAGAATGCACAATTTTAACATATTAAAAATTGCCCATTTACTTTGACCTTAAAAAGTCATTAATTTATAGCATAAAAATATCTTGATGGTAAATAGTTAGGTGCTAAGTAGGTGATGACTCACTTTTACTGAGTGAAAAATAAATAGAAGGATTTAAAAATAAGTACTCAGTTCAAGAGAATTGAGCAGTTCTGAAAACTAAAATGACAGTTCTTTGATGTGATGTGTAGGTCAGAGATTCTCAAACCTGGCAGGACATCAGTGTCGCCAAATGCACGTTTTAAATTAGATGCTTGGATCCCAGCCCAGACCTCCAAATACAGAATGTCTGTAGGTGGAGCCCAGGCATTTGTATTATGTGAATGGCCTAGAGGTAACTCGGATGTACAACAAGGGTGAAGATCTAGAAGATGTGGTCATATTTCTTTAGGGAGTTAAGAGGACAGGGGCTATCTAAAGAACGCCACTCATCGGATATACTTTTATATCAGATAACAAGGGCATTAGGAAAGAGTAGGATAAAACAATATTCAAAGCAAATAGAGTCTGAGATGCACCAAAGCCACTTTCTAGCATCCTCTGTCCAGCTCTTGCTTCTACTTCCTCATTAGTCATACGGCATTTGCGAGTGGGGTTGGTGTTGCTACGTTTATAGTTGTCTTGTCCGCGTCAGTCTCCCCCCACCCACCTCAGTAAGATGGCAGATGCACCCCAGTCTGACAGTCCTTGAGTGAATTATCTACTCCTTGGGAAATAACCAATCAGATTGCAACTGGCGCCATATGAAAGATGAAAATAGGACAAAAGAAACAGTGATGTAGCTTAATGGATCCTTCTTCTATGGACGAACTTAGGCTGGAAGCTTTCAGACAGACTTAAACATAGAACAATTATATTGAAGAATCAGGAGCTCCTAAAGGGGGCTGTTCCAACCAAAGGCCACTACCGAAAGTCCCGGTAGCAAAGGTGGCACCGGAGATTACTTTTATTGAGAAGATTTTTGACCATGAGAACAAGGTACGGTGCAGTACATGAAAGCCTATCTGTCCCTGTCCAGCGTGCTCAGAAATAATATCCTCAAAACACCTTTCATATTCCATTTTCACGTAGCTGCTAAAGCAATACCCAAAAGTGGGAAGAAGTGACCCCAGTGAAGCCCTCCTCAAAATAGTATTTGTATGAATGACTATCTTAAAGTAATCTCTGCACAGAAAGCAAAGAAGGATTAATTCTGGAAGAGAAACAAAGGGTCTTTTGATTGAGGATTACTGGGCCCTAAAGTTTGTGGAGGTGAAGAGCAGGCAATGAAGTAGCCCAATGGGAGACACTGGTTGCCAGTCTGGGATGGGAGGTGTGTGCTCCGCAAGGTCAAAATGCAGGAGGTGGGGGAAAAGGAGAAAGAAAAAAAGTTCATGGAAAGGGGCAGCCTCTCACCTGCCCAGGGCAAGAACTCTGAACTCCCAAACAGCACAGGAAGTCAGGTGCAGGGGCAGCTGCCGGGAATCGACCAGCACCATGTTTGGCTTGGAGCAGTGGGGAGGCCAGCGAGCTTGGAAAGAAATATCCCCGAGTGTAGACAAGGGAGAGGAAGCAGGCACCCATGCTGAGGACAGTTCAGCAAACAGACATATTAACAAAGAAGCCACCTTTCTCCATACATTTGCCACCAAGAAGCCAAGAACGGTAACGAAACAAGACTAGGAATGACAACTAAATTAAATCGATGGCCTTTCTTTACTTGGCAGAAGGTTAGGTTGCTCATAGGAGTGATGCAGAAGTAACTTCAAAAACCCCAAGGGCAGGGCGCCTGGGTGGCTCAGGTGGGCTTCCAACTCTTGGCTTTGTCTCAGGTAAAGAGTGTCTCAGGTCATCTCAAGGTTGTGAGATGGAGCTCCACATTGGGCTCCACGCTGAGCAGGGAGTCTCCTTGGGATTCTCTGGCTCCCTCTCCCTCTGCCCCTTGGGTCTGTGCTCTCTCACTCTCTCTCAAATAAATAAATAAAATAAATATGTTATCTTAGAGAAAGAAGGAAACCTCATAGGGAAATTATTCATAATCACTTAAAAAAAAAACCCTAAGGGCACGCTGGTCTTTTTCAGGGCTGCATTCCTGGATCTAGCACATCGCCTGGCACGAAGCAGCGTCCAGTAAACACTGGCTGAATCGGTAACTCCGTGAATACCCTGGAAACAACAGTAAGGCTTCATATACACTTAATAAACACTTAATAAACATTAAACATTGGACATAGTGGAGTAACTCTTACACTGAGAACTTTCAGGCACAGAAATGAGGTCTTGGTTCTTCAAAGGCCATTTAAGATGAATTTCTTTTTTAAAGTACACCAGCCTGTTCCCTTTAAGGGTAAATTTCAAAGGGGCTAGCCTATGAATTAATTAGATAAAAACAAACCCACAAAATTATTTGCAACCACTCTAAAGACCACAGTGAATCATTTTTTCCTCTCCTGCCCAGCTGCTTTTTCGTTCTCTCAACTTTCTTCAAGGTTTCTGGGTGAGTACTGCTAGCATTAGGGTTCTATTAGTTTTTCTTCTCACCCCTTGATCACCTGTTTTGGCGTGATCCTGATTTCTTTTGTATTTTCTCACTCCCCTGGGAAATTTATGTCTGTTCCTGGCATCTGTCCCCCATCCTCTTTTGTGAACACTGAGGTGAAAAATTCATTTATTTTTTAGCAGTGTCTCCACTGCCTGTCAATAAATTACCCTTTCTATCTCTTCGAGGCTTGACAAACCACTTTTTGGACCTCCTGTTATTTAGGTGCTTTCAGAAATAACTCATTATTATTTATCATCATCTCATAGGTAATCTTTCTGGCTTTTTCACTCTTAATTTTGGGATTTTTTTTTTATATTCTTAACATCTTCCTGTAATCATGCCATTCTCTTCCTCTATAGCACTCGATGTCAACTGTGCCTCTTTCCTAATACATAATTGCCTGGTGCTCTTCAGTTCCCAATTCTGGTATCCCGATAGTGGAAATATTCTTATGGTGTATTTATTCTTACCCAGCATAACTTCTGGGCATCTGCATACTGAATTCATCTCCGAATATGCACGCCACTTCCCACTCCTAGTGCTTTTCCTTTCAATACTTATTACCCCTTCTTTCTCTCATTCTGCTTTACAGGGTCTAAAGTTCAAGGCTGACTGTTAAATTTTGTTTCAAGGGACAGAAAGGCTGCAGCTCTGCCTACACGTATTTGGCATTTTTCAGGGCTTAAATCAACGGCTCAGATAATATTTGCTATGAAAAGCATCATTTGGTGACCAAATCTAATGCAACAACCCATTAGGTCCAAACTCCTACATGTGTCGCAAATCTGCATAACCAAGTCAAGCTTGGTTTTTCCCTGCACTTGCTTTTTCTTGTCTAGTTTGACCACAGACTTGCTACAGCCTCTAGCTGGATTATCATCATGCTCTTAAAATACTCTCCAATTCTACACTTCCAATCATATCCTTTGTTTCACATAAAACTTAATCAAGAGGAGTTTTATGTAAGTTTCCACTTGTTCATAACGATAAATAGTTTAAGCTACACTCCATACATTCCCAAACTTCATTTTTCTTTCTGTATCATGCACAGACAAATTACATTTTATCTACCTTGTTATCCTCTATGATGGCAATATTCTAGCGGGCCTTACTACCTGATAGGCAGAATTTAACTCTTTTTCGACTCCAATTTTTTTAACCTTTCGTTATCAGCCAGTATGAGCTTGTACCTGTAATTTCAAGTGAGGTCTATTCCTTCCAAACTAAAACATTAAAGAATGAACACCAGCAAGCCCCCTGATTTTCTGATCAGTGTTTATCATAGCCATTTAACTAGAATAGAGCAAATTGCATGGGGTATGCATTTAAAAATTAGTTCTTAAATACAAATTATGCAAAATAGAAAAGCTTGAGCTCTCAGGTAAGTGTCAGCTAATAAATATGATAAAAGTACAAAATAGGAGGATTTTGTAGCTCCAGTGTGGAACGCTGAGTAATGCAGCCAGCAATCAGTAGAAACTCTTCAGCAGGCCATAGCGTAGTGTGAATTTATATGCTGTCCTTTATCCAAAACAAAACAAAACAAACAAACAAAAAAACCCACCACCACCATCAACAAGAAAACAAACCGACATACCCATTTTAAATACAAAAAAATTTGCACATATAGAAAGTGACTTTCCTAGGATCACTAGAAAATCATGGCGATCTGATCTAATTGGTAATGCTTTTTAAGCACCACATTTAACTGGATTTTCTTATTGCACTAATGTTCCTCCACTGACACAACTTAGCAGGCAATGTATTTACAAACTATAATAGCCTGAAAAGAATTAACAATGAACAATGTGCAAAATAGTCAATTACAGGCTTAAACTTTAAACAAGCACTTACAATGAAGATTAAAAAAAACTATCTTGGCTATTGGGTCATTTTCCAGGCTACTAACTGCTAAACCATGTGCAGAACGTGCTTCCAATTTAACCATCCAGATTTTCTAAACAGGCAGATAGCTTTGCTCTGCAGGCAGAATCAAGTTGGTCTTCAATTTGATTTTTAAAACAAGGCAGTTGTACAGAAAACCAATAAGCAAAAGCTACAGATTATCTGAAAAATAAAGAAAAGGGGAAGTGGTTTTTATTTTAAACACCTTAATTTGTCTGTCTATAAAAGTAAAAAATATCATCTTACTTTGGTCTAGAAAAGGGTACTAGTTGAATAAATTCTGCAGTCCCATCAATTTTGGAGGAGTGATAATCACAAGGCTTGGCTCTTCTCAGACGCGGCACTGGCGATGGATACCAATGCAAAAATAACAGGCTGGAAGTCATGATGATTTTTAAAAGCTACAGAAAAAAATCTGAATGTTTCCTAACTAATAAGGCACCTCTCAGATCTTACACTGGATACCATGAAATCTGAAAGTTTCACTCTCAGATAGCTGCTTTCCCTCTCGGCAATGGCACCAGATCAAAATCCGCACACAAGGGAATGACCAGAACATAAGTCAGGTGCGTGGAAGGGAGGACTCTTGCAATGTGAGTCTACAGAAGTCTTACACGCTGGTCTGATGAACCACGATGTGTTGGTTTTTGAATGTACCATTTGTACTTCTTGGGGATATGTCTAAACAGAAGATGTCACAGAATGATTTGTCCAGAAGGAAGTCTACAAGTGGCAGAGAGTGAACTGATTTCCCTGATGACTTGTCACCATTGTGACATTTATGAAAACAAGTCAGGCTGACCTAACCTCGGCTCAGGTCAACCTAGACCTGCAATGAGGTCCCTACTGCTGGTTATAAAACAGATCGCTGGATGCTAATTCGTTCCCTCTCTCTGAGTATGCCTTGCTATCAGGTTAATGTTGTGCAGTAGGAACCTGTTCTTAAAACTCCCTAGGAGCTCAAGGGATCTTGTTTGTCATAAGAACTGTGTTCCTTAAAAGTTGTCATGAGTCTAATTTTCGTAATCTAAATTTAAGGGCATCCTCTAGCAAACCCTCTGTAAAGAAAATAATTACTCTTCAATTTATCTTCAGCAACCCGAATTTTCATATAACCTTCAGCACCTCTAACTTAATATCTGTCTCACCTTGTAATTTCATGCCCTAAAATTAAGTGTAGATGAAGGATATCCAGGACTTTTATCCAGATAATTTGAAGATTCTTATTGTTTGTTGTTTTGAGTTCTTATCTCAACAGGCCCAACAAAGTAGCCAGTTAATAACTATTGGTCAACAGTAACAGTATTCACAATTAAATCCAATGTATTTCCTGGTAAACTGGTTAATTACAGAACTCAAAATCAAGAACCACATTTGCTTCTTCCCTTGGCCAAAGAGAAACAACACGTCTTAAGATTCCTCCCCAGTACAGAACTTTCACAATTACAGAAATGGCCCCCAGAACACTCACGGAGTGCTGACCAGGTTCTCAGCACTCCGCTACGCACTATGCATGCATTACCTCACTGGTTTCACCCAACAATCCAAACAGGTGGATTTTATCACAACCTTCAACAGATAAGTGAGGAAAGTAGTGGAAAGGGTAGAGTCAGGATTGCAACCCAAGAACGCCCACTGCTAAGTATCACACTGACCTGTCTGTAGTATTGACAGAACCAAACAATGGATCTGGCACATTTGCAGGCCAAGACCAACAAGCAGAAATCTAGTAAGAATAGATACAAAGTCCCATTCTACCCAAGGATGTGGAAGACTTGATTAGAAAATAAGGGATCCCTGGGTGGCGCAGCGGTTTAGCGCCTGCCTTTGGCCCAGGGCGCGATCCTGGAGACCCGGGATTGAATCCCACGTCAGGCTCCCGGTGCATGGAGCCTGCTTCTCCCTCTGCCTGTGTCTCTGCCTCTCTCTCTCTCTCTCTCTCTCTCTCTCTCTCTCTGTGACTACCATAAATAAATAAAAATTAAAAAAATTAAAAAAAAAGAAAATAATTAAGATTAAAAGCACAACAATTTTAGTGGACGGCAAGCTCAATTTTCGGCGAATGCTAAAACACGGGTGTGCAAATGCAACCTTACGCTGCATTAACACGGAGAGGGAAAGCAGACCTCCTTACCGATTAACCCGGATCTGGAATATTAAGGCAAGTCCTGGATTCCCATTGGGAGAGGGAAGACACCACTAGAACACACACAGAGGACAATGACCAGGAATGTGAGATGGAGTTAAACCATGTTATATGAAACACCAACGCCTTCCAGTGACACTTTCGAAGGAAGTGAGGACTATCCTCCTGGGAAGCATTTGTGGAAGGACAGACAATACACAAATCCCAGGTAGCTTCAAAGGAGGAAACTGGTACCCCAGGCTGACAGCTACACAATCGAGAACTTTCTGAAAGTCAGAGCTGTCACAGTGCAATGAATGACCTTGTCAGTAGTGACTTCCCCAATGCAGTGAAGCCCCAGCAGAGGAATGAGTGCCCTTCATTCAGACATTAGTCATAGTGTCATTTGTATGCCAACGGCTTTGCTAGGGCCTCATCTACAAGGATTCCTATGTTGGGAGGGGAGTAAATCTGAAAGAACATACGAAGAGCTTGAAGTTCCATTCCACTGTTAAGAATCTGTGATATCTTCCCCAAATGATGGACAACACATTGCTCTGAAACAAGAGCTTCATTCTAACCTATCTTGGTGAAAGAAGGGAAGGAAGGAGAGAGGAAGGAAAAAGTAAAGGAGGAAAGAAAAAAAGAATTTCAAAATAGTATGTTAGGAATGAGTGATTAAACACTAATAATGGTTTTGTGACCAAATCAAGAAATTATCCAGTTTTCTTAAAGATACCAAATTTGTAGAGAGAGGAAAAGAAGAGGTAGAAGCACTTTTTTCTTTTTTTTCTTTTTCTTTTTTTTTTCTTTTTTTTTTTTTGCCTTCAACCTAAGATCTTTAGAGAACAAAATCATTAATCTGAAAATAGGTTCACTTTTGTTTCTCTGGTAATTTATCCATTCCCATGACTTCAACTACCAAATATGGAATACTGTATGCCAAATCTGCAATCCCAGCCCAGAACCACAAATCAGTCCACCCACAGACATCTCAAAAATTCATCATGTCCAAACTGAATTTACTCTTTTAGTCTCCCATAACCTAACTTCTCCTCTCATATTACACATCCCAATGAATGGCACTACCATCAACCAGGTGGCCCAAGCCAGAACAAGGCCAAGAAGCCAAGGATGACCCTCCCTCATCCATCGGTTATGAACTCCAACCGTTTCCTTCAGTTTATATCAGTGAAATTCACATCTTCCTCTTCATCCCCATTGTTCCTGATTCTGTTCAATCTCTCATCGTTTCCTCTTGGAATTGCTTTAATCACCTCCTGAGTAATCTCCCTGCCTCTCCTGTTGCTGGAGTGACCGTCTTAAACCATGAATTGGATCATGTTATCCCACTACTTAAAATTAGTCCTTGAGTAGCTTGCCACATGTTTCAAAGAAAACCCGACTTCCTCCACCTACCCACTTTTCTGAGGCCACGATTCTAATCCCACTTCCCCTGTCATCCCTTCCCCTGTGCCCTCTCAGTCCCAGCTTCCTGTAACATCCTCTCACTCCCACACCCATGCACAAACAACTCTCTTATCTGGCCATTTTGCTTTTACCTGGACAGTTCTGACTCATACTTTAAGACTCAGCTCATGCGTTATCACTTATCGTGTGACTAAATTCATATGGATTCATCCAGTGATCATCCCCAACTCTCTCTCTCTCTCTTGCCTGCCTCAAGCCAGAGGGCAAATGGACACTGTGAAAGTGCACTTTCCCAGCTTCCCTTGCAGCTACAAGTAGAAGATACTTGCTACAGATTTGGCCAATACTTTGTGAGCAGAACCCTGCTCAAGGTCACCAGTTTCTGGGAACGTGTTTTTCGTCCTAATGGAATGGGATAGATGGAAGTATAGGTGCTACTCTAATCTCTGCCTCTCCAGCTTCCTATTGTGAACTCTGCTGTTGTCTGGGGCTCGGCAGCCATCCTGAAAGAAATGCAAGATGAGAGAAAAAGCTCAAGAACGAAAAATCAGCATGCAAAGAAAGAAAAAGATGGCAGCACTGGTTTGCTGAATCTACACAGACAACCTCCTACCTCCAGACATCCCCTTAAGCGAGGAAAAAAGCCATCTTTATTTGACTAACCTACTATTGTCAGGTATTCTATTAGTTGCAGCTGAACACACGCTTAACTGCTATTGCACCTTGGGGAATTCTTTCCATATTCTCCACCAGTGAGGCAGTGCAGGTGAGTAAGAACAAGGGTCCTGGCGTTCAGCAGATACAGCTTCCAATCTGGGCTGTGCTGCTCTCTCACGACACAACACCGGGACAGGCCACCTAACCTCTCTGACCCTCAACTGCCACCCCCTCTTCCTGTAAGATGGGAATAGCAATGCCTAACAAAGAGTTTTATCGTAAGAACAGACAATATATGCACTTAATAGCACATGCCTGATACACAGCGAGCACCCAAACATTTTAGTCATTGCTATGAGGAATCTGATGGTTGGTAGCCCAGATTTATAATCTAACAGCCTCCTGTACCAACATGATTATTTCCCTAATGTCTTGATTTATAACTACTTGATACCAACCTGATTCCTTCCTTAGACTGTGAGGCGCACCGGAGGCAAGAAAAGTGACATATCGCTATGTAGTTGGTACCTAACACAAGGCCTGCACGGCATAGACTTTTCACAAAGATTTGTTGGATTAGATTAAATGAATGAACCAAAGGCTAATTTGAGTACTGAAGTCTATCAGTTTGGCTGGCTTCTAGTACAAATGGAATTTATATAGATGGGTAAAGGAATATATATACTGACGACCATATGATTGCAGACATACTGGTAACACATTAATTTTATTTACCAAGAAGCCAATCAAACTCTTAAAACAGTAAGATATTCCAGTTTGCTTTCACAAATATGTAATTTGCCCTTTCCCTCACTGCCATAGGGGAGGACTTCCTCTCCATCTGAAAACTAAGACAGCTAAGACATGAAGTGTAAAAACTGCTTGTGGTACAACCAAGCCAAAAGCTGAACTCGGGTCCCACATTCTATCTTCTCTACTCCTTCCAACCTAGCTTCCAGAACAGGCTCTTTCTCTGAATATCTACCTGTGATGCAGTCATAAAACCAATAACCCCCACTGTTTTGCAAAGGGACAAGGTGAGAGTAAGGGGTGGGGGTGGGGGATTCTTTGGCAAATCAACAGCCTCCAAATATTTAGAGGAATGAGCCAAAATATTTTTTGTAAGCAGTGTCTTGTCATCTACTGTCAAACTCGTATAAAACAGTAGTTATTACACAGGATTGCTATTTAAATTCAATCACTCAGATATCACCTGATCGCAATGACCGGGGAAAACAATATTTGATATAAAAACCAGCAGCCCTTTAGTTATTAGGATTTTCACGTGAAGGGCACCTGGGTGGCTCAGTTGGTTAAACATCTGCCTTCGGCTCAGGACATGATCCCAGGGTCCTGGGATCGAGCCCTGCTTCTCCCTCTGCCTCTGCCTGCTGCCTCCTCTCTCTCTCTCTCTCTCTCTCTCTCTCTAATAAATAAATAGAATCTTTTAAAAAAAAAGATTTTTCATACGAACTGAGAGCCTATTATTTTTCTTTCTGGAGGATTACCCCCTCCTAATAAGGAAACATGATCTGCTCTGATAAAATTTTAACAGGTACTGAAACATATATTACAGACTTACAAGCCTACACTAATTATTAATTATCCACCTAAGTGTATACCACTTTACACATCCTGCCCCTTAACTAGAGCACTCAGAAAAGCCATTGTACTTTGCCTGACTAACAGACCATGTCTCGAACAGCCAAATGACCTAGCGAATGCAAAGATTTTCCCATATGTACACTTTCCAGTGTTAATGTAGCTCCACTGCCTATGCAAACCAACCACACTCCCACAAGCACATCCCACCTGGGGGAGCACAGGTGACCTGGGGAGAGCCTCTAGCTCTGGACACCATCAGCAAATCAGATCCCGATTATAAGCAGTTTCTCTAGTGTTTGCAAAGAACATTACTGCATAGTCACAATTGTAGGACTAGTGAGTTCCTGTGCTCTGCTCTGGAAATATTTTAAAGAAGTCACATAGAGGCTTCTTTTTATGCTATAGAACAGGTGTGAACTCAATTCCACTCTTAAACTAGTATCAGCTCAGCTGAGAGAAGAGCCATAAATTTTTATTTCAGAACTAAATGAAACTCATGAGGGTACGGGGCAAAATCTCATTAACTATTAAAATGCCTTTAAAAGACTGTGAGCAGGGCTGCTTTCTTTTGTTTCCTTTCCGATTCGGTGGTCAAACTACAGAGAGGTCTTTTCAGCGAATGGAAAATGCAATCACCAACATATATATATCTAGAATATTTTTATTTTGAGGTTAACAAAGGACTTCGGAGAGCTCTTTCCCTGCCCCCACCACACCTCCATGAATTAGGTCAGTAGTAGAAATAAGGAAACCGAAGTTAAAATGAAAAATGGCTTACGTAAGATCACCTAAAGATTATCTAGCAAACCACTATTTAGTATTTTCCCCTAACGTGTTACTAGAATGCCTAAGAGAGGTTGTCCACAGCTGCTTACACAGTCTGCCATGATAGCTAGAATTTTTATGATGCTCAGTGCATCTCAATTTCCAAAAATATTTGTGAGACCATCAAAAAAGAAAGAAAAAGGAAACCATGCAATACAGACACACAAACACGTACACAAAAGGAGACACACTCACACACACGATATAGAGCTTGATTTTAATCCTGTCAAAGACCAGTGTTTAAGGCTTCCAAAATTATGGATACTAGGCTCACTTCCAATTACTCTGAAAGTTGTGAAGGAGACGGGGTCACTAATAAATTTTCCTCCACGAACTGGTATTGCCCAATTAAGTACAATCAGTTACACATAACGAGTTTATGCTTGCATCTGAAGCATTCAGATTTGGCTACTGAACTGTTAAGAGTACAGCTTGGTCTGAATAGTCAAGGTGAGGAAGAGGCAAGAGCAATTAGTAACCTAGTAACTTCAGAGACTTAGCCACAGCAGTGATGATAATACAAGGCTAGAAAACGGTACTGTGTGCTCAGAATGTGCTCAGAGTGCTCCACAATTAGGTTTTTATGTCTCTTTCTCGCCCATCCTTCTCTCCTCTTGTCTCTTCCTTCTCCACCAAATGTCATCAGATATCACACACTTTGTATTTGCATTCAGCCTTAATGTGGCCCATGAGGGGGTGGCATTTAATTAATCACTTCCACTTTCTGCCAAAATTCACTACATGATTCTCAAGTTTGCATATCACTTTTGCCAAGCTGGTCAGACCCAATAAACAGAAAACCACCTAGATACAATAGAAGTGGGTGGAATCATAATTCACAGTAACTTGACTTAAGTGCCAGGTGCTTTTCATGTTACTTCATTTAAACTCAGAGCAAGGACTCAGACGAGAAATTCCATCAGAGCACTAAAGATTGCCCAAGGTCACACAACTAGGGGGTGGCAGGCTAGGCGTCACACCAATGCCCAGCTAAAGCCAATCCTTGCTCGGCCTCCCATCTTCTGCTTCACCACTACTAGGGCTTTAGAGGGATGTTCAACCTATGGGAAAGCTCTCAATATTTTATTTTATACATAAACAATATCGCCAGCTATATTTTACACCAATTTAAAGTGAAGCTTTGGGACACCCGGGTGGCTCAGTGGTTGAGCATCTGTCTTTGGCTCAGGTCATCATCCTGAGTCCTGGGATTGAGTCCTGCATCAGGCTCCTCACATGGAGCCTGCTTCTCCCTCTGCCTATGTCTCTGCTTCTTTCTGTGTCTCTCCTGAATAAATAAAATCTTTAAAAAATAAATAAAACATAAAGTGAAGCTTCTTTATAGCTTTTCCTATTAATAAGCATGTGTCAAGGTATTGAGAAGTGATTAATAAACCATCCTCAAGAAGATGACAAATGTTTGGGCTCTGTCTATTACGTACTTAGGAATAAATTTAATACCAATCTATCCATACATCTTGCAACTGTTCGTCCCAAGACCTGATATTCTGCAAAAGGAAACGAAATGTGATCCACTAAATACCTCTTTCTACTCAAACATAATAAACAGTTCCTTAGGAAGGACTCAGAAACCCTTTGAAGTGCAAAGAACCAGAGAATAATCACATGCAAAGCAACATTCTATGCCAAGCTTCTCTGGAGAACAAACTGAGGTGGATGAGGACTGTCTCTAACACATTCCTGAGAATGTGGAAGGCCTGTGTAATAGTATCTCCTTGATGAAAAGCAACCTACCTAGCTGTTGCTCATTACTCAGATGGCCTACAATGCAAGCAAAGAAATCTCAACTTGCCAGTGGGCCCCCCTAGCCTCATCATTCAAATACCTTACACCAAGGTGTTTTTAGCTACATGGAACAATGAAATTTGAGAATATTTAAGTTGGAGAGACAAATGACTGGCGGCAAATATTTCACAAGGGGCGTTTCCGAATTCAACAAAGTTGTCCCCAAAGAGGTACTTGTTTTTGTGAATTGGCTAAAAAAGAAATCTTATCGTGTTGTTCTTGATGTTTAGAGAACCAAATATTCCATACTATCTCCACCTGTTCTCGCCTTCAGTTCCAATCTCCTGAGCAGGTAAAGGTGTCTTAAAGCTGCTAGCACCCAAGACCCAAGGTCTATACATTTTTCGATTAATTACAGAGAGAAGTGATAGAGTACCAATGTGTAGCCTCGCAAGGGGTAAGAGAACAGTTACAGAGCGGCTGTTACTACCTGTATCACTTCACTGCACTGCTCCAGTGACTCGGGGGGGGGGGGGTAAGTATGACAGGTATTGCTCACAGAAGTGAGAAAGGTGGACATCCTAAGAAACTCATCCAAAGTCCTAGCACCAGGAAGTGGAACAGTCAAGACTATGGCTGCACTGGAGCTTGGCCCACTCTACTTTTCCACACGCCTCCCAAGACTTGCAAGGCTTAGAACGGAGGTCCTTCGCTGCCGTGGTCCTAATGAAGGTGATAATGTGACCAGAGAAAACAGGCTTATTTTTATTGACGATCCATATGGCACTAAGGTGGATACACAGCTTTCATGAACATTAGTGCAGAGACCCTGTGACTCTACTGATGCTTCTCCTGGAGCCAAGGGGCAGTGAAAGATTCAAGAAAGTCAAAGTGTTAAATCCCCCGACTCAAGGATCCACTTAAGAAGTAGGCTACTGCTTACTGCTATCACAGGCATCCTTTAAATATCAACCTTAGTGCAAAATTCCAAGGAGCCAACTTTCCAATGAAAAACCAGGAGAAAAAAACACCTGCCTGCGTCCTCACTGGCCTGATTCATGCCACGACTGTGTTCTACAGGGATGGGAAACCTCTGGCCAGAAGTTGAATCCAGTTCTCCCCACAGTTTCATGCAGTCTTGGCATGTTAGCTAAAATTAAATGCCTTCTGGCTGCACTTAATCCCCCACATTAAAGATCAACAAATACAATTGTTTATATATTAAAATACAATGGAGGGTTTTTTGTTGTTGTTGTTTCTTTTTGCCTCCGGCAACGGGCATTCTTGTCTGAGCGCTTCACGGTGGCCTGGCAGGTTGTCGGAGGGAAGTACACAGGCTTAGCAGTGGTGCAGGGACAAGATCTCCGCCTGGCACCTGTAATGGCATGTCCCGGGACCTTGTGGCTCCAGGATGCCGGGCCTGCACCGTGTCCTAGGAGTGGCAGTGGGCACTCCCAAAGACCACCAACAGGCCTGTGCAAAAGGCTCACGGTGGAGCTAAGGGTCTGCTGCCCTCCGCCCCCCCCCGCCCCCCCACCAGGGTGCTCGGCACAGAGACACAACTCAAGCCAGAGGTCTGAAAGAGAAGGTTGTGGGTGATGTGTACTTGAAGAAGGTTGCCTCTGGCTGGTTGCTGCCTTGCTCACGGGATGGCAATGAAGGTACAGGCCTTGGAGATGAAGTGAGAACAGCAGGCCCCACACTCCTTCCCGTGGCTCACTCTCCCAGCTGCACTTTCTCCACCTCTCCCATTTCAACTACCTGGTTTTTTTCTACTCCACGTCTCTTTGTCCCTTTTTCTAATTTGCCTCCCAGAATTTAGAGTTGAGGTCCATTTCGTAGTTTTCTTACTACAGGAAAGTTTGAACCTTGTTCTTCATTTTCCAGACTGTTATGTTTAAAATTATGTACTTTTCCCCTGAGAAGAAACTAAATAAAACCCTGGAAGTCACCAAGCCTGAGATGCATTCCCAACCCCCTTCTCTCTTGTCTCCTTCTATTGACCCGGCGGGAGTAGCTATTGTGTAGACACTCCCTCCCACCCGACCCAAAGTCTGTAGCTGGAGATAGCCATGGGATCTAGGGGAACAGGGGATCACACTGCTGGGCTTCCTTTTCCCTGCTTCTTGCTGCATCAAACCCATACTTGACATCTAAAGCTGTGACAGTCATCTTGAGACAATGAGGGAAAGCACAAAAGAATCACCCAGACACCTGCTTTGGCGTCAATGATCTCCAAACCAATTTTAGCAGCAGCCTACTACGAGACTTCCAGTAGAAGTAAAATTCTTCTTAAGCAACCATTAGTCACATTTTCCATTACTTCTACGCAAGAGTATTCCTACCCAACACAAACTACTTTTTACTTTTATTTAACTCTAAAATGATGTATTTTCTCTTAGAGTCCATAACTTTTTATGTAAGAAATCTTCCTGTGGTTATTTAGAAGTTCTATATTATTCTGTCGGTTATAGTTTTCAAATAATGTTTTTTTTTCTGCTCTCAGTTCTTCTAAATTTCATAAAACTGGACTAGAAAGTATTTGATTATCACAGCACTGATTGTAGTATATTCATACAGTAAATGGCTGAGTGGAAAGGAAGCAAGACCAATCAAAGAAAGACCGTAATTTTTATTGATTGGACAAGAAGAAATAAGTTTTCCTATCTGAAAACTGGAAATACTTAACTTTTTTCAGGAGCCTTTCAAAAAAAAATGACATTACTTATTTTTTATAAATAGAATATTTTGTGGTATTGTTTAGTGAAAATTGAAATCTACCATGCTGTAATGTGATCTGTTCTCTGATGTTAGAATATTCTGCACCATCAAGGATATAGAACCATAGAATGAATTTCTGTAAGACCAGCTCCAGTCGAGGGTTTTCTTTCTGAGACAGTGAGATAGATGTAGGCCTGATTTTTAATTTATGGGCTTTTCATTCAGGATTTAAACCCTCTGTATCTGGTGTCCTGATTTGTTCACAAATGAAACCACTCAACAGGTCCTACAACTCAATGCTAGGCATTGGCCCAGACACAACGCTTTTCTCCTGGTGATGCAACTTAATGAGTTATTATTTTATCCTCAATCAATCCAACCCCTTAACTACAGATATGGAATGAGCTGAGGTAGAAAAGAAACATCCATTTGAGTCAGGCTTTAAAGAATAACATTTGGAAAACACATCACTAGCAAAGTTACTTGAAGGTATCATAAAATAGAGATGAATGGATTAGAAATAACGATAAAACATCTCTAAAGATAAAATATAGCAGAAGGACAAAATGGCATACCTAAAAGATCAATGGACCATCAGATGAGAAAATTACCTCAGGGATCATCTAAAGGTCTGTTCCACCCTCAATCTAAAGATGTGAAAAGACCTGACCTGAGGAGCCACCCACGATTGTGGCAAAGCAGAGAGCAGAAGAGGCAGTTCTTTGGCTCCCAGCCTTAGCTCAGAATCAGGATTGATAGTATCATTTGGGAAGACACTTAAAATAGTCTTATTTCTCAATACTTTGGGAAGACATTTTAAGTTAACATCTTCAAATAACAAAACTCCCCAACAAAGAAAGCAAACAACAAATAACACAATTAAATGTTTCTTCTCTCAGCAGTTGCTTGTTACCACATTATCGGTCCAAGAGATAACAGATGATATCAAGATAACCTCAAGCAAAAAAAAAAAAAAAAAAAGGTGTCATAAAAAAAAAAAAAAGATACTGAAAGTACACAGCCGTCCCTCACTACTGAACCCGCAAGCAGCCTATCCCTATCAAACCTCAGAACAATTCAACGGTGAACTAACATTTCTGGAGCTGATACCACATTCACAATTCCATTTTCACCAAGTTACGAAAATATTATTTGACCTCTGACATTTCAGAAAATCAAACATTCGCCATTGTTGAACAAGTTTTGGGTTTTTTTTAATCAAATATTTAAACTCCTGCATAGAAAGAAAACATCTGACAAAGAGGTCAAGTCAAATCTTACCCATGCTTTGAAAAAACTGTATTTCTTTGTGGTTGTTGAACGTTAAGGTTTTCAGAACACTGTTCCTTGTAAGAGGCTCTTCGTTTAGGTTTATTTCCAGTTTTACAATGAAAAGAAAAACGCTCTGTATTAGCATCTACTCACATTCGCCATTTTACAAGAAGACTGTGCCACTGGCCTCTGCCACTGGGATTTGAAAACACTCACAACACTTCACCTTTATGCTGGGCTAAACTCAGGGTAGTCATAAACACTTTGAAGTAATACAAACCTAAATATTCCTGCTAGGCAAACGGAGCAGTGGAACCGAATTATAATGAGCTAGCAGCTGTCACAATATGACCACAGTAACCAAATCAAAATATCAACCGCTAACCCAGATGAGATTCAAAGGTCATCCTATAAGCCAGCAGCTTTCTTCAGTTCTGCCTGAAACCCCGACCTAATCCTGCAGTAAAATGTTCCACTGAGCTAGTTTAGAGACCAGTTACCCTATGGTGGGAAATTATTTAGGGCCCTGGTAGTAGATGCCGTCAGTGGGACTAGAACCAAACACCGCGATCAGGAAGCCGAACCATTCACAATGGGACACAGAAAAACACAGCAGCTGATGTTGAACTAAGCTGCACCCAACTGTACAGAAGTATCACTTTTCACATCCTTCAGTTACCCATGCATGGCTATAATCCTACCGGCAACTTGCTCACTCAAACAATCTGGTTTTCAATTAAGGCTCTGGAACAATAGAAGGAAAATGCATGCTTAGATCCTTCCCCGGATCAAAAAAGTTTGAGCTAGAAAATATATTGTTTTCCCATTGTAAAAATATTCGGACAATTAACCTGCAGAAGTTTAATGCTTGCAAGAAAACAAGCAAGGACAAGAATGTTAAAAAGAAAAAAGAAAAGAAAAAAAAAAAAAACCATACCCTTTGCATATAGCCCTTATCAGTATTTTCAAACTATGCCATAGCATATAATCCTCTTAAAAACACAAGACTCAGAGCCACGGCCCCTCTGTCCCATCAGCATATTCCGAAAGCTACTCACTGACTGCCTATAGAGGTTTGTAGGTTTATAAATTAAGCCGTTTAAAAACTGCAGCAAACAAGTTTCCAACACATCGAGCATACGTTATTATCATTAATAGTCATAAGTAGTCACAAAGAAAAAGCGATTTGTTTTTTTCCAGACGTGAAACAGGACATGGCATTTCAAAGAAGCAAAAATGCAAACCGACTTGCGCGTCTCTACGCAATGAAAGCAGTGATTGAGGATTCAGAAAATGTCAGGTAAGAACAGAATACACAAATATTGATTCACTTTGCTGAACACCTGAAACTAATATAATGTCATATGTCACTTGTACCTCAATAGAAATAAATAAATAAATAACATTTCCAAAAGAGAGCAAATCTATGTATTGGTCAGTGCAGGCAGTCAGGGAGATGAGTCGGTGCTACAGGCTCTCAACTCCTCCAGGCTCCCCCCCCCGCCTCCCCGCCACGAGAAGGAAAACAGTAAGTCATGCACAGTTATTTTTCCTTTTAATTAGGGGCTGGCTTTTTTTATTTTAGTTACGTTTTCCTTTAAAGGATTTACACAATATCAACTTCCAAAACTTCGTATGGCAACTATAACTACAGACAGTAATGAGAGAAGTGGTGCAGCCTTATAAACCAAGAGGCCTGTTTGTGTGCGCACAGAAGGGGTGTGTGTTGTGCGTGCACGTGCGTGTGTGCACACATCGACGCATGCATGCGAGTGCCCTTGTGTTTATTTGTTCATTTTTAGTTTAGAGATTCGCAAGCTGTCAAAATAGGATATTACATTCAGATATGCAGTCTTATTTCTAAAAGAATGAATTAATGGAGGTACTCTATTACTCTTATAAATTACAGACCACTCTGCAAAAGTTTGAGATCACAAATAAATCGGGTTTTGGTATTTTGGCGCCAAACCTAAGTATTATATATCACAAAAACTGGAACATTTATGCAAAACCGTTCCTGTGAAATCAAAAAGTTCAGAGTTGTAATAAAGGGTTTTGCTGTGGTAAGAGTTTATGAGCAAACGTTAGCAATGAATGCCTGCATCATATCTCCAAAACAGTAGAGTATTGCCATAGAGAACAAAATATTATAATAATAATAATAATAATAATAATAATAGTAATGCACTCCCCAAAGGAGAGAGCAGTTCATTACTTTTTTCGTTCCCTGCACAAAATAAAACCCCGCTAAGTGAACAGTTTACTTAAAAAAAAAAAAAAAAAAAATCAGGTCATCTGCAGTTAATAACTCTTTCCCGTAAAATTAGTGTCACTTGTTTCTGCAGCAGACGCCTAATTCAGTCACAGGCTTGATTGATTTGACAAGAGAGAACCTGGTCCAATAAAGTGGCTGATTTACTTCTTATGCTATAGCTTTTACCCTAATGTGACATCACAGCAGAATTAAATCTTTGACATGTAAAGAAATCCTTTGTAGCTTTAATGAAAACTAAAGATTCTGAAAGCAGGTATTGACTGTTGTCAACAACTTCCAGGGAAGTCTAATGCCTTCATTTGGTAGAATGAAAACTTCCACAAAGACCATGACACTGAATATGGATTTGGACACAAAGGGCAGTTGAGAATATACCATGTATTCCGTGAGGCCAAATTGTTGGCTGCACTAACAGGTCTCGTTTTTATCTCCGTCTCCATTTGTAAATCGGTTGTCTTTAATTTCTCGAAAACGACCTACCTTCCCTTTGTGAAGGCATGGCATAACACCAAGCGTGGCCCATCTCGAAAGTGGTTTTATTTTAAATAAACAGCAGCCTGGCCAAAAATCAATGAGCATCTTTGTTCCCCTAATCCAGCCCTGAGACAGTCGAGCCAATCAAGAAGCCATTTGGTATGTGAGAGAGAAATCACAGGCCCGGGAAGAGTTAATGCAGCATTCGTGGGCAGGCCTCTAAAAATATTTTTAAATTCTTTTCCCAACTAAAAATGCAAGGTATTTCGTAGTTGTTTAAATGTCTTTCTCCTTTTTTTGCAGACTGCGCCGTGGCCTGTCGCTCCGAGGGCGACTTCCCTGACCCCAGTCTGACACTGCGCCGTTAATGTCAGATAAACCATTTAGCCCCAGCACAAATCCATTCTGTGCAAAAATCTGCTTGAGGTGGAAAATGTAGCAGTTTGTAAACAATAAAGAGCCATGTTTCAGACCAGACAGCTTATCTAACAGAGAAGTCCTTTCATGGGGAACAGTGGGTGGGAGCCTCCCGGACATAGTAGCATTTCCTACCACAATGCAGGAGACTGTCTTGGCCTCCATATTTAAGAGTTTAATGGGAAGGAGGGCAGACGGGATAAAAGAACACAGCTGACAGGGACTTTCAGCTTTAACGACTAAGTGAAAGGAGTCAGCTCTCTCTGCTCTAGCTCCAGGCTCTCAGGCCACGTAGATTTTAAATACTATTTGGATGGGAAAACGAATTTGGCTTGTAAAACAGTGGCCCACGAGGACAGATGAACAAGAACAAATATTTAGTGTCCTTGCACTGCTGGGTGTTTTCTGTGATATTAATTTATCAAGTGGTTCTTGAGCAAAACTTTTTCCTCATGTACATAACACAGACCTCTAAATATGAGGAGCCATTCATTTATTCTATTTTACTTTCACCCATCAGAGGATAGCTTAAGAATGTTCTAGGGGTTGGGATTCCTGGGTGGCTCAGCAGTTTAGTGCCTGCCTTCGGCCCAGGGCGTGATCCTGGAGACCCAGGATCCTGGGTCTGCCTGCAGGGAGCCTGCTTCTCCCGCTGCCTCTGTCTCTGCCTCTCTCTCTGTGTCTCTCATGAATAGATAAATAAAATCTTCTTTTAAATTTTTTAAAAAGAATCTTCTAGGGGAGTCCTTTAATATGCTGTCAAAGTACCACTTTCCAAGATGATTATTTTCTAGTTAATCTTTTATTCTATCTTATGAAATTGAGACAGGGTGACTAGAGAAACAAGGTGTTCGAATTTAACATCGTCGCTAAAGAGCCTAAAGTCGTTCTTTAAAACCTAAGTGAACAAATGTATCTAGTCTTCCTTATCTGTGTATCCTGAAAATGGGAAAGTTGTTGCAACTCCCTATCAACAACTGATTTTAAAATGAAAACTAAAGATTCTGAAAGCAGGTATTGACTGCTGTCAACAACTTCCAGGGAAGTCTAATGCCTTCATTTGGTAGAATGAAAACTTCCACAAAGACCATGACACTGAATATGGATTTGGACACAAAGGGCAGTTGAGAATATACCATGTATTCATGTATTTAAAAAACTGGGAAGCTGGCTTTAGCTGCAAAATTAAAACATAGATATGAAATTTATCATCCTAAAGAGAAACACAAATATAAGAACCTATGATCAAACACAACTTCATGGTTCTCAAAGTTGGAATGATATTTAAAGGCACACACAAAAAAACCCATAAAGGCACAAACATATGACATCATCCACTTAAAATAAGTTGCTAGTATTTCTCTGCTTTGTCTCCTTTGTTTTAAATACCTGAGATTCCTTTAGATGGACTTGATGGTGACTTTTGAAAAAATGACTGATATTCGAGGACTATCTATACACTAAATTACAAGTAAGCTTCCAAGGCTTAAAAATAGGGACATTCTTTAGAAGCATTTGCAACTATGGTTTCAGAGTGATATAATTATGACCGTGTGTTTTTCTTGGAGTATGGTCCAATGCCTTCTGCCAAGAAATTCAACTTCATTTATTGATAGATTTGCAATAGAATTCAACCAAGTTTGAGAGACTTATTAATAATGCTAAAAAAAAAACACATTTACCAGAACAAAGATCATTGC
This sequence comes from Canis aureus, assembly GCF_053574225.1. NCBI lineage: Eukaryota > Metazoa > Chordata > Mammalia > Carnivora > Canidae > Canis > Canis aureus. Next base: position 20,596,333 of record NC_135611.1, on the reverse strand, counting down.
TTCACTTGAAACTAAAGCAATCTGCTATTGCTCATTGCTCAGGTTACTGCTGTTACACACACATCCTTATAGAGTAAACGAAACAGAAAAATACTCAAAAGATGCTAGTATGAAGGACATGCTGGAAACTCATAAGCTACCTCAAGCGTAGCTGGCTTCCAGTGAAGTAAGCTACAGTCTGCCTACACCATCAGCCCTCTAAAGCTCACACCTCGATAAATACACAACCAGATCTTTTAATTCAACTTGAATACACTACTCTGATTTCAGTCATCTAAACCTATTATTAAAGGGGTTCCACAACCCTTTTAGTAAGAATTTATAGGTGATACAGGCTATATATCACTGCCAATGGACAGGCCTGAAGATATTTTCATTTTAAATATTCACTTTGACTTTATCAACCTTAAATCAAAAAACAAGTATTGCATCATTGAAATTTCAAAAAACAAGTATTGCATCGTTGAAATTAGAATACGAGCTTTATACCTAAGAAAGACAAAATTTCCACGGCGATTCGGTATCACCGAAATCCTGTAATTCCACACGGTTATAAAACTTAGTCCTTTACGCACAATTATCAAGAATAAACTGTCAGTATTTTTTCTGCAACTTAAAATTACTAGAGTGAACGGGCTAAATATCCAAGTCCCTAAAAACAGATCCTCTGTCTGGACTGAATTCTCCTCTTTCTATAGTAAAATATCAGCATTCAAAAAGTGTATGTTAATTTAAAATTGGTCTTACTTTGTATTCTGGAATTGACAAAAGGTGGAGAGAGATTGTCATGTGACCCAAGGTCCCTGCTGGTCATGTGGTCATAGGGAGTCCCATCTCCATAGTTCTGTAAATAAAACAACATCATAAGTTTTCATTTCGCATGAATAAATCAGCATATAAATACCCCCCTACTGACAGCTCCAAGATCCAAAGAAACTGAAGTCCACATTCCCACCATGGAACCTCATTATAAGGGACCTGCCTCTTCACAGGTCCTCTGGTTAAGAGAGGGCTCTACAAGTCTGCAGAGTTCAAGTTTTCCTCAAGGTAGCTGTGAAAGCTTAGAACAATAATAATAGAATCAACTGCAGGAAGTTGTTGGCATGATTAAATGAAATAATGTATGTAAAACACCTGACATATATAAAATGCACTATAAATATTAGAAGTCACTATTTTGGTAAGCCCACATTATTTTTTTTAAGATTTTATTTATTTATATATTTATTTATTTATTTATTTGACACAGAAAGAGAGAGCATAAGCAGGGGGAGCAGCAGAGGGAGAGGGAGAAGCAGGCTCCCCGCAGAGCAAGGAGCCCCATGCAGGGCTTGATCCCAGGACTCCAAGATCATGACCTGAGCCAAAGGCAGATGCTTAACCGGCTGAGCCATTCAAGTGCAGGCAAGCCCACCACATTATTTAAAAAAAGAAAAAAGCAATATTGTGCTATCAGGGAAAAATGACCCATCGCCTATAATGAATTGCTTTTAGAAGACCAAGATAGAGCCTTTTAAACCAACATTTGGTTTTAGGGTATTGAAATTTCAATGTTTTTTTACAGTTGCTATTGTGGTTGTAAGAGAACTGGATCATTCCGCAAGTAATTAACACGTTAGAACATGAAAATATTACAGCATGACTATGAACAAACATCAAAACTTTAGCATAAATTAGTACTCCTGGATTTGGAAAAGTATGGCAGGAAAAAGTTTTAAAGCAGACATTAATTTTGGGCAGAAAACTGTCATGATTACAATGATCTCATCATTTCAATGAAATTTAAAATTAAAATAATGTTTTTAAACTGCCCACTTATTAATGGAGGAATCAGATAACATATAGGAAAAGTTAAAAATCATCTATATTACAGGGTTCAAATTTCAGACTAAGGTGCATAAAATAACCAAAAAGGAAAAAAAAAAAGTCGATCTGCTCAGCTGGTTGCACTGCCCATAAAGACCAAGTCAAATATACTCAGAGGCATCAGTTGGCATGTTAGCCAAAGGGCAGGATCTGCCCACACAAAAAAAGACGGACGCTGTATGAAAAATGCAAACGCACGTCACTTTGGGAGAGAATAACTGGACCTGTTAAGGTTCCAAATAATCCTGTTTTTAATCACTTTTCCTTGTTTAGAAAAATTAACTGAAATGATACTGCAATATAAGGCCGTCAATATGTCAGTGTATTAAAAAATGTCATATTTTAAATACCTAGCATGGGTTTTGCACTCACTTATTCTATACGGAGCATTGTATAAGGCTGATTTTTACTTATTAAGGGTCCTCATCTTAGTGTACTTTCATATACACTACCTAGTTTAAAGCACAGCACAGTGCTGCAAGGTAGCGGATAATGTCACCACTCTAAGAGGAGAGAAGACACGCTCGGCCCGGAAATCTGTCACATGCAAGCTACCTGCATCTAGAAGATAGAAACTACAAAACACTGACTCAAAATTATTCACCAAAATATGCCCTGAAAAAAATGGCGGGACAGTCACTGAAAAAATGAAAGTCAGGATGACGGTCCCAAGGGACCTTGTTCTCAAAAGAACAATTAAAGATAGCGTGTGTGTTAAAGTGAGAAGTCCTAAGACACTAAGTGTGAATGAGCTAAACAATAGGGGAAAATTGTGTCATCTCCTACACTTGCTGTCAAGAGGAATGGATTTATTTCTGCAAGTGCAGCCTGTAACGTGAGGAGGAGGAAAGATTTCCTCAACCCATCCATATAATGCATTAGGATACCAGCCCCGACAGCTGGCACAGTGGCTTCAGCAAAGCTCCTGGTTAAGCTTACAGACCCTGCTGCGCGTAGAGACCACACTGAGAACCACAAGGTCAAAGGACAGGTGGAAACGGACAACCACAGCTTGCTGACACGTCCTCATTGTGAGAGCATGATTACCTTCCTTGCCTCCTTGCCAAAATAGAAACACCCCCACCTCAAATGTATGTGAATACTTAGAGTAAAATGTTCCCTCCCTGCAGAATGCTTCATTTATGCAGCTGGCTGGGGGAGGGGCACGTGTTTGTTTGACTATGTGCTCTCAGTCTATTTTTAATTTGGGGTATTTATATGTATATTAGAAAAGCTGACATGGATTTTAGAGGGACTAGAAATGATTCCATTAAAAACAGATTATACATAAAATCATATATATATTTAAGTGGGAAGGAACATAAAAGAGCTTCTGGCTTTACTTCTTCGATTTACGAATTACAAAAAGGAGGACCAAGGAAGTGAAATGACATGCCCAAGGTCATACACACAGACGCACGTGGCCTAACCTCCCTACTCTTACCCCATTCCATGGTCTTTCCATTATACCCAAAGTAACAACTAAAGCATGAGGGAAAACCATGAGAAAAGAATAGCAAAAATTTGAAACCAAATAAATGAATGAACCCAACGGGTGACCAAAGTCATTAATAGCATGTTTATGAAATGAAATCAACCTTGATTTATTATGTAGATTACACTGACCAGATAGAGCTTCATACCCTGTACTCAGAATTATTCTGTCGTCTATATACACCAACACATTACGGGAATCCCAGATTTTTTTTTCAAAGTTGTGCCATCTACAACAAATAACTTTCTGTAATGCTGGATCAGTAACAAGCAAAGTAAGGCCAAATATTTAATATAGGATTTTTCTTCTGTTTAGCAGAAGTGGAACAGGTGTCAAATTCAATAACAGCATCCAATAAGAGAATGGGAAAAAATTGCAAACACAAGCTGATCCTCATTAAACTTAGTATGCGTGTGTATGTATCTGTGCAGTCGTGTGAGAGAGAGAGGGAAAAACTCACCTTCAGTTTGTCAATTTACATATGTGGGATGTCTGGTTGTGGGGAAAAAAGATTAGATATACTTACCCTGGACGGGCTTGGATGTCCTCCGTTCCCCCAGGACCCTGAGCTACTTCTGTCTTCTACATCTAGGGACAAGAGAAAAGTTCTTTAGGCTTTCTTGCAATAATTCTTTCTTTTTGTATATGCACTTTTAAATTAATGTTTCAAATTAATCTCCTGTTGCCTTTAATTAAGAATCAGGCACGGGGCTACCACGATGATAGTGGCTTCTGACCCATCTACTTAAATTAACTCATTTAAATTCACAGCAGAAATGAACTGGACCCTCAGGAACCAGAGGTATGAACATAAAAATTACTTCTATCCTTCAGTGTTTCATAGCCTCAACTTTTATGGACCCGAAACTACACTTAAAGTTTTATTAAGATCTTTTGTACAAAGTGAGTTTAAAACGACACTAACGCAACCTTAAATGTGTGTTTTAGAAAGTAAGTTAAGGTAACTACTCATGCTGACATGAGCGGAATCTATGCCATAATGCTCTTGGATACTTCTCGTTCCCTAGTCAAGGCTCACTCTACCAGACAACAGACATGCAACAAAATACACACGACACAAAGAGGATTCAGTCCTCTATCTCCACCAGTACAATACAAGGATATTAGAATTTTGGGTGGGTTTTTTTTTTTTTAATGTTTTAAGTAAAGACAACATTGTCTCAGTATTTTAGTTATTTTAATAGACTTGACCACTTGGCTACAATCCTTAATCTGGGCACTGAGATGTGAAAATCAAAGTCATTAAAGCAATGTTTTTCTTGATTAAGTGATAATGGAGAGACCTACCCAGACTACCAGAAAGCTGAAATTCTTCTAAACTCTGCACCAGCAAAGTCCTAACAGCTGACCACTGAGTGTTTGAAGTGGCGAGAAAATCGGGCTGGAGAGTCTAACAGCTAAGTTATCATATTAATTGCTTAAAACGTAAAAAAATGTTTTAAAGATCAGTCACTCTATATTTAGAAATGGCTTCGAGATTGTTGATGAGAGGTACTTTATAAGGATAAAAAGTTTCCCTGTTCTCTTATTTTGATCCTGGTTGGTAACAGACGGCCATCACAAACTTCCTCTGACAGCACTGGAGGAGGAGGTGTGAAACTTCGGTTCAGGAGACATAATCCCATTTATTGTGTTTCCTAACATTTCAGCGATACTGTTTATTCTCCTAATGCACTGTCATTCCTTTTATTACTGTTGTTTTATTATCAGATGAAATAATCATGGTATAATTAATGGATTTATTTTTGGGTACAGTGGAGTACACAGCACTTTAGCATATCTTAAGAGATAGAACAGCAACAACAAAAAACAACTATTACCACTAAACTTGAATCTTTTCTCTCTTTTTTTAAACAAATATCTCTGTTCCTTTTATTGGTGCTTCAGAAGCTAATGCAACTGCAAACGAATGTCCCCCCCAGGACAGCTGAAGGCTGTCACTGCGAGCTTTAAGGGATGTCAAGAAAGCTCCATTGCTGCATCCAGGGTTTGCCCAAATCCGCTGTTTAACAACCCATCTCCTGGCTTACAGGTGTGCCGGGCCAAAATACTTGAAGAGGGGACTTAGAACCCTCTGGATCGGGGAGTTTAGCCAGCCTACATGGTTCTCCTCATCCTTACCCCCAAATCAAATATTTTCAGCAACAGAAAGCATAAATGCCAAAAATCTCTCAACCGCTGTGGATCTTCAGAAGTCTGGCAGGCCTTGACTTCCTTTTCACCTGAAACAGCCAGCCCGGATTAATTTGAGAGATTTTTTCCCCTCTTTCCCCCCCACCCCTTACATTTGACCAACAAGTAATGAAGGAACAGAGTTGAATCGCTATATCCCATTAAGAGTTCAGGTTGTCTGGACCCATTTTATGGTTCTAATCTTCAGGGAAAATTTTAAACACAAAAGAGTGGGCAGAGACAAGGAGGAGAGAGGAATGGTTCTCCATCACCGGTGATTTCGGCCCCCGGAGACATTTCTGGTGTCATCACAACCTGGGGCACAGGAGGAGGGGGCAGAGGCCAAGGGATGCTGCTGACCGTCCCATGGTGCTGGAATCCCCCTCACGACACACACGCTAAGCTCTGTCCCCAAGTCTCAGTTGTGTCTAGATTGAGAAGCCCAGTGCTTAGGGGAAAACCACATTAAAGAGCAAAACGGGGGGATCCCTGGGTGGCACAGTGGTTTAGCGCCTGCCCTTGGCCCAGGGTGAGATCCTGGAGACCCGGGATCGAATCCCACGTCGGGCTCCCGGTGCATGGAGCCTGCTTCTCCCTCTGCCTATGTCTCTGCCTCTCTCTCTCTCTCTGTATGACTATCAAAAATAAATAAAAATTAAAAAAAAAAAAAAGCAAAACGGAAGAAGCAAGATGAAGGAGAAAGATGTATTAGTATTTCTTTTTAAGATCTTTATTTATTCATGAGAGAGAGAGAGGCAGAGACACAGGCAGAGGGAGAAGCAGGCCCCGCGCAGTGAGCCCGATGCGGGACTCGAACCCGGGACCCCAGGATCACACCCTGGGCCGAAGGCAGGCGCTAAGCCGCTGAGCCACCCGGGCTGCCCTAGGATGTAATTTATAGTTTAGTATGAACTCTTACTGAATACACAGCGACTTACACCTTTTAACCCAGACGTGAGTGGAGTGTTTCAGGAGACCCTCATAAACATCTTCTGTCCACAGAATAAAGGGAAAATGATGGTCAACCAAGCAGCCTGCTAATTAGCAGGCAGATAAAACACATCAAAACTTGAGTATTCCCAACTGGGCAATTTCAAAAGCGAGCAATCCACTAATTAAAAATGCTGGAAGTCTAGCTTTTTCAAAACAGGTTAAATACTGGCTGGGTTCCTTCACAAATAGATTCCCAACCAATCAGATCTGACTGCTCTTTTCCCATCCTTTCTCATTTCCATCTTTCTCGTTTCCCGACCTCACGCTGCTCCACCTTCCTTTCTGCTTCCTCCCGCAGCCTGATCTCTTCTTAACAGGCTTTCCATCCCCTGGCCTCCCGGGGCATCTGAAAGATGAGGACCAAGGGCAGGCTCTCCCAAACCGAAGAGGACAACCGTCCGATTTCTGATCATGCTTCTTTCTTTGAAAACAGGTCTGTATCTCACGTATCCAAGAGCCAGAAGCCACAGAGCCAGAGCACGGAGATTTGTAACTCATAATGAATGTAAACATGTCGCTTTTAAGTCATTTGTTTCCATGTCCCCTCCCACTGAGCTTCATCAGGCCTGCCAGTTAGTGAGCATTTCTTCAGCAGCCGTCCCAGTACGTCTCAGAGGGCATCCGAGGACCCGCTGCGTGCGAATCACCTGTATACTCATTTCAAAATCAGCACCTTGGGTCCACGGCTGACCACCTGAGTGTGGGTCTCTCATGAAAACTGTGTTTTGAACAAGGTCCTCGAGTCATCTGCATGCGCACAGTAGTTTGAGAACCGCCAGCCTGCCTTTCTGGGAACGCAAGACAGATGCACGCCCCACACCACCACCACTTGCCTCGCTCTCTCCCTATCTTAAAATTCTTGCCAAGGTTGCCAGTTTTCAGCAGCATTCGGCACACATCCCCATCACATCTGCATCCAGATGCATCTGCATCTTGCCCAGACTCCCTTTTTTTAGTAAACCTGCATGTGGCCTACCCTTGGCCATTTCTTCTTCCCTGCTGGTGTATGCAGGCGCTGCGCAGACTTCCACACCTCTATGGTTCTGTACCTGCTATTCCCTCTGCCTGAACCGTTCCATCTCTCAAAAACTAATAGCAGCTAACATTTAGTGAGCTTCAGTGTCAGTGTTTCTGCCACTTCGTCTGAGGCTTCGTCGGAACGGGAAACTCTCCCAAGCAACTGGCAAACACAGGTGCTGTCAACGCCAAAGCCAGGGGATGCTCTTTTCCAACGCTTTAAAGTCCTCCCTGGCAAGAGCTTCATTTCTTTCCATGACCATCTTGAATGCTACTTCTCAAATGTCTTCCCAGGCACAGTGAAAGTAGCTGGGAGTTTATGCCCATTCTTGAGCGCACAAAAGATTATAGAATTATACACAACGCAAGTATCTAAAAGTAAATATTTGAAGAAATCAAGAGACTGGAAAATAAAAATAGGTAACAGTAAAGCCAGAGGTATAATGAGCTTATCAAAGTGTACACTGTGATGGACTGGATATTTGCCAGAAAGGAGTCAAAATAAAAAAAGAAAGAAAGAAAGAAAGAAAGAAAGAAAGAAAGAAAGAAAGAAAAGAAAAGAAAAGAAAAGAAAAGAAAAGAAAAGAAAAGAAAAGAAAAGAAAAGAAAAGAAAAGAGAGGAGTCAAAATTCTACAAGCTACTGAGTGGACAAAACAAGGAGTGAAACAAGATTCACAATAAATATGGGAGAAAAGCACACAAATAATTCAGGAAATCCATTAAGGCAACATAGGAACAAATGAAAAACTGCCTGGGATAGAGGCTGTCTTAACATGGAGTTCCTGCTTCTCCCTTGTCCTACTGTCACTCTCCAACCAAGAGGGGAATAAATAACAGAAACACAATAATAATCCAGGCAGCAGAAGGGCAAGGGATAAAGCAAGTGGATGACAGAAATTATTCTTCCAAAAGACTAAAATGGGTTCCATTGTTCCAGACTTTTCTCATTTATTTTACCCTAAATGAGGACAGACTGAGCAACTTCTACAGGATTGACAGTTGGTTCAGGAGGCAACCTGACAAGCCACAAAATTTCACTCTATTAGAGTAGCTCGGCATAAGCCCCTCTAAAATATCTGACATTTCAGCACCAAAACACAAAAGCAAAGTTTGGACAGAACTAGGACAAAACAGTCCATTTTGAGAAAAGGCACACAGAGATAATTTTTCATTTCTATGATTCCCCATTTCCACATTCATTAGACTTAAGATCCGATTACTCAAATCTCCACTTTGTTAATGTGCAAGATGGAAACTCTCAGATAGACTGGACAAATGTCAGAAAACACAGCCCTAGGAGTTGGGACAGAGATTCGGATTTCACCAGCCACTCCGCATTAGCCAGCTCTATGGTCTGAGCCAGTCACTGGCCTCTCTGAACTCACTTTTGTCAACTACAAAATAAATGGGTTTGTGTTCCGTTCTTGGAACGAGGGAAGGCTAGTATATTTGAACAACTCTGCCACCAAAAAAAAACTAAAAATGATGGATCAAGTTTTAAAAATCTTCTTTAAGATACTAATAAGCTGAGAAGATAATACGCACTTATCAAGCCAAAATTAAATTGAGAGCTAGAACCCAGGAAAGTAGAGAAGACATTTTTGCCCTAAGGACATCTGCCAACCTAGAAAATTTAATGGCCTCTTAGGTCAAGGAAAACAGAAGCAAAAACCCAGGACCCATCCAAAGTAGGTATCTAACAAGATAACAGGGATAATAGGATTTCCAACCTCAAGGAGTGAGTGTTAAAGTAAATAAGTTAATTAATATTTGTTAAACACTTAGGGGAGTCCCCGGTCTGTAGCAAATTCTCAGTAACCAACACATACCCATGAGAGCATAACTTATTAGCACCCTCCAAAATCTAAGATAATCCAATCATGTAAATCTATAAAATTGTGATTTATTCAAAGAAATCTAAGCCTCCCATTTTTATGATGCCTAGGTCTGCTAAACAGGCCAGAGATTTTCAAATATTCCCCTGAATTTTAGAAACAGCCAATAAGTTTAGAATAAATCCCATCTTCTCCACGAACCTCTACAGCAAAATCACAGAGAGAATTAGGTACCTTTTAGATTTGTTTTAGTGACTTATCTCCAGAAGACCCCCTTTACCTCTCACCACTGCAACAAATGTTTGTGTTCTATATAAATGACACGCTGTCAAAAGTTATATATGCTGACCCAAGGCCCAAACTAAGAACACAGACTAAATATTATGTAAATTTAACCTTGATTTGAAATAACAAGTGTTATGTTAACTGAACTGAATTTAAATAAATAAATAAAATTTTAAAACCAAAAAAAGAAGAAGAGGATGAGGAGGAGGAAGAAACAAACAAGCATGAGTTATCTAACTCTGCTGATAGGGAATACTTAGAGTTGTCTATTGGTCCTTTCCACACTTACAGCCCAGATCATGCCAAGCACCCACGGCCCTAAAGTTTCCTGAAGCCAAAAAAACAACTGAAGTGTTTTATTTGAGTTGCTTTAAAAGTCTACAAATTCCTACTCTTGTAGAAATAGACTGACTTCCTGATGAAAGCTCCTACACACTCAGAATGCGTTGGGAGACCGAGGCTAAGTTCTTCTTGGAGAGACACTATCACTCTGAGACATGTTGAGGTCTACACCGTCTCAAATCCCTCGCTCTGCAACAACGGATACCATTAAATAGCCTCCACATCATCATGGAGACTCACAGACTGAGTACATCTGTGGCTCCTACTAATTTCCTAGTCCAGGAAGAACCCTTGGCTGAGCCCTCCACACAAACTGAGATGGCATATGCTCTCCGTCAGTGCCAGATGAATTTAGAGTTCAAAATATTTCATCAGCAAAGAGCGTGTTAAGGATGTGCACATTTTCATTAGCACCCCGTATAATAAGAGCTCTAAGTGGAGTAATTTGAAGTTAAATTTGAGTACCAGTACAGATGAAGAAAGAGCTGAAAATCTTCAAATATTGACGGACAATGTCCACACCACCATAATTACTTCTTTCTTTGTCCATAAGAAACGAGATATGCTTCATAATGAGGGATCCAAGCACTAACCAACAAGAAACTTTCAGCACTTTCCAAATCTGATTGAGCAAAAGATGAGGGTTGTGGGGAGGCATCTCACACCAATTTGAAGATATCACAGATGTAAGGAACAGAGACCTGGGCTTTCCATTTTCAGATCATTGCCATCAATGCCGCCTTTCTGAGTGGTAATGGATTTCCTTACCAAATAAATCTGAAAACTCAAAAAGTCAAGTACAAGATGATCTTACAGTTCTCTATATAGATATACATAGATGCATTTAAAAAGGCAAAATGTGGAAATACTAAGTGGAAAGTATAGTAGGAAAATTTGATCAGAGAGGAATTATTCCACTATTTAAGCCTTTACTAACCTCCAATGTAAACTTCCATTATTAATATGTCCTGTAGAACACTCTTTAGAGAATATTATTTTCCTCAAGTTCAAAACAATTTTTCAAAAACAAAAACTAATCTCATATATTTAAAATATGGAGTAAATTGCATTTTGCAATGTTATAAAACAGGAAACAGGGACGCCTGGGTGGCTCAGCTGTTGAGCATCTACCTTCGGTTCAGGTCGTGATCCGGGGATCTAGGGATCAAGTCCCACATCGGGCTCCTCGCAGGGAGCCCGCTTCTCCCCCTGCCTGTGTCTCTGCCTCTCTCTGTGTCTCTCATGAACAAATAAATAAAATCTTTTAAAGACAACAACGGTAAACACATTTTCATATAACAAGAAAGTCAGATCACATGAAAGTAACCAAATACAATGCATAACTATTGCATTATAAATGTGCTGGTACTTGTTATTCTGAAACTCAGAAACCTTCTTGAGAACTAAAGGGTTGAAGTATAAAATTGAGAAAAAAGTAACCTTTAAGTCTTTAGATCCATCCATATCATTTGGAAGGATCAAAGATCATGTCATCTGGATAATATTCTAACTGGAATACTCTAACATGAAACACGGAGAGGTGGGTGTTATTTAGCAACCTTCCATTTCAAATGTTTTAAATTAACCAGTCAGAGTCTTCCTCTTAACCCGTTAATCCTTCCAAGGTCTCATCACTCTTTTTTTTTTAAATAAAGATTTATTTATTTATTTATTTATTTTTAGAAAAAGAGACCAAGCACACAGAGGGGAGGAGTGGCAGGAGGAGGAGGAGAGAGCCCTAAGCGGACTCCACACTGAGCACAGAGTTCTACGAGGGGCTCAATCTTACAAGCCTAAAATCATGACCTGAGCTGAAACCAAGCATTGGCAGCTTAACTGACTGTGCCACCCAGATGCCCCCCAAGATCTCATCATTCTAAGCAAGAGCCCAGAAAGCGGAGAGCCATGAGTAACTTGAGGCAAGAATACAATATGAATTGTATTTGCCTCTTTGGAGTTTTTGAAATCTAACCAATCTAAAAGCAGTTAATAAAATTCAATCGTACTAAAACCATGTTCTTAGCTTAGATCAGGTGAGAGTAACAATCAGAAACAAGCTACCAAATCAAAAGACTTCGAAAAAAAAACGAACATAGCATCTAACTCCAATTTTACAGAGATCAGCCTCAAAATATCTAAATGAAAAGTGAGCATATTAGGGGAAGTTTTCAACTAGGTGCTTATTAGTACCTTTAAAGATGTGTTTACAAATATACATCACAAAGTGTGAGAAATGAAAGATACCTTAAAAATATTAAAGAACAACAAAAGTATTACAATATGCCTCATTTTCTAATAGAAGAGACTATATAACTCTTATGTACAAGTCATTATGCATGCAGTTTTCAAATCATACATGTAATTTTTATGTTGCAAAGTCCATAGTACTGTAATGCCTTGATACACAAATTGATTTTTTTAAATGCCTACTTGGTAATTGATTCATTAAATTTATTTCAGTGCAGGGGGGGAAAAGCCAAGATAAAACATATAACAGTTTTATCCTTTCTTCTGTTTTTCCCCCATACCTCTTTTCTCCCTAGGGTGCCATTCGTGTGGCTCTGGGAAAAGGACTGCTGGCTTAATTGAAATATTTGTAGGCTGTAATTGCTCTGCATCACCACAATGGTCCACTTCTCCCAAACGGCATCCGTTCCTTGTGCTTTTTCCTTCTTCTATTTCCTTTCATACTCTAACCGAGTCTACTGCCTCCGCTCCTTCTAGTCTTTTCTCATCCCATCCCTTATTTACAGATGCTTCACTGATACCCATGAAGCCAAAGAGTTTTAAATATTCAAAAATCTTCCCTAAAATACAGTTTTCTTGCACGGTCCCATAAACTAATTTTTATTTTATCCTTTCAACATCCCAGTCTTCTACCTGTGGTTAACACTGCAGCCTCTGACCTGGCAATGACAAGCAATCAATCTTACATGTTATCTTCAGGGGTCATGCCTTAGTTTTAGGCCAATTTTCTTTGTATTTAGGCTCAAATGTGCAAACCACACTATATTACTCTGCAAAACATCAATGAGAAGGCTTAATTAAGTAACACTGACAGATAAATCCATTTCTTTCGCAGTAATCAAATCAAAGCAGGTTGACATAACACAGGAACTTAATACAGTTATTCCCTTGTAATTGGAAAAAGGCCCTTTACTTCTCATTAAAGCAATCTTCTGGGTATTGGCATAATAAGAAGGCTCAGAGCTTTAATACTGCCCTATAAAAGTCTCAAGATACAGACCCCTTAAGCAAACAAGCCAGATTATCTAATTCCTTGATCACAGCAGAACATGTAGTTCCTACTGTTTTAAACTACTAATTCTTTATCTCTGTTGCAATTAAAAAGAGGTAAATCAGTATCAAACACATACAATGGAAATCTGTAAAAATGCATAAACTGTTTACAGTTTTATAAATCTATCTCCACATGTATTTGAAGGGAAGCAGTCCATTAAAAATGAATTTGAAATACTTTGCAAATGTGAAATTGTAATAGCCTGGATCAGGGGAAAATCTCTTTATTTTACTTAATGGGCTCGACAGGATGCATTCTGCCTAAATTTAGTCTGATACTCAGGCATACAGTGCGACTTTGATCATCGGACTTGTGAGAGAATGGAACTGGAGGAAGGACATCTAGGTTTTGTGGCATTTAAAGAACAGTAAGTCACCTGGTTGACCGAAGACCTGCCGACCACACTGAAACCCACAGAGAACCTGAATTACACCATGTTCGCATCCCCAAACTACACAAAATCGATTTTCACCCTTTCACTCCAATTTTGAGGGAGTCTCTGCTACTTAGGCAGTGGCACCTGGTCACTCTCCAAGTGAGTCTCGCAAACTCTTTCTCAAAGGGATAACATACAATGGAGGGTTATAATTCCCAAATGTGGCTGACCACCAAAATCATCCGGGACCTTCAACCAAACAAACAACAAGAAAGAGAGGTGTCCTAGCCCTACCTGGCCCCCCGATCAAGGAAAAAAAAACAAGAGTTGATGTCAAGGCAAGAAATATTTCTAGATTTTTCCTATACTTCTCTACTTTTTAATTTTAAATTGATTTTCATTACAATGCACTTAAAACTACGTCATTTGCTGTGTCTGAACCATCCACAAGTAGGTCATATCGCTTAGGTCCTTTTATCATGTTAGTACTCCCGTGTGCATTTCCTAAGAACAAAAGCAATAGCTGTTATCGAAGCCAGAGAACTGACCGTTGATACGACACTATCTGATCCATACTCCATACCCCAATGTGGCACTTGGTCCCCCTTTTGTGGTGGCCACGGTGCTGCCACTTAGCCAAGATGACCTGCAACTCATTCCATGAATGACCCTCGATCTCGAGTATAATAAATGCACTCAACCAAGAACAAAAAACAAACATACAAACAAAAAGCAAACGGAATCCAGGATTAGTCACTGCATCTGACCATCAGCTCTCTTTCATCTATTTTAATCTAAAACGGTTCCTCAGACCTTCTTTGAGTGACCTTGGCATTCTTGAAGAGTACAGGCCAGTTATTTTAGAGAATGTTTCTCAATTTGGGTTTATCTGATGCTTCCTCATGATTCTATTCAGGTGACTATCATAATACAAAAGCGGCCTTGTGTCTTCCCAGGGAGATCACAGGCAGAGCCACGCGATGACCGGGTGGTCTGCCCCCTTTGCTTGTGATGCTCATATCATCACCTGGTGAAGTTATCATGGGAATTCATCACTGCACGATTACAACTTTCCCCTGTGCAACTAATCAGCAATCTATAGGGAGATCCTTTATGATCTTACAACCAACTTGCAATTATGTGCTTATTGAAAAAAAATTAAAATACAAAAGCATATGAAGTAAAAAGTGAAAATTCCCTCAGTACCCACACTCCCCCACCCTTGTGCCAGTGACAACCCATACCAGTTCTCTAGGTAGCCTTACATATCCTCTGGTCCTGTGATCAACTGGTTTTGAAAACCACAGAAATTTGGGGCAACAAATGTAAACCTTGACTAAAACGTCTGTTCTAGCTGAATGGGTAAGAAATAGTCCTCGAATGCTTGTTTAGGTTCTAGTGACATCTCAGTGGATATAATTCTTAGTGGTAGCCTTGTGACCTCTGTGGAGCTGGAGAGGATAGAGACCAGAATAAATGAAGATAGACTACTAGCTTGGAAGGAATTTGGCCAAAATGAAGCCAGGAGTGAGCACCCTACTTGCGAACCAATGCCATGATGCATAAAGCCAACTTAAATAATCCATTCTGGAGTAGATGCTGCCCTGAATGGCTACCCGTTCATTGTCTCTTTCCACCACATTCCATAAATCACCGTGTAAAAAGGAGATCCACTGCAGCTGTAACACTTTCCAATTAAGATCAAATGGATAGACAGGCACACTTATGACAGTCAGGAAAAAAATTAGAGTGATTTCCATAGACTGGCAAAAAGAAAAAAAAAGTGGGAAACAGATCTAAAAGTTTTTAAAAGTGGGAAGTAAACTGACACTTTAAAAAGCACATATTCTCACATTTAGAATCAGGTATACAAATGAACAAAAAGTGAAGAGAAAAGCTTGAAGACAGAAAGACTGTAAGTGGGACTTGGCCACTGACAGAACATATGCATATCATACACTATTCATTAAATCAATGTACTGTTAGCAATATAAGGTCAAAATAGTCCCTTTAACCTTGCGGCAAAGCCCGTGCCATTTTATAAACTGAACAGTGCTGGTGGATTTCAACTCCAACTTATAAATGCTTAGAAAATCACCCTTACAAATCTCTCTCAGTCAAATGCCTGGGAAGACACTGGCAAAGGCTTTTCTTATTGGGCTTATAAATTCTGTGTCTGGGGGATCCCCAGGTGGCTCAGCGGTTAAGAGCCTGCCTTCAGCCTGGGGCCTGATCCTGGGGGTCCCGGGATCAAGTCCCACGTCGGGCTCCCTGCGTGGAGCCTGCTTCTCCCTCTGCCTGTGTCTCTGCCTCTCTCTCTGTGTCTGTCATGAATAAATAAATAAAATCTTTAAAAATTAATAAATTCTGTGTCTGTAAGTACACACGCACGTGTGTGTAAAATCGGCGTACACACACATATACAATACACACACTTGAATTTACTAATAGTTTCCTGATATAATGATGGTGTTTAAAACGGTTCCCAGATGTTGCGACTTGTTCAACTGACATCACCTTGCTTTTGATCAGAATACAGAAGTCTGCCTTGGTGACTTGAAGGGTTTAACTTTTAGCTCACAGTAAGGTAACCACACTTTTGTATCCTGTTTCCCAAACTGTTTTTTATATTCGTGTCATTTTAAACGATTTATCTAGAATCCTAGCAAGCATGAAACTGGGATCCAAAGGAATTGTATACTTAAGCATGAGCACACCAACGCTATTTTTCAAAAGCATAAAAACAAAACAAAAATCAAAAGAGAAAAACTGGCCTACACAATAGAAGCTTGACCAACAGGTATCAGAATAGTTGTAGAAGCTTATTAGAATCCTTGCTGAACTAGGAAAAGTTAGGAGAGTATAATGATTGAGCTTTGGTAAGTAGGAATATGCATTCCCAAGTCGTGTCAGCAGTGAAAACACTATTGCTAGTCTCCCCTCTGCGCTGCCCTACATTGTACACAAGACCATTTCACCACCATAACACAGCTTGGCACTAGTTTGAGGAAGACCAGGACTGTGACGGCAGGTCTGCAATGACAAAAAAAAATGGGACTACAGCTTTCCCCAAAGACACTGCTACTCTTACTTTCACTTTCAAGTGCCTGAGACACTCTCATAACTGAAGCAGCCAAAATGCATCTGCATGAATTTCCTCGTCCAGCTTCTTGGGGGAAGAAATGGAAATGCATTAGGAAGAATCAACTGGTATTTTTCTCAAGCTTAATGGCATCAAATTCACAGGAATACACATGGCTTTCTTTGGTAGGTCTGCAACTTGGATGCAGCCTGCCCTCTGCCCATCTGATAGCCAGGGAGTACTGGTCAGAGAGGGATGAGCGGCTGCGACGTCCTGCTCTTACAAATCCACTACGTGGAATGGCGAAAAGCTGTAACTCTTCCTCAGGAATGGAAGAAATGTCGTTAGTTTGAAAGGAGATAGAAGCAAAGGCCTGAAGAATGACAATAACCAGGCATCTCGAAAGAAAACAAGAAGCAGGGAAGGGGTCCAGGGAAGCCGGAGCTGTCAGTAGAAAATAATGATTTATCTGATGAGATTAGCAGAAAGTTTGATTAGAAAAGATGCCTTCCTAACATAGCAAAGATTGCGATACTACTTTAAGATTTTGTTGTAGGAAAAAAACAGAGCCTGCCAAATGCGGTCTGTAACAGCACAGGCTAGCCATGAGTGATACAGTGGGAAAATAGCCACTAAGCCAGATTTTATTTGATTTGTACTGATGATTTTTATTAGAATACATGGATCATTGCTTCAACCTTTCCATGTAAAACCAAATCAAATTCAAAAACTCACACATCAGTCACCTAACCTTATGTCATTCCTTCTGCTTTACTCAAGTTGAGCCACATTTCAGCTGATCTGTCCTCGATAAATCGTTCAGCTACTCAGAACTGCTGGGCCAAATTCTGGGAGGCAAGTGGTACACAAAAGAAACTGCTAAATCTGCAGTTACAAACAAGAAAGCCAAAGAAAGGAATACTGCAAGCCTCAGAGACACAGAACGAAATCAAAGCAATATATAGACAATGCAAAAACAGGATAGAACGAATTCTCCTTGTTGTATCAACAACATTGTAATTTATCTTTAAAAGGCACACCCACCCCTCAGCTTCTTTTGCCCACTTTAATTCAAGGCCCTGAGACCAGAGGGGAGGCCACCAGTGTATAGCATCGGGAGATCTAATCAGTCGAAATGAAAAATATCATCTGTTCTACAAATAAAAAACCTTACCATCTTTAAGGCAAAAAAAAAAAAAAAAGGAAATATTAAATATTCGGTTTGTGGAAAGCCCCCATGTTATTTATACAAACTGCTTCATTAGAAGGAATGAAATTCGATTACATGAAGCATGGCAACGGGTTTTCAAAGAAAAAGTGCCCACAGCCTACTTCCCATCACTCTTTTACTCTTTTTCCGTTTTGCTTTGGCATCTGTCCTTTCCTCCTCAGCAATATTGCAGGTTTCGAGGTCAACCTATGAGCAATGGTTCCTGTTGGCCTATCCTAAGTCCTAACTAGAAGTTAACAGGTCAGTCCCTCTTGGTGACTCCCCTCTGTGTCCCAAGTGAGTCCTGAAAGGCGCCCTAGTTATTACCTTTCTCTGCAGAGAAGGTAAACAAGTTCCACAGGTCAAGGCCATCAGCGGGCCTCCAACCCGGTGCCCACCGCAGCGCCCCGCTGAAAATCCAAGACCCCTGAAAACCAGTGGACACCAAACCTTCGCGTCCCCGGCGCAACCCACTGTGGCCCAGCTGAGGCTGTGTCCGTGAGCCCGCTGCTTCGTCCCCTGAGCGCGGGCCTGCAGCTCTCCCACCCTCCTGGGCAGGCACGCGGGCCAGGGGACAGAGCCTGGGCCCAAGGGACGCGAGCCAACTGATGCTTGCCTCTTCCAGGCCTGGCCCCTCAAACTTCCCAAGTGGGCCTCCAAGCACGTTCTCCTTCCACTTTGTTCAGCTGCCTACAAAGAACCTAGGGAACCCCTGAGGCCCTGAAGGCAGAGCTAAGGAATGGAAGGACCCAGACCCAAGGGCTGACTACAGGCAGCTCGGCCTACCTCCGTGGATCTGCGACACCAGCGGGAAAGAGCCCTTTGCGGCGTTAAGCTACTGAAGTTTGGGGGTTGTTTGTTCCAGCAATTAGCATACCCTGACTAATGCATCCTCCAAAACAGACTTCCGAGAATTCTGGCGCTAGGATTCTCTCTTCCAAGCAAAGCAAACATACGCAGTTAGAGCTGGCACTAGTCAGGATTGTGAAGCAGGGGAAACTGGCCTTTGAACTATCCTTCTCTCCCTTTCAGACTTGTTTTCCCCTCTTAGCATTTCCTCCCTCTGAGCACCAAATGTTCTCAGGCTGCTCAGTCTTGTCTGTCTCAAGAAAATAAATCCAATACATTCATTAGCCATTCTTCTCTCCCAACCACTATCTTTCAGCCATAAGTGCTGAGCTGCTCGATACTTGTGTGATTTCGGAGAAATTCTTTGACTTCTCACATGCTGGGTATGCTCATCTGTAAAATGGGAATGAATGCATCTACCCTCCAGTACCATTGCGATGATTAGAGATAATTTAGGAAAACCGTTCCATGGACTCTGGAGCACGGCAGGATCTCAAAAGGAGGGGGGGGGGGGGTGCGGAAATAACTTCCTGTTTTTACTATGATTACTACTAATATCATAGTATGATATTTGAACCAAAGGGATACAAAAACCAATCTAAAATAGGGCTTTCTCCCCAAAATACATAGTCTAGATTGGGAAAACAATCAGAGATAAATGCAAAGCAGTATATGATTAAGAAGAATGATGAATATTATGGAATCTGAGATAATAGAGAGTCATACAAACTAGAATCATCACTTGCCAGATCCTGGCAGTTCAGGGTGTGGAAAAGCAAAAGAAGACAGTGGCATCCTGGTGAGCACTGCCCGCCCTATGTGTTCATCCTCCCAACCCCATGTTCAATGCCATCATGCCGGGAACTCAGAACTGGCTTCGGGGAGGTCATTTACACTATGGAAATTGGCAAACATCACATATACGGGCTTTTTTTTTTTTTTTTTTTTTTTTGACAAGCAGACTATTAAACATTTCTCACCACTCCAAAGAAAACAGTCATTCATTGTGAGAAATTTTTACTCAAACCGCCTCATTTAATTCCTACAGTCACTACCGAGGCACACTGCATTACCCTCATTATACAGATGAAAAATCAGGCCTCTCAATGTTAAGTGATTGGCAAAGAATCCTGTGGCCTGTGTGCCCCACGCTATAACCGAGGCTGCTTGCAAAAATGAAGGGCATCTGGATTTCTTTTTCTCAGAGTATCAAACGTATATTCACATGAACACAGAAAACTATTCCTTAAAAACATCAGAATTCAGACAAGCCCCTCCTCTCCTTTATTTTCATTGTTTCTCATTTTCCTCCCCCACTGAGCCGACTTAATAATATAGCCCACATTTCTCACCATCCTTTTCTCACACACCCAAGCCAATCTTCTGCAGAGACGCCCTTTCAAGGATTACCCAGTGCACTGTCCCGAGAAATAGCCGTGTGCCTGGGAATAGAAGTTATGAATGATCTTTAAATCACTACTTTCTCATATACCTGTCCTCACCAAGGTAGTCTGTTCTCTCCTGGGCTGAACTGTGGGCACAGCAGCCTGGGTTTAGGAGGAACTGGGATACCTCTTGCATTCAGAAGAGGCCTCTGACATTAGTTCAATAACGACTGCTATCAACAGCTGCTGTCAGGCTTGGGTATGAGCCTGGGGTGTGAGACAAGCTAGGAAATATCAACAGGTTTCAGGTGCAGCCTGAGATCCCAGAAGACATTGGTACCAAGGGTGACTTAAAATGACAGTGGGTGCTTGCCCTCTTGGTAATACATCATCACTCCTTTTCTGCCTGACTGGTGTTTGGCCATCTTACAAGACCCAGAGCCTTCCAAGGACAGAAAAACAAACGTGCAAAGGCACTGAAGCACAAGAGAACATCCCCCATGCAGGGAACGGCAAGGCACACTACGAGCATTGAGAATAAAGGTATTAAAGTTGCAGCGATCACCAATGAAGAAATGCAGAAGCTGGGCAGGGCCAGAGGAAGACAAAGTACTACAAAATTTATTGTTCACTGTAAAGACTGCAGGCAGGCACCACAGTATAAAAGCACTTAGGTCATATTTACATTTTGGAAATGGTAGCCATGGGGACAATGGTTGTTAAGGTGAGAACCTGGAGAGAAAGAGAATAATTAGAGACGAGAAACTACTGCTGTAGCAGAGATAACAGACAATTCAGGATTACACTGGGGCAAGAGAATAGGCAGGGGTTGACAGCTAACTTGGGAAGGTAGGGCAAGTAGTCAGGGATTATTCTCAGGTTTTTGTCTGATGGATATTTGTGCAGAGTTGGAGGTAGGGTGGTTAAAAAAAAAGAGAGAATATACTTTAGACATTTTGTGTTCCAGGTGTCATTGGTCACCCAAGTATAAGTTTCAACAAAGTAACTGACTAAGTGGGTCTGGAGCTCAGAACAGAGAACTAGATTAAGGTAATTTCAGGCACAATCTAATTAAAAGTCCTTTATTATAAAGAGAATTTACCAAGCCAGGTAAGTGGAAAATCCAGAGATAAAGCAGATTTTAGGATGAACAAAACTAAAGTTCGCTCTCATATGTCCACTCTGCCACCTTCATATAACCTTCACTCCAAAGCTGAAATCCATCATGGTCATAGGATTTCCTCCACTTCTTTGCAGAGAGTTTGATTTACGAAAGAACACAATTTTTCCTCACTTTGCCTTGACTGGAACCATTATGGAACCGATCTCTAGAGCCACAAAATACCTGCGTGGATTTGCAACGATGACCCAAGTTAAGAAGCACAGCCACGCAGTTAGGATTACCCTGATCGGTATAGTCCAATCACGGATGTCCCCGGAGATGTAGTGATCCCACAGAAACTACGAGGACACGGAGGAGGAAATGGAGTATATGTTAGTGAGACAACCACAACTGGAGATAGAGCCCCAAGTGCCATTGGTGCGTTAGTATACAGCGTGCAGTGAATAGGCAAAGGGGTCTTTGTAAACGGACACGCGAATCCCATCATCCCGCTCCCTCCTTTGATGCATCAACACCTTTCCCCTTGGTGTCAGGATAAGAGAAAAGTTCTTAATTATGGACACCAAGGCCACTTTGGTCATGCACCCACGGGCCCTTGCTTTCTCCTCCAGTATCCCGGTCCCCTAACAACACTCAAGCACACCCTCCTCAAGCAGGCCCTCCTCTGCAGACCCTGAGATGTGTTTCCTCTAACAGAAGAAGCTCCAACCCACTCCCACTACTCCACCTCCCCACTTGGCCTATTTCACTCTCATATCAACTCTCAGCTGAATCATCACTTCCTAGAAGGAAGCTTTCCTCGTCTTCTAAATCCAGTGTCTTGTCCTTCTCTTCCACTAGATTTGTCACAGATGGAATTTCACATTTTTATGATTCTCAAGTGATTTCTCTCTTCCCCACTGAACAATAAGCTGCATAAAGACAAGAACCTTGTCTTGTTTACTTTCCAGCCCACATGGTGCATGCAGGGCAGGGAGAAAGCACATGATATAGTCTTAGTTAATTGTACGGCTGGGCCCTTAGCTCTTCAGATGTGCACACAAGAAAATACCAAAACACTAGCAGAATTCCTCAGGTTGTGAAACACAACCGGTAGTCCTCCTATGACTTTGAGAAGGATGATGTCATAGGATAGAAATTCAAAATGTTGTTCTACTGTTACTAAAGAAATTCAACCACAGGTACACCACAAAGATTAGCTTAGCACATTTTCCCCCACAACTTAATAGTTCGTGTCACAAATATGCAAGCGTGGGTTACGATTCAGCAAGAAACAGGCAGATCAGTACCCTTAACACTCTGAAACACTTGCCAGTCACACGAGGAGACAGGAGTTAATGTACGAATCTCAAGCTCAATGATTTCTAGAGTAAAAACGCAGTGAAACAATCAGACTTCATGTATGTTTTATCCCCTGATAGAAATAACCTCTTATATGGTCGTTGTAAAGGGAAACATTTGCCTCTTTATGCTCACTTTGATAAGCACCCTAGTGATTTGACACATATTATATAATCACTGGCCTCAGGACAGAGCAAAAAACAACTGTCACCTCCACAGTAGAACAGCTTTCTGAGATCTGGTGATGGCAAGACAAAAAGTGGGCCTGACGTTCTGTATTTGTTACTTTGACGGCAGTTATGGCTCAACATTTCTTGAAAACCTTTCCACTGAAACCTCCCAATTGATGAGCAAGGGTATTATTAATATCTAAAGTTCTGCTTCAAGTATAATAATCAGAACACCACGGTCAAAATGATAAGTACCCCATGGCAGTTTACTGCTTTGGACTTACTGAAGCATTTTCACACACAACTTTCCACCATCCCTCGCAACTGGGTCCCAGAGAGAAGTCCAGGGGTTAGTTCAGGTCATCGAGGCAAGTCATTGGCAGAGCTGCGAGGAAAACCTGTCATCCCTCTTCCTGACCTCTTTCCAAACTGACTCTCACCCATTCTCTTGTGCCACAAGAGAGAAGCGACACCTTGAGAAGCTGGAACCCCAATTTTTTGGAACCCCAAATTTGAATGAAAAATTCTTTGTACAAAAAAGTTCTCTTTCGTCTCACAAATCAATCATAAGAATCCAGTTTCCCAATTATCCCAGAGGAAAATTCTATTATTTAAACTAATGGTGACTCAGAGAAGCATTTTAACTTATTTTCATGTACTTTTTTTTCCCCAATTACTTACACCGAAACAGAGAGATATCATTAAAATTGAGAGTACCTAGGAAGAGATGAACATACGTATTACGTCATAGGCTATATTGAAAGTTCTCAAAGATAAGAACACATAAGCAGGTCAACTAACAAACCACTAATGAAGAAAAGTGTTACTGTAGGTAATGGACAGGCAAAGTCTACAGTAGATCAATACCAGTTGCTAAAAGCTCAGATTTGTCTGGATTGTGCACGACAGTAGGGTCCAGACGTCAGCGGAGGGGAAGTAGTGGAAACCAGTCTCCATGTGGACAGAAAATCTGTTATACAAGTTCACATACGTTGATTAAGCACACGAGTGTTTCCCGCATGTTATGGTACAGAAAATAACATAGATTTAGCTGGATTATAAAAAATACAAACATCATTCTCCTCCTTTATTCTAAACTTTAGTTTATCTGAAGATGCAATGACACTGTTAGCTCTGTTTACCCGCTGTCCGTCCCCTTCTTCCTCCATCATGACAGGCCTGTGGGGGTTTTTGTTGCTGTTTTGTTTGTTTTTCAATAGCCATCCTTCCTCCAAGTGGATCAGGGGAAGGTGACCTCATCTCCACTTCCAGACATAGATCCTGAGTACCGGTGCCAACCACAAGGACTAATTTAAAATGGACATTGAGACGCGTAAGGCTGCCCCTGGGTCCCGGGGAAAAGTTCTCTCTGTTCCAAGGAGAGACACAAATTAGAAAATGGCTTTTTACTTTTCTCTGGGCATATTCCTGCTTGGGCATGATGCATAGAACTGCAGCAGCAATGTCCTTATTGTCCCTAGGATGAAGCCAGCACACAGAGGAGGGAAAACACCAGGGATTTCAGGATAGATTACATAAAGTAATGCATTTCCTTCTGTTTAAGCCAATTTGAGTCAAGGTTTGTTGTTGTTGCTATAGCTGAAAATATCCTAAAAATTACAGCAGATCCCCACTCCCTGCTACCGCAGAAGTAGGCTTATGCACTTAATGCTCATTAAGCTTCTTCAACAATACATACCAAGGCTGGATAAATCCAGACCCTACCTGCTGAAAAGCCATCATCTCCTGGCCACTCACATTTGTCCAAGCCCCACCGAGGCATCATTTTCGGAAGTAGACCAGTTATCTGCCCTATAACTCCCCACTTAATTCTCCTCTGATTTGCACATGTATCTTCTTTCTTACCTCTTGTCCCCTGTGGCCTGCTTACAAATACCAACCAGCACTTGGCACAACTAAAGCTAAAGGCTGCAGAAGGTGCTGAAAGAGTACTTTCTCCTTGATTTACCAATGTCAGTCCTACACAAAAGCTACACACATGGCCCAAACAATGCCAAGACAGGGGGTTGAGGGATGGGAGAGAACTGACTCTAGAGGGAGAATCAGCCTTAGGGAGATCTGGAAACTCCTAAAATTGCTGCAAAATTTTACTTACGCATTTAGCTAGATGCACTTTTCTGGGAAGAAAGTCTGTCGTTTGCACTGGATTTTCAAAGCTGTCTCTGACTCTAAGAAAGTTAAAAACCTTTGCTCTAGATCAACTATTTATCTAGCAAACCACACTGTCTGGATATGTAACACACTCTTGCCATTACTCCAACAGAGGTGAAGGCAGAGAACATGTTCTCCAGATCTTTATATCTCTTGCTCTTTAAGTATTGATAATACTTAAGTTCTACAGTGTTTTAGACTAAATAAAATTTTGTGAACTCTCCTGGTCCCTCAAGAGCCATTCACATCTCATCTCAATGGAAGAAAATTAAGTCCCATTACTGAAAATATAGAACCCAACCTTTCTGAGTTTGGGCCTCTCCAAATGAATTATAAATCCTGAATCCAAATTTAGTTGAGGGGACAAAATATGCACTTGAACAAATATCAAATATTAGCAAAAAGTTTTAAGTTCAGTGACAAATGGCAAATAAACATCATCAAGGGATTGCCTCCTGAAATATATTTGAAAAAGAGATAGAGCTTTCTAAGGCAAGTTTGATTTCAACCATTGGAGAGTACAAAGGAGGAAATCACAGGGTGTGGCAAGAGAAAAGCCGACACACAGAGAGAGAGCCCAGGTAGAAAGGCACAAGCCTTTTTTGTTTTTTTTTTTGTTGTTGTTGTTTTTGGCACAAGGTTTTGGCACAAGGCTTTCAATCAAGATACACTGAAGAATCAAGGCTGGTTTTATTTCAGTTAAGAGTAATAAAGTAGTGATAGATAAAAAGAGATCAGTATCTGGGCAGCCCAGGTGGCTCAGCGGTTTAGCGCCGCCTTCAGCCCAGGGCCTGATGCTGGAGACCTAGGATCGAGTCCCAAGTCGGGCTCCCTGCATGGAGCCTGCTTCTCCCTCTGCCTGTATCTGCCTCTCTCTCTCTCTCTCTGTCTTTCATGAATAAATAAATAAAATCTTTAAAAAAAAAAGAGAGATCAGTATCTTCTCAATCATCAATACTTACATTCTACTCAACCTTATTCGATTGAACTATTGCAGCCTTTACCAGTTTTCTCCTCCTTTCTTCTTACTAACCACCTTTCATAATAGGGCTTCAAAAACCAGTTTCCCTGACTTCAGATTTGCTTCACTCCAACCTATCATGGGCCAGTGACAACGGTCACTTCTCTGTATAAAAACCTTCGCTGATTCTGTAACGTTCACTGTTACCCAATACACCTCTGGTTATCTGGTCTCCAGGTCTTCCCTCCAACGTTTCTTCCCACTCAGTAGATGCACTTAGAATGAATAAATGAATGAATGGGCTCACCGAGGTGTCGACAGATACACACATACACATCAGTCAACTACATATATGATACGATATGTACTGATAGAGGTAAGAGACAAGATATACATTCTTCACAAAGCTGGAATGTAAGGTCCTTGTGAAAGTTCTTACATAGAATTTAACAGCTGATGTTAAGGCTTTAATTATGTAGGCGGGATAGACAGTAAATATAACTTTTATACTACTTAATATTAAGTGATGAATTGTCTTCTCACAGCAAATTTGAACTTTAATTTGGCCCTTGATGGGACATGGCTTATATTTTCACATGACCATGTTTCATGATCATATGATGAAAAATCAGAATACGTGTGGAGAGGGCCTCCTTGGAGAGATAAGAACATGCCTAGTTCCTCTGCACCCATAATTATGCTCACTAATTTTTTCACAATATTTGTCACTATTTAGTATTCTACATTTATAGGCATGTTTATGTATAGAAGTATACATAAATATATAAATATATATACACATTTTTGTACCTTTATATATATATAGAGAGAGTACTTTTAACTACATTTGGTAGTTGGTATCTTTGTTTTTTGACCCCACTGAGATGTAAACTTCAGGGCAGGGCACTGACTGGGTATCTGTGGCCCAAACCCTACACCAGAGCCTCGATGATGATTTGTTGAGTGAATAAGTAGATTTAATCAACATTAAAATGCAGAATTTTGAGGGAAAAAAAATCATAGAAAAAAGTGGAACCTGACAAAACATCAAATAAAAGGAATTTTTTTAATGCCAATGGAAACATTATTACAAGGTGAAAGCATTCTTTTTCCCAGTAAGGGCTTTATACATTCTTAATTATGTCATTATATGTTTTATTTCTCTCATATATTGAGTGGAGGATTTATTTTTTGAAAAAACAGACAAGGACAGGACAACAACTTAATTTGAAACATAAAAAATCCAGGAGATAAAATGCATAAATTGTTATCCCTTTGAAATAAAAAAACAGATTTGAAATACTGTAATTCGACTACCTGATATATAGTTTACTACTGGTTTACTCAAGAGATAGCATACAAAGCTCCCCATTTTCTTGAAAAAAAAAAATAGTAGGCCTTGCAAGAAGACATACACAGTGCTCTTCAAAAACCCTGGTTAAAGCCACAAATAATTGCAAAGCTTGTCCAAATCAAATGGATAATTTATTTTATGTGTGATTTCTGTAAAGTCTTTACAAATATCCATGGATGGCTTTGCAACCCATTTGAAAGGATTTACTATAAAACTGCACAGGCATAAACAAACAAAACTATTCTCAATATTTATACTCACAACAAAAAACAATGGAGTTCCATATTCACTTGCGGTTGTGAAAAATCCTTAGTTCCTGAACTCTCACTGGGCTATAGTCTAATAGACAAAACAAACAAGGTTTTCGATTTAAATGTAACACACATGCATCCTCTCTTCTTGGGGTCCATAGACCAAGCATTTTTCAAAAATTCAGGAACGAGATAGAAAAGCAGAGAAATAAATGTATATATTTTAAAATATCCCATGGCTCTCTGTGATACCAGTGTGTTTAGCCCAGGAAGAGTGAAACTGGTTTTTAAAAGTCTTGTAGCCTCAAAAGAGCCAGAGAATTAGGGGATGAAGAAAAAAGAAGTAAAGGTCCGAAAAAATGCACACGGGAGTGGGGGGTGCAACAGGGCAGGGCTACGAGCTGACGTGCATGCCACCGTGCCAGCACCTCTGCCACCAACTTAGGCTACAGCCCCATCTTCAGAGAGACTGCTGGGCGGGAGCGGGAGCCCATTGACCCAGTGTCTCTAATGCTTAGGGCATCAGGGTGGGGGGCGGGATGCATAAAGCCAAAGGCTGGTCCAACAGTTGTCACAGAGTGAAGACAAAGGGGAACCAGCCAAGGCTCAGGTCAGAATCTTTTGTCATTGCTCTTTTCTTATTTTCCTTTCCTTTTTAATTCAAAAATGTAGCTTCAGTGTAAATAAGAGAAGTCAAAGGATGAGGCTCTCTTTACAAAACAAGCTTTCCAAACACACCTGTCCCCTATTTTGAGGACTCTATCTGTACAAAGATTTCTAAGCCTCCAGTTTGCTCCACGATTTCCTGTAACTTAGAATCTCTGTAGTGGTAGTTCTCGAAATTGAGGGTAAGTATGCATCCCAAGGCAGGCACACTAAAGGTCTCAGGGCACCATACTTAGTGAGCCCAGGAAACTGCAGGTCACAAAAAAAGCCCAACAGAGTAGGCTGCAGGGGTACCACTTTGAGAAAAACCAGGGTGTCAACTGGAGCCAGAGTTTCCCTAATCTCAACTGATCCTCAGACCTACTTGTATCGGTCATCTGGAACACCAGTTAAACACAACAACAACCACATGCAAACACACACACACACACACACACCACATATATTCCTGGGTACCTCCCAGAGGTACTAAATCTGAATCTTCTAGATGGGCCCAAGGAACCTGTACTTTCACCAAGCCTCTTCCGTGTCCATCCCCCAAACACTCCCCCCGACACATTGTGATGGAAACCCATGAGTTGTAATCTCTCCTTCAGGGTCTTGGGAGTCACCCTGCCTGCAAGTGTCCACACACCGGAATTCAAAAGGAGATAATAGTGTTTAGAACCTCAAGTAGAGACGAGTATCAGGACGGATGCTACATCACCCTCGAAGAAGAGACGTGAACCCACAGAACGCCAAGAACTCCAGAGAACCTAATGATTGTACTAACGATTAACGTACCAATATCACCAATATCAAAAGTCATGGGAAGGGGCTGTAAAAAAAAAAAAAAAAAGAGTTGAAATCCAAAAGAAGAAAAAAAAAAAAAAAAAAAACCAACCAACCAGACAAAAGAACTTTTTGTGAGAGAAAATGATCTGCTATTTTCCACCAGGCAATCTGCATCCAGAACACAAATAAATACACCACACAAGAAGACATAATTTTTAAACAGACCCAGAAATACTCAAGGTTTCTTTCCAGTCTCCCCCACAGGATTCAGCAACACGCAGTGATGAGAGCCTGTTCTTAAACAATCTGAAACCACTAACACCTAAGCACATGCGAAATATCAAAACAAAACACTTCCCCCACATCCCCATCCCGAAGCGGTGATGAAAAGCAGCCGTCATCCGATTCAATCAGCCCACATTCAAAGCAGGTGGTTGTGAGCACTAGCGGAGCGAAGTGTGGCGCTCCCTCCCCACGCGCCACAGCAGGGCCCCGCACACGCGTGTGCTAGCTAGTGTGCTAGCCAGTGGCATGGGGAGAACCTGGTCCAGACCTTTCTGTGGGTAAAGTTCAATGCCTGCAGGTTTAGTCCCATAAAGAACATCTTACCGAGAAGTGTGACTTAGAAGAGCAGCAAAGCACAAAGAAATATCTAGAAATTAAAATGCTTATATGGAGAAGACTAGTGTAAAGTCTTCATATTGAATCCAGTCCAACTGGGATCTCTGTGGTCACGGTGACTCTCTTGGGGCAAATCTGGAAATAGTCCCTTCTAAGGCAGGTTTGACATTAGTTTTTATACATATGCGTGCGAGTGTGCGTGTGTTTAAGCAAATTTGATTTCAGTGAAAAACAAACATGGGCTACAGAGGCACATATTCCTCAACTCTCGTCCCTTTCAGTTTATGAACTATACAGAAGGGCTGATGTATTTAATTTTGTGCTATCTCAGTTTCTCCACCTCTGAAATGGGGATGATAATACACAGTGTTGGATTAAATGAGATGACTGATGCCCTACATTTTTTTTTAAGATTTTATTTATTCATTCATTCATGAGAGAGGCAGAGACACAGGCAGAGACACAGACAGAGGGAGAAGCAGGCCCCATGCAGGGAGCCCATGCGGGACTCGATCCCGGGACCCCAGGGTCACACCCTGAGCCGAAGGCAGACGCCCAACCACTGAGCCACCCAGGTGTCCCCGACTGATGCCCTATATTGAGCAGGATATCATGCACATAGAAATAATGCAAAGTTTTTTTCCAAATATTAATATTAAGAACTGCTGAAATTAACCATTCTCTGACAAAAAATAATTTAGGTACAGTTCGATTTAGCATGGAGTAAAAAAGAAACTGAGCAGTCTATATATAAAGTATGACAGTAATTTGCCATGTACTTTTGCCACCTCGGTAACTTCGTCGGGGCACCCAGCAGTGTGACACCCACGTGCCTCACAAAGCCAGAAGAAGGAAACTATGTGACCCCCACATAAGTGGGTACCACCACATTCTTCAATTTAAAAAAAAAAATCCTGTCTGGACCACACCAGCATTTTGATGAGCATCGTCAGTGTGACATAGCCACGTCAACACCCAAAGGGAATGGCTGGGAATGCTATTTAGTTGGGAGACTAGAAAAGATGTCTCAAAAGTATCAATGGAGAGGTTAAGAAAAGCAGGGAGGAAAAAAGAAGTCTTTCAAAAGATGATTTTCCATTAAACTTCAGTTGATTATGAGGAAAAAATTCCGGGCTATTAGTCTGTAGTGTTGGTTAATAGTTTTCCTTATTTTGAGAAAACAATGAAAACTAATGAGTTACATCCATCAGCTTTAAAAAAAAAATGAATTACTGTGCATAATTCGTAAGCTCTTACACCGCATGCCTGCATGCCGTCCTTCTTTTAGTCAAGGTTTCAAATTAAGGTTATTATTTATGAGAAAAAGTTGGAGAGACATTAAGAGCTGTAACAATCCCCCCAGACCATCAGAGAGGGAGAGCACTTACATTCAGAATGAATAGGAGATCTACTCCAGGCCAAATATTTAAACAGGGGTGCAAAGGATACACACACAGCAATCCGCACGCACCTGTCACTGCAAAATTCAGCACTCACACAATCGAAAGGGCATTTGTGTTCACAAATCAAGTAATTATATCCCTAACTATCCATCTGCATATGCAATTACCCAGTCTGTTGCACAGAAAAGCAGATTTTTGCAGGTGTTTCTTTACCATCTTTCCTTCAAAATCCAGTTGCCCTTTATGTCCGCAAATCTGGGCACATACCAGTCCTCTAATTGAATCTTCGTGGCACCGTGGTGAAGATCAAGTGTTATGTTTTCACATACCGTGTTCACATACAGGAAGATTTTGTAATCTAATCAGGCTCTTGCTCCCTATTACCACTTAACTAATGATTTAATGGGCTCCGTTTACACCTTGATGGTAAAGGACATGCAATGCGCTTCAGAACGCCTGTGATCAATCTGTCCCTAGGTTTCTCTGACACGTCCTAGTTCTGCATATAGACTTTAAAATCTCAGAGGTAAAACTCTCATCTGCCCAGTTAAAGAAACAAAGACGGGGAGAACGAGCGTGTGTGTTTGAGGGCAGCGTATTGAATCAAAAGGAAGCTCTTCCGAATTTTGAAATCAGAAAAAGTCACACGGAGCACAGAAAGTGGTTTTCTACACCGGCGTCTGCTAAGCATCTCTCCCGATTGGCACACACTGCAGCGTGCGTGCTCTTGCACCTGAGAAACCACTGACATCTCTAAAATGCCCGAGTCACCTGGACACGGGTTCCCCTTTGTGGCCGTCTGAGACCCGAGTTCATCCCAGGCCCAGCTTCAATGAACCGATTCTGAGAGCTAAGTAAGATATCAAGTCCAATTAATCACAGAAATAGAAACCAAGGTCCAAAAAAATAAACTGTGGGGATATCCAACGCCTCAGAACTCGTTTCCACGACTGTCTCTAGAACCTTCCTATATTTGACAGTATTTCTAACGTGCATTTCTTCACTATTTGAAGGTAATGTTCACATTTTGCTCTGCAATCGTTTATACACACCTTTTAAAATTTCTTAGATTTTCCCAGATCTATAATTTCAACAACAAAAAGCCTATCTTAAATGGTAGCAGCAGTTTGCAGATCTAGAAAAGAAGAAAGTTGTGGGGTTAAACTTTGTACTTTCTTTTTCTTATATGTACCTTCTTTCTTTATGAGAAAGTTCTGAGGGACTCCTGGGGGGCTCAATGGTTGAATGTCTAGCTCCGGCTCAAGTCATGATCCTGGGGTCCTGGGATCGAGGCCCACATCGGGTTTCCTGCAGGGGGCCTGCTTCTCCCTTTGCCTAAGTCTCTGCCTCTCTCTGTGTGTCTCTCATAAATAAATAAATAAATAAATAAATAAATAAATAAATAAATAAAATCTTTAAAAAAGGGGGGAAAGCCCTGAAACCTAAAAAAATAATAATAATAATTTTGACAAATATTACATACAACCCTTAAAACATGATTGCTTACATCTAAACAGGACCAAGCTTATTTTCTACTTGGTATAAATTAAGCAAACATGCTCTAATAAAAACAAAATGAGGGGCAGAGGGGTGATGGGCTTCGGGGCCTCGAGCTCAGGTGTCCTGGCTTCTTACTTCACACGGAGGATGACACACTGCTAGCCCCAGATCATATCTGTTTGCCCTGCACAGGATTCTTGGAGATGTTGCCCGAATGTCAGGCAGGGTGTGCGGGCCCTGGTTCCCTATACCCATCTCTTCCTATGGTCTACTTCACTCATTTACATTACCTGCTTGGAGTTCAAAGTCAGATGCATTTTCAAGGCCCTGCTCTAGATCTGGTGGTCACGACTGTGACCACACCGCTATGATGGCAAGAGATGGGTACATGCACACGCACACACGTGCACACATACACATGCTCTCCTCTCTTAGGAAATAGACAAAAGCCATGACAAGAGGCTACAACAACTCCATTGACACAACTACCAATCTCTCTAAGATACAGCTATCATTTGGTATTGAAATATCTGGGTAGCTTACTTCATTATCTGTTCACGTAATGCAAGTAGTATTTCAAGAGGAGAATACTGTTAGCATGAGGAGCACATCTAGTTTAGGAAACTGTCCTAAACAAAGGCAAGGGATTAGTGGCCAGCAATGAAAAACCAAGAAGCTAGATACCACTGCCAATTTGCAAGGACTAAAAAAATAAAAAATAAAAAAATAGGGGGCTAGCTTAGCATTTCCCAATATTCTTTTCCGCAGAATGTTCCATGTGCAAAATATTCTATGAAAAAAGGAGTTCTCTGGAGAAAATAGCTCTGGAATCACCACAAATGATATCACCCACTTGGGGTGTTTTACAATATTTAATGCAGAATGTATTCAAAATAAAATTTCTATTAACATGTCTTAAAACAAGTTTTTAAAAAATGCTAGTCTAAGTTATTTCAAAAAGCTCAACAGGAAAAGAGGAGTAATTGAAATTCTAAAATTACTGTGTTGTGAATTATAAGAACTATATTAAGAGCTAATCAATAGAATACAGTATGAACTTTAGCACTTAAGCATCTCCTCCCTGATAATTTTAAACACAGAAAAATGTAGGAAAGTTTACCTATAAATAATTTAATGTATGCTGTAATTATACTATTTAATTAAATTATTATAAATTAACATTCACATCCAAAGTTAAATATCCAAAGATCAAAACTCCTGGGCACCTGGGCGGCACCATCAGTTAACTGTCCAACTCTTGGTTTCAGTTCGGGTCATGTTCTCAGGGTCATGAGATCAAGCCCTAAGTCAGGCTCCACGCTCAGCAAGGAGTCTGCTTAAGACTCTCTCTCTGCATCTCCCCACCTCAAATTAATAAATAAAACTTAAAAAAAAAAAAAGATAAAAACTCCTTTGCTTCCCTAGAATATGACAGTAACTCATATGGGAAACCCCACCCCATTCTTGTCTGCAATTTCTATGTTCTTTTGTGAAATTCGTCCCTAATCCATTTTCTCTCCCCAGGTCTATGATCCTGTACTTTTCCCATGAACCCAAATATCAACAGTAAAGTATATTTCATATATACTCAAATATTGAAAGTTGGTAAAACCAAGAAACGTAGAATATTGAAGTACTTGGACTTTAGGTTAGACTTCATTTTGCAAATATTTTCCTCATTTTTATGACTCTGCAGTCACTCCCTTATTTAAATATTAAGTTTTATTCCTTACCTTTCTAATCAGCATCAACAGCTGGATTTTTACTTCTCTGGCCAACACATAGCAATTTGTTAGCAATTCTTTCTTTTTTTTTTTTTAATTAAACGACTGGTCAGTAAGATACAACCACAAAGAAGCAGAAGTGAAACAGTTCTACAGTTTTTACAGTATTACCTAATAATTAATACAGGCTCATCTCCAACTAATAAAGTAGCCACAAACTGTAAGTATATTCTATTTGGTGGGGCGGGGGGTTGGGGGGAGATATACACTGAATGAAAACCATGGAATCAGATGAAAGGTGCTTTGGATGCACATAGAGGAAAAATGGCCAGTGAGAATAAAGGGCCTCCTCAGCTAAATAGAGAGTCTTTTGAGATTAGTATTATGATTTAAGTCTACTTCAAAATGGTTTCAGCCTTATTAAAATTACATTAAAACTAGCCTTGATGTATTTGCATTTAAAGGGTTGCCTTACACTACTTAGCAGGCACTGAATTCAGTCCCCACTGATTTACAGTACTAGGGCACTACAATCACAGACATTTTTCAGGATAAAGGACAATAATACTCTGAACAAAAGGGTTTAAGGATACAAGGCATCAGGAATGTGAATAGGAGAAGTACATCCATTTGAAGAGTAGAACACATTCACCTGCAACATTAAAACAACCCATAGCATGCCAGACAAGAGAACTATTATTCTCTACATGTGATCCTCACCAGTAGGATCATATTCAGTCAGGAACATTGTACCTTTGTAAGACCATAAATCTTGAAAGAAACACAGAGATAATAAACTATTTTTTTATTTAAAGTATCTGAGCTAAAGTTATCAACTTTGATCCTTTCAATTCTATATTAAGAGAAAAGAGTATCTTATTGCAATACCTATAAAGATCTGAAACAGATAATGAAGGCTTTCTTTTAAGGAAAGAAATCTCCACAAAGCAACACAGCTCAAAGAAATAAGAGTCTTGACTTTCTTTTTAGAAGAAAATAAGTGCATTCTTGGGCCTGGTTCTTTAAACATCACGGGCTCAACCACAGGGCTACTGGTTTTATTATTTTAACCAATTCACAACCTGTTTGATTCAGATGGTTGATTTCATTTAAGCCAATGGATGAGTTCCTTCAGTGTTCTGCTCCAAGTGATTTATCAAAAACCTACACTGACACAGGAAAGTGGAAAACCGGAGTGGAAGTCTCCATAAGCCACACCAGAATAGCCCACAAAGAAAGTGGAGAAAACAGGAAGGTATTAGAGGTATAAAAGTCCCCAAGTTGCCTTATCACTTATTTCTATCTCCAACTGTAGAATAACTCAGTTTTTTAATCTTGTCCTAAACATAACAATAAATACAAAAGCACTTTTGACAGTTCAAAGTGTTACACAAACCTGTTACGATCATTTAATTAGGAGAGATGTTGAACAAGTAGGAGGTTTTACGAGAACTAATTCTGCTCTACGGTTCAGTTATTAAAAGGGACCGGTGAATGTAAAAATTCCCAGGGCACAAACAAACACAGTGTGCTGAGGAAAATGTCTTTTAAAACCATCAAAATCAGTTGCTAAGATCTCATGCTTTCATTGATTACGTTC
Organism: Canis aureus; assembly: GCF_053574225.1. Classification (NCBI taxonomy): domain Eukaryota; kingdom Metazoa; phylum Chordata; class Mammalia; order Carnivora; family Canidae; genus Canis; species Canis aureus. The sequence goes on along the minus strand of NC_135611.1, from coordinate 20,560,443 downwards.
AATGTCAGCACGATAAATAAACAAGGAAAACACACTTAAAGGCATGACAAAAATGAACAATAAATAAGATTAATTTTGCAGAAAATAGCAAGGTCATAAAATTATATACTAGGCAGCAATTTCTGTAATAGCAAAATAACCCAGACCTAAGGGGAGAAGTAGCTGTTTTACACTGTTCTTTTTTTAATTAAGAAAATAAATTTCTATTCATTAAAAAGAAAAAAACTGTTGAATTTCTGAATTGGTTGCATTATTCAGAGTCCACCCTTTACAAAGAGGTGAGCAGCAAGGCCTTTTTCTTTTCAGTATAAGCAGGAATCATCTGCAGGCATAATTTGAGCTTTTCCCTGAGTTTCTCCTTTCATTGCTTTGGGCACTGATAGATATCTTCATGTCCCTTCTTAACTGGCTTCCTTCTCTGTTTACAACCACAAGCCTACTATATTGTAATACATGTTTTCCGGAGAAATAAAACCCAGAGATGTGGTCAATGAAAAAGGGAGCAACAAAAGCACTACAGCATAAGCCTTTAATGCAAGGCTGGGAAGAAAAGTAAATACTAAAGTTTTCCTACAGCTAACTCTGTTTATAGCTGCCAAGTAAAGAACCTAAATTCAAGTGCTTTATAATTGTTACAAATTGTGCCAAAGTACAGTGTGTTACAATAAATTATGAAGCTTATCTAAATTATAAAAGTAATTAAACTTTCCTCAGATACTCATAATTCCGCCCTCCATAAATTTTCTGTTCATTGCATATTCAATAGCTAGTGTTCCAGTTCAACAAAACACACACACGATAGAAAGAAAAAGAAAGAAGAGAAAGAAAGAAAGAAAGAAAGAAAGAAAGAAAGAAAGAAAGAAAGAAAGAAAGAAAGAAGGAAAGAAAGAAGAAAGAAAGAAGAAGAAAGAAAGAAGAAAGAAAGAAAGAAAGAAAGAAAGAAAGAAAGAAAGAAAGAGAGAAAGGAAGAAAGAAAAAAAGAAAAAAGAAAGATCTCCTTCCAAGAACAACCACACACATATAGGCATATAACATATCTAAGTTCCAGAAATGCATAAACAATTACTTTCAGGATCTTCAAACCATAGCAAATGTTAATAAAAATATTTATACTAGTAACAATTCTCTTAGAGGCTATTTTTCTAGTTTTGTTTTCTTCTTATTATTATAGACATTTGTTTTAACATGAGTTTTCTCCTCCATCCTAACATTTCCTCCTGCTGCATGAAGCCATAAATCTTTGTTAGCATATTACTGTACAAGCTGTTACAATAATAACAAAAATAATGAAAGCAATAGCAACCCAGTTATATGGTCCTTGCCATTTGCAATTGAGTCCCAACTTCTTTATATACTCTAAGTAGTAAAATATATACAGGAACCATCAACTACTGAAATACAGCGTTCTAGAATGGGATGCAGCTGCTGCTCAGAATCAAACTGCACAGGAGCTGTAAAATTGTCTGAAGGAAGGAGGAAGGAAGGAAGGAAGGAAGGAAGGAAGGAAGGAAGGAAGGAAGGAAGGAAGGAAGGAAGGAAAGAAGGAAGGAAGGGTTTAAAGCCACAAGGTAATCTGGGGAGGATGATACCATTTCCAAGTTTAAATTTAAAGGAAAACCCGAAATACCATCTTGATGCTTATAAGGCAAAATCTCTTCTCAAAAGTTTCCACCACATTCCCAGGGGGAGCAAATCAGCAGAGCAGGTGGGTGAGTGATGAAAGAAACCCTTATTCTATTATAAATATCTTCAATAAATTAGCCAACATGATGAACAAATTAAGAAGAAGCATATAGGTTAAAATTCAAGTTGGTAAAAAGTTTCCCAGGACTTAGTTTGATTTTTGTTTGGGTACCTGGTTTCTCAATCCTAAATCAGGCACTTCTATTTCAGTCTATATCCCAATTTAACGAAAACATTTATTTTATAAACAGAAAAGGAAATGAGTTTGAATAAGATCTATTTATGCAATTACCATATCTAATAGCCAATTATGTGTCCTTACATGAACAGATAAATAATATATGCACATACATTTATCAATCTTGTCTGTGAGGAAAAAGAGAGAGAAGAAATTTTAAAAAGAGCAAACTCTTATGTACGGCATGCAGTTTTCATTATTTTATATTTGCATAAGAGAATGCAGTATTTGTCTTTAATAGAGCTACGAATTACAAACATTTTGCTTAGATTTTTTTTTAAAACCAAACTAAAATAATAAGAGAGTTACGGACTATATCATTCAACTTGTCATAACTATTTATTTATTTTCTTCATTTTGTAAAAGGAGGGAAAATGATAAGTTAATGTAACGTTATTAAAATATTTTTAACATGAAGGTAAATATTTTTAAACACAGAATACCACACAATACTGGGGGGGGGGGGAGATTCTGAAAAGTTAACATGAGAATAGGATCAGATGTGTTATTCTTCTGAAGTATCCATTAACTGAAGCTACATGAAACTGGAAGAGAAAAAAAAAAAAAACTCTGACATCCACATGAATACCAAATTAATTCATTATGATCAGTGCTACTACAATGAACACAAAATTAATTCATCACAGCGGAATGCACAAAGCACTACCCACTTGTTATACCTACTGACAAAACATAATAGGACGATTATCCTCCACCAGGGTGACACACGTGGCCGTGGGCACCGCCAGCACATCAGTCACACAAAAGTATTTCTTTTCTTGGGAGTCTATCAAGAAATTTCTGCAAGGAGGCTCTTTATCAGTCATAGTAAAAAAAAAGTCAAAGCCTTAGAAACCTAAATTACCAATGGCTCTCTTGACCTCTGCTGCTCCCTTCCAGGGCTAGGTCTGGGATGAGACCAACAAAGCCCCTGGGTGCACTAGGTAAGGAGATACTTACCTAGTGCTCAGGGTCCCCTAAGTGCTGATCCTCCCCTTGTCTGAGCCTGATAGGGAGCCCTTTGCCCCTACACAGGCTGCAAGCCTAGACTCTAAAGCATGACCAGGAGTCCCCTAACTAGGAGTCCAGGACTCCTGCTACACAGTATGCACCAGCCAAGAGTCTTAACTCTTGTTAGAGTCATGGCCAAAGTCTGTCTTCTCTAAGGAAAACTCTTGGGCCCTGTCTCAGAGGAAACCCTTAAGAGCATTTGAGTAGTCATCAGGAGTCCAGGGTCTACCACAGGACTGTGCCACAAGAGATGTAAAAATCAGTGAAAAGTTAGTGACTCTCCCCCTGATATCCCCTTCTTTGATGAAGGGGAGTGGCTGCTGGTTTTTCTTCTCCCACAAGGTCAGAGATGCCTGGGAACCTGAGACCCCAGGGGCTCAGTCAACTTTCCCTTTGGGTCACCAACTTGGGATCTGCCTGCCTGGTGTTTAAAGGGTGCCTTTCCTTTTTTAAATATTTTATTTATTTATTAATGAGAGACACAAAGAGACAGAGGCAGAGGGAGAAGCAGGCTCCATGCAGGGACCCCATTGTGGGACTCGATACTGGTACTGCAGGATCACGCCCTGAGCTGAAGGCAGATGCTCAACCACTGAGCCACCCAGGCGTCCCCTTAAAGGGTGCCTTTCCTGAATAATTTCAAGGGGATTTAGCATGTGGAAAGATCAATGCAAGAAAGAATTCCTTGCTAGAGATGAGGGGTTTCTCCTTGATGATGAGCTAACATGAAGCGATGTAACTTTTCCCGTCTATTTGTAAATACTCCTAAAGCCAAGGAAGGGTTAAGTACCCTGGGGCAATTGGGAGGTATGGTTGTCCTGTACCCCGTATACAAGATGATTCTTGTGGAAATTCTTCCTCCTTCCTTTGAAGTGAGGAGGGAATTTTTTCTTAATCTTCATTTATGGACGATCTCAGACATTTTACAGAACAGGTCAAAGAAACACTAGCATTAGTCAATGTAATGAAAGGCTCCAACTTAATGTCACAACTTGCTAAAGGAGAAAGCTGTTTATGCAGAATTTTTCTTGGAGCACACAGGGGCTCGCTAGATACATATGGATACGCTTGCCTTTGCTAAACTGCTGCTCTTCTTCCCTCTTAGCCTTTGTGGGGTGCTAACGTTATACCAACACATCTGTACATCACAGATGCGGTACTCACACAGAAATAGGACCCTGCTACAACACGAGAGCAGAACATTGTATTCCCACCAGGAACAGGGTACCAATCAATGATGAAAGCCTCAGCAGAGACCAAAGGTGTAAGTGCTGTGTGTGTACGTGCGTGTGTGTGTCTCATTTGTGGGTGTGTGCAGAGGCGGAGTGTTAGCCTAGGATAAAGCAAGCACCTTGAAAAGAAAACTAGAAAGAACTTTTTCAGCTAAAACTAGCTCCATCTGTTTGTGTAGGGACAGGTCCTGGTAAACTTGACTGTACATGAGAATCAAGTGGGCAGGTTTTAAAACTCCCCCAATTCAGCTGAGGGAAGAGTCAAGCATCAGCATTTTCCCAAGGTCCCCGGGTGATTCTAATGTGCAACCAAAACTGCAACCCACGGATACGGAGGCCAGATGGCCATGGAGCAGGTAACTTCCCGAGAAGGGAGTTTCACTCTGACAGGACACAAATCAGTGACTGGCTCCCAGGCCTAGCTGGCTATCTGAATCCCCTGAGACCTTTTATTTAAAGTAGAGACTCCCAAGCCCTACCCCAGACCTCATGAATCAGAATCCCAAGAAATTAGGTCCCGGAATATCTGTGTATCAACAAATCTTCAAGTACGTGGTGATTGTCAACTGGGATAAAAAAACCACTGCACTGGCCTACACAAAAGTGGAAAGTTCTTACCCCTAACTTGGTTGATTTCCAACGCAATGTTTCACGTTTAGATGGGTAATACTAGCCTGCCAGAGAATTAGGAATGGCAGGAGGTGGAGGAGGGGAGAAGTATTTAAGAAAAAAATAAAGAGAAAAGAAATTTAAGTGTCCTCTAAGCACCCACGAGTCTGCTTCTTAAAGTGCTGATAATGAGCAAAAAGACCAATGAAACTAAATTTTGTACCAGTTCATTTCAGCACATCCTGTTTATACGACTATTTAATGAGTCATTCAGCCAGGATGATTTTCTGTCTGAATATGTTAATTGCCATTTTTTTTTTCATAGCTCTCTATTAAACAGTACAGATAAAATAGGCATGCTCATGATTTTAAGCCCTATCAGCCGCTCACCCTCAAAGGAGCGGGCAACAGGAGTAAATAAGAGGGAACTTTTTTTTTTTTTTAGTGTTTAATTCTTTTAACATATATTGGCATTTGGGACCCTACTTCAATTCAAAAGCATATGTTAGAGTTAGCATTAAAGTGAGAATGAAATGAGGTGCTTCTCCCCCATATGCTCCTGGCTTCCTTCTATCACAAAGAATTCGCTCAAATAACAGAGCAACAATGTGAAGCCTTTTGTGGTACGTTCCCCCCACTTTTCGGAGGTAAATATAAATATTTGTGGAAAGACAAGAGATAAAGAAATGGGGAGTTTTTGCCACACACTGGTATTCATTTAAGTGTAGCTCACTTGAATAAGTTAAGTGCAAGTCAAGATATCATGGCCATTGTCATTAAGCAGGAAGCTTGGAAGATCCAGGAAATGGGTAGAAGGGCCAGTTAATATTATTTGGATTACGTTTAGTAAGTGACCAAGAGAATTCGTTTTTGCATTTCCTTTATCCTCAAAGGAACCAGAATTTACAAATATAAATTCAGAACCAGGATCAATGCTAGACGTGAAGTAAAAACCATCAGTAAAAAACAGTCCTATTTGTATTCCCATCATTACTTGATGAATCAAACCACTCTTAATATTCATTTTAGCATTTATGCAGTTTCCAGTGCCTTCATTTTAATTTTAAGCATTTACATTAAACAAATCACAGATCATTATACTGCATTTGGAAGGAAAAAAAATCCCACAATAAACCTTAAGGCTATGACAACATATTTTACTCTTAACTGCTTTGTTTACAAATATTAAATGGTCAAATTAATAGTGTTCTCAATGGCTTTTTGGCATCTAAAATTTTTCATAAATGAAAATACAGCAACTAAAAAGATGAAACTCCAGTGGTGAAGGTTTATTGGTCTTTGTACCTCATTAAAGGGACTTTATAAATCACATTTGTTCTTTTGAGTAGCAACTAACACCACTGAAAAGGACAGGTTGGGTTTTAAAAGAGACAGATATGACCTGAAGGGAACACAATTTACTGTAGTGAAATAAACTGAGGAAACAGTTTGCAGATTAAAAACCCCTTGAAAGGAAGCATCATCTTTAGGAGAAAAAAAAAAAATCTTGCGCTGAGGAAAACAGCTGGAAACAGGAAGCTTTGGGGCTTTCATCCTGCCGGCTTTGATTCCACTGCATCCCCCTATCATGAAAAGGCAAAGACTGACTTCAGCTGTGCCTTCTTTCAACAGAAGGAGGAAAAGGCTTTGTGGATTGTGAGCACCCCCATCCAGAAGACCTTCCCCCACCATCCTACAAACACTAACAATGAAGTGGAAAGCGAGAAATAGCCAGAGAAGTAGCGACTCAAAACCAGTGTTTTACAGGTTTTACAATGAAAAGAAGAATATTCTTAATAACTTAATTGTTTCCTTCAGCAATTCTCGTATGAATTTGAAATCCCCTATGTGAAAAAAAACAACCAAAATAGATATACTAATTATGATGTTTTCTTGTGTCTACGACTTTTTTTTTCCTATTTTTTTCATGATGGAGAAAAGGAGTTAGATGTTAGATCTTTCACCAGGATCCTCCTCCAAAACCTTATATCCTTAAATGTAAAGTCACTGAATTCCAGTTTACACTATATTTGGATATCTAAAGTTCTTAAACTTATTTGGTGGGTACCTCACAGAGATTTTCCCCAAGGGCACCCTGAAACTATTAAGTTTATCATGACATTTAAAGGACAATATATATAGCACAATAAAGGAGTCAGATTAGAAGTTTAGCCCATCCTTGGTAACCAGATAAAGAAGCAGTCAATAAACAGATCACACAAACCTAATACACCCAACTCACAATTTATTCTTTTGTTGCTATTTTGGGATGCCACTTAAAAGGAGGGACTACAGAGCCAGACAATATAGGGAAATGTAAACATGAAACTCTGACTTTGAAACTTTGAATAACCAATGGTATTAAAATAAAGAGTAGGTACATGGCATCGCATCATACTTTTACAAAAATGACACGGTTCACGTATAAGCCAAGGAAAGGAACTTACATGCAAGTTAAGGAATTAACTAATTTTTTTCTAAAGCCATTTCTTAATAGACAGGAAAATTTCAGAGCATAAGTGGTTTCAAGCACGATACATAAAATGAATATTAACTTCATCTTAACAGACGGCTTGAAAGTAGGTATCTTCAGATATTCAACTTTACAGCGATTCCATGGTAACATTTCAATTTCTAAAAAATGTCTACTGTTGACACTTTGTATGTGCCAACTCCCTACCAATAGATATTAATTACCTCTGATTTACCCTTATTCATCCTGAATATCTTTTATTTGAACCACTTTGGTTACTAGTGAGGCACGGTATACCTTTGAGAATCCCCATGTAAGGTGATCTTAACCAGATATGCCTCTAAAATTAAAGCAATCTTCACCAACAAAAGAAAATACATTAGTTATTTGTGTCAAATTTTAAAGGTCCATTTCCCAACTAGATGAAATGTAAAGAGTATCAAAAAGAGAAGAATTTTTTATCACCATGCATTCCTGGAAATTCCAAGCTAAAAAGGCATGAATTTTCTGCAGTATCATCATCATCATCATCATCATCACCATCACCATCAACAACCCACTGTGAACAGAATTTTCACATATCATTTCATTCATTCTCAAAAACAACCTCAGAGGAGGGCAGAACTGGCATTTCCCAACGTTTAGCATGGATGAGTCAACTGAACCCCCAGAGAGTAACTGTCAGTACCAGCACCAGTGTCCAGATCTCTGGCACCACTCCTTGTGGTACTCCAAAAAATGAGGACCTAACCCTGACTCATAACTTCCACACCACGCTCAGGAAATAGCCAGCTCAAGTACCACAATTTTCATGCCAAATTACAGAATTCTAGTTACATTCTAGCACATTCCTGGGAAACTCGTTAAGCAATGACAGTAATAAGGTCCCGTAGACTTAACAACATAGAGCAGAGAACCGGAAATGGTATAGCCAACTTTTTCTTTGAAATCTAATCTAATTGCCTCAACTGACTTTGATCTCCTCTGCTCTTCTACGTGTGTTCATTCCATAACACTTACTGAGCAACTATTAGGTAGCATGGCCATTGTCAAGAATATGTTGGAATCTAAAAATGCTGCTCCCATTAAGTCTGTCAAAAAGATAAGAAATGTACGCATGGGAGAACGGGGACCCCACATCTGTTGAGCACGTATGGGAACTAAACCATTTCCAAGCTTATCTCTTTGAATCCTTAGAACAATTATGTGAAGATGGAAACTGAGCCTCAGGAAGAATTTATATTGAATTCTGCCCAAGGTTCTATAAACAAGTGATCACAAAAGCTGAAATTAATGACCAGGCCTAACTACAGAGGACATGTTTTTTTTTTCACCATATCCTATTCACTACCTTATAGAACAATATAAGGTAAAAAACATTTTTCTAATTCCATAATAGAAGACCATTAAGTTATACATGGGTTCAGAAGGACTAATTATTTCCCTGCATGTAGAGAGGTAGTTACTAACAACTTTTGTAGCACCAAGTTCTCTTAGAAAAAGTAGAAATGCTACCAGTATTGGAGTAAACAAAGCAAAACATTTTAATCACTAGTTATAATATGCTGGTAAGGGCAAACACTGTTCTTTAATACTTTACAGGACATGATTCTTTCATAAACAATTTAATCTTTTTAATCCCTCTAGGCTTTGATTTAGAAACACAATAGAGGAGGCAAATCATTCAAGCCTCCCCACCACCCCCGCCTCCACTGGTACTGATATCAAAAATAAAGAAAAAAAAGTAAACTTCCAGTTATAAGATAAATGAGTCCTGGGGACCTAACGCACAGCATGGTGCGTTGTTAGACTACAGCTAACAACATAGTACTGTACATTTGGAAGTTGCTAAAAGAGTAGACATTAAAAGTTCTCAATTCATGGCAAAAGAACTAACCAGTGATGATGGATGTTAACTAAACTTACTCTGGTGATCACGTCAAGATACACACATACCAAATCATTATGTTGTACATTTAAAACTAGTACAATATTATATACCCATTATATCTAAATAAGAATAAAATAAAATATACTAACCTATAGAGATTTGATGTTCTTCAATTTGAGTTCCCATGTTTTGAAGGAACTAACACTGTTGATGTTATTTAATTTATATTAATAAACATTGTTGATGTGTATTTATCTCATTATTAAAATATTAAATATTTTATATTAACAGAGTAATATGGGGATCCCTGGGTGGTGCAGCAGTTTAGCGCCTGCCTTTGGCCCAGGGCGCGATCCTGGAGACCCAGGATGGAATCCCACGTCAGGCTCCCGGTGCATGGAGCCTGCTTCTCCCTCTGCCTGTTTCTGCCTCTCTCTGTGTGTGTGTGTGTGTGTGTGACTATCATTAATAAATAAAAATATTTTAAAAATTAAAAAAAACATAGTAATATGCTATCAATTTAATATAAAATATTAAATAAAATCTAGAAAATACATTTTAAAGGAAAGTAACATTAACAGATAAAACAAATCACTCTTCTGTTGAACATTTTATATCAATACCAAAACAAACAGAAGCATACACAAAAAATCAGTTGAAAGAGCTATACCATTCTCACTCATGGGTCCTCACCACCCCCATCTGCAACTACCCTACATATACACAGTGTGCCCACACAGCCTCTGACTGGTTCTATTGGTAAAACGAACCACGGTACAAACTTTAAAAACGAAGCAAAATATTAAAACAAAATAGACCTCCTTTCCCATATTTGGCAGAAAAACCCTAATTCAAATCTTCCAAGCCTCCCTCCAGAACAAGCAATTATAAGGTGCAGAAAGGCAATGGCTTTAAAACGACATGCTAATCCTAATATTAGTACCTTGAAAAAGGAAAACTGCCAAGATGTTGGAATAATGCCCAGTTATCCGTCTTACCTACAGCAATAAAACTGTCCTATAAATGTGAACAAGACAGTTAGGATACATTTTGGAGTTAGGTTATTGGCATTTTTTTCTACCTCGCCATTACCTAGAAGAACAAGCTGGACCTATGGGGGTAAAACACAGCAGATGGTAACCCAGCTCAGTACCCAGAGCACTCAGTCAATCCAAACAACTCACACAAAAATGAAGCAAGATGTTCAATGATTTATGGCCCCAATTTCACTAGATATCTATGGAATCCTACTCCTCTAGAAAGCCACCTTTCCATTGTAGTACGCTCGATCTCAAAAGCCACTAAAGTGTCTGAAAACAATATATTGCTATTAATAATAAAATAATTATTATATAATTATTAATAACATAATAACTTATTATAGCTTATGCTTTTACACCAAGTATTCTTGTAAACAATTTACGAAAAATAACTTATTTAATCTTCACAATCTAATTTAATCTGCACAGATAAGGAAACTGAGAAACCGCTACTGCAACCAGTAACCATGACATGGAAAACCAATTTTCAAATACAGAATGTATAGATGCAGTCACGTGCTTAATCACTCTAATGCTGTGAGAGTAGGTTTATGTAATGCAAGGGTTAGTGGGGCGGGGTGGGGGGTGGGGGCAGCGTTCTCCTTGGAGGAACACCAGGCCTGGATTCAGCTGGCCTGAGTTCTAGACCAGGCTGTTCAACACATAAAGTCTGTAGAGACACCTGCTTGAGCAATGGTTTCTTTATGGATGAAATAAAAGAGGAGGCTAGGAGTTGGAAAGCTTGTTCTTCTAGTTTTAAAGATTTGAGATTCCAAGGCTGAAACCTTAAATCTCAGTTTTACTTAAGGACCAGATCATTTTTTTATCGTTGTTTCAGATCTAGAAAGACTGATCACTTGTAGTGGAAATCAAACAGCAGCCGTTTTTCTCTCTGGTTCAGTGATCCTCAACCCATGTGACTCTGTAATAAAACAGCACTTCTTCTCTTTACAGAGAGGATTAGGCTACTTTCTAATAAGTGCAACTTCAACAAACCCAAGAAGAGCTGTGGCCGCCACCTCCCAATTCCCAGGTAGGATCAGCATTTGGATAAACAAATATTTAGAATCCTCTGATCAGCTTCCTGATTCTAAAACCACTTTTTCTTTCTATAAGATGAAGCCAAATGTCCCCTGAAAAAAGATGAGCTACAATGATGCACACATTACAATACACACTCACACACACACACGGGTATTTCCATAGGCAAGCACAGTTATAGCACTTCCACTGCCACCATTTCAGAGAACAGTTTCTCTTTTTTTAGATTTTTATTTATTTATTCATGGGAGACACAGAGAGAGAGGCAGAGACACAGGCAGAGGGAGAAGCAGGCCTCGCAGGGAGCCTGACCTGGGATTCGATCCTGGGACCCCATGATTATGCCCTGGGCCGAAGGCAGGAGCTAAACCACTGAGCCACCCAGGCATCCCTAGAGAATAATTTCTGAACGTCAATTTTTCATTGCATTTTCAAATGTAATTATAATTTCTAATAACTGAGAAACTGCCCCATTATACTTTTCCTCTCTAAAACTGATCACAAGATCCTGAAAATACTTGTTGAGCAGTTACTGTGAGTTACACGCTACTTTAAACGCTTTCAATGTATTCACTAACTTAACTCTCAAAATCGGATGAAATAGGTACTTGTAATACCCTCATTTTACAGAGAAATTAAATAATTGTGTTGTTCAGCTTCCAGGTTAAAGTGGCTGAGCTCATGGGGATCCCCGGGTGGCAGAGCAGTTTAGCGCCACCTTTGGCCCAGGGCTCCTGGAGTCCTGGAATCGAGTCTCCCCACATCGGGCTCCCTGCATGGAGCCTGCTTCTCCCTCCTCCTATGTTTCTGCCTCTCTCTCTCTCTCTCTCTCTCTCTGTCTATCATAAATAAATAAAAATAAATAAATCTAAAAAAAAAAAGTGGCTGAGCTCAGATTTGAAGCCGAGTTTATGCTAGAAAGCCCACCCTTCCCACTTACCATCTGAAGTCTCATTTTAAAATGCTGAACCCTGCACAGTAAATACTGCTGCTGCTCATACTCCTTCATTCCCAGGAACACAGTAACAAACGGCAGGTGACCAACTGCCATGCATGCTAGGTGCTACAAAAATCTTCACAGTTTACAGAAGAAATTTGCTGACTTTAAAAAATTATGTGCTGACTTTAAAAAAAATCCAAACAAAACTTGAATTGTATTTTGATTAACTGTTAAAACAGATGATCTGAAGTAAACTTCAGAGTAAATCTTCTCTCAAAAATTGCAGGAAGACTTTCTGGATGTTATTAGATCTTGATACATTTTATTTTATTTTATTTTACTTTTTTATTTTATTTTATTTTAAAGATTTTATTTATTTATTCATGAGAGACACAGGCAGAGGGAGAAGGAGGCTCCCTGCAGGGAGCCTAATGCGGGACTCGATCCCAGGACCCCGGGGTCACGACCTGAGCCGAAGGCGCGTGTTCAACCACTGAGCCACCCAGGGGCCCCTCTTGATACATTTTAAACAAGAAAAATACTCCATTTCTGAGTTCAGGTTGCTGGCCTTTGAATATTTAGATTCAAACTTGGATTAAAAACTTAGATTAACTGCAATTAAAATCTATCTGTATGTGTCTTATTTCTATAAGTATTCAAGGAACATTAAGAAGGGGCTGTCGACTTAACCATACCCAAGTTACTGTGGATTTCATAAAGCAACATTAGACACAGCACAGTTTTTTAAATCATATTACTACAGAACTAAGACATCCAAAGCCTTGATATAATCTAAGTTACTCTCTGCTATAATTATAGTTGCCTAAAAGCAAGCAGGTCAGCAACAAAAAGCAGACGCGTGTGTACACACACACACACACACACACGTACTCAGTTCAGATGCTGGTTCTACTATTTTTCAGCCTCAATTCAAAGTGTAGAAAACTACTCAGAAGATATTAGATGTTCCCTGACAGTCTGGTGTGCAAAAGAGGCGCCCTCAAGATTATAAACCAGACTGAGTTCTTTCAGAAACTGGAAGGCTAAGAGAAAGACTCTCCCCAACAAATAGTACAAAGGCAACCCAGGTCATCAAGGCAAAATCTCAAACGGCTTAATGTAACATCCAAAATGACGATCCCCAAATGCTCAGTCCCTTTGCGCCAGGACAATAGAGAGTTACCTCTACATTAACATCATTCCTCAAAATCCCAATTCCGCAGCACCTTTATACCCTCCAATATCATCCAAACCTGCCTCTCCTAGGAATTCCATGAACCAGACCTGACGGGAGGGAGTCTGAGCCAAAAATAAAAAGAGAAGAGGGTGAAAAATCACAGGAACTTAAAATGTTAGGACTCTAGCCAGGGAAATTCCTTTGGTGATCAGTCCCTATCTTCACCCTGAGACATACCTTTGAAGGGTTGAAATGATACCCTTCTTTGGCATTTCCCATACATTAAACTGACTGGAAAAAATTATCTAAAGCAATAACCCTAAGGAATAACTAAGAGAATGAAAGCAAAACCAGATTTGTAGCAAACACTCGCCTTCCACTTTCTCACACTATTTTTCTCTTTCATATTTTTTTCTCCTTCAAATGTCTACTAAACAAAAGCCAAGTCTCCCCTGAGGTTCTATGCAGTGTCACTCAATGAATAAGACCGAGAGTAACCACATCTTCTGACTCAAAGCTGAGGGTAAAAATTCATAACCCAAACTCCAGATATAGCCCTCAGCCTGCCCCTCGGACTGACTGAGTCACAGCACAAGACTGAGGAAGATTTCCACTGGGGTAAGTCTCTGTCTAAAGAGTTATGACACTCAGAGGCATTTTGACAGATAGAGCAAAAAAGTTAGATTTTTTTTTTAAGTTAGATTTTAAGAAGCAGACACGTATATAACATTCCCCATTACTTTCTCAGATACAGGTGTACAAACTGATAGAAAATTTTAATTAATAAAAAAACTTTAAATATATATGAACGTATTGCATGAGTCTAAGATTCAAAACTAGGCATTTCAAATTATAAGTCTTTGTCACAAAAAAAAAAAGTCTTTGTCACTATCTTAGCCAAAAATGTCTGGTGATTCAACTTCTAAGCAGAGGATTCAGAAGTTGACAGATCAAACTTTTTTTTTGGTATATTTTTTTAACTGGAGTTGCATTTGCCAACATAAAGCATAACAGCCAGTGCTCATCCTGTCAAGTGGCCTCCTCAGTGCCCATCACCCAGTCACCCCAGATCAAACTTTTTAATCAAAGCAAGGCCCTCAAAATACAAGGTAGGTAAATATTTACCTCTGCTTTCCTCTTCCGTTTGAATAGGAAGTAATAAATCCCCCCCCCCAACATATCTGGAATTAAAACTCTAAAATATAAGTTCACGAACTTTCAAAGTTTTCTACTTAAAGGGTCTTTCTTGCAAGGAGACTTCCCCGTTACTCTTTGCTTCGTGGAAACAGAACACAAGCTAATGAGGACGGTAGATTTTCATTTATGTGTATACATCAGTCAATAGAAGGGGAAATGATATTGGCTGCGTGTTTATGAGCTACATTAGAAATGGGAACAATAGCAGACCTTTACCGAAACAAAAATAAAATATGAGTCAACAAGATCTTTGCCAAACAGAGGTCTCAGGACAGCCTTGCTCAGTCTTCTGGGAATCCCACTCCAATAAGCACAATAAAAGCAGGACGTGCCTCATTTCCTTCAACCGTTCAACATGCCTCTCTTGGAGATGTTTGTAAATTTCCTTCCTCTAAGCATCAAGCTGGCAAACTGTCGTCATTTCTTTGGGGTAATAATATCCTGTTGATGTCTGGGTAGATCTGTTGAGTGTCCCCCTCCACATAACACATACACTTTTAATATTATTTTTCAACGCAACACAGTCAATTATTTTGCAACATATTTGAACATAGTTCAGACAAGGTATGATTTGAGCAGAACTAAGAACAGGAGATTTTAATAAAATGGTAGTTTTACTTTTGGATTTACAACCTAGAGTTAGGTAATAAAATCACTCCAACAGCATAGCATTCTCTGCTTTTGTTCAGAAACTGAAAATATTTACCTACAATAATTTGTGAATGTAAATGTTTTCATTGAGTTCCTATGCTGGGGTTTGAAAATTTCATACAGCAATAGAGCAATCTTAGCATGAAAAAACTAACTTTTCAAATGGTAACTTTTATTTTACTGGATCTACAGATTGCACTAAGCACTTTGAAAACAGAATTCTAAAAAACAAAAACAAAAACAAAAACAAAAAAACAGTTCTAAACTCATTCCAGAAGAAGTTTAAATACACTAAAAACTCAGTAGAATATAATGACTTATTTAAAACTTTTATCTAAATAAATGATTTTTTTTTTCAAAACCTACAATTTTAGTTAGACCTGAGAACAAATTTCTTGGACAATTTTTGCCTCAACTAATAATTCCAGACAAAATTACATTTCTCAGTAGTTATATGATGTAAAGAGAGAAAATTACACAGTGACAATTTTGAAAAATAATATTCAAAAAGTAAATTAAGACCAACTCTCAACTAACATAATTTGCACTTAGGAAGACATTCTGGTTCCAAAGACAGCAAAAGCTGATTTGTGAAATACTAAAAATAATTGATCATTGCTGCAAAGCACTAAATTTGGAGCTAAGCTAAATGGCATGTACCCTTCACTGCAATTTTAGGTAACACCTTATTTAGCACATGAAATAAGAATTCTGAACATGAAAAATGCCCAATGTCATAATAATCTAGAAAATACCAGTTTTTAAAAAGAAGACAATCAGATACCATTTTTCAACTACCAAGTTAATAAGATAAAAATAATGCAAATTGGCACAGCCTTTCTGGATAACAATTTGGCAAGCTATGTGAAGAGCCTTTCACCTAACAATTCCCTAAGAAACTCCTAACAATATCTTTGCAAATGAGAACAAGTATTTATGGACAAGGATGTTCAAGACAGTGGTCAACAACAGGAAACTTTAAATAAAGTATGAAAGACCTATATGATGGAATATTATACTGCTTTTAAAAGATCATGCTTCCAAAAATATTCAAGGACTGAAAAATGCTCATGGTAAAATGTTAAGTTAAAAAGCAATATATAAACTTCATATTCAGTTTTTTAAGACAAAGACCAGAATGTACACAGTCTTCAAAATACCAACATTGGCTATTTCCACAATGAGGATATATTTCTAATCAGAAAAAGTTAAATAATGTATATACTACATTAGTACATTAGTATATACCACATACTATAGTACATATATTAGTGGATATACCATATACTATGTACATTAATCTACACTATAATGTATATAATATATATATGGCATACTATATATATGTATATATACGTGTAGATCTCATAATCTATTATTCAAAATTAATTAAGATCAAGTGGGGGGTGGGAAGTATGATATATAGTTGATCAAAAAATGGCAGAAGATTAATAACTGTTGAAGCCATATGATGAATACACGGGAGTTTATTCTATTAATTTTTTTTAAGGATTTTACTTATTTATTCATGAGAGACACACAGAGAGGCAGAGACACTGGCAGAGGAAGGAGAAGCAGGCTCCACGCAGAAGCCCGATGAGGGACTCGGTCCTGGAACTCCAGGATCACGTCCTGAGCCAAAGGCAGACAACCACTGAGCCACCCAGGCATCCCTATTCACTATTCTTTCTATTTTATAGGTGTCAAAATTTTTTCAAATAAAAAGTTAAAAGAATAATTAAAAGGCATGGAAAATGTACTTAGTGTTATGAGACCAACAAATACTATAAACGTTCAGAGATGAGAAAGATCATGTCTAGAGCAGTGATTGTCATTTCTTTGAGTAACTAGCAAGGCTTCCAACAGGCAAATAAGAGCTTGAATGTAGGAGCATAATGAGCAAGATTATAGTGGGAAAAGGCAACTGGCCTTGAGCATCAGGCGAGTGGGTAAACTGGTAAAAAAAAAACCTATGGAATCTAACTGCTACACTCATGTTAGATAAAATCCCCTAACAGAGGATAAAGAGGCATCACCTTATGGATTTCAGCTAGGCTGTGATTCCTCCAATGAGTCAGCATTCTAAATATGCAAATGTTCACCTGGCATGAAGAGGATAAAAAAGCATCATTGATTATTGCAGACTTCTGGTCCCACCCTTGCTCACTGAAGTAAAACTATCCCTTTTACTGGTGGGTGATTCCTGGGTAATTCCCATGGGTTCTTTATTCTCACTGGACAAAACCTCTCTGAGATCTAGGCATGATGAAGGATGTAAGACAAAGAGCTCATTTTTTAAAAACTGTACTCATTCCTTATCCTTCCCAGCCCTCAGCCTTTTTTTTTTACATCAATAGCCCATCTCCATATAAATGTCCGATTTTGCAACACTTTAGGTACCACAATGTCTGTGTGAATGAGTCAGAATATGCATTACCAAATAGTGAGAGTCTAGTTTTCCTAACCAATATCTATTTTTGAATTTTTTTAAAATTCACATTGCTTCTTATAATTTTTCCATAAATATCTAACTATTCTCAAAGCTACCATTCAGACTACAAATGCATCCTTCAGTTTGTTAAAGAAAATTTGCATGACTTCCAAATATAAATTTGGAAAAATGCAATAAGCTTGAACGGCTATAAGATACAATTTTGTCTTCTATTAAAAAAAAAAAAAAAACCTACTTATTCCAGAAGTAATATTCAAGACACAATATTTTCTTTAAATTTTAAAACAGATTCACACATTTGATGATTTTTCCTTATATAGCACTTTCAAAAATCTTTTTATTGTCTTTGAAAATAGGCATCCATGGAAGTTTGAGGCTAGACAGCCAGCATCATGGGTAGCCCCTGTTAATACTAATTGAGTTAGCATAAACATGTAAATCCCCTTTTATAGATGCCTGGCTTTTCCTTTATCCAAGACCAAACTATAATCTGCAAAGATAAGTAAGATCTATGTTCTTGATTTGCTTTGCATGTAAATTCTTTAGCATAGATAAACTGTTGGTACGTGTTCCCCCTCTGAAAGATCAAAGATCATTCCACAAACTCCAGATCTCCCTGCTATCGTCTAGCTCTCCTCAGATTTCTGTTTCTTTGCCCCTTTGCCAATGTTCTCTGAATAGTACCAAATTAATGAATACTGACGTTCTTCATCACTATTTTGGTGGCATCCTGTAGTGACAAGGCAACAACAGGAATGTCATGGTACCACGTCTACCTCCTGATTACTGAGCGTGTGTTTGGAAATATTATGTGTGCATGCACGCACAAGACGCACACACTACACCACGCCAATCAATACCCATGGCCAATAAGAAAACCTGAAAATTAATCTAGTGAAGACGAGAAAGCGATGGCACTTAATCCAAGCAAGTCACTAAATAGAAAACTTTTAAACGCATAGTTGCTAATATCTCCCTCGAAAACTGGTTCCTAAAAGGTTCATTACGATGAAAGCCTCTTCCATGGTGAACTTTGCACCGGGCAGCCTTAGCACTGAATTTTTAATAGACAGAAGCTTTATGTAAGTGAAAAGCAGCAAACGAACAAAAGAGAAAAGCCATGGTTTGTAAAAGGGATAAATATGAAAATATACTGACACGTAAAGCAACTGATGTATTATTTACATTTTATTTGTAGTATTTATAGACTAGCACAATTTGTATGTATTAATATAATTCATACATTATCTGATACGTGCATAATGCATATGTAGTATAAGATTTGTTAACATTAACATACAGCATTAATTGAATATTAATTATGTGCCAGGCTCAATGCTAATCAATTAATAAGCAGGCTTATTTGATCTACCCCACCCTATATATTACTATAAATGCTACGTTCCTAAGGATGAAAACAAACTCAACAAGATTAAAATGTGCCTAGATTTAGAGGCAAACCATAAACCCCCACGAAAAAATTATATCTCATTTAACTCTGTGTCTCCAACACTTAGTGTAAAGAATGGCATAAATAGTGGTATAAACAAATAATAGGAGCTCAACAAACAACAGTTAAAGGACCTAGTAAAGGCAGGCAAGTAGATGAGTAGGAAGAGAACATAAGAGTATAAAACCCATGGAAAGACTTGATTCTGACCTTCAAATAAACTACAGTTCAATCAGCAAGACAAAATACTTCAGCAGGTGTGATAACTATTATGACGACACATGCCCCTGAAGATAAGAGGATAAATTGGAGGGGCAGCCAAATTAGTCTCAGGATTAAGAAATGCTCCCCAGAAGAGGTGGGCTGTGAGTCCTGAAAGACAGGAAGAGTCAGGGAAGAAGTTATGTGGTCCAGAGTACAATGCTTTAAGGACGTCAAGCAGTCGAAAGGCCAGAGCATATCAACTTGACATGTCACTGGCAACCTTAATGTGGAATTTTTGGAAAATGTGGTGGAAAAAAAACACATCAGAATAGAGTATATAGAGAGTATGACATGAAAACATCTGGTTGTGTAAAGGAAAGAACAAAATGCAGGTAGAAGAAGTTAGTCTCAAAATTGGGGGCGGGGTGGTGTTTAATTAAAGACAGGAAAGACTTAAACATATTTAAATGCTGGAGAGCCAGGAGAAAGAGGGAGTTTGGTGATTCAAGAGGAAAAGGGAAAAAGACTCATGGGGAACATACTCCTCCTCCCCATAAGTAGGAGGATAAAGATAATAGATGATACTAGCAAATTAGGCGTGGTGATTTAGAGTCAAGGTGGCTTTAAAAGAAGTTTCCATAGAATAGTGGTAGGGTGTGTGTATGTGTGTGTGTTGTGGCAGGTGTGGAGCAGGTGTGTGTGGTGTGTGTCGTGTGGTGTGTGTGTGTGGTGAGCCAGACGCTGGGCTCAATCCCACGACCCTGAGATTGGGACCTGAGCTGAAATCCAGAGTAGGAGGGACCATTTAACCAACCGGGCCTCTCAGATGCCCCAGGATTCCTGACTTTTAAATGAAGCCAATGAAGTCTGCTTGAAGTTTTTTTTTTTGTAAAACGACATGTCTGAAAGCATGGAAACTGGTTCCCAGAAAATGCTCAGTAAATTTTAGTTTAATTCTATGTAAACCTAAAACAATACACGGTCATTTTTTTTTTTAAAGAATTTTCTAATCAAAGTGAAGAGAAAGATGAAGCTTCACATTGGCTAAACCCAACCACAGAAGACAGAGAGGAAAAGTCAGATTGCATTAATTGTCAAAGGTTAGCTAGCCTCCTGGAGCACAGAGCAGGACGGGGAGCGAGCTGGAGGGCAGATGGGGAAACACAAAGCCAGCAACGCTGAGGATGAGCATCCGTACAAGGGAAGTTGTGAACGTGACTGACAGGTAAAGGTACATTGACAAAAATCTAAATTTGATTTGGTAACATGAAAAGGGTTTCATAGTCACTGCAGGACTTGTTGCTATAAATTTTACTTTTAAAGTTTATAAAATTTGAGAGAATAAAGAAATGTGTCAGTGTCCCCAACTTGTTTGTTTTGCATTTTCTGACAATTATCCAACATCTTAATAAAAAGAAATGTCACCACAGCTTCTTGAAAATGAAGATTTAGTTCCCTGTATTATGACACATTTACACACATCCAAACGTGCCACACAAAGAAGAAAAAGCATTCAACCCAAACTCAGCACATTATACTATTAGAGTGGCACGTGTCAGAGCTCCAACAGTGTCACACAAGGGGGATGGGTGTGAAAGTAAACTACAGTAGCGACATTATTCACAACTTCAAAGATTCCCAACAAGATCTACCATCTTGAAAAAGGAAGATGGGTTCCTATGCTGAGGAACCACTACTCCAGTGGTCTCAATTATCACAGCTGGGTGGTTCAGTGGCTGAGCGTCCGCCTTCAGCTCAGGTCATTGATCCCGTGGTCCTGGGATTGGAGATGGGGCTCCCCAGGGGGAGCCTGCTTCTCCCTCTGCCCAGGTCTCTGCCTCTCTGTGTGTCTCTCATGAATAAATTAATAAAATCTTTAAAGCACATGGGAGATGAAACCATCTCTGACGTACTTTAGCCAATTTGAGAAATATAAGAATACTTCTTATTTCAGGACCTGAAGAAGAAGAAAAAAAGCCCACCTTTCTAAATTCACAATTCAGAGCCTTGGCCAACCAAAAGGCAGAATGGGTCACATGTCTGCTGAACTGAGACACCCTAGGGTCTTCACATTCTTCTTGGAATTTTCTGGCTTAGGACATGTGTATCCTCATTGTCTCCTCTACAGCTAATTAGCAGCAGTCCCCACTGATGCCATAAATAAAGAACCTGAGAAAATCCAGGTAAGTGTCATTTCCCAACTACAAAGGCAAGCTGTTAAAAATACTCTACAGAAAATATAAAGTATGAACCGTGGTTACTAAATAATTGTGAAAAGAAAGAAATTAAGGGCTTCATTTCCTCCCTCTACACTTTACCAGGGAACTGAATAAATTCAGTCCAGGGCTCATGAGAGTCTTCTCATTCCCCCACCTTCCCATCCCCTAAAGATACTCCCTCCCAACAGCAAACATTCTCATAACAATTGGAAGCAACGTCATAAATGAATAATTCAAATATATCAAGTTACCTAAAGCAAATTTTTTATTTCTGACAAAGAATAATAATTTTCCTAGAGATTCTCTACCCAACGTAAAGGGCCTGATATCACAGGCATGTCTCTAGGGATCTACTCACCCTGTCAAACTTTGGCTATCAGAAAACCAAATCATTAGTCATCCCAGCATTGATAAAGAGCTATAAAATAAAGCTTGTCTATAAACACACTGAGTCACTTAAATAAAAAGCAATATGTTTCACTTTTTCAGCTATATAAATATAGACTTGTATATATAAAAACAAGCATCATCCCACATCCACATATATATGGCATGGGCATATGAGTAGGATCGATGATGTTTATAGATGTCTATATGTATTTATATAGAGATATACATAGGCTCCCAAGCAAAATGTTCCTTGTTTTTAAATTCCCTGATTTTTGTTGGTAACAGTTATTTCTTGTTAACCACATAGTAAATATGAGACTATCACATTATGTAAACCATGCAAAGCGGAGTTACATTTTTCCCTGAAGATCATATTCTGTGAATTTATAAATCAAGATACCACTTTTGAACAGGAACACGCAGTTTTAGTTACAAGCAAAGAACTGGTTAAAGAGAATCTGATCATACAAAAAAAAGCAAGAGGTAGGTTGAAGAGAAGAGCAGAGGAAAGGCTGCCATTCATCAGGTTCGAATCATAACATAATTTTCTTAGATTGCTCCAAGTTTTATCCTATTACTAGTTAACCATAAAATTTATGTAAAAACACTTCACTCTGAAATCACTGCGTTCCTTAAGCCACTATGGATTTGTGATATTTCTTCATTCAGTCTATTCTTCATAATTCAGAGTCCCAGTGTACAGTTGTGAAATATCTAGGCTGTCGGATCTTTTCCTTTGCTCAAATTTCTGATTTGGTTTCTGTACTGTGTCATAGTGACAAGGCAGTGAGGGTCAGGGAAACGGTGACACTCCTATCAGTCAGCATTGCTACTTACTAGGAATTCTGGAAGCAAGTTTATTTGGAGAGATGGAAACAGCTGGTTAACAATTTTCCCCTTGAAACAAAAATAAATGGAATTATCATTTCCTAACAATAGGTTATAACGTCATGCAAAAATTAGGACAAATCAGATTCAAGCAGGAGAGGAAGTATTTTTAGTATGGAAATAACTTTCTTGAAGCAGTTACAGTAATAAAGAAATAATGAAGTTAACTCATTACCTTAAAAGCATGTTATGTAAATGTTACCTCTCAGTGTCTAGTGAGGAATAACACTTTGATTTACATTTCATGCACTGCAATGACCTCAAATATAGCCGTCAATAAGCCTCTTTACTGCCTTGCAACACCAAAACCAAACTGCATGTTAAGTCAAATTTCATAGCATAATACCTCCTTTCTCCTACATGTATCCTCCCATCCTCTTCTCCAAGAAAACCACACCAGAACTGCTAGCTTCCTTGCATCTCTACTTTATTTCTCTAGCTTTCCCACTGAGAGTTGACTAATGAGGGCCATGTGCCTTTTGCTAAGCCATCCACCCCGCCCCCTAAAAGATGCAGGTCATTTTAACAACCCTTTTACCCTTGAGAAAGTGTGACATACACAGCATTTATCAGATACAGTCAGGTTTTTGACAATAAACATCTAGATAGAATATTTTTTTAAGATCTGAGACATCAGTATACTATCATCATCTTTCTGAAGCCTTCTGTTTTAAAGGAAGTTTCTAGAAGGCTAACTAATGGAAGAGACTGCTGCACTCCTGAACCAGTATGGCTGGATGAGCGGCTTGAGCAACATCCCTACTGTTCTCTGGTGTAGATGTCACCCAGAGCTGTCAAGTGGAAACAGCTACCATGCTCAGGGCTGGGGAAACAAAGGGAAGAGGGTAGGTTTGTAAAGCCTAGAATCCCAGGGGAGAGGCAGTGAGGAGGAAGTACCAGCAGGCTGATTTCAGAAATGTAGGGGAAAAAAAAAAAAAAAAAAGAAAACAAAGAACTGGAAACAGCTGAGGCTGCCAGGGCGATGAGGCCAGCAAGAAGGGTGAAGTCCCTTCTGGCTCCGCCAGCGTCCAGGTCTTCCCCTAGTGCCTCCTATTGGCAGAAGCTGACACGGATGCTAGTTGGAAAAGAATAAATGTAGTTTGCTCCAGCACCCTAAAGAATATAGAAGGGTGGGTTTGGAAATTACCAAAGTTCAACTTCTTTTAAAAAATGTTATGAGGGGAGAACAATCTACCAATTGAAATCTAGGTGGACATACTCTATAGATTCCAAGAAAAATCAGACTTTGAAAATAATTTTCACCTACGAAAATAAAAGTATTTTTTAAATTTTTTTTAAGATTTTATTTATTTGAGAGAGAGAGCACACACGCACACAAGCAGGAGGGAGGAGCAGGCTCCCACCTAGCAGGGAGCCCAACACGGCCCGATCCCAGGAAGCCGGGATCATGATCTAAGCCAAAGGCCACTCAAGCTCCCCCAAAAGCATATTTTAGAAAGCATTACCTTTTGATGGTTTTATAGAGTATATCTACCAATTACATGGCAAGACAAAACATGAGAGAAGAGACATAAAAGTAGATGGATAAAACACCATCAAAAAAGTAAAACTGTTGAGAAAATTAAAATCTGCATAAAATTGCAGAAAATATGTCAGCATGAAGATGATAAACTTGAAAAGTTCTCTTGGAATAGAAAGAAAAGAAACAAGAGATAATAATTATGAAAGATGCAGCCCTGAAGTCTGAGATGGAAAATCTATCGTGAACACATAGCCATCATGAACAATTAGGCATGAAAAATGGCAGAAATATCATTTTGGGGGTAAGAATTTTTTTTTTTTTTTCATTTTGGGGGTAAGAATTTAACACATCTGTCTAGGTCCACAAAAGATCCAGTTAAGTTAAAATATTTAAAAATTTAAAAAGCAAATTAAACTGTACATTACAGAGAGTAACTTTCCTTTTCAAATATCCACTGAAGATTTCCCCAAATCATTTATTAAGACACAAAAACAGTGTGATCAATTTTAAAAAGAAACCATACTATTTCTTTACTGGCCACGCTGCAATAAACCTAGAAATCAGTTATGAACACTTTAAAGGCCAAAGATGATCATCTATTAGCAATACAAGTGACATCCCAAATTAGTTGTTATTTTAAAAGGAAAACAAAGCTAATAAGTCTTAGGAAACCATTAACAATGAGAATATTAGGTATCAGTATAATATTTTATATCAACAAAACATATTGGATGCAGCCAAATTTATAGTCTGGTACAAATTCATAATCTGGAAAATAAAAGTAATGAAAGAACTTAACTAAAAAGCCAACTCAAGGAAAATGACTTCTATTAAATGGGCCCCAGAAAACCAAAAGAATAATGAGCTCTAAAAATACGGTAATAAACTAGAAAACAGGAAAACTAGACTAGTTAAATAAATCCACGAAACAAAAATCCACATATCTCTGACAGAAATCAATTTTTAAAAAGCGTAAATATAAAAATTGAAAGTACGAAGATTATATAACCATAAACAAAAGCTAAATTATCTAAAATTACATAAGTATCTGTGTGTATGATTAAAGGCCACCAGACAACACAATCCACCGTTCTGGAGGTTAACTACTTAAAGAGAATTTTTATTTTCACCTTTTTATTTTTCATTATTTGTGAAATGTTCCACAACGTACATGTATCTCCTTCAAAGAAACATGTTTGTATTTTTGAAAAATGGCCTGAGGGGAAAGAATTTTTCTGTGATACTCTTGCCAGATTAATAAAATTTCAGTTCACCTAAATGTAAAATGGCAAACACCATCATTACTCCAACTGTTATAGGACCACAACTAGTCTGTTCTTCTCATAAAGCTCTGAAAATTTACACTTAAATATTCATTGGAAATGTAAAAGACATCAGTGAAATCAATTTTATAACAGCAGTTTAATAATGTTTAATGACGATATAAAACAAAATAGACATACTATTTTACTGCCCCGACAGAAAGACCCCAGTGAAGTTCTGTGATAGGAGATTGAGCACATATTTAAAAACGATGATCAATCCTCTATAAAATATGTAGAACTGGCATCTCTTCTACTAGATCATGTCCTGTTGGTCCTGCAAGATTCACAGATATATTACTACATTTGATATCTATTAATATTAATATTAATATTAATCAGTTGGAGTGATAGCAAAACTCTTGTATTTGCACTGAGTTTACTATTCTCCAAAATGCTTTCAGGTATATTGCCTAATTCAATTTTTGTAAAAAAACAAAAGCAACTACGAGTTCAAGAGGGCAGAAGTAGAGAAATAACGTACTCTTCAGCCATCCACGCTTGCCATTGTGTTCCATATGAAATTAAAGACGTCCTGCTAATCATTTGTAGACAGTCGCCAAATGAGCTTTTCACGGTCAGGAAGACTTGTTATTGATCAGAGTGTATCTGATACATCTGTGTGACGTAAAAAGGCAGCCCCCCCTCACCGCCACAAGATAAAAACCTATTGAGGAAGGACTATCACAAGAAGTGTGTTAACCATCCCTTGGGCTAGATCTGGCTCTCAGCTGGATTTCACAGACCCCAAGCAGTACCGTGGTGGTCATTTGGCAACTCGAAGGCAGAGAATAATTTCCCATCTGGTGTGCTGCTCTGAGTATCCCATTCAAGGACTAGTCTCTAAAAGTTTAAGAATAAAAAGTAACCAAAGACCTGGGAACAATGGTCAATTATCTAATTAGCATTTCAAAAGGCAGTGATAAAAAGGAATAATACTCTGAGGCCCACTACTCAAATGAACAGCTGTGTGTGACAAGATCAGTTAATTAAGGCTTCAGAACTTTTCCAGCCCATCTCCTTTCACCTTTCTGGTCCCTTCTTTCTTTCTCCTCCTTTTCCAGGGTTCTCCTTTCACCTCCCCCTTCCTACCTGTAAGTGTGAGGGTGGCTTTACCTTTCTTCTCCATATCTGCCCTATTGCTCTTCCTCTCCTCTCTTTACTCTTTTCCTCTATTTCCCCCTTAATTTGCTACAGAAAGCCAGCCTTCTTAACCTTTATGTCAGATTTAGGTACAGTTTTAAATGATCTCTTGTGTTTTCTAAATAAAGTTTTACACGCTCTGATCAACTCCAAATCGAGTTTACATTTTAAATCTGTACTTAAAAACACACACACACACAATTAAATGACATTGTTTTTTTGGGTTTTTTTTTTGACATTGCTTTTTTTACTTCCATGTAACCTTTGGTTGACTGATTTTTCTTCTGATGGTCAATGAATGACCCTCTATTAAAGAAAATCTTTTTAACCATATTGGAGAAATATACATTCTAAATTAAAGACTGTAGGTGAAATTCCTAATTCCTCAATTTTACTTTGCTTTTTAGTAATAGGGAAAAGTAAATTTGAGGGTCAAATTTATAGTAGAAACCTGAAATGCATTATCTTACTTAATTACCAATACAACCCTGCAAAATATCTATAATTAGTCCCACTCTATAGATTAGAAAATTATGCATGGTAAAGTTAAATAACTGCATTAAGTCCTGAGTCTCAAACCAACTATTGTTGGCACCAGAGGCCAAAGAGCCCCTACCCTCTGTTACCTCCCTATTAAAATATGTGATTAAAAATGCTAAAACCAGTTAGATTAACAACCCAATTCCCAGATCACTGGTCCAAAGCTTGTACACATAGTAAACAACCCTCATGTATACAGAGATGGAAGCTCCATTCATCATTGCTTGCCCTCAGTACTGAATCCACACAGTCTGGGAGCTTCGCACTACTATGAGATTTACCCCAATTTCATGGAGGAACAATGAGAAATGAGAAAAGAGACAATAAGCTGATGGTCCTTATTGTTGATAATAATTCTCTTCAAACACGCTTCCCTGGAGGTACTGGGAAACCACTGTCAAGGCCCCTGAGCCCTGGATACTGGCATTGACATCATGTAGCCATTCATAACACCATTAAACCTATTTTTGTCAACCAGCTATACAATATTTTTGTGTTATCAGTAGCCCCATCCTATCTTTGGAGTTCCACTGGACTCAACAGTGTACCTATAGACCCACAAAGGAAAAAGAAATGTGCTACACTTCAGGCAGCACCAACAAAAAATTCACTTTATTGTACACATCACTCTTGTCTAACGTGGGATCTGGCTGGTGGTGAAGGTTGCTATGCCTTCTCATGCTTGGAGCTCACGTCTCCTCTTACACAGCGTGGGGCCAGATTGGTCTTAGGTATTTGCCTATGGAAGGTCGAGGAAATGTTCTAATTATACAGAGGAACTAGGCATTTCGATCTAAAACCCTTGAAGCAAGTCAGAGAAAAGTTTTCATGGAGCCTTGTGCCTCTTTCACTGCTCTGAGGCGCTCTGAGCTTTCACATTAATCACAAACAGGCCAATGGGGGAGCCACAACTAACCCTGAACCTGGATCTTGATCATTCTTCCATGAGAGTGTGCCTTAACATTAGGTCACTGAATCTTCTTGAGAACCTAAGAAATTCTATAGACACTCTCCCCAAAACCTAAAGGCGCACATATATTCAGGGACCCTTCCCCTTGGCTCCATGAACCCCAAATCAAGAATTCTGCTCCAGACTCAATCCACCAAGACGCTAGAACCAAACTAACCCAGGGAGTCTCAACAAATGCATTTCACCTGAGAAGCCTAGGCAAGATAAAACTGTACACCCCCAACACAAGGTTTTCTATTAAAAAAAAAAAAAAAAAAGTAGAGAAAAGAGGAACTGAGGGGGAAGTGGCTAACTCAGGTACATGTCTCCCCTTGCCAACTAGGCTGCCAAGTCACCACTGACATCCCCTCACTAACATCAACCTGTCAGGCAGTGTTGATGCTGTAACCCGCACTACCTTCCCATCCACATCTTTAAAACTGCAATGGCAGATTTACCACTGTCCTGCTGGGTCATACGGAGGTTCATCTAAATCAGATGAACAAAGATTAACAGGGCCTGTAACAGCAAGAGAATCTGCAAGGATCTCTGTTCTGTCATAAAGTCAAGACACAATTGTTTTCTCTCCAGAAAGAAAATTGGTGAGAAATTGTTTACATGAATACAAACAAATTCCTTCAAAGAATGGGAAGTATTGAGGCAGCAAATATCAGATTCATATCTCTGGTTCTTCTGAGACCTATAAACACCATCAATGGGTGGAATTTAGCATTCTGGATAGCCTGGTGCAAATTCAACCAGATGATACTGCAAACACACAGCGTACGCATGAGGTTATTTGTTTTCTCTAAATATTCAGGGTACCAGCGATTAAAAAACACAATGCAATGCACATTCATAAGCATTCGATAAATACAGGCTAAGTGAACAAAATTCACACATTACTGAGGTTCTTCTGGGGAAACAGAGGTGAATCCAATTTGAAAATCTAAAAACTTTTTACAGCGCCCTTCCCTAAGATTTCCAAGTGGCAAACAAACAAACCACCAATAATGAGAGCAAAATGTATTTTCTGTTATAAAAATGTTAAGTATAGACACACCCTCAGTGTAAATCAACAGCACTGAACCTGAACTAATTAAGCTCCCACAGACCACAGCCAATTTAGCAGCAAGCATGAAGAAGAGCTAAGATATTTGTACCTGCTTAAAGGTAACCTTGAAACTATTTTGCTGAATCTTTAGAATTTTTTTTTCAAAAAAAAAAAACCAAAGGTGTATGACCATATGATTCTAATTAGTAGAGAGCAAGAGGGCTGAAACTGAAAAATCTGTCACATGAGACTGCTACTTCTCCTTCCACTGTCGTTCCAACAGCGAAGAACTCTTTTCCCCATGATCTGTAAGATGCGTGATACTCTGCACACACTTGAAAAATAAACGCATTGGAAGATGGTTGTTACTAAGATTTTAGGGACATAACATTTGGTGAGTAACTTGGTATGGGTAAGAAAGACAGCTTCATCTAATAAAAAAGAAGTCTAGAATTGTATTCTTCTATTACGTACACCCATTTAGAACCAACGCCATAACCCAATCCATTCCTATCTAGTCAACAGCCCAGAGGTGACGTATAATACACTACACACTTGCACAGTCAATAACTCTGGTCATACACTGGAATAAAACTGTGTTCTAACCAATGACTGTTCTTAAATTAGTGGTAATTTTTTTGATCCTCCTGAGTATAAGATGTATTAAGAGCACATTTTTTGCCAAGACGCAAAAGCAAAAATATACATAAGCTACAAATTTGGATCTGTGCACATCTAATGACCAGGATTCCATGGAAATTTGACAACAGCAAAAATAGTAAACATAATTAGCTGATGCATCAGTGTCAGGGAAAAGGAATACTTCTAACTCTCAGCTAAATTTCTCCAAGAATTTACATTTCCTCACTACAGACTGACTTGAGATTCCAGAAAGAGCCTCAATTATTAATATGTGTTCCTTTGTTGCTGTTCTTAGTGCCTTTTCAACATTTCTTTTTTTGTTGTTGGTTTTGATGTTCTTGTTGCAGTTAAAACCTGTTCCTTGAATATAAACAAAGAGAACTCTTTAGAAAGTCAGAGGCATTTAAAACTAAACGCCTTATTCTTCAGAGACTTTTGATTTTGTTCCTGGTAAAATATTTAGCTCCCAGAGGACTCCAGGAGAGCTACGGAGTTGAGATTTTCTCAACATCTCAGGAGTAAACAGTTCCATCTTTCATTTTTACCACGACATTTCACCTTTCCTGAAATATAGTGTGAATCATTTTAATCTGTAACTTCTTTTCTTTCTCTACAGAGACAGGGGCAGGTGGGCAATGAGGTCCTAACCATTGCATAACTTCTTCCTATTAGCCCTCACTAGTTACACCATGTAATCGAGTTACTTATACATCAGATTCCTTTTTTAAATAAATGGAATGATAGAGTTAGCGTTTATTGTTTTTTAGATCAACTTTCAAGGCAATCTTACCTAGATCTACTTCCTGCTGAGCGAAATCTCTGCAGGGACTCTGTGAGTCACATTCTCACTGACACTGGGAAGGAAAAACATGAACAACTCTGCGATGGCTACACGAACACATTTCTAAAGGGAAGCAAATTGCCAGTGTTTACCCCTGAATGGAGAGGAGTGAGGGGACTGTCACCAGGGCACCAGGAGGAGGATGTGGGACACTCTAAATACCTACAACATCTGACAGTCCTCAACGCTGCCATGACTGCAGGTTGTTCTGTGACACTCCTCCAGGGGCACATATTCTAGAACTCAGGCTTGCAAAAGAACATATCTACAGAGTTTCAGGTTGCCAAGCACCCGGGCAGGGAGACTGCTGTTTCTGACACGTTACGTTAATTTCTGGAGAACAAAAGGTTCAAACGTGACTCCTCCAAGAATAGCAACCACTAGGCAGCTCAGAAAGATTGAGTAACGGGTTAGGGCAAAATGGTCTGCCAGGAAGAGGCAAAAACTTTCTCGTGAAGATATTAAAGAATTTTGCACCCAGTACTCCACAGAAATTGAAAAGGAACCGTGGGGATGTTACAAAGGCACGCAGCGAAAAGCAGCATTGAAACAGGTGATGGGAAGGAGAAAGTCTATTCTGAATCACAACTATGCTGTGCATCTTGGCTCCGTGCACTTTGGGTTTATTTGCACACTCTTTTTAGAAAGAGTGGGGGTTGGGGATCCAAAGCGGATGAAAGAGTTATTTATGAACAGACGGGACACCAGGATGGGGTGGTTAGAAAGCCTTGGAGGAGTGTCTGGACTTGTGGATAAAGGCAGAAGCAGACATATGGGGAAATCTATATAGAAGAAACAGAGAGAGTGAGGAAGAGGCTAAAACAGGCAGATGGCTGGACTGTAAAGGAATAGCATTATGCGGGGGCTCTAAAGAAAGGGAGATGGCCCTGGGAGGGGGGATAGCTAAGGGAAAAAGAGGGTCAGGAGGTGACTGCTTGGAAAGTTTTTTAGAAGTTGCAGAAATTAGATATGGATAAAAATATTTTTTTTAAATATATGTAAGAGCCAGGAGGGAAGTAAAGCAAAATGAAAAAGATATCCATTAAAAAAAAAAAATCCGTGAAAAGTGTTCAAAATTAACAGCAAATAGTTTTTACAGAAGCATGAAGAAATTATCGCTAATAAAAACTGAAGATGTAGGGAAGGGCCCTCCTGAAACAGACCTTCTATGAAACCACCACTAGACTGCAAATGATACTCACTGTCCAAATTTTTTTACTGCATTTCTGAGGCACAGTAAGTACTTTCTGAGCACAGTAAGTACTTTCTCTACAGGTTTCTTGTGCCACTCACCATGCTGGATAATAAGTACTTTCACTCCTGAGGCCAGGAACTGTGTCTTACTGATCTTTTTATTCTCAGCATTTAGCAGTATAGTTGGCATCAGAAAAGGACTCAGTAAGTAAAAAAATGGAGGAAGGAGAACAATGAAAAGTTACTTTACGAGTCCCAACAAAAATAGCAAATAGAACGAAGCTTTCTAAATCAGGGTTTTGGAATTTACAGTCAGAAATACAGATACACACACACACACACGCGCATGCACGCGTACCTGATGGGTAACGTATTAAGATAATTTTTCTACTGACGTGGCCACTACTATGTTGTGAGCAGCAATATATCAGAGCTAATATTCATCAACTCAACATAATCAATAATCATCACTTATTAAACGGTGTCTGAATTCTCCCCCCTATCATATGAATGACTCCAGTCTTCATTGGGTGGGTAGGGACCTCAGTAGAGCCTAGAAAAATCATAAATTGTGTTTGGCTGTGTTCCACCTTTGAAGATTTATTATCGAGTTCATTAGTGTTTAAGAATAAAATCCTCTCAAGACAACTAAAACAAGCATACTTTGCTTCATCTGATGAACATCAGACATGACCAATCAATACTATAGTCAAACAGAAAGTATAATATGGCGCACTTGTTTAGGAAAAAAGAATTATTTCCTCTCCCGATTAAGTGGAAAACCAACCATCGGTAATATAAAGCTTGCATAGGACAACCATGTATCAAATTTATATTTCATTAAATAGAGTTTGCCCTCAATGAATGACTTCAATGTTGGGATTTATACCACTAATAAAGTCAAACAAATAAGAAAGTACTTAGGAGTAAACAAAGGAAGTGGGTCATTTTGGGCAATGTAAGGTCTACATGCTTCAAGCCCACGGTATTATTTCCAAAACGAATCACCCAGCTTATCATTCTTGAGGAGAGTCTCCAACAAACGTCAACTCTAACGATGTGATTAAAATGGATTGAGGAGCTAATAATCATCACCATCACACATTCTCATCATCGAAATGCCATGGCTAGATCTAGGTTCCTAAACCTCAGGAACTCTCAACTTGCTAATTACACCAGCCTCTAAGAGGCTGTGTAAGGGGGTGCCTTTAGTTGCTCTTCCTAACCAAACTCTTGCAAATTAAACCCAGAACACAAGGGAGGTGATTTCTTTGGGAGGACTGGTGGCCAAGGAAGGCTGGAAGACCAAGGAAGATAGAAAATCATAATGTGGCCACCTCTGATAAGTGCTGCTGCCCACAGCATACGGA
Organism: Canis aureus; assembly: GCF_053574225.1. Lineage (NCBI taxonomy): Eukaryota > Metazoa > Chordata > Mammalia > Carnivora > Canidae > Canis > Canis aureus. Next base: position 20,527,119 of record NC_135611.1, on the reverse strand, counting down.
TATGTGTCCAATTCTGTCTTTAGTTTGATATATATATATAGGCTATAAACAAGGGAGGAATCTAAGTACAGCTGAGTCCCTCACACTGCAGTCTCGCAGAAGAGGCAATGCCAGCTTAGAGTGCAAGCTGCCCAGGGCGCCTGGATGGCTCAGTTAGGCATCTGACTCTTGGTTTCAGCTGAGGTCCTAATCTCAGGTGTCATGGGATGGAGTCCTGCGTCGACCCTGTGCTCAGCACAGTCTGAGACTTTCTGTCTCTGCTCCTCCCCCTACTCATGCTTACTCTCTCTCCCCCCCCCCCTCTCTCAAATAAATAAATAAAATCTTTTAAAAAAAAAAGTGCAAGGTGTCCTTAAAGACCCTTTGGATCTATGGCTCTATGATTCTATTTCTATACTCTGAGTTCTACTTGGAAGAGGCAAACACTCTCCCCTTTTTCCTTCAAAGAGTCCACAGAAATGCAATGACCAAAGATGGTCACAAATTTTCCACAAATTTTCCACAAATTTCCACTATTTTCCACAAATCTAGTGGTAAGAGCGCTGAATTCTAATTTAGGTTCCAGCCACAAAAACTAGTGAGCATGTCTCTAAAAGACATGTGCCTTAACTCCTTTATCTGTCAAATGGATATACAGTAACTGCTTTCTAATGCAGATGTAGATAAGGATAAAATATGGGGAAAAAAATAGGAAATCATTGAGTCCGTGAATGTCCCTTCCCATCCTACCATCTAGCAAGTGGCACAACTGAACAAGATGAAGAAAAAACGCCAGCAGGACTAGATGTCTATCTTTAATAAACTTCATTTTCAAATATAAGACAAGAAACATCCATGATTTAAGTCTGCCCATCAACAACCTCAAGAAAAGCTGCACTCTAAACCAGCCTCCCCAGGAAGCCCACGGCCACAGGGCATGCGACCCCCACCCCTCATCATTATTAAACACAGGCCCAGGTAAAGCACTCTGGCTTCTATCAAAGGGCACATCAAAGAGCAAATATGTACCCTCACATGTTTAGGATTGCTATAAAACCTGAAAATGCAAGATCAATGCAACAGACCACAGGGACCCATAAAGCCCAAAGGAAACCAGAGAGGGCAGGGGTCTCCCCAGTTAATGTTATCCCAAGAAGGTGTGTTCTCTGGGTGCACAGCTGGACCCCATTAGAGCCTCTCCAGCTGCTCTCAAGATCACCCAGCAGCCTCAGCCCCCAAAAGCTGCAAGTCTGAACTGGAAATTCATGAGAAAGTATCTTCAAAGATAAGTTCCTAGACCTTCTGCAACCCTTGCTGACTTTTCCACAAGGAAACATTTAACAAAAATGTAACTTTGAATCTCCAGGTACACAGTGCCTCAGCCCAACACACAAAAATAGCGCGAACATCATTTTTTAAACGGTGAGGGTTCATAACTTCCTGCGGAACTCACAATCTTCTGTTCTCTCAAAGGAGTCTAAGACTACTCTTCATCAACATAGCTCTGTCTTCTTCCTCAGTGCTGTTCCACTTTTGAATGTCTCATTCCTCCTGCTTCATTTCTTTGTTCTTCGTTTTTTAACGAAATTTGCTGGGCACCTACTCTGTGTGCCAGGCATTGAGGATGCGTAATGGGGGGCTGGGCCCTTGTGGAACTCCCGTGGTGGGGGTGGAAGGGAGAGAAGAACAGGGACACGCAATGAAGGAATGCACAAGCAGGTCAGGTAGTTGAGTGCCATGAAGAGAGATGCAGCAGTGAGGGTGTTGTGAATGCTTTCCTGGGCAGGGACATGTACCCTAGGGAGTGACAGGATGTCCCCAGAAGGGATGGAAGCCGTGGAAAGCGGTGGAGGAACTGAGAAGTCTCTCCACTTCTTGGTCAGACACTCCCCAGGAAAGAGAAAGCTTGGGTTTCTGTCGGCTCCAGTGTCACCCAGACTTCCCTGCTCTATGAAGACAGAGACAGTAGAGAAGGAGGCGGGATTTAAAAGTGAGTAGCTGCCCTCTGTCCTTCGGCACCCCCACTTGTTCTTTGAGTGAGCAAATTAGGACTCTTCTCAAATTAAATTTCAGTTTAAAAAGCTTTTTCTGTAAGACTGTGACATCTATCATATCTATGGCTTTTAGAATATCAGGACATGAACCTCAAATGCATATTGCTAAGTAAAAGAAGCCAATCTGAAAAGGCTACGTACTGTAGGATTCCAACTACACGACATTCTGGAAAAGGCAAAGCTGTGGAGACAATACAAAGATCAGTGATTGCCGGCAGGGAAGTGGAGAGGGGCGGGCAGTGCACAGAGGATTTTTAGAGCGGTGAAAATATTCTTTATGATATTATGATGATGGATTCATGTCATTACACATTTGTCCAATCCCACAGAACATTCAACCCCAAGAATGAACCTTAACACAAACTAGAAACTTGGGGGGGATTATGTTGTGTCAATGTAGGTTCATCCTCAATTACAAATGTGGCAGCCCGGTGAGTGATGTCAACCGCAGGGGGAAGCAGTGCACGTGGGAGGTAGGGGGCACATGGAAGATCTCTGTACCCTCCTTTCACTTTTGTCGTGAACTTAAAACCACTATAAAAATTTTAAATCTTAAAACAACTGGGGCCCTGGGTGGCTCAGTTGCTTGAGAGCCAGACTGTTGGTTTTGGCTCAGGTCCTGATCTCAGGGTTGTGAGATCGAGCCCCGCTGGGGCTCCACATTCATCGGGGAGTCTTCTTTCCCTCTCCTTCTTCCTCAGCCGCTCCCCCACCCTCTCTCCCTCAAATAAATAAATGAATCTTTTAATTCTTTAAAGATTTTTATTTATCTATTTGAGAGAGCGAGCATGGGGGAGGGAGGAGGCAGGCAGAGGGAGAGGCAGAAGCAGACTTCTTTTGAGCAGAGAGCTCCATGTGGAGCTCGATCCCAGGACCTGAGCCAAAGGCAGACACTTAACCGACTGAGCCACCCAGAAACCCTTAACTGAATCTTTTAAAAAGCCATGATGTTGCTCTAGATTCCACTACATTCCTGTGAGCACATGAACATCATGACACAGTGGAGAATGGCTGTAAAAACTCTGCGGTATGCCAGTCTAGGGTGTCTCGTCCGTTCTCAGAACAAATGTGCACGAGCAATTCTTACCCTCACTATACAGACGAGAAAACAGAGGCTCTAGTTCCTTTCTTCATGCTCTGCTGTACTCTCCATAAAGAGACTTCACCATAGCTAACACCTCCTGGCTAACAACAAGGTTATAATCTTCACTGAGACTGTCAACAACACCACACTTCATGCAAAACTGGTCCTCGTTCTCCTCTAGGAATAGTCTTGATGTCCAGCATTTCAGGGCTGGTGCTCTGGATTCTTCAACTTCTGTGTGATCTCTACTGGCATTATTTAAGCCACGATTAACAAACTCCAACAGTGCATGAAGATACAAGGTCTGCCATGAATTTTCAAAGGGGGGCAGAGGGGGAAATCTTAGCAGTCTACAATGAATCCAAATTCTCCACTAAAATGGAAAAATTTGAGTGTAGAGGCCATTTGTCACTTAGTTAAGACATAAGCAACAGAAAAAGAAAGGGAAAGATGTACGCATACATTTTCAAAACTTCTCTGTTAGAAACAAAAGTAATACACATTCTTTATTATTGACTTAGTCGAAGGAAAGAAAAAAACTGTAATACTACAAAACCTCAAAGATCAGGTTTTTTTATTATTTTATGTCCATGAACCTTATTACATCAATTGAGAACAGTAACAATAAAATATGTATTTTCTTAGAGGCAAATCCTAAAAAAAGAGATGAAATCATCTCCTTTTGTGCTAGACACAAACTCATTGAAGCAGAAATAAATATGGAACAGAAAAATGACAAAAATACAAAGTTTATGCCTTGGTTCAATTAATAGGTATAGAGCTAAACAAATTACCAGTTGAAGGCATTCTATGAGTTTCAGCATTAAAAAATCAGAAGAAAAATGCCTATAAAACAACATGCACCTGGTCTTGATAGTAGAATCCACAGCAATTTCCAGAAAGTAATATTTTACATCTGGAAACGGTCCAATGACAAATGAGAACAAACCAGTAAATCCATAAAAGGATCTTAGTGAAGCTTATATTTTTAAAAAATGTGTTTCTACTTTCTAGATCTAAGATACATTCTACATAAAACTATAATTCATACTTTTTAGCAGATTAATCTGGCCCTGATGTAAAATATTAAAGTCATTATTTCTGGTTATCTTTATTATGTTTCAAGTACTCCCTAGACTTTAAAGTTATAAAGCTTTTATTAGCAAATACATAGAAGTAACATCAACAGTAATATTTTGTTATGTTTCTCGTATCATGATCTGCAAAGATCTCAGAACATTTAAACTGTTAATAAGTCCACTTTTTCCTTTCTGTGAAATACAGAAAAAAATACTAGTCTTGAAAGTTCTAAAAATTTAATTCCTTCAATATTCAAAAATGTGTTCTCACATAACAACAGTAGGAGTTGGGGGGGGCAAAAGAGGGGACAATCAGCTCTGAACACCTCTTTTCAGCTTCAGGCCATGAAACCATAGCTCTACAGGAACCAATCTATAACAGAATGATCATGAATATAATTACAGTAACCTAGTGCCACCCTAAACATATGAAGACTTTCAAAAACTAGTGACTTTGCAAAAGCAGAATTGTAGCCAACACAATTACCCAGAAACAAGTATCAGCAAATATAAAATTGATAGTTATTAGAATGCTGCCCCACTGTGTAAGACACTTTGACAGAATGCTATGTTTGAGTCATTATTATTGGAATTACCACAAGACAGATTTACAAAGATGGAACATATAAACAATAAATAAATATTTTCAAATTTCTGGGGTGTCTCTATTTTGAGATTCGTTGCTGGTACAATTGAAAAAATGTGGACAAAGAGCATTTTTTCCTTCTGTCTCCCATCATACTTCTAAAAGTACTTTTTGTTTTGTGACTTGAAAGCCTTGAAGAAAAAGCAGATTACTATGCTATCACTTTTTTGGGGGAAAAAAAACGAAAACAAGTGTTCTAGCATTCTGGCCACACTACCTTCCTTTCTCAACTGTTTCCTTCCTCTTTTGCCTAGTATTTTGAATTATGTTCTGTTGATAATAGGAGATTCTAATTCCCCTGAAATAGGACACGAGCATGCACGTATGTATGTACGTATGTGCCAAGGAATGGGTTATTTTTCTTAGTTGCATTGGCCAAGGATCTTACAGAATTTGAAGTTCTCACAGCTAAGAAGCCATTTTTGGAGAGGCTGCTGTGCATTTTGTCCCTCACAGGACAGGCTCCTGAGGTCTACATAAGCAACTCCACTTTGCCTCCCATGTAGCCAGGAGTGATGGACAGATCTTAATTCAAGAGAATATGCTGCTCCAGCAGGACACAGAGACCTATCCAGGTAATGGTTAACTTGACAGTGGGCCCTCATCTGTCTGGATTTGGAGGGCAGACACGTATCTTTAGTTTAAATGAAGAGAAAAAGGGCAAATGTGTTAGGAGTGATTGTGTTGCCACTTGCCCCTTTAATTTGCATCACTGGTAAATGAGTATGCTATCATTTGCCTCTGCTTTGCTTCACAGATGTCTACGATAAAATCAATGTGAAATGCACTCTGGCAGTCTTTTCAGCCAAACCACAATATTGAACGTAGCTCTAAAATATAATTCACAAGTGGCCTTTCCCTCTTAGACCCTTTTACTGGTTGGGAACATTTGTCCTAATAGGGCAAGGCCTTCCTTTTAAATAGATTGATATTTATCTTTATTATTTGGATATATTAAAACATGGTCTAACAAACAAGTCTGAATATAACACCATAGCTGGTGCCTGAGCCAGGAGGCTGTCCAGTAGGAAGGTCTTGAAAGGATTTCTTTGGTCTCTAGAGGAATGGATTCCAGATAAAGAGTCAAACTGTCCAGGTTTGCCCTGGACTTTTAGTGTTGTTTATCATATTGATATGCCAGTGTCTTTCCCCAAATACTAAATTCAAATGAAGCAACAGAAAAATTATGGCAATATGAGGCATATATGATACAGTGATCCTTTGCCAAAAACAAATGTAAAAATGGACAACAAATTCATTTTCCGTATCTTCTCTAGATAGTTATATATCTATCTAAGAAGACTATAGACAGATTTCACAGATTAAAATGAGAGAATGAAGGTTCAATATTTTGGACAGAAACTCTCCAGATTCAGGGGCCATTTCATACTACATTCAGAAGTAGAAAGCAAACATCCATAATAATTGAGCTTAGAAATGAAAGGGGTCTTTTAATTTCAGCAATATAGTGGTCAGAGATTATGCACTCCTGCTGAAACACACACACACACACACGCACGCAATTCCAGATAAAATATAATAGTGGAAAAAAGTTAAATACATACCCAAACTCAAAAGAAATAAGATTCCTAGAGGTAATTCACAGCCTGAATGGAAAACACATAACTGGAAACTTTAACAGATCTATGGGCTCTGAGGGATAAGGGCTGGACTTTTAATGCCCACTAAGAAACAGGTCCTACACAAAGCCAAAGATTTGGAAAGGTTGCTAACTCCCAAGTCATTGATTCAGGGAAGTGGCAAGAAAACATAGTTCTGGCAAGGCTCTGGAAGGCAAAAAGAGAGTTGCCTATGAGTAATCAAACCTCTAAACATTTTCCATATGTAGCTGCAAAATCTAAATTTATACTATTTGCATAGTTTGGGAACCCCAAGCCATAAAATTAGTGTAAAAACTGATCCTAGACCAATGTAACTCCTGGGAAACTGACAGAAGGTAACATAAAACCACTTTGTAGGAGCTCCCATAACCCAGAGCACACAGAACTTCCAAAGAAAAAGAACACCACCCCCGATGAAGTTGAGCTCACAATCAAAGATTAGAAACATATGCAAAGCAATCCACTGTAGAAGAGTCCACAGACACAAGATAGAAGATTAGCACCCCAAGATCTTGACAAATACAATAATTCGAAAGAGACTAAGCAAACAAATGTACTTAAAATATTAGTAGAGACAAAAGAAGGAAAAGAAATCACAATAAAAGGGCAAGTTTGAAATGGAACCAACTAGAACACCAAAAAAATATAGCTATTGAAATTAGGAAAACAGATTTTGGGTTAAACAGCAGATTAGATGCAATGAAAGCTAATTTAATGAAAAAAATAGAAGAAATTATGCAGAAATCATCCATTCATTCAACAAACACTTCTGTTGTACATTGTGCATCCATTCTGAGTGAGTCACTCTAGTAAAAATTTGGTTTGTATTATTGAACAACAACAACAAAAACTTTGATCCTAGTAGAGCTTATATTTTAGTGGATGAAATAAAAAGGTAAAAATGAGAGAAAATATAAGACAGATATCAAGGGACACAGTATAGAATGAAAAGTTCCACAAACCTTCTAAGAGTTCCATTAAGGAAACAGAGAGAATATAGAAGAGTTGATATACAAAATTATTAGTTGAGATATTTTCAGAATTTTTGAAAGATAGCAAAATCAGCACATTGAAGCAGAATAAATAAATTTAAAAATAGATGTGGACACATCACAGAAAATCTTTAGGTACCTAAAACAGAACATCTCAAAAATAGATAATAATTTTTTTCACTAAATAATCATTATATATTGTCCAAGAATAAATGAATGTTCAACCCAATGTAATTGTTTAGATGACATCTCTTTTGACTTGTTACAAAGATCTTTACTTATTTGCAGGTCTTCATTACTGAGAAATGTTCTTTTTTTTTTTTCCTTTGGTGTTTTGTTGTATTTTTGTGTATTTTTATACCAGTCCCCTAGTATGCCTGACCAAGAGTTTAACTATATTTTCTGAGAAATTATAAAAGCCATTGTTACTACATTTTTACAACAAGTTAGAGAAGTTCCTTACATATGAATTTATTATTCCTAGATAGATAGGCAAGTAGCTATCTAAATAAATCAACAAATAGGTTCCTGTTCCACAAGCATTAAAACTGAGACATATACAAATCTCACAATTTGGGCACCTGGGTGGCTCAGTGGTTGAGCATCCGCCTTTGGCTCAGGGTGTGAGCCAGGGTCCTGGGATCGAGTCCCACACTGGGCTCACCATGGGGAACCTGCCTCTCCCTCTGCCTATGTCTCTGCCTCTCTCTGTGTGTCGCTCATGAATAAATAAAATCTTTTTAAAAAACTCACAATTAAGAAGGCAAAGGAAAGGTTACAACTTCCTTTTCACAAACATCTATTTTATCAATAAACCATTGTTATTGGTCTATCAAGATTTCTTCTATATCCACAGGACTTCATTAATTTCTTCTACTTTACAAATTCAATCATGACTACTCCTTTGAAATACTATGTCCCATATCCATTTTGTCCAAATTATTTCATTTAACAGAAAAATATAGGGGATCCCTGGGTGGCTCAGGGGTTTAACACTTGCCTTCAGCCCAGGACGTGATCCTGGAGTCCCAGGATCGAGTCCCACATCGGGCTCCCTGTATGGAGCCTGCTTCTCCCTCTGCCTGTGTCTCTGCCTCTCTCTCTTTCTCTCTCTCTCTCTGTCTCTCATGAATAAATAAATAAAATCTTTTTTAAAAAATTAACAGAAAAATAAAATAACAGCAAAACAAAATATATTTCGAGAATAAGACCTCCACCATTGCTAAGGTCATTGAGTATGTATGCCCATGTATGTAAAACTGTAGCTGTCTCTTTCACATAGTTAACTCCATGGTATGCTATTTGAAGACCACTGAATTCGAAAATGCTACCAAGTGAGTGAGTAATAATGGCAGTGCAAAGATCCTCTGTTGCATAAAGGAAGAGATAAATTCCTGTTACATGCTCTTTTCTCAATTTCATTATACACATATTATCTCTAAAATCATTTAAAACCTTTATGTGGCATTTTATGTTGCAAACTGCATTTTTAATGTAGTATTCACAATTTTAGAACTAGTCCTTTTTTTACATTATTTGTATATTATCCTAATTCAGCTAATTTGATCAAAATCCCATAAATTAGGAAAGCATGATCATCTAGATGTGGTAGCTACAAAATATTTAAAAACACAGGTACCTATAAGTATATTTTACAGGATTAAAATTGCTTAAACTGTGTCTGAACCCAAAATTCTCTTTCTAAATAAAAATTATGTTAATGCTACCACATTAGATTCTGGCTCATTATTAAAACTGTCCTTTAAATGTTTATGCTTACATATTCTAAGCTAAATTCTCAGAAACAAGTCAGTTATAAAAGTAAAAATTTCAAAAGAAAGTTATATAATTTACAATAAAAATTTAATTATAAAAGATCAAGAAAGATAATTTAACTACCAGTACCTCTGCTACAAAATGAATACATTCTTACTTACTACCTAATGCAATTGTGAAATAATTCATCTGCTTCTTGGATCAAGATGGACAATAACATGTACGTCCCTAATTATGGACCCTCATCCTTTCTGTACTTACTTATCTCTTCAGCTGATTCAACTTATCAAAGGAAAAGAAAATAGGACATTATTTAGCATAGTTAGAAAACCATTAGGCAGTAATGCTCATTCACCTTTCCATCTATGCTTGACTAGGAAACACTAAGACCAACATTAATCTAGATTTATATTTACTACCACATCACCACCTCCACCACCACCAAAAAAATGTATGAAAATTAGGTTTAAAAATACGAACAGGAATATATTTTTTCTTTAGTTCAAAAGATACTTAGGGAAGATATATTAAAAGTCTGTGAAATTGACAGCAGAGCAGAATTTATTTCTGTAAGTTTCCATGAGTATAGTCTCCATAAATCCCATCAACGGAAGGCTGAGAATAGAGCAAAATAGCCTCATGGAATCTTAAAAATTAATTTGCTTGACTATTATTTAAAACATATATTATTTAAAACATACAGTGGCAGGCAGTTGCACTACTAGAATCTCTGTATTTTATGTATTTGGAATTATTGCACTTTGTGGGAAAAAAATCTGCACCCAAAACGTAGTGTAAAAGGATACAGGTATAGTAGCCACTGCATAAGATGTGTTTCATATTTACTGCACAGATTTTTTAAATGGTTAAAAATTCTTACCAGAGATAACATAATGAGGAAATAAAAGAATATCTGTTTCTGATATAACTTTCCCACCATTTACAATTTTACCTTGCTATAGACATGGCAGTAACCAACACACAGACATAGGTATGCAAACACATGCCCAAGCAATTTGTCACCATAATATTAAGATCATGTCCACATTTATTTACTTACTTGCTTACTTATTTATTTTTGAGAGAGAGAGAGCATGTGCACAAGTGGAGAGGGGCTGAAGGAGAGGGATAGAGAGAATCTTAAGCAGGCTCCACAACCAGCATGGAACCCAACACAGGGCTCGATCTCATAACCCAAGATAATGACCCGAGCTGAAATCAAGAGTCAGATGTTTAACCGACTGAGCCACCCAGGCATCCCATGTCCACATTTATTAAATAAATTGTCACACATTTATGAAGGCAAACCCAGTGGAAAATTCACAATACTTTCATCAACTCATCCCCATTTTAACCTGTAAGATGTGTTCAGAGAAACTCAATAGACATAATTTTGAATTTACACATCAACTGAAGACTGAATAAATTACACATAACCTAGAACTCTTCAGCTATGGTCAGCTGGGCACACAACCACTTGTTGGTGACACTTAAAATCTCCCGGGCATTCTCTACGTGTGGTGTCCTACGCACTGCACAAAGAGACTTACACATATTTTCTCTTTTCATGCTCACAAGGATGAAATTAGCATCTCAGTAACAGTGGAGCTCAGTCCTGGGGAGCTCCATCCTGGGGAGCTCAGTCCATGGAGCGTCTAATCTTGGTTTCAGCTCAGATCATGATCTCAGGGTCCCCAGACCGAGCCCCATGTCAGGCTCCATGCTCAGCATAGAATCTGCTTGTCCCTCTCCCTCTGCTCCCTCTAGGTCCTCCCCCCACCCTTTCTCTCTAGAATAGATAAATAAAACGTTTTAAAATAGAAAGAAAGAAAAAGAAAAAGAAAGACAGACAAAGGGCATGGGCTCTGTCTGATGCCAGATCCTGTAGGTCTGCACTCTAGATCTTACTTAGCAATTGTGTACCTTAAGGTATATTATTTAAATTCTCTAAGCCTCATTTTTCTCAGAGGTAAAATGGGAATAATGTCACCTACAAGGCTGGGAGGATTAAGAGATTAAATGAGATAAGAGACTGCCTTGGCTAATAACTAGTACATGACAAGTGCTCAACAAAGATAAGGTTTCCTCTGATCTTTTCCAACAAAAATTATCTTTGACAATATACCATAAAGGTAAAATGCTCTCCTTTTCCATTAGAAAAGCAGCAGAAATCATCCATAGTCTGAATTCATCAAACTTGTCAAGCTGTTCAACGTCCATTATTCTTTTTTATTATATTTAAGGCACTTAAAATAATCTCCCAGTGATTTATTCTCCTTTTAACTCGATGCAGTAATTAGAATATCTTTTATGATACAGCGGAGTTTTCATTTCAGTCAAGGTGTGACTGTTTTAGAAAGCCACCGCTCACTGAAGAATATTACAACCCAGAAACTAACTGCTTTTATTCTCATTCTGAATAGAAGCACAAACACAAAATGAAGAGGATACATAGTGTATTTCTATAGCTGAAAGATGAAAACGCTCAAGCATGCAGAAGCCAATAATTCCCAAAATACCTTTCATGAACTGAAAAACAGATATGTACGTTGCCATGGCATTCGGCAAAATTAATACATTTGAAATTTGGAATATGTATGAAAAAAAAGAAGTATGGTAAAGTTCCCCCCCACCTTCCCATAATGCTGGCAATATAACCATTTAAGAAAAAAAAAAAATCAGTCCGATATCTGTTTCCCAGAATTAAAAATAAAGGAGAGCAAAAAGTTCAGCATATATTCAAGACCCAAAGTAAATGTGGAAATTATGTATTATTGTCAAGTGGAGGCTTGCTTCACAACAATTCTATCGAAGATGCTAAGAGCACACAGACCACATGTGTGTCAGGATTCCATCCCAGCTCTGTCATTAGCTAGCTGGGATAACCTTGAGTAAATAATTTAATTTCTCTGGGATTCAGTTTCCTCAACTGTAAATGATAACTTCACCAACAATGTTTATTAAGCACTTCCTGTGTGCAAGAACTGTTGTAAGCATTCTGTGTGTGTTTATTCCCTCGTTTAATCCTTACAATGCACTAGGGAGCTCAGTATTACTATTATCATCCCATTTTCAAGGAAAGGAAAATGAGTCACAGAGAGGTGAAATGACTCATTCTAGACCTGGGCTCCCCTGATCCGAAGGATTTAACCTACCTGCCTCATCAATCTGAGGCTGCGATCATTTCAGACGTTCCTCCCAAGTGTAAGATCCCGAGACTCCATGCTCTCTCTTTTTGGAGACCTGCTTTCATTCTTACTTCTATAAACTATCGGTTATCTTCCTTGACCTCATTGTACGTTTCTAGGGGTCAGATCCTAATTACACATTTTTATTCACACCTGCCACAAATGAGGACTGAATCCTGTATGTTATATGCACACTCAGTGCTTTGTAAGTAAATTCCTAAAGGCAGTAGCTGAATCTTTATGGAGCAGGAATGAATCACTTGTTGCCCTGGGGTCCATCAGCCAATACTTTCGAGAAACAAATAAATGCACCTATTAGTCAGCTCAAAAGACTGGAATAAACAAGCAAAAAATGACAGGATCAGCCCTCAGAGAGCTGATACAAGAGTTTTTTGATAACATTTAAATGTAAGTGTATTTCTAGAGAACTTCCACAGTAGGTAAGATAAATCATGCCCGGGCATGTGCTGTGCAGGAGTGTGCACATGATATATCGTCAGAGGCAGCAGAGAGTCTGACTGCAAGGCAGGACTATAGAACCAAACTGTTCACACTCAAATCGGGCCCAGCCCATCCAAAAAACCAGGACCTTGGAAATTCAACTTAGCCTACACCTGTCTGTGCCTCAGTCTTCGCATCTGCAAAACAGGAATAATACCAGCTGTTACCTCACAAAACAGTTGTGAGAAGTGCACGAATTTGTAAATGGAATGTGCTTGAAACTGTGCTTGGCACATAGTTAGGCACCTAACCATTAGCTAGTACTAATGCGTGTACATATACCTACAATTCTCCTCCACATTAGTACACGTGTACATTGGGTTTTTTCTTTCTTTTTTTTTTTTTTTGTCATTTATGACCAAACAGTTTTGTCTTCCAGTCAAGGAAATTAACCTTTGCTCTTGAATTCAGTGAAGTTGTCCCATTTACTTTTCCATTCATCCTTCCAGTGAATAATAATTAAATCACTTCCCCGGGGAAAGAATATACCAGGAACAAGAGATGCAGCAATGTTCGAGGGAGACCTGGACCCTGTGGCCTGAGGAATCCATGCTACAGCAAGCAAGACAGACTTTAAAAACAATGTGATCCACAGGCTGCTTGGGGGTTTTGTTTTGTTTTGTTTTCTCGTAACTTAAGAGTTCTATTCAGGACTACCCATTGCTTGCTTTCAATTTCTGTTGGCTTTTTGAAATCCAACATGACCTCCCAGATTAAAAGACATTTTACATTTTAAAATGCAGATGTCTAAACAAAAACAGCTACGAATTAAATGTGTAAAAGTAAAAAAGAGTCATGCCGAACAGTTGCAACAGACCATGCTATTTTGCACGACGTTAGCAAAAATCAGTGATAAATCAACGTTTACGGAAAATATCTCCATTGTAAGAATTAGTAATAACAATGAGAGTAACCAGGGAACAAGGGACAGCCAAGTCAGTCTGCAGTGGATTAAATTTCCTCTTATTTTCCAATGATAGGAGGGGCCTGGAGAAGATAGAAAGGCCAAAGTCTCAGTTTTGAAAATCTACAAATAAGTCCCCCCCAAATTCACCAGATGCACAGCATGTTCCTATGATCAAGTATCAGCAACCAAAAGTAGGTGAGAAAAATAATAAATTTTCAGCTTTGAAGGCTGTAATAATATCGCCGTTATAATTCATCCCAATATATCAACACAGGCTTTACATTAACAGCCTTACGTTCAAAAATAGACATAGCATCACCCTAACATTTCATACTTTCAGTGTTTGGAAAGAACGTCAGGGAGAGCTCCCAGCACGTGTTTCCATCAATCAGAGTAACTGAAGGGGGGGTGGGGGGGGAGATGGAGAAAAAGAAAGAATGGGGCAAGGAAAGCAGACTCTGCACTGCGTGGGCCGCGGGATCGTGTTCCAAGCTCTCCCCGGTGCGGGGCCCGGTCCAGGCGGGCTCCCCGACAGCTGCCGCCTTACCAGTACTTTGAAAACAGACAGGGCTTTACTACAAATCCACTTTTACAGTTTTTAAACTTCAAAAGCCTCTTTGCTGAAGCAAGGCGGACTGTACTGCCATCTAAAATGTACCCCCCTTTAATTTGTGGTTATCAGTGTTGTCTTTTTGAAATGTGATGGTAGAAAAGAATATTCTGTGACGGGGATTCCTAAAAGACTATATGGCTGGACGCATTTCAAGATCCTATTCTAAAGTCCCCTGTGAGGACAAAATTTCTGTGAAGCCGACATCTGTGCTTCTCTCCACGAGAGGACACTCTGATGGGTTAGACTGAACTGGTCACTTGTTGGACAGAACTTACTAAAATTTTGAGTTTTGACACCCTGCAGATCGAATCAATACAAAGCTATGGAGCTAGCCATCTACAACTACCACTGGTATCTATTTATACCCATTGTGTGAAGAATTTAAGGATTAGAAGGACTCCTAAGAAGGGGGAAAAAAAAAAAACAGGTGCAGATTTCCCTAACAAAGCCTTGTCTGCATCCAAATGTCCCAAGACACTGAACATTTCCTAGGCCATCTTCTTGATGCACTATTTGAGACAGTTGCGAGAAAACTTTTGCCCAGGGAAATTCAACTCCGCCAAAAGAGGCTGGAAAACAATGCTATAAAACCCTTGCTTTGTGACCTGCTGCTCTGGTCTCAGACCTCTTTGGAAAACTGCCATTTGTGCAGTAATTCGGTGATGTACAAAAACAAGGATGAGGGCATAAAAATAATAACTCTGTTTAATCCATTTAGACCAGAATTTGAACTCCCATCGAATATCCTAGCACTCATACTCTTTGCCATGCAGCCAGGGAGCTGGGGGAGGTTTTGTGACCTTACCAACCCCACCCTTCCCATTTCAAGACCCCCAGTGATCTTCTGGGTATTCAGATGAACCTCTTATTCTGCTCAGTAATTTGAACAAGTCTGAATAATGCTCAAAAATGCGAATATATGAAATTTAGGATAAGATTTGAATCCCGATTTCTTGAAATAGCAAATGTGTGAAATGATTTGCTGGGCATACTGCACTTAGGTTATTTTAATGGTTCACATGTGGATTTATTGCTTTGTTTTCTGACAATTCTGAAAGGGAGTTCCAGGGAGGAAGACACTCCATCCAGGTGGTGTTCTTCGCGTAGGTGGTAATCTCCAAGCAGTGGTCAGCAACTTAAATGATTTGTAAAATAATTACAGGCTGTAGCAGCACAGGGATCTTGCCTAGGAATGGAGTCAGAATAATTTATTCTTTCTGGTTCCTGGTGGTATGTTAGCATATGCTGAATAAATTTTGACCCTGAATGCTTATACTGTCCTCGAGTCTGGTTCCTGTTGCTCATCTCAAGAATATCTTTTTTAGGGATCCCTGGGTGGCGCAGCGGTTTGGCGCCTGCCTTTGGCCCAGGGCACGATCCTGGAGACCCGGGATCGAGTCCCATGTCGGGCTCCCGGTGCATGGAGCCTGCTTCTCCCTCTGCCTGTGTCTCTGCCTCTCTCCCTCTCTCTCGGTGACTATCATAAATAAATAAACATTAAAGAATATCTTTTTTACTCTATACAAAACTACCAAGCCAATCATGAAACTACCTCCTGCACCTTGCAATCAATTATTAGCTAACTCCCTGGCCCCAAAGACCCTTTAAAAAACCAAAACTATAATCAGAAAACAGCCAAGTCCAATACATACACACTGTGCTAGCACGGCCCACGGGATAGCTGTGGAGACAACTCCTGGTTTCTAGAAGTAAATACTATTCATTGACAGGCCCCTTAAGTTGGAAGTCATCACTTAAAGCACTTGCTGGGACCTAGAGGTTCTCTAAGTTAGATGTCTAGAAATTTTCTAGAAATCGTACTCTCTCTGCTCTTGGACACATATGAGAAGAATCATTTTCTAATTTGTATTTCTAAAGGGTGCCAAATGAAAGAAGTTAAATGCAGTGAGATAAAAAACGACTTTCATCATTATTTTAATAGTTTGCTCTTAGAGAATAGCACCCAACTTGATTGCTATTTTCTCAACTTTCAACATTCAAAACACGGTTTTTCCGGGACTCCTCTAGAACTCTAATTTTATATGTAGTATAACACAGACCCCTTCACCTTCTTAGCACTATTTACTCCACATTCTGACCCCTTATTTCACCTCCAACGATACACCTGCACTGCTGATCAGGACCACGCGACCCAGCGGTGGCACGTCACCGAGCACCAATTTAGTTAAGTACAAATATTCCAACGAAAGCATCTTCTCTGGTGAAATTACCCAGGCCAGAAATGTGATCTTGTGTGTGTGCAGTAAAGTGTCACGTATACTGACTGTGTTATATAAATAATGAAAATTAAATTATAGGATTTTAGGGACACATTCCAAACAATCCATTTTACTGCCAACTACACTGGGCTCATGACCAGCTGTGGAGAAAACAATGTCCCCCTCCTCTTAAATCTTTATGTATCCATTCTCATCCATTCCCATAAACATGGATTGAATCAGGTATCCATCGTGCCCAACTTTCTAATATGTCAGAATCAAAATCATTACGCTTATCCCAGAAATACCTTTCTGTTTAATGTTTAGTGCCGCCTGGTTTTCAATGAAAAGTCCATTCTCTCATTTCTGTGTGATCAAAACGCCAATGCCAAAAACCTCTTCTTTACATGTTACTCTTCCAAACACCTTGAAAATCCTTGTTCCCCTGCACGATGTGGCACATATGATCAACCATAGCCAACATCATTAGTGCTGTCGTTTCTTAAGGTGATGCTGTGGTCTGTGCTTTATATGGATGAGCTGATTTGCTCTTCACAAACCCATAAAGGGCAGACGTTTATATTCTTACCATTTTACAGAGGAGCAAACTGAGACTCAGAGAGGTAGATGAACTTCTAAGTCACACGGCTGCTGGCTGACAGAGCCAGGCTTCAAACTTCGCAGTCTACCTCTGGAACACAGCCTCCCAACCCCAATTGTGTCTCCCCCCACCTGTATTAAGCATGGTCCCCGTTCTGCTGTTGCCCATCCCCAGATTTGGCCCTCCGGTGCACTTTCCCTCTGTGACGTGTCCTTCTCCGTCTCGCCCATATGGGGATTAACCTTGCACTTCACACTTGCCAAGTCCCTTTCCTCAACTTATTTAAAAGATACTTAAGAATATATCATTCTCCACAAAAGCCTGGGGGAAATGAGATTTTAAAAAGAAAATAAAAAAAGAAAGAAAAAAAAAGAAGAGAAAAGAAAAGAAAGAAAAGAAAAGAGAAAAGAAAAAAGCACAAAGAGAACAAATAAAACCTCCAGCTTCTGCTTTTTTTTTTTTTTTCTGGTGAAACAGGAAAAACTATGTATTTTCTATGCTGAATTAAGTCCTAGAGTGTTAGACTACACCACATCGAATGGCGATCACCATTTTCAGTCAGCTCTTGGGAAGTTCATGGGGACCTACAAACAACTGAAACTCCAAGTTAACTCAACACACTTTACTTCCACAATCATTTACTCAGGGCTTCCTACAGGCAGACTCCTCTACTTCGTTCCTTCCAAGGCCTTTCCCCATCCAGTCCAATGGCCCTGTGAGTTTACACCCACGTGTCCAACCTGCCAGAGAAAAAAGCCTTGTGAATGAGGAGCTACCTTGTGCCTATCATTATGCTCCTTGGAGACACTAGCAGGGAGCTGACACGAGTCTGCGTGCTGGAGGGATGGTTAAAATTCAACAAAATTGAACTTCTGTTACATCAAATGTAGCTTGTGAATAAAATTAAGGGCCCTGGGATCCCTGGGTGGCGCAGCGGTTTAGCGCCTGCCTTTGGCCCAGGGCGCGATCCTGGAGACCCGGGATCGAATCCCACGTCGGGCTCCCGGTGCATGGAGCCTGCTTCTCCCTCTGCCCATGTCTCTGCCTCTCTCTCTTTCTCTTTCTGTGACTATCATAAATAATAAATAAATAAATAAATAAATAAATAAATAAATAAATAAATAAAATTAAGGGCCCTAATATACAGAATTTAGGTTTAATCCTGAAACTTATGACATGGGAAGACCTTTACACACCTCTCTTAGAAAATTAGCCACTACCCTTGTCAGCCCCAAGATTAATTTACTTTAAAATAAATTAATTACTGGCTTGTGACCAATTTTTCAAATGCTAAAGAGGCATTTCTTGAGTAATTTCCTTCATGCTACGCACGGTACCTTAAAGTACTCACAATTTGGTTTTGGGGGGTTCTTTTAACCACCAAGATGAGAAAAGTGCAGGGCAGACATGCCAGCGCTGACCCCGCCAATGAGGCAGAAATGACACGTACTGCACCCGTAATACGGCTGTTGTACATCACCTCCTGGGCAAAATGCCACTGAGTGGCTGGTGGCAGCACGGGTGACGCGTCCCCCCGCCGTCCCAGCCAGCTGCGGAACCCGGGACGCAACTCAGCCTCTCCACTGAAGCTCATTTCATCCATTGTTACTCATAATATGATCGAAAGGAACACTTACAGGATCTCATAGGAAGTTTAAATGTTGTTTGATGAGCATCATTAGATATTTAAATCAGAAGTGAATGGAACAGCAAGAGAAGCAATCATAGTACACATAAAGTAGAGCACGAAACTTCCAGGGTATTCTCTCCACTTGTTTGCTGCTCGTATTTGCACTTCTATATGTCATACACACCGCAGAGGGAGAAAAAGACAACAGAGGTGTCAAATCCCGTTTCAGGTGTGTGTGGGTGTGCGTATACATATTTCTCCCCCCCACCCCCACCCCAAAGAATCTCCACTATTCAGTAACTCAATAGAAGCTTTGCACATGAAAAGGCATGGATCATTTTTACCAAAGTAGCTCAGTCAGAGACATCACCAAAATTCCACATTCGCCATCAACCAAAGTCTTCAAATACTCCAAAGAAAATCATGTCTCGTATGGTCGTCACTTAATGTCCTCTTTTGGTGGTTTCCTTGCCTGGATTTCATCCAGGTAACAATGTTTGTTTCCAGCAAACCCTTAAGATCGAGTCTCTCGTGGAATTTCACAGAAGAGAAAGCACAGCACCTTGGAATAAATGATGAACAAGACTTCTGCAAATATACCCCTCAACACCCAAGAGCCTTTCCATCCGGGTCTATGGAAAGGGACCCTGGAATACACAGTGACACAGGAGAAACATCAAACATCAGATGTCTTCCTAAGCTTCAACTTCATAGATATTTTTTGTACCAGATGCAAATAAATTTCAAGCTTCGGGTGGCAACTTTCAGCCAAGTCCCCAAGCCCCCTGTGTTTATGTATTTACTTTCTGTCTTTAGATTGGGTGGAAAAGTTTACGAAGCTCTACAGTCTATTGTGTACACAGTGAATCAGTAAATATCAAGAATGAGTAGTATGGTATATCACAATATTCAAGGCTTTCAGTGTGGTGAAGCTAGTGGCTGCTCTCAACCCCCATAGGTGATAGAAAAGATTTAAAAGCTGTATTAAATGTGCAAGTCCTTTTTCTTAAGATTTTATTTATCTATTATGAGAGACAGAGAGAGAGAGAGGCAGAGACACAAGCAGAGGGAGAAGCAGGCTTCCCGCAGGGAGCCCGATGCGGGACTCGATCCCGGGACCCCAGGATCACGACCTGAGCCGAAGGCAGATGCTCAACCACTGAGACACCCAGATGCACTAAATGCGCAAGTCTTAAATTAAGCCTCGCGGAACCTTGGATGTTATAATGTTAGATAATATCAAGCCCAACTCAATGAAACCCAACTTTTCCATTTAGTTTAAGAGAAACAGGAAAGAGAGCGATGATATTCTAAAGACACAGAAAGAAGAAAGGGAGGAAGGAAGGAAAGAAAGAAGGAAAGAAGGAAGTTAGGTATGTTTGATCCCCAAGTATGAAGTTATACTTTTATTTTTTTTTTTATGATAGTCACACAGAGAGAGAGAGAGAGAGAGAGAGAGAGGCAGAGACATAGGCAGAGGGAGAAGCAGGCTCCATGCACCGGGAGCCTGATGTGGGATTCGATCCCGGGTCTCCAGGATCACGCCCTGGGCCAAAGGCAGGCGCTAAACCGCTGCGCCACCCAGGGATCCCCGAAGTTATACTTTTAAACAAATTTTTGAAACTATGTATTGAAAGAAAAATTATAATTAACTTGTAAATAGTTATAAAATCACCTAATTTCAGAAGAGAAAATATAAAGTGGCTCAGAATTTTTAAAAAGACTTACAGACCGGCTTTAATGAGTGATAACTAAAGGCAGCAGAGTATATTGAGAAGTCTATCTGCTCTAATTCCACTTAGAGAGTTTCAAATGTTATATATGACTCTTGGGGGAAACGCAATTATATTATGTGCTTAGCTATCCCAGCAATATTTTTTAAAATGTAATATTCTTGGGATCCCTGGGTGGCGCAGCAGTTTAGTGCCTGCCTTTGGCCCAGGGCGCGGTCCTGGAGACCCGGGATCGAATCCCACGTCAGGCTCCCGGTGCATGGAGCCTGCTTCTCCCTCTGCCTGTGTCTCTGCCTCTCTCTCTCTGTGTGTGTGTGACTATCATAAATAAATAAAATAAAATAAAAATTTTTTAAAAAATAAAATGTAATATTCTATTATTTTGATCTTAGTGTAGAATAAGGTTGAAGAGAGAGAGTAGAGCACCTACCTGGGGAAGCAGGAAGGAAAAACTTCAAGGGGTATATTATTAGTGTCATTAATAAAGAGCACACACTGAATTCAAATTCCCTATACATACTTCCCTGGCGCTGGTCAATGAAAGTAGTAGTGTCTCCCTCTGTGATCCTATAGCATTTGACATTCTTACTGTATTTTCACCTCTGCCTTCTATTACATTCATGTGTACCTCACTTAGATCAGGTAAGTCACTTAGAAGACCCTTGAGGTCACGATTTCTGGTTTGTGGAGCTTAAATAATCAAGCTACTGCTCAGGATCTAAAAGGACTAAAAAATATGTTTGTGAAAGTTACCCTGGAAGCTCAGTGATCAGGATGGTTATCATCACAGTCTTCTTGAGGACACCAACCAGGAAGGCATGGGCACACCTCCAGGGAGCATCATGCGGCAACCTGGCACTACCTAGAACCCTTCCCAGAACCAGAACAGACCTTCACGCAACATTTATTCTTTGATAATTGTTTGTGAAACCAAAGTGAATTCTAAATTAAACAGGAACTAAATCAAAATGTTAATATAAAACCGTTTAGCCAACAGATAGCAGAGGCTGCCTCTTAACGCAAAAAAAAAAAAAAAAAAAATCTCATGAGGGACAGGAATCAATAGCAGAGTGCTTCTTTCCTTTTCTTTATTCAACTTGAAAATACTTTGGCTTGATATTATA
The DNA here is from genome assembly GCF_053574225.1 of Canis aureus. Taxonomy (NCBI): domain Eukaryota; kingdom Metazoa; phylum Chordata; class Mammalia; order Carnivora; family Canidae; genus Canis; species Canis aureus. Next base: position 20,505,371 of record NC_135611.1, on the reverse strand, counting down.
ACTGCAGGTAATCTTTTCCTGATGCATACTCACACTTTGATTATGTTTAAACAATTCACAAGGCAAATGATGTTTTGAGGAGCTGGTATTCTTTTATGTTTCCTTTCCAAAAATGTTTTTGTCCTTGCCCTGAACACTAGAGGCAAATGACTGACTAAATCAATCAGCATATGTTCTTGAGTTAACAATAATTTGTTAAACCTGGAAACTCGACTCACAACACACAACCTGTAAAAACATGAAAATATCATCCTACAAATTCAAACAATGTGAACACCAAAGAGAAAGCTGCCCATCCAGCCAGTGAAAGCCATCAGATTGACTCCCTGAGCTAGATGCAACTCTCCAGCAGACTGAGAAATTTTCAAATTAATTTGGTCACTAGTGTATCCATATATCCAGGGTACAAAACACAGTAATTCAACTTAGATGGGGAGAAACCATAAACTGGCAACATTTGCGGAAATGTGACTTATCTAATAGAAAAATATTTGGGCTGGAGAGTTGATTTGATAAGACGGATGTTGCAGATTTGCAAAAAGGGGGAATATTAAGTATACCGAACAAAATGCAGTCCCTCGACAACCTACGGGCTCACTGAGTATTGTATATACATTGTAGGCATTCTCATAAAAATTGCTATCCCATGCCTACCACTGCCAGAATTAAAGCCATAAAACTCTCAGCTAAAACGGAGGTAGAGAAGTCCCTAATTCTTCTTTCTCAATATGTTATATCAAATGTCTCTTAGTAACTGCATTAGAAAGCAATTACAGCTTAATAGCTGTCTAAATCCATTATCAGTGTACATTTAACCTTTCAATATTTAAAGATAATATTTAATTTGAGCACATTAATGTACTGCCTGTGAGACCAAATACATCTATTTAGTCTTTCTGGTTTTCCATCAACGATATTTCTCTTTAGAGACTGGGTCTTGTGACAAGAAGTCTGGTAAAAATGGAGTTCTTTCTATTTGTAGTTTAAACAGATATTAATAAATGAGAGGCCAGCCTAACCCCAAATGAGAAGTAATGTCCTTATTAACTGCATGTGTCTTCTACCATTAACAAAGCTGCTTTTAATTCTCTGCAGATTAATTTGTATCATTAATAGTTAAGTGAGCTTATATACCTTTATCTTTCAATGTGATTTTTTTTCAAATTCCAAATTGTTTAATCTCTTTGACTTTAAACGGATTGAGTAGTTTTCCAGAACAGCATTTTTTTTTTTCCACAATGCCCTGTATTTCACATCCCCGTTCAGGAATAATAATGTTTAAGAACTATAGTAATGGTTTTAGTATCTTAATTATATTTTCAGGGACTAGATAAATCCCTAAAAATGCCACCATAAAAAGAATGTAGCATAATTTCCCAATAATATCATATTAATAACTGCAAATAAGTAAGTTGTTAAATTAACAATAGTAGGACTCAGCTATCAATAAGCAAATGCAAAATCTCCAGGTAAACAATTTCATGTTTTAAGGCCTATCGAGAATTTCAAAGGAAACTTTTTTCATAGTATAACAAATACATACATCCATATTACCTTTCTTTTCTTAAATAAAGGTTAAATCAATTACATTGCTCATTAAAATAAAAGTACTGAATCATCTCCTTTCATTACGGTTACCCAATTCAAGCTCATCAACATCTATACATCTGAAATACAGAATTTTGTTGATACCTTTGTCACATTTTGACATGTTAAAATAATTCTAATTTAAGTAAAATACTGTAAGAATTATTTAAATTTTAGCTTGCCCTGGCACTTACTGCTCCTAATCCCAACTTTATCTAAGTACCTATGATCCCTGCATCCAGGAACAAGCCCTTATCATCTGAGAGTACCTGCCCCTGTCACAACCAACTCTCATTATTTCCATTTCCAGTGGTCGACCACTGGATCGACCAAACCATATGTAACTGTACAATTCTGCTGCAGGTCATGACCCCTTGAGGACATGACCCCTGGTTGACCGTCAAGCTGACTCAATCAGGCAACTGGAAGTTTCTTAACCTCTCTCTGTCCTTGGAATGTATGCTCTGCCCACTGTTCCCATAGTAGGAGCCATTTCAAGGATGTAGCCCTGAGAGAGAAAGGTGTCGTCAAGACCATCTGGACTTTGTATGTGACTGAACCCCATTAATGCCTCTTTGTAAACTCTTGAGATTCTGGGCAGACGAAGAGATTTAGTATTTAGTCATCTTTCGGCCACCCAAGACAAGCGTGATATCCAACTTCTCTTGCCTATTAAAACTGCCACCTGCCCACCTGGAGTGGTCTGCTTCTTTCTTCTCGATCCCTCCTTGTACAGGGGCTATTTTGCAAACCAACAAATTCTTGTTTAGTCCAACAGTTTTCTTCCTTAGAGCTATCATCAATGTGGTTTTTAATATTGCTGCATTTTACAAATCTATGCTTTTCAAATTGCCCCAAAACTAAGGTGAAAACATGACCACACTAATAGGAATATAATGATGATTACACTCTTAATTGCACCCATTTGTTTCTTATATATTAGAATTCTGAACAAAACAATCCAAAATATATTTGTTTGCAGCTGTCACCAAATTTTTTGTTCGATGTTTCAAAACATCTACATATAGTTATGAAACTTCATTTAACATGGTTCAGGAATCAAAATTCAGTTACCCCCACTTTTTCAAAAGTCTGTGTTACACCAATTTGCTTTTATGAAAGATCTACATTAGTAGGGGGAACGAGTGTTCCCACTAATGGAAGGATATCCAAAAAGGATATTCACTTTTACCAAAAAAATGAAAAGAAAAGAAAAAGGTGAAAGATGAAATAGCATTCAGCGTTTGTTTTGCAACAAAATATAAATGTATGTTCTTAATCTCCTCCTTTTTACATAAAAGGTAAATTGCCAATTTCTACACTGACATGCCCAGAATAAATTATCACTTTAATTGGGGATATTAAAAAAATTATATGAACTGATGGAAGTTTACATCTCCAGCCAAAATGCAGAGGTTCCATATCAACCACAGTAATACTTGCAACAACTGCCCTACATCTTCCAAGTCTGAATAGTAGCAAAACCTTCATTAACCCAGCAGAAAGCCAATATTCTAAAGAGTCTAAACTGGACTATTTCAATTGTAGTCTTCCATTTAAGTTTTATTAATTTCAATTACAGACTATGAAATGGGAACATAATCAAGTAATGATAATTAAAAACTGATCTTCCTGGTTATGTGTCTATACAACCAACAAAATAATCCAGATTTATTCCTATACAAAACCTAAGTATTTCTCAAGGAGAAAATGAACACTAGAGTCCCACATCCTTAGGTTACAAAATGGACAAGGATATAGCTGAAGGATGTCCTTAATAAATGATTTCAGGCCAATTAGAACAAGAATTAAATACTGACTCCTTAAAAGCCAAATTGTTATTGTTGTCATTGTTTTTAGGCAAAGTTTCCATCAGAAGAGATAAAGCTGGGGCACTTCTCTTTGGAAGAATGTGACACACTTATTTAGGTCACTCCTGTGTGGCACAACAGGCTTTATTTGCATTATTCAAAAGAGTACATTAAACACATATTTGCAGATTATGAGAATTGGTTGCTTGATTGACTCTCATTGGAAGGTAAGAAGAGAGAGGGCTAAAGAATGAGCATTATTTTTCAGAAAAATGGCAGTAAATTTATTGAATAGAGATTTCTGGATATATAAAAAAATTATGTGTTGTAAATACATTCCCTTAAAAAAAATTAGCATGATCAAAGCATCTACCAACACATGCCAAATGCCAGGCATTCAACTATGAGATTGTCAACATCAAAGCCAAATAGAATGTGTTCCCCAAAGCAAAAGAAAAAAGTAATTGTTAGTTAGACTTCCGCTTGTGGCCATCAGAAATGTTACCTTAATTTGGCCTTAATGACCTATAATCTCTTTTAGCATATGGCTTTTAAGACTGCTATTATTCAGCTTGATCTATGGATATAATGGAGCAGAACAGAACTGTGGGTATAATTAAAATAAGTTCCTGTAAAAGTGGAATATGTAGTACGTTGCTAATGTGTAAATGACTAAATAACTTAATTAGGTGAAATGAAGTGCACTTATAACCACAGATACTTAAACCGAATCATGATAATGTTGTGTATGTGAATATATTCTTTAAAAATGTTTATTAATGAAATAGTAGGACAAAGAAATACAAAGAGACTAATGCCTACAAAATTAACACCGGTTAACACTGGCTCCTGAATATAAACTGATAAAACAAAATCTAAATTATTTCTAGCTGTCAAAAACATCAAAAATAATCATGAGATATTTCTTCCTTTTTTTAAAAAAAAAAAGCTGATTTTGGCAGAAATTAAATATAAGAATGACTTACTACCTTGATTCTGGCTCATAAGGTTTATTTTTGATATATATTCTCTTTTATCCTGCTAATTGAGGGATTTAAGAGTAAGGGTAGGAGGTGAATAAAGGTTAAAATCTCCATGCATAGCCTGAGTTAAAATTATACAAGAGGATGGTTTTGTAAAATAAGAATAATAAATAAATAAATCTTTTGTTATCCTGGGTTTTGCCATTTCATAAACATATAGAAACGGGACATCTGATTACATGGAAGCACCTTTATGGTTGTACCATGAAAAATATGGATGTTAAAATTCACCCAAAAAGGCTGCTCCCTGAAGCAAGATAAAGAAGCAGACAAGCACAGCGGGGAAAGAGTGTGAAGTGCACATGTGGGGCCTTGATTCAAAACACAGCTGCTGGATCTAATTTTAGGCCAACTGGCCTTGTCAGTGTCTCTTAACAAGGAAAATTTCCCCACTGAATATTTGAAGCTGTTAAAAAAAAAAAAAACCCACATAATAATATTCATTAGTTAACTTATCTACACCATTGCTGCTATTTTATACTGAAAATATGGAATACAACCCATCACTGAGCAGAGCTTAACCAGTGCTGTGAAGGGTATTTCAGTTAAGGAAGTTTTATTCCAAAGAAATGACCCATGAAGATAGAGATACTCACGGGCCAACACAGATTCTATGTAACAAATAACACAAGACAATTCCCATGCTCAATAAAGGAATTCAAGTGTTTGTGAGCACTCCATACGTGAACTTACACAAACGAAGTCGCCAATTTTTCACAACTAATAACAGTACTAACTGCTAACATCTATTGAGCTCTTACTGTGTAAGAAACCAAGGGCTAAGTGCGGTACTTGGATGAGTTCATTTGATTTTGACAACCTACGAGGTAGGTCTTCTGATTAGCATCATTTTTTTGATCAGGATATTCCATCAAAAGCTATCAAATTCTATCAAAACCTCCTCACAGCATTTAGATGACTAAGGTACATGAATATTTACCAATAAGCAGTCATCTCTGATTTTGCTTTAACCCTCTTCGAAGGAAGCATAAATATAACAGTTTCAATGCAATCCCATACACTCCCAAGCTCTTAATTAATTAAAAAAAAAACTTTATTTCAGTTTATCAAGAGTATTGCTGCCACCATCAAACAGCACAATAAAGCATTTACATACTAATATATCTGTTAGTTCCCTTTATTTTTCAAGAAGGCAAGTGCCTAGAAAGTTTGTGATGTTCATTAAGTGAACTCTAGATCCTTATTCCCAAAATTGTATGAAAATACTAGAATCGGGGATCCCTGAGTGGCTCGGGGGTTTAGTGCCTGCCTTCGGCCCAGGGCATGATCCTGGAGACCCGGGATCGAGCCCACATTGGGCTCCCTGCATGGAACCTGCTTCTCCCTTTGCCTGTGTCTCTGCCTCTCTCTCTCTCTCTCTCTCTCTCTCTCTGTGTGTGTGTGTGTTTCTCATGAATAAATAAAAGATAGATAGATAGATAGATAGATAGATAGATAGATAGATGAAAGAAAGAAAGAAAGAAAGAAAGAAAGAAAGAAAGAAAGAAAGAAAGACAGACAGACAAGACTAAAATCTTCATGCTATGGGACTTTTCTTTTGGAAAAGTATCCTATCTCTCATCACACTCCCAAAGCCTTCTATGGCCCCAAAGATGTTCATATTCCCTGTCCTTCACTCCCTGGCCCTAGCCAAATACTGAGTATCACTTCCCCTCTCGCTTATATTGCTCCATTTCTAGTCCCAGAAAACCACTTGTGATTTGCAAAGTTCACAAATGCACATCTCTTCAACCTTCTGTCTAAAGATTCCCGTCTCATCCTTCAAGGCCTAACTGACGGGGCAATCTCAGTGAAGGTGCCCCGGCACTCACCTCTACTCTCAACGATTTTGATGTCCTAGTGGTGCTCCATACATACATGCTTCTAATGAAGAATTTATCATACAGTAGGATATGTTACGTCAATATTCTTCTCTCTCAATGTGAACGCCCCAAGATCAAGAACTGTGTTATTTATCATCATTTTTAGTATCTCAAGCATTCAATACAGTCCTTCACATAGAGAAGGCTCAATAAATTTGCTGAATTAATTGGTAAATGATTACATAAACAAATCCTATAAAATAACCAATTTATGACTATCTAGTAAGATACTGGATGACACAAAATACACAAGTAAGAACAATCCTTCCCCATAATGATTTTCATGCCATATTTATTTACTGATCTTTTTATATCCATCTTGGTTCCACAAAGAATCTGATCTACTACTTACAGCATTCGCATATTTATTATTATGTCACATGTATATTATTGTCACAATTGTCTTCTTTTAGTTCAAGGGTTTGTTTTGTTTTTGTTTTTGTTTTAAGATTTTATTGATTTACTCATGAGAGGCACAGAGAGAGACAGGCAGAGACATACGCAGAGGGAGAAGGCGGGACTCCATCCCAGGACCCCAGGATCACAACCTGAGCCAAAGGCTCAACCACTGAACCATCCAGGTGCCCCTCAGTTCAAGTTTTAATGTTTAAATATTTTGTTCTGCATACAAAAGCAACACATACTCACTATTATGTTATTTTGTGTATATTAAATACATCTTTTAGGGACACCTGAGTGGCTCAGTTGTTGATTGTCTGCTTTTGGCTCAGGGCGTAATCCCGTCCCAGGATCGAGTCCCACATCGGGCTCCTTGCATGCAGCCTGCTTCTCCCTCTGCCTGTGTCTCTGCCTCTCTCTCTGTATGTGTGTCTCATGAATAAATAAATAAAATCTTTAAAATAAATATATAAATACATCTTCTAAAAATCAAGAGAATAGATATCATCCATGCAAGAAAAAAATGTATGAATGTCCTACTTTACAAATGAACATTCTCACTCTCTGAGATTTCAAGTGAGTTGTCCAATATCATACAGCCAATAATAGAGTTAGGAAGAAGAAGCCTAGGGGTTCCCCGGGTGGCTCAGCGGTTTAGCGCCTGCCTTTGGCCCAGGGTGCGATCCTGGAGTCCCAGGATCGAGTCCCACGTCGGGCTCCTGGCATGGAGCCTGCTTCTCCCTCTGCGCCTCTCTCTCTCTCTCTATCATGAATAAATAAATAAAATCTTAAAAAAAAAAAAGAGGAGAAGCCTATTTTTTTTATACTTAGGTTTAAAATACATCTCTCGAGACTGAAGGTCTGCAGGCTGTGCCTACCCCAACCCTGCAATATCCAGCTGCTACCTGTTTTGGCAAATTAAGTTGTACTGGAATACAGTCGTGTTCTTTGGTTTACTTGTTGTCTACAGCTGCTTTCACACTACAACAGCAGAATTCAGACAGAAAGTATATGGCCCACAAAGCCAAAAATATTTATTATCTAGTTCCTTACAGAAGTTTGCTGACCCTGACCTAGCCTATGTCATCCTAGTTTCAGAAACATGCGTTTATTCTGAAGTCTTTAATAGAGAAGAATGATTTCTTCTTTCAAGGAAAATTGCTGTTTTAGATGCTAGACATGCAAGAGGTAAGATGGAAAAATCTGTAACATAAGGAGCTCAGTATTAGCATATGTTTTCTTTTAAATTTTAGCTTTATAAAATCAAAATGTATATCTGAACCAGAATGCCCTGCCAATAACCAAAATATTTAGTAGAGGAAGCAGAACCATGGAAGGCACTGGGTAAGCTCTGGACAGAGAAGTTTGCTTGTCAGCACTTACACAGCCTCTCCCTCATGTCCCTCCTTTGGTCTGTCCAAGGATACCCTACTTGGCCCCAAGAATCCCACTTACCCAATGGTGCTTCCCAAATTTCAGTTCCCCTTTCTTGATTTCCTGCCATGACTACTCACTGAACACTTAACATTTATCTAGTTCAATACTTTTCTTTATAAGTAATTAACTTTAAGAACTTTAGCTTGTGCCATAGAATAATATCTAGGAAATCCAGGCCTACTTGTGTTGGTTACATTTTTTTCTAAAACAGATCCAATCACAGATGGATACTGATAGAAAGCAGTCAACCAAGGACAGACAGACACAACTTTTGAAATTAAAGAAGTTTCTATGTTTTCTCCTTCTCTAGCTATGAAAAAATACTCACCAGCAATTCAACATTCCTTCATGTCATTTCTCTGAAAACACCCTTAATTGCCCTTTGTTTAACTCTTAACATCTATAAACTCAAAGATCTCAAAGGGATGCTCTAGGAAATAAAAGTTTTAAATAAAAAGCTTGATCCATAATGCAATGTCAAAAATGTCATGCCGCCTCCAGAACCTGAAGTACATATTATATGAGGTTATATGAGTGGAAAAAATTTTGTGATCTGTACGCACTACAGCCATTTGTCAGGAGTCTGCTCACAGAAGAAATAAGACAGAAGGTATAAAACAAGCTATCTTCTTGGAGCTCAAACACTTAGACTAATCCAAAGCTCTGCCCCCACTACCCTTATGACTTTGGACAAGTTAGAGGACTCCGTAAGTCTCAGTTTCCTACTTAGGGAATTAGGGATAACCAGATTTGAGGGCTTTTCATGAGAATAATGACCTAAGAGTGCCTAACATAGGGTAGGTAGTTACAGAGTATGTCCAATCCCTGATTGAAGAATATTTTATCTGGTAATGAATTTTACATCAAAATGTAATGTGAAAATGCAAATATATATATATTTATATATATATATATATATATATATATATATGTAATTAAGATCATCAGAAATTTATATGACCTTGACAATCTGACAAATGAACATAAAAACAAAGTTTGGTGACTTCCAATGACAATACTATGACTAAACTTAAAATGAGACAAGATCCCACAGAACTATTATTCCTTTTAATCAGTAGATTCAAATTAAAATACATATGGTATGTTTATTAAATCATTTATTAAACAAATCCAGTATTTATTGAATCAAAAGAACTTTTAATTTAGAGTAAATCAAAGAAAGTGTCCTTGCAAAAAGAGCATTTCAGATAAGATCTGAATTGTGTAGAAGATCTGAAATGTATAAGAAGCAATGCAAAGAAAGTAAGAGGAGAGGTGCTCCAGAGCATATGCAAAGGCCCTGAATCAAGGAAAAGCCTGGCACAGCCCAAGACCTAAAAAGAAGTCCAATGTAGCGTGAGTGAGGAAAGCAACAGAAGGGAACCAAATGAGGCTGTGGGGGTACCTCTGATACATGTTAAGTACTATAAGTTATTCTTTAACATTGAAAGTGTAAGAGTGATAAATACTGATATTAGGAGATAATACGCTCTGTTTGACATTTTAAAAAAACTCACCCTGGCTGCTTTGGAGTATAGATTCAACATTCAAGTAAGTGGAAACGTGAACATTAATTAGCCCAGACAAGAAATGATGGTGCCTTGATCTCGAATGGTAAAAGGAGAAATGGAGAACAGAACTCCTTGATGATTAGATGGGGAGGAAGGAAAAGAAAGGAAGTCCAAGGTGTCCAGATCTCGGTTTAATCAACTAGGTGCATGATAGTGCCATTCCTAAGAGACAGAAATGTAGAGGAGGCATATATTAACGGGAGATGAGGAAACGCAATATAACAGAGAACTGCCTCCACAACTGACCCTGAAAGACACAAATGGGACTGGAGCAATATGAGCTCTTATCCTGGAAACGATGAGATGACTTAGGAAGAAAACCCACATGAGAATAAAAGTAGACATTTACTGACTGCCTAATATATGATGGACATGGATTAAGTACATATCGAGTGTTATCTTACTGAATTCTCCCAACAACCTGTTTCTAACCATTTTATAGTAAGGAACCAAGGTCTCACCGCTATCAATTGGAGGATAACCAACCCAATCTGATTCCATATTGAGGCCTCTCAACAGAAGAGGTAAGATCCCTGCGGGATTCAACTTACGGGTCGACAGAACCTGTATACAGGTTATACAGAAGAACAAACAGCAAAGGAGAGGTAGAAAAAAACACCAGGGATCCCTGGGTGGCGCAGCGGTTTGGCGCCTGCCTTTGGCCCAGGGCGCGATTCTGGAGACCCAGGATCGAATCCCACATCAGGCTCCCGGTGCATGGAGCCTGCTTCTCCCTCTGCCTGTGTCTCTGCCTCTCTCTCTCTCTCTCTGACTATCATAAATAAATAAAAAATTAAAAAAAAAAAAAAAGAAAAGAAAAAAACACCAGCAAAATGTGGTTTGGAGAAGCCAGATGCCTTGAACTTTAACCAAAAAGAAATGAACATTTTCTCAAATGTTGCTGGAGGTTTAATGAAATAGGATTGCTAAATAACTTAAAAAAGAAAGTAGTCGGGAGAAAGATAAATGTCCTAGAAAAGAATGGCAATAATCTGGACAGCAAACTTCTCGTGGGCTACATGGAATTCAGAAGACAATAGAATGAAATCATCAGAATAAAGAAAAAATAAACATCAACCTGGAATTGCGTGCCTTGCAAAATTATCTTTCAAGAACAAGAATAAGAGGGTGTCCAGGTGGCTAAGCATCTGCCTTACCTCAGGTCATGATCTCAGGGTCGGGACTGAGCCCCACACATCAGGCTCCCTGCTCCGCAGGGAGTCTACTTGTCCCTCTCCCTCTACCCTTCACCCCCACTCATGCTCTCTCTCTCTCATATAAATAAATAAAAACTTAAAAAAAAAAGAACAATAATAAGGACATTTTGAATAAACAAAAATAAAATAGTTGACCTTTAACATCCCTATTCCAAAACCTTCTAAAGGATATATTTCATGAAATATGAAAACAATCCCATAAAGATCTAAAATGCCAGAAAATAGTGAGCAAAGGAATTAGTAAACTGATCAACTTAAACATTGTCTATAAAATAATGTCTAATTTATAGAGAATACTTTTGTTATTTATTTATTTTTTTTTAGATAAAGTCAGTGAGCAGGGGGTGGGATGAGGAGCAGAGAGAGAGAAAGAGAGAATCTTAAGCAGATTCCACACCTAGCATGAAGCCTGACACTTGGCTGGATCTCACAACCCTCAGATCATGAGCTGAGCCAAAATCAAGAGCTAGATACTTAACCAACTAAGCCACCCAGATGCCGCAATAGCATATATTTTAAAGCTCAAAACAAAAATACTCTAAATAGATTGGGGAGTGATCAGAGGAACTGTATTCGATGGTCCTAAAACTATTTCAGTAGAGAATAAAGACTATGGACAAACTTTAGACCTTGACAGATAACTGTGTATAGTAAAATCTCAAAGGTAACCACTAAAAAATATAAACAAATTTCAAATAATGAGATGGAAAATAAGGTAAGAAAAAGCAAAACCTTAATTTCTTTAATGGAATGAGGAGGGGAAAAAATGTACATAAGAAGCAATACAAATGGAAACCAAGAATTTAGATGACAATAATCACAGGGCTACCATGCTGAACAATTCCAAGAGGCACCTTTGTAACTTATGGAAGTGGCCTAAACTGAAGTACAAAATTAAATAAATGGATTTAAGTAATTTGATATTACCTGGTTAGATTAAAAATAAAATTTAGTTGAAGTTGGCATATTTAAAACCCAACAACATGGATGGATTGAAGAAAAGGTTTAAAAAATAGATATGCTAGACAAATACGAGCCAAGAATAAAGTAAGATAACAATACTAAAACAGAGACAAGTAGACTTTAAGGGAAAAGAGTGAAAAGAGGATGACCACATACAAAGCAATGAAGAGCTTAATTACCCAGGAAGATCTAGCAATTCTAAACTTCAATGCATGTACCACAATTTCAACATGTATAAAGTCAAAACAGAAACACAGAGAGAAATTTGCAAAATCATCAGCATAGAAGATTATTTCAACCCATTTTTTCTCTATGACAAATACATCAAGCAGACAAAATATCAGTAAAGATATAGATGATTTTAAGGCACAATTACCAAGCTTAAATTTCTGGACACATATAGATCCTTCAATAATAACAGGATACACATTCTTCTCAAAACAACAATGGAACATTTATGAAAACTGATTAATTAAATCTGACAATAAAGCAAGTCTCACAAAAACCAAAGAACTGTTGTCACATAGAATAATTCTCTGACAATTAAATTACATTATAAGTCAATTAATACAGAATAAAAAAAAACACATTCATTTGTAAAATTTCCAAAGCACCAATAAATATTGCAAAGGTCAAAGAAGAAATTACATTGGAAAATTTAAAATAGTCATAAAACAAATATAAAGAACATGTTACATATTAAAATCTATGAAATATAGTGACAGCAGTACTTAGAGAGTATTTTATATCTTTAAGTTTCTTACTTTAAAAAAAATGATAACAATTTAATAAGCTAAGCAGTCAACGCAGTAAATTAGAAAAAAAAATCAGAATAAACCCAAAGCAAATAGAAGGTAGGCAATAATAAAGATTAATTAAATAGAAAACAAACACAGACACAAAATAATCTAGAAGCCATAGATGATTCTTTTTGAAGACTGATATATGAGAACCTCTAGTGATCTTGATCAAGGAAAATACAAATAAAATCAGGAATGATAAATGAAACTAATCATAGAGTCAGCAGAGATTAAAAAGCTATCAAGAAAAAACCATGAACAACTTTATGGCAATCAATTTAAACATTTATATGATATACATATATTATATATATCATATGATACAAATATATATTTATATATGATATATATAATTTTTCCACATATATAATTTTAAAGCTAAAAAAGAAAGTAATATTCTCATTCTCAATACTTGTTATTTAAAAATTGTATCAGTGGTTAAAGTCTCACATCAGGTTCAGATAGTTATACGGATAAGTTTTACCATACTTCAAGGAACAGACTATTTCAACCTTATACAGACTCTTTTAGAGAAGACAGAGTGGAAATATTCCCTATTCATTTTACAGACCAATATAAACTTGTAGCCAAAACTAGAGAATGATAGTAAGAGAAGAAATATTATATACCAATCTTAAAAGCATTGATAGAAAATATTAGAAAACTGAACCCAGAATATTATTTTAGGAATGTAAGGCAGGGACGCCTGGGTGGCTCAGGGGTTGAACATCTGCCTTTGGCTCAGGGCGTAATCCCATCCCAGGATCGAGTCCCACATCGGGCTCCCTGCATGGAGCCTGCTTCTCCCTCTACCTGTGTCTCTGCCTCTCTCTGTGTGTCTCTCATGAATAAATAAATAAAATATTTTTTAAAAAAAAGTAATGCAAATACATCATGACCACATTAATTTTATCCCAAAAATAAAGAGGGGTTACCAGAGGGAAAAATACAAATGTCACTCACAACATAAATACATTAAATGTAATTTAAAAATAATAATTAAGGGGCAGCCCGGGTGGCTCAGCGGTTTAGTGCCGCCTTCAGCCCCGGCCCTGATCCTGGAGACCCGGGATCGAGTCCCACGTCAGGCTCCCTGCATAGAGCCTGCTTCTCCCTCTGCCTGTGTCTCTGCCTCTCTCTCTCTCTCTCTCTCATGAATAAAAAAATAAAATCTTTAAATAATAATAATAATAATAATAATTTAGGGGTGCCTGGGGCTCAGTTGGGTAAGTGTCTGCCTTTGGCTCAGGTCATGCTCCCAGGGTTCTGGCCCTGCATCAGGCTCTCTGCTCAGCTGGGGGGTGGGGGTGGGGGTGGCGGTTCTGCTTCTCCCTCTCCCTCTGCCTCTGCCCTCCCCCTCACCTGTGCTCTCTGGATCTATTTCTCTGTCAAGCAAATAAAATCTTTAAAAAATAATAATAACAATTTTAACATGTAGAAAAAGCATATGATAAAACTCAGTATGATTCATGATAAAACTCTTAATAGAATATATATAGGAGTAAATTTCCTTAATAAAATATCTACCATCATCAATATCAAAGGGAAAATCAGGAAAAAGACCAGGATATCCACTATCCTGTTTCTACTTCATAATATACTTGTGGTCCTAGACAGCATAGTAAGACAAGAAAAGAGAAAACAAAAAGCAAACAAAAAGCCAAGTATAGGGGTTTCAAAGGAAACACAACAGAACTGTCAATATTCACATATGATATGACTACTTATAAGGAAAACTAATGAAACACAATGACATTTTTAGAATTAAAAAGAGTTAGCCACATGGCTGAATATAAAAATCAAGACAAAAATCAATTGCATTTATATATACCAGCAACAAACCATTCGAACATTTAATTTTTAAAAAACCATTTAAGAAATAACAAAATATAAGATATCTAAGAATAAATCATTAAAAGACATGCACAACCTCATGGAGAAAATTCAAAAACCTTATTTTCTAATACTAAACAAGACCTAAAGAAATAAAGAGATGCATAAGTGCAGACAATCTTGTTAAAAATATACTGATGTTCTCCAAGTCAATCATTAGTTTCTATGTAACTTCAATAAACTCCCTATAAGGATTATGAAAGACCTTATCAAGCTTATTTTTAAAATTCTATAGAAGAACATAAGCCCCCAAACAGCCAAAAGTAAAATGCGTACACATGCAACAAAGGAGGAAAAAGGATTTTACTTATCAGATACCAGAATATAGTATAAAACTTATGATAACATAGTTCTGAGACAAGGGTAGATGACCAGTAGATGAGAACAAAGGACTCAGAATGGAAAATCCTTACAAATGCAGAAACTTAAAATATTACAGAAGTGGAATTGTGCAGGACACCTGGGTGGCTCAGCGGTCGAGCGCCTGCCTTCAGCCCAGGGCGTGACCCTGGGGTCCCAGGACCGAGTCCCCCATTGGGTTCCCTGCATGGGGCCTGCTTCTCCCTCTGCCTGTGTCTCTGCCTCTCTCTGTGTCTCTCATGAATAAGTAATATTTTTTTTTTTTAAAAAAGTGGCATTTGGATGCCTTGAGAAAGGAGGAACTTCTCAATAAATGATTCTAGAGCAAATGGCTATCAAGACATTTATGGAAATGGTGGAATTGGGTCTGTACTTCCCACTCTACAAATTCAGTCCCAACTATATTAAAAACCTAGAGGTAGGGACGCCTGGGTGGCTCAGTGGTTGAGTGTCTGCCTTTGGCTCAGGGCGTGATCCCAGGATCTGGGATCAAGTTCCACATCAGGCTCCCTGCATGGAGCCTGCTTCTCCCTCTACCTGTGTCTCTACTTCTCTCTCTATGTCTCTCTAATGAATAAATAAATAAAATCTTAAAAAAAAAAAACCCTAGAGGTAAAAGTCAAAACTATGAAAGCCTCTTAGAAGAAACATATAAGAGAATATCTTTATGACCTCGGAATAGAGATAAACTTTCCAATCATGACACATAACATGAAAAGGCAAAGGAAAAAAATAATACGAATACATTTTATTTATGGTTTTCTGTACAGGTCATAACATAAGGTAAAGTCTTTGTACCATATATGACTGAGAAATAATAATTATCCAAAAATGTATTAAGAACATCTACAAATCAGTAAGAAAAAAACAATTCAATAAAAAAATTGGAGAAGGGGAGAACGCCTCACAGAAAAATAAACAGATGATAAATAAATACATACATATAAGATATTTAACCTCATTAATTATCAGGGAAATGCAAATTAAGGCTATAGTGATATACATTTTACATCTTACACTGATTAGATTGATACAAATTAAGACATTTGATAACACCAAAGGTGGACAACCATATGCATCAATAGTGATCTTTTAAGCTGCTGGAAAGAGTATAAATTGGTAACAAACTCTGGAAAACAATTTGGCATTATCCTGTCATTTTGAACATTTACATGACTCTCCACCCAACAGCACAGATATCTACCCTAGAGATATCAAAAAACATGATCAAGAGCGCATCAAGAGATGTTCAGGAAAATGTGCAGTTCCAAAAAATGGGAATCAATCCAAAGGTTCATTAACTTAATTATTAACTAGAAAGTGCATAAATAAATCGAGACATGTTCACCAGGAGTGAAATGAACTAATGCCACATACAACAGCATGTGCAAATCTTAAACACAACACCAAATGAAAAAAGCAAGTAACACAAGACAATGTAAGAGTGTTAACCATTTTTATTCTCATCTATCAAGGAAAACCAAACAACATATTATTTAGAAATGCATATACATGTCATAAAACTACTTTTAAAAAACAAACAAACAAAAAAACAAGAACGTATTTACCTCTGCCAGGAAGATGGAGGGAGGGATGTGGATAAGAAAGGAACCCACAAGGAGAGGCAAATGTTCTGATACTGCTCTGGTTCTCATGTTGAGTGGTGAGTCTAAGGGTCTTCATTCTATTATTAAACTTCACAATTTACATATGCTACATGCATTATTTTGTAGGTGTCAAGCATTATAAGATATGTTTTGAAATATCTGGTTGGCATTAGACTTAAAAAGGGTATGGATGGAATTCAGAAGCACCCACTGTAGACGACAACTGACAAAACGCTTGTTACAAAGGAAGGCAAGAAAGAGGATGGTGCTCAGAAGGGAATGTGAATGAGGAAAAGAGGAGTTTTTGTTCGGTTTGTGACTTTTTTGCTTTGTTTTTAATTATGAAATATTTCAAGCGGAGAGTTAACCATAACAGTCTACCATTTTATTTTTCCAAAAAAAATAAAGCACTGCAGACAGTGTTAAAGCACTCTGCATGTCCTCCCCATCCCAAATGGAACGTAATTATATTTCATCTTACTTTTTAACTGGAAATTACTAATGCATGCCTAGATGCTGAAGGAATTCTCCAGGAGGTAGGAACAACATGAGTCCTGTCCACTTACATCAACATTACCCTACCAACTCATCAGCAGCAAGGCAAGTGCTCTAAGGAGTTATCCACCTGGTGTAGATGGGTCCAGGCCTCTCTCCTTTCAGCACCCATCTGAGGAAGAACACACAGAGCTCTTGGATCACGGAGCCAAGTATTACTAACTGGCACTGAAGTCAGGATCCAACACATACTCACACCAGCACTCTAGTAGCCGGCTTCAGCAAAGATGGAAAGGAAGAAGGAAGGAAAGAAGGGAGTGAGGAAAGCAGGGAGGGAGGGAGGAAAAGAGGCGAATTTTAATTCAACTTGAACAGTAAATATACCAAAAGGACGGCGGTATTTTCCCTGACTAAAATGGACTAACAAAACATCCTGGTTCGACAGGGGACTCCCCATAGTAAACACTAAGATTAGTGAGAAAATGGAGGAGGGGGAGCAGAGAAAGAGTGGGGTGGTCAGAGTAAAAGAGGGAGGCCCTTATTAGAAAAGATGGAGAAGGACTCTTCCCTGGGACTTGTAAAAAATGGGAAGCTTCATTCTGTTGCTAATCAAAAGTGAACTGATGGTTTTCCCCCAAGCGCCACCTCAGACAAAATACAAACAACAGTGTTTTGATCTCAGACAAAATATCATATAAACCACACACCCTCCCCTAATGCATCCTAATGTTCACCAGCAAAGACAACACCCCACACAGGACACCTGACTACAGGCACTCAAGGAATTCCACAGACTTGGCCAAACCATCATAATGTCGACTGGTAATAAGGACAGAAGCTACAGGAGGCCTAAACAGTGCATCATTACCAACGACCACCGACTAAGAAACAGTCCCTTGGGCCTGGTTCTTCCACTTCCACCTCTGCATCCCCTCTCAAGAGAATTGCAAAATCAATCTACCACTTGCCTTGGAAAATAAAAAGCACTTCTATGGTACTTGGCTCCTAAAAAAGCAGTGGATGTCACAGGGCCGCTGAATTAGGTCTCACAGTTCCTTTTAGAAGGCACAATAGATTTTCAAGCATTAAAGTCACAGAAAGTTTCACTACGAAAAAAAGAGCAAGTGCTGCCAGGATGAAGGCTCCCTCCCCAATGGGCTAAAGTCACAGATATCAAATAAAGTCTATAGTCAATTCTCTGCCTGCACCAGTCACGCTCTTGGACCAGCAGCACCACCTCTCATCTGGATTTCTGAAGCCTCACAACTGGTTTGGGCCACCGCACCAACTACCCTTGAGATCTGTGTTGGGCTGTAGCCAGTGTTCCCAGGCACAAATCTGACTGGCAGCGCACTGCAAAGGCACCCTATTGCCCAGCCTTGCAAGACCCAGCTCTGCACTCCTCCCCAGCCTTGCTCACACCATGCCCTAGCCTCCACCCCAACCACCGAGCCCAGCTCTCTGTGCCAGAACCCACCTCCCCTCCACCCCCCCAGCCTCACCACTTCACTACTCCTCCATCTCTCAGACCTCAGTTCAGCTAGGCCAGCCTCAGGGAAGCTGCTCCTGACTGCTCAGCTTGGTCAAATACCCCGATGGCAAACCTGTCCAGCGCTCAGACACACAACTTGGTATTTCTTTGGTTGATTATTCAAGTGAGTGTCTGTCTCCCACATTTAGGCAACACAGGAACTTATCTATCTTGCTCACCATTTTATTTCCAGCCCCCAGCATGGTATCCGACACATGGTAGATGCTCAATAAATAATTATTTAATTTTAAAACTAAATGAATAACTTTATTGCATATAAATTTCAAGAATATTAAAAAATTCAAGCGTGAAAATAAAAAAAAGATAATCATGCCTATCTAGTGCCCTTGAAGTAAACGAACGTTATCCATAAATCCAAAACTCTAATTTCTGCTCAAAAAGGACAAATGGAATATAATTATCATTGCCTCCCAAAGAATCTCTGGTACTAAATTTGAAAGTACATTCATAACAATACTCTCCCAGGTCCAATTTCTCTAATCATTTGAATCCATTCTCCTCCCTTTATACTCATGTAGCGTACACGTATACAGATCCCAGTATTTCTGTGCTGCAGTTGGAAATGTGAAATCTGCACTTAGTTATATTTTACAGTATCTTTTACAGAAGTCTAATTCTGTATTTCAACACCACTTAATTTTAAAGTACCTTCTTAGTGATTCAGTATAGAACTTTCACCTAACAACAGCAATACCATGCTTGCTCTAATTATGGTGCTAAAGTTGATATTTGTTCTTTTTTACATCACCACAGGGTCTGGCTCTGAAATTTGTCTTGGTTCTCAAAAACATTTACTGAATTAGTGAATGAATGAGCAAATGAAACTTAATACTTCTTAATTCTATTGTTATTCCAGTGAAATACACTCACACTAAAAAAAAAAAAAATTGTATTCATTGATTCCTTTCAGTTTCTGAAGCTGCCAAAGTTTTGTAAACAATCAGCCCTTATAAACAATAACGGAATTGTTTAAGTCAAATTAATTAAAGTAATTATAAAATATTTCTCACCTTATCCAATTCTACCAAAATTAGTAAGGACAAAAGTGGGACAGTGCAAAGGTACATCCCATGTGTGAGAAATAATTCTACACAGGCCAAACAGATACATTGAATAAGAGGTTAGGAAAATCAGGGCAAAATAAGGTGTCAAAAGAAAATTAACCTTGTGGCTAAATGTAACCAGACCAAGAACCACAGTGCCCACAAGAGTGGAAAGATACTCAACCCTTTGGGATACCAGTTAGTACATATGATGTTCAAGAAGGCACAGAACAAAGAATAATCATTCAAACAAGGATTGAAATTGATATTGTTTGATCTTTACTTTCAAAACTACAAAATTGGTTTATGCACGAAATTGTTTATAGTCAATCTTGAAATATTACCACCTGACGACCAGAAATCTTTCCTCTCTGAGTTTAAAGTTGTAGCATTGCAAAATAGTTCTACTATGAATCCCTTATTTTTTGAAAGTGAAAGAAAAGTTTGGGGGATTCACAGGTTCATAACTGATATTCTTTAAAAAAGGATCTAGGATATTCTCTTTGTTATAAAATCTTGTTTCTACAATCATGCATTAATAAATTCTTTCTAAGCCTATTTCAACCATCACTTGAATTTTTGGCTCCCTGTAGAAACTGAAAGCATGTGCTACACACTTGGGTGTCACAGGGAAAAAGACACTTCAATCTGAACTCATCAGTACTGGAGGAGAGGATGGTTATTTCTTCTTTCTTTTTTTTCCTATTTGTGATGTAATCACGATAGATTTTAACCAAAGGTGTATCTGCCCACTCCATAATATTTTTACAAACACTGTAAGTTTTGGCTAGAATCACAGCATCTTTGAGAATGTTTTTTAAATGCATTTCTGAATGTACAATATGGCAATAATAACTATCACATTTCCCTTCTAGCTTTTGAACCAAAAGTTGTGGCCCTGGTAATGGTGAGGATAGTGATAATAACAAAAATTATAATGATGAATTCTTACTATCTGAAAATACTGTTAAGTATGGTATATTAAAGTTTACTGTAAAGTTTCAAAGTATTTTTTCAGCTTTAAGCTGTCAGCTTTGAGGTTCAATCACGTTGTCAAGATGAAGCAGCTATTTAGCAGCAAACACTGCAAAAGAATCTAGATTTCCAGAATTCAGTTAAATAAATAATTTCCTCCACAGTAGCTACCAATTTGGCCCAAGAAAACTTCTACTGCTAAACAATGTAAGAGGAAGAGTTTGAACCTGGAAACATAGAGACCTTGATTTCCATCCTGACACTACCATTAAAAACACATACTTTTGGAAGGAACTGGACTATAATCTTGAAACCACCAAGGAAATCCTACAAGCAGGAAAGAAAAAAAAAGTATTCAAAACCAAAATAGGGACACAGCAGGTAGAATTCGTTGCAGGTGTCCAGATCAGAGCTGACTCCACAGCAGAGCTGAGGAGCCTCTCTTTCTGGAGATCTCCTTAACACGCCCTTTGCCATAGCCTTCCTCTGTGCCTGCTTCACCAGGATCAAGACACAAAATGCTCAGTCCCGATGTCCCCATGTCAAAATGCTTTGCCTCCCCTTCAAAGATGGGAGTTGATTTGTCCACAAAGCCTTCATTATTCATTCCCCTCCAAAAGAAATAATTTCTATTTATCGAAACTCCCCCCACATAAATGGCACTTGTCTCCTGGACACTGAGTATTAATTAGGTGTGTGGTTTTCTATCCTCCTCTGTCAGAATCTATCCCCTCTCAGGGCAGGACCTATCTCTCATAAGTCCCTCTCTATCCTATAATTGCTAACACAGGGGTTTGAACATAGCACGTACTAAAAATATCTATTAGACGATCCACCAATCAGAATTAGGATAGGCAGGTAGTTCTATCTAGCTAGATAGAAACAAGATGCTCTCTGCTGCCAACATATTAAAACCTGAGGGGTGAAACAGGAGTACACTGCAACTCTCCAGATAGTGACAGATAGATAGACCTCTCTAAGCCATGCATTATCAGTTTTTACTCATCTTAAGTGGATATAAAAGTCATTACTGACAGGGTACACTAATTTGCATGTTTTCATGTCTTGCTCTTCAGCACTTCACACAGCATGAAACTGTAGTGTCCAGAGCTGTCATTTCCAGATCCTCCTTCCTACAAGCTAGGTTTGTTCCTCGTTTAACATTCCCTAAATATCTTGTGTTTAAGCCTTGGTTTGGGAAATTTGAGATTAAAACCTTCCATTTGGGTGCTGGGCAATTCAGCTAAGGACCTCAAAAGGGAATGTTTAAATTAATGGGACATTAAAGCAAGGAGGAACATTCTAAAAGGTACTCTGTAATGGGGCTTTGTCACCACCTTCTCTGTTTTATTGGGAAAACAGTCTTTTCCCAGGGGGCTGAAAGTTTATATGCCAACATCAGTCTAGTTTAACTATTTAAAGTTAAAAATGGCAGAGAAAAAAAAAAAGTTCGTAATGGAAATGCTGACATGCCATGAAGTAAGGAGGCATAAGCAGGTGCTCCTGTAACCCAGAGTCATAATTCAATCAAGCTGTATTTTGACGTCATCTGTTACAGAAAAAAGCCAAATGGTTTATGAACAGCACCAGAACCCCCGAGATTAAATTACAGCCCTGATATTTAATCATGGGTCTTACTTTGTTATTTTTAATAACACAATACATTTTAACAGTTATTCGTCAACTGCCTTAGCCAAATTGGAACACGTGATGACAAGTGAGCTGGATTATGATGTCCATCTCTCATAATCTAAATTTTGATTATTTTTTCAGAAATGGTAGATTATACACGTTTTCCTCTTCTTAAGAAACATACAGTTGGCACCAACAGATTGGGTCCAAACCTTAATTAAAAGCAGCATGGGGTCCCTGACCAGCGGGTCAGGACATCTGTATTTGTGTCCTATTATAGGCAATAACCAACTGTATGATTTGGGCAAAAGACATTTAATCCTTCCAAAAAAATGACTCTTTCCCTAAAAAATAACAGAGCATCTCTAAAGTCTCTTCTAAATCTAAGTGTCTATAAATTAGTTATTTTAAAATCAATATGGTGTAGTTTCTTTGAGATTCTGGGGATCGAAATGAAAAAATGTTACAGCTGAAAAGTTGATGACTTTTTGATTCAATTAAAATGACTGATCAAAGAGGCATTTCAGTACACGAGAATGTGTAAGCTAAAATTTTTAGAGGCAATCAGCAAATGAAACAGGTTCTTTAAAAAGTAATGCACAAATACTGCTGAACATGTGAAGGGTTGTTTGCAAAACAAATCAATACGGGCACATCCAACAATGGATTGCAGTTAATAAACTACATATAGTAATTACCACCAATGGCAGTCTAGAAAGTCATTCATTAAATGTTAATTGTCACACAAAAGTACAAAAGCATCCATTTGAACAATCTTGTCGCTGCACCTTTAAATAAAATACTTTATTACAGTCCTGAAATTCATCCATATAAACTGATTTTAAACACACCTGGGTATTTGATATGCTGATTAACTGGGCCTTTATTTATTTTGGAAATGAAAGTAAACATGACAACCTTTTTCAACACTTTTGCTATTCCTAGGAGTTGGACATTTAAAAAATAGTATATATATTGCTTAAAACAAAGTGTTAACCAATCTTCTCTAAGGATTTAGATTACTACCTCTCAAATGTCCCCTCATAAGCATTAAGAAGCATATGGTTCAAAAGTAGCCATCCAAAACTCATGTGCAAACTCACCGTTGAGTCTAAATGGGCTCATGGATTTAGTAAATGGATAACCCAAATGTAAGCTTAGAAATTTGGTGGTCAATTTTGAAAATTTCATTCAGAGTAGTAAGAAACCATTAACATAAATAACCTTTAAAAAACCCACAACCCTGTGATGTGCTTTACTTTCTCTAATACTTAGTGCTATCTAATTAACTTGGAAGAACACCTGGTCATAAAATATAGCTCATAAAATGAAAAAATAAGGAAGGAGGGAATTTTTTTCTGTTCCTACCTAGCTTCATTCTGATGCTGTGTCTGCGCAAGATCTGACTTACTCAACATATAGATTTATATTCTAAAGGTTTGGCCAAGAACATTTTGGTTCAAGACTTGTAAACTGAAGAACATTTCAAAACACACCATGTTCCTTATTAGGCAACTTGAGATCTGTTATCTTGGCTTATGGGAACAGATCTAAATAGCATCATAATACTAAACGTTGAAAATCACAGGCCTGGGGCCACCAGGACTCAACTCTATGCCTTGGACGAGGCTGCAAACTTCCAATATAAAATGTAGTTTACCATTAGGAGTAAATGTTTGATCTGTAAAGCTTACAAAATTACTTTGTTTATCATAGCAGATGAAAGCAAAAAGGAATAATTTTAAGCTCAAAACAAAACTGTTTATATGACAGTCTTTACTGCTCCATGATTCTAAGCATTTAAGACAGATTCGAGCAATTAACAGCATAAACTTTCATTACATAGTTCTATTATATATGTTTATGTGACTTAGCTGTTCATCTGTTATTTAAGTGATTTTCTCATTACAATAGTAGGGTAAAGATAATTTGCTGATGCTGTCAAAAATGTTAAGCATTTCTGTCTCAACAGATCTTGGATCCCTACGCTTGTTTAATGCACTTTATTTACTTAAGTCAGTGTCAAATAGAGTACTGCTTCTTCCTTCTGAATTTAGAAAACGTAACATTTTAAGCACATGTCTGGTAATAGACACATCAAAACTTCAAAACTGCTTATTTTAGTGATGCAGATGGAGTTTAAGATTATTGTTCTTGAATATTAAGTTTCAAAGATCTAACAATGAACTGCAAAACTTCTCTTTACAGTTAAAAATAGTAAAATTTTTTTTAGATATTAAGAGGGTAGGCAAGCTTTTGGTTTGATTAGGTACCTAAAAAATAACTGAGAACAAAGTATTTTCGTGGACACCCAGGCAGACTGTCAATTCACAACAGAACGAAAGCACATGACTTTGAAAAGATCTACTGTATTCTCCTCATAATAATAATGATAATAACAATAATAGAAAGACAGACTAAGTCACATTGCAATCCAACATAAATTAGAAAGCCAGTTTATCTGGATCCCAAGGCAGGGAAAATATCATGATTTATATCATTATCTTAAATAATGTTTTTAAAAAATGCTTATCTACTCTAAATATCAGGAATAACATTACACGCCAAGCCTTAATAATATACCCTTATGTCTACATAATCTTGAAAAATAATCTGTATCAGGCTGTGTGTGTGTGTGTGTGTGTGTGTGTGTGTGTGAAAAGGATACTGAGTTAGGCAGACGGGAGTTTAAAATGTAATTTATTCCTGGCTGCCTTGAGAGTCATGTCATTGAACATCTCTGAATCTCGGTTTCCTCATCTATGGATTGAGCATGGTAAATCTCGCATCTCGTGGTTCTTGTGAGGATTCAAAAACTACGACAAATACAAGGTGCACAGTATGCCACCTGACATATTAAGAAGCACTTGTATTTTGTCACTGTCATGCCCATCCACACCCTATTATTCAATCTAGGATCTTGCAAAACAGTCACAGGGGAGGTCAGGTAAAAGAGAATGATCAATAATCCAAAAATGCATTTCTAAACCTTAAAAAGCATTCAAAGAGCACGTGCACATGCAGAAGCAATAACAGCACACACATCCTATACCCTATTATGCAGCATAAATTATAGAAAAACATAGTAGGGAAACCAGAGTTGTTCCAATAAAGGATGTGCAGAGCCATAAAAAAATTAGCAAATCAGAGCTTGTTTTTTTAGAATACCAAATAAAGGCACAGGTTAGAACCTCAGTTTTCTTTGGCTGTACAAGGAAGGGAGTGGGCTGTATACTCTTACGTGGTTGCTATCCCCAAAATTCTATGATTCTAATATAATGATTTTAATGCCATTTTGCTTATTCGTAAACCTACTAAATTACTCTGCTCCTTACAAAAAAGCCATACCACCATTGTGAATTGTACTAAATAGTAAGACTGTTTTAAAACACACACACACACACACATACACACACAGAAATACACACACAATTAAGTAATTCTACTCAACAAATGCCTTTAAGGAGAGATAAATTTTTTTTCCACACCACAACCATGAACTCAAACTTTTACAGACAGAAATTAATTCAGGATGCTTACCATTTGAATTTTCTCTGTGATACAAAAAGCATCCATTGCATCAATGTTTTTTCCTCACTGAATTTACTAAATTGATGTGTCATTTTGGTGTTACGTGGCTATAGGTCAACTAACCTGCATGAACATCAAAAAAATGTTTCTCCTCTTCCAAAAATGACCACAACAGGGATGAAGTACGTTTTTACTGCTGCTCTTAATTGTTCAAACACCCATTCATTTGGCAATCCTTAACAAACACTGAACACCTAAGTAAAACTAAACAGTTACAGGGGGAAAAAGCTCAACTTTTAAACTAAGAGAGGAAGATGTAGTATCCATCACAGGCGAACTGTAAATACACGTAACAGATGTGACCAGGGCTGTTCCTGAGTATAGATCATTTTAGTGGCCCAACTCTAAAGCTACTTTTTAAAAAGATGCCAAAGCTTGTATGTTTACCTTTTGCTCATAAAAGACTCAAAGGTAATCAAATAAACTATATTTTTGTTATAATAGAAAACTAATCCTTGTTCATCAATAAATTATAGACTGTAGGTGCATTTTTTTTTCTTTTTGTGACTTTGCCACCTTACTTTTTAATGAGAATAATTTTCCAATCATCCAGGCATGTGTATGCTTTTCGTTTGTTTTAAGATCAATGATATAACGGATATTAAATCCCTTTGTATAAGTTACCATATAGGTTACAACTATTTCTTAAAAATAATTCCAGAGCCCACCAATTCATTCTGTTAAGGTCATCGAAGCTCTGAACCATCATGGCTGAATTGTTTTACTGCTCTCTGCTGAACACCTGCAAACATCAAACAAAAACTGCTGGTCCTTTCCTGGGTTGACAAAAGCCTTTCATGTGAAAAATGCTCCCTGGGAATGTCAGGCTGTAGCTCAGGTTACATTCCATTCTCCCTAGCAGCCTCACCATTTCTTAAGGTGGTAGGAAAAACCATGTTTGCAAAATGAAAGATTAAAGGGAATATGGCCACACTTTATTTTCATTCCCACATTGCAAATCACGATGGAGCATCCTCTATTAATCGATTCAAAAGCTACTGGGAACTTTAAGCATGAAATATCACCATGCCTCACTTTGAAGAAATGTGGCTGGTTTTGCAACTATGAACAGTTTACTGACTTACAGTTTGGATCTTTTTTTTCCCTAGACCTAAGTTTCAAAGCTACCCATGGAAGGGCCATCTGAGCCCACTCAAGACAGTGCATATTAACCTCAAGTAAATTTAGAAAATTATTTCTCTGTCCCAAGTTTCCTAGTCCATCCTTCCAGTTAAAGGGCAAAATGCAGTCTTCCTGATTTTTCTATTTGATATTCTTTAAAAAGAGATTTATCTTTGTTGTAGAGTGGAAATATAAGCCATTTTTTTCACTAATAGCCCTGTGTTCAAATATGTCTTGAATAGATGAGAAAAACCAACACTACAATCTGTACTCCATATATTATAGTCACCATCATACTGCATGGGATGAATACCCTGCATTTTCAATCCAGCTGCCAGAACAAAATAGCCACTACACCTTTTCACCTTTACAAGTGAACATTTGGGCCTGAAAACCACAACCATGGTACAATGTCACTTAAAGTTCGACACCTTAAAAGTAATCACAGCATCTTCATTAGAAATATCAGAACACATCTTACTAAGGATGAAGACTCTTCCCAGATTATGCCTGTGTGGATGTGCATGTATGTGTTTGTGTATGTGTCTGTGTATATATATATTTGTCTTAAGAACTGTGTAAGTTCAATATATAATCACTTACTAAAATGCATTAATACATATTCATACTTATCCAGCCTGTACTCTCTGTAAACACTTAAACATCATAGCAAGAACTTTATTTAAATGTGAACACAGAAAAGGGACCAGATGCACAGTTGTCTTTTTAAATGTAACACAATTTCATGCTTCTAAATCACTTTACTTTATTAAACCATACCTAAACTGATACACTTAAGTTATTCCAAATGTGTCAGTTTTCACAGAAAGTGCAGAAAAGAGTTTTTTGCACTTTGAAAGCAGTCTATCTCTGGGCCTTTCTGACATAATCTACTTTTAGATTTAAGCTGAATACACATTTTCTTAAGTAAAATCATGAAGAAAATTACTGTCAAAGGCAAAGTTAGTTACTGTTTTGATACAGTCTAACATGAAAAATTAATTTGTCCACAAGAGATACTTGTACTGATCTTTACTTCAAAGTTGTATAGAGAGTACACCACCAAAATTTGGAAAACATGATACCAAGACAACAAAAAAATGTTCAGTCTCTAAATGGAAAATACAACAGGGTCCAGGGCAGTAAAACACAAATATATGATCAATAGTACTTTTAATCAGAGTAGACCTCAAAACTTAAAAGATAAAATAGAACTGTAGGGGTTATCTTATATCCTCTAATATTATAAATCAAATTACAGAGCTATAACTTTGCCTTATGGGGACCAGAAGGAGGGGGAAGTAACTTATTTGGAAATGAGCAACTTTCAAAAGGCACTAATTTTTTAGAAGCATGCCAATTACACAAATCACAAAGGTGAACAGATTTCTTTCTTTCCAGAGCATCAAATGAAAATTGAGAGATGTGAAATTATATTCAGTAGTTAACAGAAAGTTCCACAGGCATCTCACAGCTTAAAGATGTCAACATTTACCAGTCTGACTTAAGAATGGTACTCTGTCTAATGTACTGTTATTTACCACTGCCAGAACTCCTAAATACTGCAGCTGCTTAAAAAGCATAAATGAATTTAAGCCTTAAATCTAAAAGATAGCAGGCCACCATGCATGCCTCCTTCCTGTATGAAATTCACTGGACCAATATAAATAAATAAACAAACAAACAAATAAATAACCATTTTAAGTGAATATCAGATTTTCAGTTTTCACTTTAATAAGAGACCTTCAGGGAGCCCCCTATTAAAACTCCTCCTTGGATGCCAGATAATCATTGCGCACAGATTCCTTTGTGAATAGCGCTAACATCTTTTTTAAGCATCACCCAAAGACCTTTCACTTACAACACATAAAAGTCCTTCCAAATCTGCAACTTTACATATAGTAGAAATCCACTGCACAAGGAAATGCTTAGGGGGAAAAAAATAGCTAAGGCACCAAAACGAATATTTTAAAGATGAATTAATTCATATTTTGCTCTCAGATTAGCAAGAGGCTCTCCATTTACAGCTATGGCTTACTATGCAGCATTCATCTGCAAAATCAAGTGCTCACTTCTCTAAAAGGGTTAATTATACATAGTATCTAATAATTAATATTACTTACAAGGGATTTTTTTCCCTTTTTTTGAAAGTCAGATTTTTCCGTCTATTTTCAAATAGGGAAATAAATTCATTTTCCCCATGTCAACACTGGCCTTATCTTCATGTGTTAGATTACAACTGTATTAGAAAATTGCTTTTAAATTAAGTAATGGAATTCTGAGACAGTTTCCTTGCTTGATAAAAAAAAAAAAAAAGGCCTAATTTTAATTTTGCAAAAGATAACATTCTGTGTAAGTTATACCACCGATGGCTAATGAAATAACCATATCATTACAGGCTAAAATTTCAATGACTTTTTCAGAACACTTCAACGGAGCCAAAAATATACAATGAGTGAATAAACAGCTAAGAACATTTAACTACATGCTAAGAAAAGAATTTACATACTTGAGCCAGTGAAATGTCCACTCGCCAAAGAAGTTGGTCCATTTTTCCCACTGCTCACAGGAGGTGAAAACATCTAAAAGAAACAAAGAAACATTACTGTCAAAAAGAAGACCTCTGTGCCTTCAGAGTTCATCAAAGATCTTTCATACTCTTACCAAAACAGCTTTAGAGTTTATGCTAAGGGTTCATTTTGGTAAAATACATCAGCATCCAACTAAAACGAGCATAACATTAGCAGTCACCCCCCTCACCCCCCACTTCCACTCTGTTCTTTTTCCTCAGGTCCATCAGATTGCCAGAACCAGGCAGCACTGCTACACTTCAAACAAACACAGTCCCCATAATGTTATCAAGATTCAGGTCTGGAGGGCAGCGGCCTCTCTAGAAAACACTAGTTTTTACAAAGGAGAAGAAAAAGTTGTTTGTTTTATATTGAAAACCTTGGCCAGAAACGTGGCAATGTCCATTTCCATCCCGCATAGGATTTGCCTGTCATATGTGAACCCAAATAAATACAAAAGTGCCACCTGCACTAAATTCTCATTTCGTCTC
The DNA here is from genome assembly GCF_053574225.1 of Canis aureus. Classification (NCBI taxonomy): domain Eukaryota; kingdom Metazoa; phylum Chordata; class Mammalia; order Carnivora; family Canidae; genus Canis; species Canis aureus. The sequence continues at coordinate 20,475,329 of NC_135611.1, read as the reverse complement.
TAACATGAGAGCAATTTGTAGCAAGACTCTCTCACTCTCACTCTCTCTCTCTCTCTCTCACTCTCACTCTCTCTCTCACTCTCTCTCTCTCTCTCTCTCCAGCATTTATTTCGACCCTAATTGGTTTCCCTCTTCTTCGACGTATCTAGTGGATAATGCGCACCTTCCCTGAGTCAGAGCCTGCAAAAAGCAAAGGAACGAATGGAGAAAGTGCAGCAAGCAGAAAGGGGGCTACAGAGCTGCCTAGGGCTACGTTTCCTGGCAAAACTTCCGAAAGCCATTTCTCCAGGAGAGGGTCCAGCAGAGCAGCAGCGCAGCAGCAGCAGCAGCAGCAGCAGCAGCGGAGGCGGCGGCGGCGGCGGCGGCGGCGGCAACGGCGGCGGCGGCGGCGGCGGCGGCGGCGGCGGCAGCGGCGGCGGCGGCGGCGGCGGCGGCAGCAGCAGCAGCAGCAGCACCAGCAGCGGCAGCATGAAAGAGCCCCACTTAGAAGGCGGTTTGGATTTTTACTCGTGCGTTTTGTGGATCCTTTTTATTTTGCTTTGCAAATGCATCTTACACCAAACTCCTCTGGCATTAAAAAGGAATCACCTCCCCTGACAGGTCTGGGATTCGGTTTGGGAAAGGGGCAAAGGGATGGAGCGGGGTCCCCCACAGCCCTCAAACTCCACAAGTGTGTCAAGTTTGGTTTAGTGCTGATCGCACGACTGCGAGATCTACCCAAACGGTCCATAAAGGAGTCGAGAGCACGTACGATGCTCAGCACACGTATCCGAGTTCTCAGGTTCCTGGGAAAAGAGGTAACTAAGAGGACGCCAGGTCCTGCGAAACCCAAAGCATCATCATCGATTTAAAACTTTAAGACACAACTGGGTCCCCTATTTTCTCTTTTCCATTTCCAGAAAAAAAAATAAATCATAATAATAATAAAAGGAGTAGTGCGCAACGGGTTAGTACTCTCACGTTCAGATTAAGGCCAAGTTTTAGGGTTGTCTGTTTGTCCTTTCATTTGGAGTGAGATTCCATTATTTTGGGGGTCCGGTGGGTAGGGAATTCAAGGGCAAAGTAATTACACTCTGGGAGAGGAAGAAAAAAAAAAAAAAAGCCTGAATCGTCCATCACACCCAAAAATTGTAGTTAAAAACTTATCAAAAAGACCTTCATGTTTGCCAAGGATTCAGCCAATTAAAAATTATTCCTGTCCTTTAGATCACTACTGGTTTCTAGCTGAAGTGTTTGGGTTTTTTTGGTTTGGTTTTTTTTTTTTTTTTTTTCACAGCTGTTGTTAGTTTCCACCGTTCTTTCTTACCGCACTGAAATCCAGTAAATCACTCAGCTCTTTGTCCGTCCCTAAGGCAGCCATTCGCTGTTGGTGATGCATTTTAGCAAAATCACACAAACCTAGAAACATGGAAATAACCGCAATCAGAAAATCCAGTCCCAATCCTTGGAGAAAACACAATCGGATTTTTGGAGACTGGGGGGGTGGGGGGTGGGGATGTGGGGGCGGGCGGGATTAAGGTGGTGAGGAGGGAGGGATGGGAGAGTTTGGTTCTTTTTTTTTTTTTTTTGGTTTTTTTTTTTTTTAAGATGGAATAGGCAGCAATAGCAAAAAAAAAAAAAAAAAGCGATCTTGATATTGTATTTCCAAAGAGACGATCAAAACTGGTAACATCTATCTACTCTAAAACCAAATCCGGGAAGGAAAAAAAAAAGAAAAAAAAAAAAAAAGAAGAAAGCCGCTCTTCAGCGCATCATTTTATGCAACAGGAGGTAGAGCGAGAAATGAATGGATCACAGAGAAAAGAGAAACTACTCGGAACGATCCGGTCTCAACTTTCCCCCCCGCCCCCCGCCCCCCGCACACACTCGCACACTCGCACCCACGCGCGCACACTCACACGCACCACTCCCCCCCTGCATCTCAAAGTAGCTACAAAGAAATTAAAGAGGAGCGTCTCCGGAGCGAACACACGTCCAAAGGGGGAGGGGGGGGACAGGGTCGGCGAGGGAGGGAGGGAAGGAGGGAGGGGGGGTGGGGAGCAGAGTGGAGGGTCGGATCCTGGGAATTGTCCAGCACCCTAATTCGTGAAAGAAAAGGGTTGTAAAAATTAAAGTCAGGCCCTCGGCAAAGTCCGCGGTCCCTCCGAGCGGCCCGGCGGGGGTGGGGGGGTGCAGAGAGGAGGGGTGCAGGGGGTGCAGCGAGGAGGGGTGCAAAGAGGAGGGGTGCAAGGGGGTGCAAGGAGGAGGGGTGCAAAGGGGAGGGGTGCAAGGGGTGCAAAGGGGAGGGGTGCAAGGGGGTGCAGAGGGGAGGGGTGCAGGGGGGGTGCAGAGGGGAGGGGGAAGGGGTGTCTGAGCTGGGAGCCGCGCGCGGAGCCGCCGAGCCCCAGCCCCGCGCCGCCCGGCGCCCCCGCCCGCCGGCCCCCGGCGCCGCTACCTACCGGCCGCGCGCGCGAAGGGGCTCCCGGTGCTCCGCCGGCGCCCGGGCGGCGTTCATGTCTGGCCCCCGCCGGCACCGCCACCTCCCGCGCCCGCGCCCGCGCCCGCTCCTTCCCCGCCGCCGCCGCCGCCGCCGCCGCCGCCGCCGCCACGGATCCGCAGACGCGCAGCCAAGATCCCTGACTCTTAACACCAACTCTCTTCTCCGGGGAGGGGAGGGGACGGGGGAGGGGGGAGGGGGAGACACGCCGAGGCGCCCGGAATTGCAAGTTCAGCAAAGAAATGGGGGGGGGGCTCCGGCGGGGAGACGCGGCTCGGGCGGGCCGGGCGGGCTGGGATGCACACCCCCCCCCCCGCGGAAAAAAAGCAAATCCACACCTCCCCCCCCCCCCACCTCGCAAAAAAAAAAAAAAAAAAATACAAACGAAAATTCATCGAGCACCTCATTTTCCCTCAGATCGTCAGTTACAATCTGAAGCCTGAACAGTTCAGTTTTTGCCCGTTTTCATCCATCGGAGGCACTTTGAAATTTATTCGAGTTTACATCCCCTCACTTCTTCCTTCCTCCGACTCCCGTTCCCTCTCACTCACACATCCACACACAGCAAAGCAAGTTTATACTAGGCTGCAAATACACGTGATGCAAAAAGACTTTGCCAAGAGGAACAATATTTTTCTTTTCCATATATAAACCAAGCCACATTTCGCTGGGGAGATTTTCCTTTCGGTAGTTTTGCATTTTGGGGAGGGAGGGGGGCCGAAACCTAAATTGCATACTTTCTTGCCCCTCCCTTTTAAGTCACAGATTAGTAGAGCTGCAAACTTCGCCAAAAAAAAAAAAAGAAAAAAGAAAAAAAGAAAAAGAAAAAAAAAAGGCAATTTTTGAGGGTGGATGTTGTTTTGTTTTTACACTTGAGTTCCTAGCCACGCTAAGTCCCCGCTCGCCAGCACTCTAAGTTTTGAATTCAACATTTACCATTACAGGCCTTGCATGCTCTTAAAACATACTTTTTCACATCACTTTTTAGGATTAAAATTAAGCTTCGTAATTCTATCGCTTCGTAATAACAAGCGTGCTTTACCCAGGATATGCAACATTTCGCTATTTTAACGTGTGTTAAAATACACATTCCAGAAACCCTGTTACTGCTAGATGTGCAAGTACATACACAAAATGCATGCACACACTTTTTTCCCATTGGCAAATTATTTAATAGGTTGTTCCTTTTGTTTTAATAAAACATCGGGATCGACATTTTTAAAAATCAAATTCAATTACAAACAGTTTACTCTGACAGCAAATTGTAACGTTACCTTAAATGGCCACAAATATGCTCACAATATTCCAAGGAAAGTGACTTTAAAAAGAAAGACAAAAAATCTTCTGCAAGTACTTAGTATCTCACATGTGTATCCCCCAAAAAAGTATTTTAACTGGTACTCAGTTCTGCTCCAGGGATATCCACAGAATACAAGATTATGCACCTGGCTCTGGTTTTTGCATTTTCCACCATCAAACTGCAACAAAATCCCCTCCCCCAAAAAAGAAACCATTAAAAAAAAAAAAAATTCCAACAACTTTTTCTTATTGTTTCTAAAAAAAAAAAATATATCAATACAGGATAGTTAGAATCTTTCCTCAAACAAATCTTGTTGGTGGCTTTTTTTTTTTCTTCTCCTCTTATAAAGTCTTAAACTTGTTCCAAGTTTAGAGGTGTCTCATCATCATCATCCTCCTCCTCCTCCTCATCATCACCATTGACTCCCCCGTGGAGTCACATTGATAATAATAGGTTTCCCTGAAAGATACATTGTAATCCATTCACATCCGGGCACTGCGGGCTTATAAAGAGAAGGCGCTGCGGCCGCGGCTGCTCCTCCAGACAATGACTGGGGAGGGGCGGGGCGGGAGCGGGCGGCCATAGAGTCGTAAACACGGCGCCTAGAGCGGCGCCCAAGATGGCCGCGCGCAGGGCCCCGCCTCCTCCGGGAGCGGCGGGCGGCGGGGAGAGGAGCGCGGCCGCGCGCGGGGCGGGCGCGGGGGCTCGGGGGCTCGGGGGCTCGGGGGCGGCCGCGGGCCCGGGCTCCTGCGCGCCTCTCCCGGCTCCCTTTCCTTGGTCTTCGCCCCCCCCTTAATTTTCCCCTCCGAAGGGTAGTTTCTGAATAAATTAAGGCATTGCACGCCGCGGAGCCCGGGGGGGTGGGCAGCCGCAGGGAGCCGGGCTGCGCGCGTGGGAGGCGGCGGCCGGGGGGCCCCCGGGACCCTGCGGGCCAGAGCTCCGGGCCGCGCCGCCTGCCCCCGAGGCCGTCCTGCACCGGGAGCCCGCTCGGCTCGGCCTGGCCTGCGGCTGCGGCTGCGGCTGCGGAGCATCGTCACCTGGTCCTCGAGCCCTGCAGGCCCCCTGCTCTGCAACACCTTCGTGACCTGGGGAGGGAGGGAGCGGGGCCGCCACGGAGACCTGCGTGACCTGGGAGGAGGGAGCGGGGCCCCCACGGAAGACCTTGGTGACCTAGGGATGGACGGGGCCCCCACGGAGGACCTTCGTGACCTGGGAGGAGGGAGCGGGGCCATCGTGATCTGGGGGAGGGAGCGGGGCCTCCACGGAGACCTTCATACCTGGGAGGAGGGAACGGGGCCACCACGGAAGACTTTGGTGACCCAAAGGGAGGGAGCCGGGCCACCACAGAAGACCTTCCTGACCTGGGGGGATGGAACAGGCCCCCACGGAAGACCTTCATGACCTGGGAGGAGGGAATAGGGCCACCACGGAGGACCTTCGTGACTTGGGAGGAGGGAACGGGGCCTCCACAGAGACCTTCCTGACCTGAGGGATGGAGCGGGCCACCACGGAAGACTTTGGCCACCCAAAGGGAAGGAGCGAGGCCACCACAGAAGACCTTCCTGACCTGGGAGGAGGGAGCCGGGCCACCATGGAAGACCTTGGTGACCTGGAGATGAACGGGGCCACCACACAGAAGACCTCTGCCCTGGTCTTCTCCAGTCACTCGCTGCCCTGGCCACATCGGTCCGAAGGGCTCAGGTGGAGGAGAGCTCCCAAGGGACAAAAGCGAGTGATGAGGATGAGGATGGGTTGTCCTCACACCCCGGGTTTGCCATGAGCCAAGCAGTGTCCTGCGAAGCTCGGGCATATTGGCGGCTCTGACCCTAGGAACGACCTCCAGGGTACTCTGGGTATTTTGATAGAACATATTTTATATTCAGAGACTCAGAAGCACAAAGTGTTGAGTAGCTTGAGCCAGGGCACTTCGGTAAGTGACACAAAGTCGCCTGAAATCACACAACTTTATTAAGCGATAGAAGCCACCTTTGAAGCCAGGCAGGGCGGACCAGAGTGGACGTCCCCCCCATTCCTGTACCCCTGGCAGCCGAGCGCCTCACCTCCATTCTCTGTTGCAGTTCTGTGGCATAACAGTTTGGAGCAATTTTCAAGATCTTTAATTCCTGTATAAGTGTTTAGAAAACAGGAATGAGGGCATTTATGGGTTGTTTCCTGTATATTCCCACATTGGGAAGGTGCCTGGCTTCTATCCCCAGGCCATGTGCTCATCTTAAAACAAATTTTACCTGTAGACGCCACTTCACGCGGCATTATCACACGCGTTATTTGTGATGCTCAGAGGAGGCCTCTACAGGGCTGTGCTGAGATGATGTCATGAAAAGTTCACAAACATTTGTTTAGGAGAAATAATCCACTGGTGCTACCTCTAATCAGCTCTGTGACCTAAGGCTTGAGGTCAACGTCTTCCTATAAAATACGGAGGCTAGGTTAGGTAATCCCTTAAAATTCTTTCTCATTTGTGGTCAGATTGTAAGAGTCTCCCTCTTGATTTCCAAGCGGAATAAATGGTCTGGAAACAAATTATCGAATCAGGTCTGAGACTTAAATGCACACAACTGATTTGCTAGCATTTTTTTTTTTTTTAGATTGATTGATCTTGATTGATTGATTTTAGAGAGAGCCCGGGGAGAAGCAGAGGAGGAACAGAGGGAGAGAGAGAATCTCCAACAGACTCCCTGCTGAATGCAGAGCCTGACTTGGGACTCGATCTCACAACCCTGAGATCATGACCTGAACCAAAATCAAGACTTGGACACTTAATGGACTGAGCCGCCCAGGTTAACAGCACCTGATAGTCAGAAAGCCATGCAACCACCCTTCCTATCCTAAATTCGGGGACAAATGTGAATTGCTTTTGTTTTTGTTTTGTTCTGTTTTCCCTGAACTACCAGAAGAATAGGCCTATCTACCAAGTTATAAAGATCAGAGACACGTGAGAAAGGAAGACTCAATAGAAATTTTGTGAAACTTGGATAAAAAGGTAAATGTAGCAGATGTGTTTTGAGGTGTCTGCTCCATCGACAGACTCCCTTCCTTAAAAACCTGTCCACAAATCCCGATAAAGAGGTAGAACTTGATGTGTCTATCACATGACTCCTTCCTGTCCGAGTCTCTGCAGCCCCAGCTGATTGGGTCACAGGAACTAAGAGAGGAAGAGATCGACAGGAGTCTATGGTGGGTGATAGATCTGACCAGTTGGCGTCAGCTGGCCAGGGCTGGTGCCAGGAAGCCACGCCATGTGAGCCATGGTTATGGGGAAACAAGAACCATGAGTAAGCAGAGGAAACTGCTCTTCAGATATGAAAGATCTTGGAAGTTCTGAGAAAAGCAGGCAATTTGAGTCCTAGGAAGAAATAAGGAGAGATGCTTTGCCAATTCTTATGAGGGCCCCCTTGCCTCCTGTCCATGAGAGAGCTGACTCCTGTAGTATTCCCCTTCCCGAGCTAACGTGAGTACTTTTCTGATCCTCACTACTAAAGAATTTAGAAAAAAAAAAAAAAAAAAAGATTCTTTAGATTTCAGCGTTTTGAAACAGTCCTTAACATTAAAAAAAATTTAGTGACCACTCTACTAGGGTATAAACACTGTTCCACTCCCACATGGTAGCAATTCTGTCCAATTAATTGTACCACGTACAGTCAGGACAGTACAACCAAATGTCATTCCCCTTTACCGTGTTGTAACCTTGAGCAAATTTCACATCTTTTCAGAAGTTAAAAAAAAAAAATTTAATTTGTCTTCAATACTTTACATGACTGGTTAAAATCAAATGAGATGGTAGAGATGAAAGTACTCTGAAAATGACAAATTCTTCTGAAATGTAAGGCATCATTATTGCGTAAACCAAATTGATGCCTAAAGATAACATTTAATTCATAGGAGTATGGAGGAGTGGCAAATATTGAAACCTAATGAGTCGCAGAAAAGAGCAGACATTGAAGGGGGCTTGGACCAAACCCTTGAGTTTAGTTCAAGATTTCAAGGTCACATCACTAATGAGTTACAGAGGCAGAAGCAGCCCTCCAGTAACTGAATGCCAGTCTAGAATGCCATACCATTCCTCTTCAAATTCCATCCAGTTGGATCTCCCCCAATCTTGCCCTTGTTAAAGCAGATAAAACCACACACAAACACACAAAATGACAGTTCCTTGAGGGTCTAATGAAATTCATCCAAAAACTCACCAAATAATTTTTGAGTGTCTACCTTGTGTCGGCATTTCTTCTTTTAGGCCGTGAGGCAAAAAAAAAAAAAAAAAAAAAAAAAAAAAGAAAGTAGGCAAAAATAATCAGAATAATATAAAAGTCACGGACCGGCTTGATTAAAAGGAAGAGTCACCGTGAGCAAGATTCAGCCTGTGGAAGATATGTGGAAAAGGAGGGCCATCCCAATATAATTTTAGGTTGATCTATAAAAGGGCACGACCATCAAGGACCTCAAACTGGAGCCCCATATAGACTGCAAGGCTGAGTCAGAAAAGCAGCAGGCAGGACAGAAGAGGAGGGATTAGTCAGTGCGTATGGAAGAAGTCCAGAGCTTCATGAGACACAGGCCCACATTCCCAGGGCCTCTTGCATTTGCTGGTCCCACGATTCTTTCTCCTGGTTGCTCACACAACTAGTTTCTTACCATCCTCCTGGCCTCAGCTTAAACATTACGTCTTCCTAGAGACCTTCCTAACCATTCAGTCTAAAGTAAGCACCCCTCTTCGTATTCTTGTCACTTTTACATCTTTAGTGGCACCCTTCTCAATTTTTGTTAATATATTTTTGATAATATAACTTTTGTTAATATATTTACTATTATATTGCCTGTCTTCGCCACCGGACGGCACACTCCATAATGCAGGTACCGCATGAATCGTGTTCACTCTATTTGCCCACACCTGGTGCCAAGCCTGGCACGTATGAAGTATTTGATAACTATTTATTAAATAAGTGGATCAAGAATCTGTCTTTATTCTTAAGATGCACATTTTAATACTGAAGAGTGCCACTTTCATGCTTTTTCAAATCAGCCTCTCCTTAAGGTCTCATTTTGGCTTGATTTCATCGAAGGCAAATGTTGCTGGTGATATTCAGTGTGATTTGAAACAGGCCACTGGCCCCTTGTCACCTCAATCCCCAAAGGATAACTGCCTTAATTTACCCAACCATGAAAACAATGTCTTCATTATTATGAATGCATCAAAAGCTGCTGTCATAGTATTGCTTCACTATCATAACATTTTATGGCTGAGGCTTGGGAATACAACAAATTTCCAGAAGTCACACAGCCGCTACATGGCAGGGCTAAGATTCAGACACAGGCGGACCATGCTTCTTTTCACAGTTTAGTGGCATGTGCCATGGCTTTAACAACCTTAACAAACCATATGGTCAACAAACCATAACAAACCTTCCTTTTTGGACCTCGGCATACTATAGAGTAGAATTTTGATTTTACCTATTTTTAGATGTTTTGAGTGTTTTGGAAAAGGAAAGGTTAAAAAAAAAAGATTCATTTTTAGTGTCCTTGGAGTTTTGTTAAAGAGGACTCAAAAGATTTAGTGCCAGCTTTCTGGAAGTTTTTCTTTTAATCATAAAACTGTTTTCTCTGCTATAGTTTGAATGTTCTATTTTAAGGGTTTTGTTATCTTTTGAAGGACGTACGGATTGGAAAAATAGGGCAGGAACAGAGTCCCAGAGGAGAAATGAAGTTGTGTATAGACCATTTGTCTACAACCTGGTGGTCTCATCCCTCCCTGGTGGTGCTGCAGGTCTGAAAGTTCAACCATATGCAGATCTCTTCTGCAGTTGGCCATGACCTCAAGGCATGGCACATGCCACTGAGCTATAAGCAGAAGCATGGTCTACCTGCGTCTGAGTCTCAGCTCTTCTACGTAATAACCATGTGATCTTGAGTAATTGGTTGTATCTCCAGGCTTCAGTTTCTTCCTCCATAACATGGGTTATTATGACAGATTAAATATCATAGTATTAGCAGATTGTAGTTGGCGCAGTGCTCTTTCAATGACTGTAACTTCACAATTATATACTCTTTAGTGCCAGTTTTCAAATTTCAGACCTCAACTCTTTAATGGTCAGGAAATAGATTTGCTGGTTTGGTTCAAAGTGAAATAGAAGAAAATAGACAATATCAACATACATTGCATGAATTAAGAGTTGTTTTAGAAAAGCCTATTTCAGGTATGCATATACAGCAGAGTATGATGTGCATATGAAGTTACTATAAAAAAATATTTAAAGCTGCCACTTTAGTAGACGGAAAGCATATCCTAGGATCATAATGGAAAAGAGAAATGAAAGCTGATCACCTCCTCATTCTTTTTCTTTGCTTCTCAAACTACATCTTATTTCAAAACCAATAACTACTTCCACCAAAGAAAAGGAGTTGAATGAAAAAGATAAATGGTTTTAAAAAATAAACGGTGTAGAAAGAGTACGAGGAATTTTAGAAAACAGCAAGAGAAACTTTCACCTATTCAAAAGTGCAATAAAACTGATTGAACTTAAATATACTTAGCTTGCGGTTTTTAAAATCCTTCAAAATCTGTACTCCTCTGGCTGCTCCCACTTACCTCTGTAACTTTATCTCAATGTCTTTCCCTAAAGGAAGTTTCATCTCGAGTCAACTAACCATACAGCACACCTTTATTAAGCAGTTTGTCTATGAAAAGCACCAGGGAAAATGCAGTGAGTAATTCAAGATGAAAAAACAGGACGCCTGACCTCCTAGCATCCCATCCTAGTGGGTAAGTCAGACACATAAATCACCCAAACTACAACACACTGAGCTGAGAGCCATCAAGACGTAAAATTGTGCTACAGGACTATATAGCCTAATGAGTAATTACCAGGTGTAGAAATCTAAAGACTTAGAAGAGACACGATTAGAGCTGGATCTGGAAAGAGAAGTGGTATTCCTATCATGGAGAGAGAGAAAGAAGCATGTTCTGGACTGAAGTGCTAAGTATGTCAACGGCTGTCCAGAGACTAAGGGTCTTCTTAGGGTTCATGAGTAGAACTAAGATATTAAAACTCAGTTGGCAAAACTGGGCCCATTAACCGTTATTCGTGATGCATGGAGCCAGTAGGATCATTCACATAGCAGCAGTGATCAGATATGCCTGAGACAATCATTTGGGAAACAGTATAGAGGATGATGAAGGTAAGAAGACAGCAGAGACCAGGTTAGAAAGCTACTGCACTTCTTTCAACCAGTGACTGTGAGAGTCTGAAGGAGAGCTATGCTATGGTTATGGGAAGTAGAGTAAATCATTCAAGAGATGTTGTACCTGGGCTATTATTAGTTATTTGGGTTGCAAAGCAGCATAAAAATCCAATCAAATCCATTACTGGTTTGAACAGTAACGGGCCTGCAATCCTAAAACGTCTAGCACCATCAATTGGGGCTTCAGCTTTATTTCTTCACATTTTTCTCAACTCAGCCCAACTTTCTATTTCAGGCTAACTCCCTCATGTTCCCCAAAAAGGCTACCATCAGAAAATGAAGTTATAAACTTTGTTGTTTGCTTTCAGAAAGGGATAGTTCCTTGTTCTCCCTAAGCTTTGATATTAAAGCCTCAGCTGGACTCTAAGTCTATCATCCTAGGAAGACACCTGCTTTTGACCCAAACCGTGTAATGTCGGGTTACATTCATCCCTAAATAATTATGTTGATAAGACTCAAACCAGTTAAAGACCACTCTTGGAGTTGAGGTGAGGTCAGTTGTACCCGACCCACGAGGCTTCTCTACTAGGAAGAAGAATAGATGGATATTGGGAGAAACAAGCACAAAGTTTACCAACCTTTCAGGACATCCGTGCCATCATGCATTTCTTCCCTTCGTTTCTCTTGCTTGAACTGGCCTCCCGCATGTACTTCCCATGAATAATTCCTACCTTTACATCAAATCCAGCTTACTTCTTGCTTCCCCTTTGAGGTCCGCTCTGACTTTTTGATCTTTCCCAACTTCCTCCTCTGAAACTGGCTCATTTACTTAAAACAAAAACTTTTTTTTTTTTTTTTTTTAATAGCAGTTTAGAGACGCCTAGGTGGCTCTCAGCAGTTGAGTGTCTACCTTTGGCTCAGGGCTTGATCCCAGTCCAGGGATCAAGTCTCCCATTGGGCTCCCTGTGAGAAGCCTGCTGCTCTCTCTACGTCTCTGCTTCTCTCTGTGTGTCTCAGGAATAAATAAATAAAAAGATTTTTTTTAAATTGCAGTATAACTTACACACAGTAAAAAATAAAAAATCTACAAAGATTGGTAAAATTTTTACATGCACGTATACCAGTGTAATCACACCTAGCTCAAGATATAAAACATTCTCTGCAAGCCAGAAGGCTACCACCTTCACCGTCACAGTCCTCACCCATGTCTGTGACTTGGATTGCCAGAAATTAGTTTTGCCTATTCTTTAACTGGGAATCATCTGGCATCTTTCCGTGTGCATCTAGCTTCTTTTGCTTATCATTACATCTGTAAGAGTCATCCATGCAGTTGTTTATAGGAGCAGGCTATTCTTTTTTATTGTTGTGTAGTATTCCACTGTAGTAATATACAACAATGTATCATTCAACATCCCCCAAATTCAGGCTTTCCAAATTTTGACTGCTACAAGTAAATCTACTTTTACAATTCTGTATATCTTTTGTTACTTATCCTGAGTACGTACCTAAGATATCCTATTATATACCTAGACTTGGGTAACAAGTAGGCACATTTTAGTTTCAGTAGACACTGCCAGACAGTCTTCCAAAGTGATTTGACCAATTTTTATTTGTACCAGCAGTGTATACGATGAACTCATTTACTTTTAAAATAAACTATTGTAATGTATTCAATTATGTGTTGGTATTGCATCATCAGTTAGACTCTAAGCCTCTAGAGGGCAGAGACTGTCTTAGAGTTCTTCATTGTTCCAGTGCCTGGTATTGTGTTCTGCAAGGCAGAATGAATGATTCCATCGATTTTCCATAAAACTCTAGCTTGACTTTTTAAAGTTATGTATTTGTTATTCTGTTATTAATTAATAATCAATACTGTAATTAATAATAATATGTTTTCCCTTTTCACTTTTGGGTGTATATATATATCCAAAGGAACTGGTAGCAGGATCTCAAAGAGATATTTGCACACTCATGCTCATCGCTGTATTGTTCAGGATAGCCAAGAGGTGGGAGCAACCTAAATATCCATCAGTGAATGAATGGATAAAGAAAATGTGATATATACATACAAAGTAATATTATTCGGCCTTTACAAAGAAGGAAATCCGGTCATATGCTACAACATGAATGATTCATAAGATATTATGCTAAGTAAAATAAGCCAGAGGGAGAAAAGACAAATATTGCATGATTATTATACATATATGAGGTATCTAAGGTAGTCAAATTCATAAAAACAGAAAGTAGAATGGTGATTGCCAGGGCTTGGGGGAGCAGTAAAGGGAGTCTTTCAATAAGCATAGAGTTTCAGTTTTCAGGATGATAATTTCTAGAGATCTGTTGTACAACAATGTGTATGTTATTTATTAACACTACCATATACTTAAAACCGGTTAAGACGGTATATTTTATGTCATGTGGTTTTTACTACAATAAAAACAATAATGTGTTTTCTTTTAATTTTATAATTTTAAAAATTACTTAGTTTTAAATCTTAAAGATCTAAAATTAAAAGAAAATACATTATTTTTCATTGTGGTAAAAACATATGAAATATAACAAAGTAAATATACTATAACACATACATGTATTCATAATAAAACATTCTAGTCATTATTTCTCTTGGGTTCAATTTTTCCCAGCAAACTTGGAGGATCTAAATTTTACTGATTTGATTCTTTAATCTATTTTTAGTTAGTGACAAATTTTATCATATGCTGTTTTACCCATTTACAGATTGCATTTAGACTATATAGTTCTACTAATAGGATTTGATAAAGATTAAATTTGTATATATTTCTTAGCTCACTTACAAGAAACTTCTGAGCAGATCTCCTTGGGTCTTCTAGTATTATACTACCGCAAACTCTACTCTCATTTCTTCCGTATCTTAGCTGCTTCTGTGGCTGCTTTCTCTTCCTATACATTGTTTGGGCTCTTTGTCTTTTTGCCTTAAAATCTACTGATGAGTTTCCAGATTGAAGTACACTACCCCACACTCCTTGTACATGGGATAATTTGTGGCTTCAACAAAGCTACCTGTTTGGATGTCCTCACTGATCATTCTTTTACCTCTGTGGGAAACCTAGGAGCATGCTGACTTCCATGATGCTTTGCAAACTTTCATGAAGATCACAATAATCCAAGTGAAATGTTAAAACTCATACTCTGGGGCTTCAATCCCAGAGGTTCTGATCAGCAAATCTGGGGACGGACAGGGACCCATGCTCCAATCCATGTATTAGAGCCAGCTCGCTCCAGCTTAGTAGACACCACTGTGCACATTCTTCCCAACTCCACATCGTGTGATGTCACACTGACAGCTTTGAAATCAACAAATGCTAAAAATCAGAACTCTTCCCCCCACCTCACTCCCCCTTCCCCCCAGTAAGCCAGATGTTAAATATTTACCAGCATGCCACCGAATGCATAATTTTGCAAGCAGTCAAATAGATGATGATTTTGTTAGTCCTGAGACCACACTTTGTGTTGCATGTGTGCAGGCGCACACACACACACACACACACACACGCACACATGTCCAGATTTCTGAAACCAATATGAAATAGTTGCATCTATTCTGCAACTTCTAGATTTCAAATGCATGGTAAGGTTCAAATCACTTTCTTTTAAGAGAGAGAGGAGAGAGAGCACTCATGCATGAGCAGCAAGGAGGGGCAGAGGGAGAGGGAGAGAATCTTTAAGCAGACTCCACGCTGCCCAACACAGAGTCCAATATGGGGCTCGATCTCACAACCCTGAGATCATGACCTGAGCTGAAATCAAAAGTCAGATCCTTAACTAACTGAGCCACCTAGGGACGCTGGTCAAACCATTTCTTGGGGTCAAAAACTCTTGATCTATCTACCTATCTTTCCATCAATCTATTCATCTACCTCTGATTATAGATTACATCTATACTTAATCTACATTCACATCTATACCTGCATCTATTTTGAAAAATCCAGTATTTACCACTTCCTCAGATTGTCCCCATACTGTAAGTAATTTTACTCTGTCAAAGGGATCCATTTTGCTTACAAAAATCAAGAGAGAGAACTGGCAAGCTAATCCACTCCTACTAGGATTTCTGTGAGTGCCCCAGGGTCACTACTGATAGCCAGTCCTATGCCATCTGACGCCATCATCTATAGCCACAGTGATACTTTAGCTGGTGGGATCCTCTCACAGATCACAATCTTGCCCTACATGTGGGCTCCAACAATATACACTTTTGCCCATATTCACATGTGTGACTTCTGGACCAAGGAAGCTGGTCCAAATGAGCTTCTTACCTTAGCCATATCTAGCAGAAGTGGCCATTCCCATGTATTCCTCGACTACAATATCTAGGTTTTGCCACCCGACCAGGCTTCTTTTCCCTTGGGGAACATTCCTCTCTGGAAGCCTTGTAGCATACCCTTCCCATTGGACCGCAGATGTGACAATTCTAACACTGCAGACAGAGGTGGGGGGAGTCTAACCATTTTATTCTGAAAAAGGAAGGAGCCAGTAAGATCTCTATCCCCTTAGAGGCCTCAATGAACCCCATTCAACTTGTTTTCCTCTTCCCAAGTGACCAACTATGCTTACCAAGTACCAACATTTGCTGGAACTTAAAAGAACCTTCTATTCTCTTGCCCTAGCCAACCAGGTTTCCTGGTCTTACATTCCATTACTGAGAAAAGTCAATTTGCTTCAGAGTGGCCGTCTGTGTCCACCTTCTGACCAAGAAGTGATCGTAAATTTCTCTCACTGAAAAAAAAAAAATAAAGTTCAAGTTCTTACTCACTATACAATCTATAACATACATATCTAGTCATCAGAGGTTTTTAAATATAAATGAGACAGTGCTAGAATTATTTGAATTCCTTTCCTTTTCTTTTTTCCCTTAATACATCATGCCATGTTTTACATCACTGTGCATAGGTTTGCCTGATTCACGTTAATGCCTGCATAATATAGGAAATATGTAGTACTAGCACACTTAATGTGTACCAAGCCCATCTTTAAATATATTTAGTTCTGAGGAACACGCTATATGAGGTAGGTACTGTGTAGACTCCATTTTATAGTTGTGTAAACTGAGGCACAGAGAAGTTCAGCAACTGGCTCATGATCCTAAAGTTAGTAGGATCTGGATGCCTATCCAGAGCCAGGATTGGAACCTAGGCTGTCTGGCACTGGCGTGCATGGCCTTAACGCTCTTGCCCCTCCAATCTTTGCCTGTATCACAGCTTTTTTAGTCATCGCTTTGCTAATCCTGTTCCAGGTTTTAATCTTTGTTGGCATCCCCTGCTGACTAGCACATTCTTGGATGCCTCTCCTGCCTCACAATGATGTGTATTTAGGGAATTAAAAAATAACTGTTATAGTAGCTTACCTCAAAATTAAAGTAATTATTAGATAGATGACTCTTCCTTTAAAAAATGTTTTGTATTCCAAAATCTCAATAAAAATTACTTTTGGGTTTTCACCAGCTTTGGCAAATCCACATTACATCCACGGGCCATTACCATCGATAATTGAGAACTCACACACGTGTTAATCAATCATTTATTCCTGCCTCCTATCTCTCCTGCATGGTTCTAGATGTTGCCTATATTAGTGTTAGTCTGGGGAAATAACGAAATTATATCACTGTTGTCCAAAAAATCCCAGATTCAATGAGTTAGTCAAAATTGGAAAAGTAGGTAGGAGTAGGCTGGAGTGGGGAGGAGGTGATGCTGAAAGACTTTCCTTTTTCACTGGCAACAATTTGATACTATGTAGCAACATTTCCTTGTCTACTAAAGGTGTACTTTCTACCCTTTCTCAGAAGCCCAGGAATAAGAAAAGCGAAAATGAGCACAATAGAAGATGTAACAGATGATGCTTCTCCATTCAATT
The DNA here is from genome assembly GCF_053574225.1 of Canis aureus. Classification (NCBI taxonomy): domain Eukaryota; kingdom Metazoa; phylum Chordata; class Mammalia; order Carnivora; family Canidae; genus Canis; species Canis aureus. The sequence goes on along the minus strand of NC_135611.1, from coordinate 20,458,470 downwards.
CAACATGAAATTTTCCTCTTTGGGGATATCAGAAAAAAGACTGGGCTAAGAATAATGAAACTGAGTTCAGGGCAGCCCAGGTGGCTCAGTGGTTTAGCTCCAGCCTTTGGCCCAGGGCCTGACCCCAGGGTTCGGGGATGGAGTCCCACATTGGGCTCCCTGCATGGAGCCTGCTTCTCTCTCTGCCTGTGTCTCTGCCTCTCTCTCTCTCTCTCTCTCTCTCTCTCTCTCTCTGTCTCTCATGAATAAAGAAAATCTTTAAAAGAAAAAAAAACACAAAAAACTGAGTTCAGATCATACCAACTGTGTGACCTTAGGTAAGGTTTCTTAACCTTGGCACTATTCACATTTGGGCTGATTCTTTGATGTGAAGGGCCGTCCTGTGCACTGTAGGATATTTAGTAGCCCCCATGGCTTCTACCCATTGAGTCCCAGGAGCAACTCCCCTTCATATTCCCCTGAGTTGTGACAACCAAAAATGTCTCCAGACATTGCCAAATGTTCCTTAGGAAGCAAAGTCACTCGCTTCCTAGAGTGAGAACCACTGCTCTAGAAAAACCGCCAAATTTCTTAGAACTACAGTTTCTTCATCTTTAAAAATGAGGATCATTTTATTTACTTTACAGAGTTATTGTAAAGACCTAATATATTTACACAAAATTGTAAATTACAAATTGTTACTTAAATATTAAGTTGTTACTATTGTTATTTATTATTTAGTGAGCGCTGTTCTAGAGAGTGCTAGATCTGAAATATATTATTACAATTATCTTTAAATATATTATTATTTTTGAGATATATCATTGATATATTTGTCAATCTCAGAATATACGTCTGTGTGTATTTCTAAGACAGACTATTAAAACAGTTATAATAAATGGAGCAGGGAGGCAATAACTATTCATTATTGTCTATTAACTAATAGTGAACATTGCTCTATTTCATAATCATGGGGCTGCACCCCTGCTGCTGGTTAACCCATTTTCAAAAGACCTGCTGTCAGTCCTACAGGAAAATAGGTACCTAGAATGTAAAGTAGATACTCACCATCCCTACAGCCAGGAAAAAATAAAAGTCACAAAGAGTATATGTTATTCAGGAGGCCAAGAGATCATCTCCATTTGCAAAGCACAGCCTGGGAGATAATTCCTCCTAAGGAAAAAGTAATTTCTCTGATACCTGGTTTATATAGTCGTCTCCTTATCTGTGGGGGATATGGTCCAAGACCCCCAGTGGATGCATGAAACTGCAGATCGCACTGAGCCATATATATGCTATGTTTTCCTCTATACATACACACCTATGATAAAGTTTAATTTATAAACTAGACACAGCAAGAGATGAAACAACAGCAATAATAACATAGGACAGTTATAACCATATACTATAGGGACGCCTGGGTGGCTCAGTGGGTGAAGCATCTGACTCTGGACACCAGGTCAAGCCATCATCTCAGGGTCTGGGATTGAGCCCAAGGTGGAGCTCAGCGGGGGGCCTGCTGGAGATTCACCCCCTGCCCCCACTCTCGCTGATTCTTTGATGTGAAGGACCGTCCTGTGCACTGTAGGATATTTAGTAGCCCCCATGACCTTTACCCATCAAGTCCCATAGCTCCCTCTAAAATAAATATAATCTTTAAAAAACACACACAATATACTGTAATCAAAGTTACATAAAGGTAGTCTCTATCTTGCTCCCAAAATATCTGTTGTGTCCCCCTTCTTGGGACAGTATGACACGACAAAACGCTGAGGTGATAGAGGGTGTGTGTGAAGGAAGCCCACGCTGTGACACAGGTTACCATTCTGACGGTGTTCTGGAGCACGAGGGCCGGTGGAGGGGTGTGGGGGTCACCGACCATGGGGAGGCGAAGCCCTGATTAAGGGGGAACATGGTACCGCTGAACGGCCTTCTTACCCTGTGTCTCATTCAGCAGCTCGCATGGTCCTGATGTTCATGCCGTGAGTGCTAAGTCCTTGGAGCTCCCCAGTATGGGATGTCATGTCACTTGGAACCCAAAGCTTTGAAAGCTTGACACTTTGTGTCATTCTTCCCATGTCCATCTTTAGTGCATACAAAGCAACAGACCCTTTCAGGGAACGGGCACTGGGTGCCTCTTTCCTGAATGACCGGATGACTAGTGTGCTCAACAACAATAGCTTCCAAAAAGCAGGAGATACAAGACTGTACTCATAAATACCAGGAGAGGGTTTTAATTTCGCCACTTCATCAATTTATTTCAGCAGACTCTTCCCTTTTTCTGCCATGCTCTTAGCCCCACCCCAGAATTCTTGGAGAACTAGCTCTGATATGTGTCAAAGTCATACACTGGGGATGCCTTCATGGGGGTGGAGGCAAGTTCCTTCCTTTCCTCCTCTTCCTCTTTTTTCTTCCTCTGGTGTGGGCAGGATGGGCCTTGCTGGGCCTTCCTTTGGGAGGTTAAGGAAGGGTTAAGATAGGAGTGCTGGAGGCCTGCTTGGAGCTGGCCTGGGGCCAGCTTGTAAAACCAGAACAAAGAGGGTCTTTGCTTTCTGAGCATTGCCCGACCAGCATCGGCGGGGTAAAAGGGCCAGGGATTTGGGAAGGGGAGCAGAATGGCAGGGAATGTGGCAGGACATGGTCTCCTAAGGAAAAGAGTGAGGAAACCCCAGCGTTTCCAACAACCAGTAGATGAAAAAAACAACTTCTACAAAGGACCAGCAATGATGTCAGTTGTAGGGAGCCCCATTTTATCACCTTGGAAAGTAGAGTGGCATTAGAAGGTTGGGTGCCATTCTAATGTCTACCCCTTAGGACAGCCTACTATGTGCTGGGACCCCTCCAGCAGGAGTCATGGAATGGAGAGAAGTAGAAGTGGTGATGGCTGGTGAAGGCACAAAAGGCAGACCATCGAGGGAAGCAGACTGGCACAAGGTTGAGGACCCATCATGGCAGAAAAAAATGGAGATGCCATCCCTTTCTCACATTTTAACTAAGAAGTCGGGAACTTTCAGCTACACAGAACTTTCCACGTGAGAGCAGCTGGGATTTCAGGAAAGCGCACCTGCAGGGGCATTTGTCATGAAAGGGGGAGACGAAACTGGTAATCTTGACCCCACAACAAGGTGTGGAGGTTGGGCAGGGGGTGGTAGGAAGCTGGGATTAGCACAGCATGCGGCCAAGGCTGAAGGTCCACCACACCGGATCACCCAGGCATGGTGAGACTCTTGGAAAAACTGACTGAAGCAATGAACACGAACTAAGGGAGCTGCAGTCTTGGAGCTCGAATTTGGGGCATTGCTGTGCAAAGGAATCTGGTCCACCAGATGAAAAATTGCACCTGACGGTGTGAGCTGAGTTTTCGGTGGTGACATCGTGTGGTGGGGCACAAGTGAAAGGGCCGGTGGACTAATCAGATTGTCCAGGTCTCTATTCTGGAATGGGGAGGTACCCTGGCTCTTTAGACAGAGCAAGCTCCCTGGATGCTTTTTTTGGGGAAAGAAGTGGTCTCAAGTGGCAGAGATTGGAAATCTATCTAAATTGAACATATGGAGGTATGAATGATTAATTGGAAACATAAAGGAGATGGACTTGTATTAGTACTCCAAGCTGGTGGAGCAAATCATACCAGTGGCATATGCATTTCCCATGTGCTCACATATAGGTACACATGCAAACACACATAGTCTCACATACACACGTACCCCAAAACCTGACGAGGCACCTATCATTGCTTCTCACTTCACACATGAAGAAATAGGGGTGCAGAGGGTTAAATAACATACCCAAAGCCACAGAGCTGAGAACTGTGGTCGTGGCTGAAACTGAGGCTTGCGTTCCTAAACACATTGTGCCTTAACTTTGCTCTGCTATCTTTGAGGGCAATGGTTCTCAAAAAGTGGCTCCCAGACCAATTGTACACCGTCAGTTGAGCCCTTGTTAGAAATGCAGATCCTGGGGCCTCACCCCCACACCTCCTCATTGGAAACTCTGGGGTGGGGCCAGCAATATGTTTCATAAGCAATATTTTCTTTCTTTTTTTCTCACTGACTTTTTAATTTTATTATTTTATTTTCAGAGCAGCTAACATACAGTATCATATTAGTTTCAGGTATACAGGAAATATTTTCCTTTGTAGGATGATATTGTCACTCTAACACTTGGAGAATAAAGGCCTGAGATGCTTTTGGAAAATCTTCACTCCAAATAACAGATAATACCTATAACTTACACAAGGTAAATGTTTTCTAAGCAAAAAAAAAAAAAAAAATTCTAGGCTAGAAATGAACCAATAATCCAGGCTTGGTCCTGATTAAAATCACATTTATTCAAAGATGTTTGTTCTTTTAGTGGATAGATGACAATCGGAATACTAGATAATATTTATCTACTGTAACAATTATGTTAAATTAATTCATAATATTCATTCAATAACATTGTTTGCATATGCTATTGCTAGGGAAGTGCTACCTAATTTATTTCTCACACATCAAAATCCAGTAAATTGATATAATTATATTATTTTCTCTAGAAATGCTGATGGGGTCTGGTCTACATACCTCAGAGGGGAGGGGAATGAGAACAGTGGGTGACATCATGTGCCATATGTTCAGCAATATCTATAGCATTGTAGGTACAATAAGCAGAGGTGAGAGTATTTATGCTAAATTTCTTCATTGTTGGGAGATATAATGAATTTTAGATTCATATTTTATTCATTTTCCAAGTATCGAATTTTTTTTATATGCTCTTATTTTAAAAAAAATTACCGACACACTAGAATTTACTCTCATCTTCCAGGGAAACCTGTAAACCAATGGAAATATTTTTGACTGTCTGACAAAATGATAAAAATGTGTTATTCTCCAAGGTTAGCAGGTCAGGTGATCGCTTTAACTTGATGCAGAATTTTGCAATAAATTTTCCAACAAATTATAAGAAACATGTTGTGTGTAAGATTTAGTGAGGATTTCTCCCATGTTACAAGGACAGTAGATTCAAAAAACAACTAATTTCTACTTAACCCTGCCTTTGGCTGCTTTTCTTCAGCAAATTTAGTCCCCAAAGAATCACCAAGACAAACCCAAGAGAATCTATTCTCCAGGAGACTAAATAAAGATTTTGGAGTTAGATGCTTTGAGTCATAATCCTAGGTCTGTTAAAAAAAAAAAAAAAAAAAAAAACTTCTATGAGGCTGTTCACAAGTTACATCTCCTAGTTTTTAAAAATTGAACAATTGAACAATCTCACAATCTCGCCTGGACCTGGTGCCTCTGGGCTCCACCTGGGCCTCAACCTGGACCTGGTCTTTTTGGTCCCCACCTGAGCCTCATCTGGTCCTGGTGGCTCTGGGTCCCACATGGGGCTCACCTGTACCTGGTGACTGTGGTCCTCACGTGGTCCTTACCCAGACCTGGTGACTGGTATATGAAGAGTCTGCTCCAGATTCCCCTCTCCCTCCACCCCTCCCCACTGCACCCTCTCTCAAGTAAATCTTCTGAAAATTAAAAAAAAAAAAATTGAACAATCTCACAATCTCGGTACCAGATTGATAATGGAAAGGTTGTCACTGATGCGAAAAGCTATCATCCCGTCAATAGTGATTATCATAAAAACTTAATTTGTGTAATTCTATTTAAGGAATGAACTCAAGGAAAGAACCTGCCAAGATTTTTTTCAGCGTAGGTTGACGTCAGCACAGAATCTATAATGCCGTAGGTGTGGACTGTGTACATACTTCAGTTATATTTTCACTACACAAATACTATTTCCCTGCCCAGCTTTTTGTTCAAGTGCTGACTTCTAATACCTGTGAACAAATGTGCTTAGCCCTGCTAATGCTGATAAAAACTACAAATCTGTCTCCACTGTTGATCTACGAATGAAAGCGGTATGCCGTGCACTCCATCTCACTGTACCCTTAATGGAAAATCAGCAGGGCTGTTAGCAAAATTTCCTAGACCACAAAAAGATAATATAAATTCAAGCACTTTAGGAAAGCTCCCCCAAATCCATCTTCTTCTCCTGATAACATAGAAGTTTGTGATATACTGATATTTGGAGGGGTTTCGGACTACGACTTACCAGCAATGCAATTTATGACACAGTCGTGATAAATCATTTTCCCTGTAAGCCCCAAAACTTGTCGTCTCTCTTAAACTCCCACCCTCAATAGCGTTAAAGATTTTCATTGCATGGAGAAAATCAGGCCCAACTAGCATCTTGCCACCAATGTTTCCACAATATGGACCTTCAGTGTGTTTTAGAGGAAGACGTTGAGTTACGTATCCTTCTTCATTCTGATTGCTCTATTAGAGCCACTTGGAGAGTCAAAGAGATGAGCCCATTTATTTTTGGTCCCAGAAAATTCTGCTTTATGACTTGTTTTTATAGAGCATGTCAGGCAAAGAAAGCACGGAGCTGTGGGCTGTGGGAATAATGACAACCAAGACAGTGTCCTTCCTTCTAGGAAGGTGTTATCCTTTAGAAGATAAGCTCCAGAGGGTAAAGTCTATGTGATTTATTGAGACACCATCAGACACCCTCCATAAAGGGGTATGAGGCCACTGAGGGATATTGGGAAGTAGGAGGTGTGGACATTAATGTATATAAATGCCAACAAAAAGTTGCAAGACTGCCGTGCTCAGTATAAACTAATTATGTCAATAGTCAGCCTTGTTTATTTATTTATTTATTTTTTATTTATTTTTATTTATTTATTTATTTATTTTTTTAGTCAGCCTTGTTTAGAACAAAGACACCACTGCCACAGGGAAAACCCATATTCAATATTGAAGAGAAGCCAGAGACATCTCCAGAGCATTTTCATGACATTCTTCGAGGCAATAGTCTAGAAGTGTCATTCATCAAACATACACCGAGTACTTGCTTTCTAAAGGTGTACGCGAGGTCTTGATGGATTCGGAGTAAAGCTCTGCCCTCCAGGAGTTGTTGAACTTTGAGGGCTGGAAGGCAGGTTCAGAGTTGCCACGACGAACGTACATATGGCTTGTGTGTGACTTGTGAGTGGTACCGAAGAACGTTCCAGCTCTGAACCCCAGAGCTGTAAGAGGATGATTAAGATTTTGAACTTTCAAATACTAGCAGAAACAGGCAAGAGTAATATGTCACGGACATGAACTAACCTTGAAGACAGAGATTACCTGTGAACTTGCCTTACTCATTCTGTTGCAGCCACTCTAACCTCCTGGCTTTTCCTTCCAGTGTATCAGGCATGCGCCCCAGGGCCTTTGCACTTGAGGTTTACTCTGCTTAGAGCACTTTCCCCCAGATATCTGCAGACTCCCTCCCTTACCTCCATCAGCCTTGTGTCCCCCTTGCGGGGAGGCTTCCCTAATCACTCTGTTTGATACTCAAACTTCTATGTTAGGGGTGCCTGGATGGCTCCGTCCATGAAGCATCTCCCTTTGGCTCAGGTCATGGTTCCACACTCCTCGGATCAGAGCCCCACATTTTGCTTTCTGCCCAGCATGGAGGCTGCTTCTCCCTCTCCCCTTCCCTGCTCCCGCGCTCTCTCTTTCTCTCTCACTTATTTTCTCTCTCTCAAATAAATGAAGCCTTCAAAAATTATAAAATACTTCTATGTTCATCCCTTGTTTGCTTTCTTTTTTCTTAACATCACTATCTTCAGTACCCTCTGTTTTACTTGTTTGCTTATTTAGTTATTTATTCCTATAGCCCTGCTAAGCACTATATGCTTGGTGAAGGCAGGATTTGTCTGTTTCTTCACCTGGTAGCACCTAGAACATCGCCCAGACTGTAACAGGCACTGACCAAATATTTTGGAAATGAATGCATAGAACTTGCATCAAGGAAAGTACATTCTATGGATCTATATGCCAAGTACTGACAAAAACACTTGTTAAAATCTGTCCTTGATGGTGTGCAGAAAATACGTTCGTGCGAGGGCAGAGATGGAGAGGATAGCCATTTTCTTGGCCGTAGGTTTCTGTGCAGACGGTCTTCTGCCAGAGTGATTTGCCTTTCTTTCTTCCCATCATACCTTATTAAGTTTAGTTGACCTTACTGAGCATGCTCAGCTCAGTGCCTCCTTGGAATCTCTTGTCCTTGGGGGATGCCACAGGCCGCTTGCACTCTGGTCTGCTCACTCATGCACCACACTTGGGGTAGGCCTTTGCTGTCTAATTCTACTGGCGACTGTGTGGGTGTCTCTCTCCCTCAAAGGTGAAGAAGTATCGGGGAGATTTCTGGGCCTCTAATCCAAAGCCACATTTTCTCATCATCTGTCCTGGGTCTGTTTTTCCATTGATTTCAAATTCAGAAGGTGATAAAAAGACTGCTATAGGGACACCACCTGGGTGGCTCAGTGGTTGAGCATTTGCCTTCAGCCCAGGGTGTGATCCCAGAGTCCTGGAGTCGAGTCCCACATCAGGCTTCCTGCATGGAGCCTGCTTCTCCCTCTGCCTGTGTCTCTGCTTCTCTCTCTGTGTCTTTGTGTGTGTGTCTCTCATGAATAAATAAATAAAATCTTAAAAAAAAAAAACCAGGCTGGTATATTGACCTCTTAACAGCTTCCACAGGAAGCTATCCACCAAGATGGAAAGAATGCACCCAGGGAGGTGGTTAACATGGCAGCATGAGGCCATACACAGGAAGGAGTCTGGGACAGCACAATTTTACTGCAGGACTTGGCTCTGCCTTTTGTGGCATTCGCCACGCTTTGCAATTTCAACAGTGTTTTACATGAGCTGGATTTAACATGAGAGAAGAACTGAGCACTACCTACGAGTCCTGGAATGTAGCAATCCTGCCAGTGCCATGCAACCCAATCACCTACCGGACTTATATGAAGTGTTAGCATAGGGAGCCCGAGAAGGGCTTCCAAGATTCCCTGCCCCTCACATGGATCCAGTGAGGCAGGGCTCTAGCTGGCCGAGGAAGAAGTGGAGAGAGCAGTATAGTGCACGGGAGCCTGGGGTGAGGCAAAGACTCGGAGGAGATGGAGATTTTAATCCAAAGGGTCAAAAATTGTACCCACTGCCTCAAATTTTGCTTTAGTAATATAACACAGATAAGTCCTTGGTTGGGTCCAGACCACTCTGGATCGGCTTACCTTTCACGACTGCCGCAAACACCCACTGTGTTTCATGTACCAAAACCCTAGCATTGTACCCCAAAGCACTCCAGCACAAGAAAAGCCTTGACTTATAAAATTAATCTTTTTAAAAAAGGTTTTATTTATTTATTCATGAGAGACACAGAGAGAGAGGCAGAGACACAGGCAGAGGGAGAAGCAGGCTCCACACTGGGAGCCTGATGTGGGACTCGATCCCGGGACCCCAGGACCACGCCCTGGGCCGAAGGCAGGCACTAAACCGCTGAGCCATCCAGGGATCCCCTAAAATTAATCTTAACAGAGTTTGGATTGAATATTTTCTACCACATACTATTAATTCATGACTAACTCTACCCCCTTTTCTTTCTAATCACCTGGTATCCTGCCTCACTTGGCCCAGTTTTCTTTGGGTAGCCCTATAGATTGTCCCTATATTTAGTTGGAGCCTTCCACCTTCTTACAAACTTGAAGCTAGATGGCACGTGGTTAAAATTCAGGTTCATTATTTTCAAAAATTGTCATAATGAAAGGCACACCATTGTTTTTCTCAGAATGATTTAGATCAGGGCTGCCCAATGGGAATATGATGTGAGACCCATGTATAATTAAATTTTTTTTAGGAAGCACATTTAAAAAGTAAACAAATGAAATGAATGTGATACTATATTTTATTTAACCCAGTATATCCAAAGTATTATAATGTCAATGTGTAATCAATAAAAAAAGTACTCATGAGCTATTTAGATCTTCAAAATCTTTGAAACCTGGACTGCGTCTCAGGCACTTCTCAGTGCAGATGAGCCACATAGATTTCAAGTGTTCAGCAGCTATTGCGTTGGTCAGTGTAGACTGAGATGGTGTTCCCTCACATTTCTGGGAAGATTGGGGATTCAGGGTGATGTGGATTCTTGAATTTAGTGAGAACCTTTCAGGGCTGTGTGAAGGGATGGTAAGGGGCAGAAATGGAAATGTTTGAGGATTACTGCACTAAGAACAGTTTTGTCCTTTTATTTTATTTGCTTCTAAGGATTTCTATGTTGTGTTTATCTGACACTGGCAAAGTAATGCCCCCGAGCCTCTGATTTCATTATGTATTACATAATAATAATAATAATAATAATAATAATAATAATAAATCCATAATATAATAAAAATAATTAGTATCCAGCTCACTGGGTCACTGTGATGAAGAAACAGGAAAACACTAAGCAAAATTGTTCACAATATTATTTATTTGGTGAAAAATGGGCCTTTTCATATTAAAAAAAAATAGCTCTCTTGAGGAATCCTTGACGTTCAGTAGACTGCACATATTTAAAGTGTGCGATGTGGAGGCTCCTGAGTGGCTCAGTCTGTTAAGCTTCTGCCTTCAGCTCGGGTCAGGATCCGGGGTCCTGGGATGGAGCTCCCAGCGGGGCTCCCTGCTGCCCGGGGTCTGCTTCTCCCTCTGGCCCTCCCCCTCCCCCTGCTCACGTTCTCTCTCTTCCTCTGTCGCTCACTCTCCCAAATAAATAAAATAACATAAAAAGTGAACACTTTGACCTACTGAAATCAATCTGAAATCTGAAATCAGGAAGTGCACACACATCCATCACCCGCCCCCCCCCCCACTGATTTCATGCCTCTGAGCTACGGATGCCCCCCCCTCCCCACCTCCCACCTCCACGCCCAGCAACCAGGGGGCGGCTTTCTGCCTCCATGGTCTGCATTTTCTGGAATTTTATGCACATGAAATTATACAATGTGGAGTAAGTGTATTTGTTTATCGGGCTTCTTGAACTCGGCATAATTATTTTTATGATCCGTGCCTGTTGTTGGAGGGTGTGACCTCGGAGTGACCTCGGAGTGACCTGCGGCCCGAGGGGGCTGGCTCAGCGCTGCGCTCCCCTGCGCGGGAGGGGGCGACCCCGAACCCCCGCGGGGGCCACGCAGGCGCCCCAGGGGCCACGTGTCCAGGGGGGCGGGCCGTGGGGGGCTGGGGGCGAGGCGGAGCAGGACCGGGGTCAGAGAAGGTGGGGGGTGACCCCGAAGGGGGGCTGAGAGGGTGGGGAGGTGACCCGGGGGGGGGCTGGAGGGCTGACCCTGGGGGGGGCTGGGAGGCGCAGTGTAAGCTGCAGCCCGGGGAGGGGGATGAGGCGGAGCAGGAGCGGGGTCAGAGAAGGTGGGGGGGTGACCCCGGGGGTGCTGAGGGGGAGTGGGGGGTGACCCCGGGGGGGCTGGAGGGCTGACCCTGGGGGGGGGCCGGGGGGCGCAGTGTAAGCTGCAGCCCGGGGAGGGGGGGGCAAGTCGGAGCAGGAGCGGGGTCAGAGAAGGTGGGGGGGTGACCCCGGGGGTGCTGAGGGGGGGTGGGAGGGTCTGGAGGGCTGACCCCGGGGGGGGGGGGTGAGTCGGAGTAAGAGCTGGGTCAGAGAAGGTGGTGGTGGGGACCCCGGGGGTGGGGGTGACCCTGGTGGGGCTGGGGGGGTGATCCGGGGGTGACCCAGGGCGCCGCGCGGGCCGCAGCCCAGGGAGGATGGCGAGTGGGAGCAGGAGCGGGGCAGAGACGGCAGGGGGTGGGGGGTGGCCCCAAGGGGGGCTGGGGGTACTGGGGGCTGACCCCGGTGGGCGGGTCCTCGGGGCGCAGCGGGGGCCGCAGCCTGGGGAGGGGGCGAGTCGGAGCAGGAGCGGGGTAGAGAAGGCGGGAGGTGGGGGTGACCCTAGGTGGGGAGGGGGTGACGGGGGGGTGGGGCGCGGGAGGGGAGCTGCGACGTGGGCCGCCACTTTGCAGAGCCGGGAGCCTGCTGCCGCCTGTGCCCGCGGCCTCGGGAGGGGGGACCCCGAGGGCGGAAAGCCGGGTCCTGCCGCCGAGCGACCCCGTGTGCCGCGCGGGCTCAGGCTCCCCGGCAGGCGTGTTGCGGGGGCACCGGACCCCTGCCCTCTGCCCTCCGCGGCCGGGGCTGCCGCCCCCCCCCCCCCCCCGCCCCACCTCGCTCCGCGGGAGCCCGAGGCCTGCGGGGCGGCGGCACCTGGGGGCCGGGGATGCGCGGGGACCCCGAGCCCCGGTCGGTCCCTCCACGTTCACCGCAGCGGCGGCCACGTCCGTGGACAGACACACTTTTACTCCATTCTCAAGTTTTTAAAACAGATTTTATTTATTTATGCATGAGAGACACCCAGAGACACAGGGAGAGGCGGGCTCCCCGCAGGGGCCCCGCGGGGGACTCGATCCCCGGACCCCGGGGTCCCGCCCGGCCGAGGCAGACGCTCAGCCGCGGAGCCCCCGGGCGTCCCTGCATTTTCAGTCTTGGTGCCTTTCTTGCCTTCTTGGCCTGAGCGTGACCTTAAATGTAATGTCCAGTAGAAACGGTCAAACCAGACACTTTTACCCTCTCCCTGATGTCAGAGGGACAGTGCTTGATCTTTTATCATGAACTGTGACGTCACTGGTAGCCTCTTTTATTTTAAAAACGATTATCCGCCATGGGATTGTGGAAATTCCCTTTTATTCCTAGTTTGCTGAGGCTTTAAACTGACAAGGAAGGTTGGCCCTGTTCACCATTACCTGAGTTTAAGATTATTTTGTCTTAATAGTGGTGACTTCTATGAATCGATTTGCAAATGTTAAACCGGCCTGAATTTCTGAGAGGAACCCCACTCTGTCATGATATATTATCCTTTTTAGATATTGTTGTATTTAATGAATTGGACTTTAGTTTCCAATTTTAGTTTCTAATCCGTGTTCACGGGGAATATTGGTCTTTGGTTTTCTTCCTTGTATAAAATTGTGGTGAGCCGAAGTTTGTTAAGAGAAAATGATGCATTATCTGATGAGTGTTAATTTTGCTTCTCTAAAAAAAAAAAAAAAAAAAAAAAAAACTGTGGTGAGAACACTTATCGTGAGACCCTCAACAAAATCCTAAGTGCACAACACAGTATTGCTAACTGTAGTCACAATATTATACAGCACATCTCTTGAATGTATTCATCTTGCGTAATTGAAATTTTATACCCATTGAACAACAACTCCCCATGGCAACCATTATTTTACTGTCTGTTCCTGTAAGTTTGGCTATTTAAAATACCTCATGCAGCATTTGTTTTTCTGTGATTGGTTCATTTCACTTAGCACGATGTCCTCTGGGTTTATCCATAATGTCGTGTACGGCAGGATTTCTGTCTTTTTAAAGGCTGAATAATATTCCGTTGTGTGTATTACACCACATTTTCTTGATCCATTCATCTGTCGGTGGACATTTAATTTGTTTCCATGCCTTGGCTATTGTGAATAATGCTGCAGTGAACATGAGAATGAACATATCACTTCAAGATCCTAATTTCAATTCTTTTGGATATATACCCAGAATTGGGATTGCTGGATCATATGGTAGTCCTATTTTTAATTTTTTGAAGAACCACCAAACTGTTTTCCATAGAAGCTGCACCATTTTATATTCCTACCAACAGGGTACAAGGGTTCCGATTTTTCCACATCCTTGACAAAACTTGTTATCATTTTTTTTTTTAAATAATAGCAATCCTAACAGGTTTGCAGTGATACTTTATTATGGTTTTGGTTTGGATTTCTCCAGTGATTTGTCATGTTGGGCATCTTTTCATATATCTGTTGGCCGTTTGTATGTCTTTGGAGAAATGTCTATTCAAGTCCTTCGTCTATTTTTCAATCAGTTTTTTTTTTTTGGTGTTTTTTTGTTTTTGTTTTTATTTTGTTTTGTTTTTTGTTTTTTCTATTGAGTTCCAGGTTCCTTACATACTTTGATTATCAACACTTGGTCAGATATATGGTTTGCAAATATTTTCTCTCTTCCATAGGTTATCCTTTCACTCTGTTGTTTCTTTTGCTATGCAAAAGCTTTTCAGTTTGATGTAGTCCCACTTGTCTATTTTTGCTTTTTTTGTTTGTGCTTTGGTATCATATCCAAGAAATCATTGCCAAGACCAATGTCAAGAAGATTTCCTTTTGATTATGGGCACTATTCCCAGCCCAGTGTGAGCACTGAGTAATGTTCTCTCTAATTTTTTCAGGTTGTTCTTTCCTGGGCTTCAGGTAGATCCATCACATCATCTGCTAATCAGTACTTTGATTAATATTCAAGTATGTCCTTCTGCAGTTCTCTGGATTTCTATCTGGTCCTCTGTCTTTTCAATTAAAGTCGCCTTATTCTTCCCAGAGTTTCAATTATTCTCAACTCAGAGAACCTGCTGAGGATGCCCAGGTGGCTCAGTCAGCTGGGTGTCAACCTTAGGCTCAGGTTATCATCCCAGTGTCCTGGAATTGAGCTCTGGGTCATGCTCCCTGCTCAGCGGGGAGCATCTACTCTCCCTGCCCCAGCCCCTACTTGTGCTCTCTCTCTTTCTCAAATAAATAAATAAAAAATTTTAAAAACATTTATTTATTTGTTCATGACACAGGGAGAGAGGCAGAGACCCAGGGAGAGGAAGAAGCAGGCTCCCCACAGGGAGCCCAATGTGGGACTCCATCCTGGGACTCCAGGATCATGCCCAGAGCCAAAGGCGGACATTCAACCACTGAGCCACTCAGGCGTCCCAATAAATAAAATCTTTAAAACAACAACAAGAACTACAACAACAAAGAATTCAGGGTTTCTTCCTCTATAATGTTGACTCTGTAAGATGACTCTTCCAGTGATGTGACTCAGTCTCTATTTTACAGTTTTTCATTAGTAACAATAGCTATGGGACTGGAGACTCTCTAGGCCCTTGTTTTCTCATCTAGAATATGGAGATAGTTGTAGTGAATCCTTACAGGATTCGTAGTGAGGATTAAATGAGACAGTATCTGTAGTGCTGTTAGCTTCATATCTGACACACAGAAGTGTTCAACAAAAGATTAGGAAATCTTTAATCTTTAAAGATAACTCCCAGTTCTCGCACTACTATTGAATTTGCAAAATGATCCACATTTACTTACTGCCTGCCTTGACCCTTTATCACACATGCATGCACACACACACACACACACTTTTATTTTCTTCTCTGAAGACTAAAGAGTAACTACTTTGTTTGGTTTGTTGTAATAGTAGTATTTTAGTTAATAGCATCCAGTATCAGAGCTGGATGTGCACTTCATGACCCATTTTATCTAATATCCACCAATATTCATGTTCTTCAATGATGTAAACTGCAATTTGGAGATATGAAGTCATCTGTCGAAGATCCTAGAGTTGGTAGTGATGACACTGGGTCTCCAGATTTTCCATCCAGATGCTTTCTCCACAAAACAATGCTTCCCCTTGTTCTCATTCTCTAGGCTTCTCTCAATTCTGGTAAATACGTGGACATTCACAAATAGAAATTTCACAAAATATTACAGGCCCACTTATACCATAGTTCTATGTAAGATTTTAAAATTTCTTTCTCCTTTTTATAATTATGCTTCTGTGTGTGTGTGTGTGCATGTGTGGATGTGGGTGAGGATGAAAGTGAGGAAATGGGAAAATCTCACCAGACTCAGTATAAACCAGATTAGCTATCACAAAAGAAAATCATGCACTGGCAGATTTAAGAGATTCCCAAGTCCATCTTCATTGATAAATTTGTGACTTTGGGAATTCAACTGATGGATCTTAGTTTGATATTCAGCTAAGCTAAATTTTGGGTGAGCTAAAATTTACTCTGTAGTACATTCTATTAAACATGGTGTCTTTTCAATAGTTTGTTAGCAGCTTCTAGGATAGTCAACATGGATAGTTATTAATGTAGCATAGCACAACAGAGTCAAATCCCATAATTCTTAAAATGATACTTTTAGAAAAATTAAGTATTCCATATCACTTTAAATATTAACATTATTGGTTATTTACTCTACCTTTTTCTCTCCTTTTACTTTAAACATATATGAACAACAACAAAAAGTAGTTCTTAAGCTTAAGCATTATGGTGATAGTGTCTATAGAAATAGTGCACATAAAAAATATTTAGAATTAGATTTTGGCTTTAGGCGATCTTTGTGAATGAGACAGTTTTTATAACTTTATAAATATCTTTACAACATCCAAATTATCTTGCAATAGAAGTATGAATTTTATTACATCACAAATGTATATTATGTGAATGCCAAATTGGATGCTGTTAAATCCTAGACAATCTGATTTTTAGGATGATTATGTGATTGAAATCTCAAGAATAATAATTGTTTGGTAGTGGATTGATTATTTTTTTGAAAGTGGATTTATCATTTTCTTGACTGTGTCTGATCCTTGGATCCTTGGGGGTAAATTTTCAGTACAGCACATGGGGATTTAGCCATGTGAGTCCCATTAGTGTGAAACGGAGTTTTGCAGCTAAATCCATGAGCTGAGCAGTTGCTCTTTAATGTTATTTTAATATTTAATGGTTATTGCAGGGCTGTCAAGCTGGGACTATCTCAATGAGAGAGATTTCCAGAACTTATGAGAGAGATTTTAAACATCTATTTAGAGCATATTGCAATATCCTTCGTTATAAGAAGATAATTCTTTAGGGAGAAACAGCCCAATTCAAAAAAGAGTTTCCCTTTAATTGTGGCAAATTTGAGACTGTGTTAATCGATTTCTTATTATTATTAGAATTATCCAAAGGATTCATTAAATTGCTTTCATGAGGTAACTTCGATATTAATTTGGTGAAATTTTAATGGAGTACCAGATAGAGAAGGGAATAAATTGTTTTTTGTTTATGGATGCTTGTTTTGTCATTCATTTTATAATTTTTTTCAGTTAACTAGCACTCTCAATTTTCCTCAAGATTCTCTGGGCAAATTTTTAGAGGTTATTGTATATGAAGAAACCTCTATGAAGGACCAATAGTCTTTTCCATAGGTTAGATTATTTATTCATCTCGGAAAATTATCTTGCTATAAAGAATGCACAGCTGCATTCTTCCCACTGGGCATCCCCCTAAGTGTCTGGTGGCCCCCAAGAAGTCAGTACGGACCTAAGTGCTTTTGGAGAATCATAGCATCTGGCGTCAGTCCTTAAAATATACCCCATATTATCAAATCTAAGGAACATATAACCTGTAGCTGAAGTACCCCAGGAAGTCATTCAAGGTCTCCAAATAGAAGTGTTGGAAAGACTCAAAAAAAAAAAAAAAAAGAAAAAAAGAAAAAGAAAACAGCTATATCCATTCGTTACTTATCCCTCCTTCCTTCCACAAGTTCAAATTTTCCTCCTCTTGTTTCACTCAACTTATAAACCTGTACAAGTTTCCGTATTCTGGAAAAAAGCAAGCAAACCAATTCTTCTGTCACACAGCACTCTCCTCTAGCTATGCTCTTATGGCCTTCCTTCCATTTACCGCCCACCTCCTTGGAGGAGTCTCTCCCTCCACAGTCCCCTTATCTACTTCCTTCCTGCTTGGTGGTGTTACCACTGACTTCATGCTGGGTGATTCTGACCTCTCCTCTGTATCTATCTGACTGGTCCACCCTGAGGTCCTTCATACCCTTAAATACCACCTTCTTTCCACTTCTTCCTTCCTTCCCTTGATCCTTTCTTTCTTACATCATTCATTACTCAATACATTTTGTCAGACATTGCTCTAAGCACCTTACACAGATAAAGAAGGTGTAGTCACAATCCTCAGGGGACTTAGGGTCTAATGGGAGAAATAGGGAAGCATTCTCTCTTCTGCTCAGTGATGCTAGAGTCTGGATTCTCGAAACCACGTTTCTTCCTTATTTGCTGGTTCCCTTGGTTCTTGTCACTAGGGTCTGTGTGAGGAAGCCAGAAGGCTGGAGTTGGGCAGAAGGGATTTACTCTTCCCTGTTTCCTTATTCTTCTTGTCAGTGATACTTCACCAAGGCTCTTCACTCAGGCAGGGATGGTTGACTCCAGTCTCCAGCTATTTGTTAGCATTCTCAGAACTAGCTTCATTGTACCCATTCAGTGATATTGGCACCAGTTGGGCAGTGGTCCACCTCAGAGGCTGGGTCCTAGCTGTATGGAGTGTGTCTTCCGATGTCCTGAAGCATCAGTATCTCCAGGCAGCACTCTGCAGAGGCAGGGTTTCCATCTCTGTGGGCCTGAGACTTTCAGAAGGTCCGGTTATAGCAGATTGCTCTGGCTCTTGGTTCCATTATGACCCAGCAGTTCAAGGATACTCAGTGATGCATGGCAAGAAGGGATGCTATAAGGAGACTCTGGTAAGCTCCCCTAAGGGAATTACTATGTGGACCCCTAAACCCAATGCATTTTGGGGGAGCTGGGGGATAGATGACACATGATTATTCATTTTTTTAGATATAATTCATATGCCACAAAAATTCACATGTTAAAGTGTTCAGGGTTTTCCAGTATATTCACAGGATTGTGCAACCATCACCACAATCTAATTTTAGAACCCTAAACCCTCTTCTATTTTTTTAAAAAGAATTTATTTATTTATTTATTTATTTATTTATTTATTTATTGAGCATGCGAGCAGGGGTGGAGCAGGAGAGGAAAGAGAGAGAATCCCAGGCCAACTGTGCATTGAACCCAACAGGGGGCTAGATTCCACAACCCCGAGATCACGACCTGAGTGGAGATCAAGAGTTGGGTGCTTAACTTCCTGAGCCACCCAGGCACCCTTAGAACCCCTAAACTTTCTTGTGCCCACAACTATTCTCCTTTTGAAATATAGCTCATGGCTTGTGACTGGACCTGGGTAGAGCCACCTTAACCATGAGCCACTGAATGACTCTGCAGTATGACTTGGCCAGCATGAACTGAGTGCTGTCTGACCCAACAGGGATGGCTTAATACTGGGTGTGTACGCTAACAATCCATCATCCTACAGAAATGTTGCCAGAAGACACTATCTCCAGCAAGCTCTGGAAGCTCAAGTGAGTTTAATGAGCCAGTGGCACAGACTTCTCTAACTCCTACTGATGCTGCATTACCTCACTTCCTCAATTCATCAATATAGCCTCACTGGGGACTTTCTTATAATAAGTTGACTGAGGACTAAAAATCTTGGGCCTGATTGACGTGTGTATTAGTCTGCTCGACCTGCTGTAACAGAATACCGTAGATTGGGTGGCTTAGGGAACAGAAGTGTATTTTCTCACAGTTCTGGAGGCCAGAAGTCCAAGATCAAAGCTCCATTAGGGTTGGTGTCTGGTAAGGCCTCTATTCCTGGCTTGTAGACAACTGCTTTCTCACTGTGTCCTTACACGACCTTTCTTCTGTGCATGTGCAGAGATAGACAGAGACAGAGATGTCTGGTATCTTTTCTTTTGTGATAGTTAATTTTATGTGTCAACTTGACTGGGCCATGGGGTGGGGGGGATGCCCAAGGTATTTCATCAAACATTATTCCAGGTGTTTCTGTGAGGGTGTTTCTGGATGAGATTAGCATTTGAATCCACAGACTGAATGAAGTAGATTGCCCTCCCAGTGAGAGGCATCACCTCCTGCCTGACTGCCTTGAGCTGGGATCTTTACCTGATTTCCTCTCATACTGAAAGGGCAGCTTCTCTTGGGTTTCAAACTTCTGGCTTTAGGACTAGAACTTAGAGAACTGGCTCTCCTGGTTCTCAGGCCTTCAGACTCAGACTAGAACTATACCATCAGCCCTCCTGGGTCTTCAGTTTCTAGCTTGCTGACTGCAGATCTTGGGACTTCTTAGATTCCATAGCACATGAGACAATTTCTTATAATAAATCTCTTTATATTGATTCTGTTTATCTGGAATAATTTTGACCAATATCCCTTTATAAGGACACTAGTCCAATCAGGTATAGGGACACTAGTCCCATCCATATGACTTTGTTTAACTTTTATTACTTCTTTGTATGTCTATCTCCAAATGCGGTCATATTGAGGGTTAGGGCTTCAGCATATGAATTTTGGGGAGAACATGATTTAGTTCATAAAAACATGGTTCTACATGATATGTTGGCACCAACCAGAAGTATACTGCTGTAGCGTTACAGTACAATCTGGAATATTTTTGAAAGATAATGATGTGAGAAAAATTCTTCAGGTGGATGGAACTTCAAGTAGTCCACTTGTTTGCACTAATAGCTGTCTAGAAGGATGGTTATATATTAATTCATAGTCAGCAGGTAACAGTTTGATGGGTGTAAGTCAGGGACTTCGAAAGAACAGCACTGAAGACCGGTGACAAGTAGTAGGTCTTGAAAAAGAGAAGTGTGGGTGGTTTTTCAGAATGAGCACAGAATGCGAAGGTAATTTGTGTCACATGCAAAAGCTCACCAAGGGACATCCGCTATAGGGGAGTCTTTCAGGTGTCGGAGGACAAGATAGTACATTCTATGGATGTCAATCAGCCTCTGTTATTCTAGTGCTTGATCAATGGGCCTATGCATGAAGAATCCATGGTGGCACTGGGAAAAACTGTGCAGGAGCTCATCTTCCCTTAAGCAAGGATGACTTGGTTTCTAACACTCCTGAGTGCCTAATCTGCCCATAAAAGAGGCCAATATTGAGCTTTTGGTACAGCACCGTTACTCTAGCTACCTAGAAACAGGTTGATAACATTTAATTCCTTCCATCAGGGAGCAGCAATAATTTGACTTCACTGGATGTGGAGATCCCTTGCCTTCCTATAATGCTTTTGCTGACACCATCATCTGAAAATAAAACCTCTTATTCACCATATTCCATATAATGATACTTCTCTCCAAGGAACTTATTTCATAACAAAGAAAGTAGGGCAGTGAGCTCAAGTACATGGAATCCACTGGTCATAGAACCACCCACCCCATCTTTCTTCTTTCCTTCTCTCTTTCTGTCTCCTCTCTCGCAGATATCTTGCTCTGGGGGAAGCAAGGTACCATGTTGTGATCAGCCCTATGTAGAGTTCAAAGACTAATGCCTCCAGCAACAACCACTGAGGACCCGAGGCCTGACAACAGCCATGTTAGTGAGCTTGAAAGTAGCTTTTCCTCGATTGATCCTTGAGATGATTTCAGCTTATGCTGACACTTTTACAGCTTCGTATGAGACCCTGAGACTGAGGAATCCAGAAAAGCTGTGGCCAGATTCCTGAGCCACAGAAAGTGACAGATTGGCATCAAGTAGTAGGTTTTGCTACAAGTTAAGTTTGCTACTTTAAGCTGCTAAGTTTTAGGTTCAGTTGTTATGCATCAATAAATAAATTATATGCAGCAAATAAGTGAATAAAGTCTCTGATAAACTTTAAACACTGGATTGCTTTGATTAAGTATGTTTAAATCTGAATAAATATTTTAGAAATGTCACTAGCATCAGTTTTTGAAAGACCACTTTGGCATCAATATGGACAATTGTGTTGGGTTAGCCTATGGGCAGGAGAATAAGATCATATAGCAGTAAACTAGGTGCGAAGCAAAGGCACTGACAATGAGAATGGAACAAAGTTGGATTCAAAGAGATGCTTGGGAGGTCATCTGTCACACTTGGGGAACCAACAGGATGTGAAACGCTTTCTCGGTGTGCTCTTCATTCTCTTCTCCAGAACCTTCTCGCTTGTCCGTCTCCCCTAAAGTGGTCAGAATTCCACAGATTTTATGCTAGGCCATCTCACCTGGACCCATGGCTTCTATTACCTGTATGCTGAGGACCTCCACATCCCTCCTCCCAACAGCTCTCCCGAGAGTGCCTGTTTTATTTATCTGACTGTACAAAGCCCAAGTTATCTCGTTCAGAGGTTACCAGACTTTGTCTGGGCTTTGCAGGCCACACAGTCTCTGTCAAAATACTCAACTCTGGATTGTAGTTATGATAGTGGCCAGAGACAATACACAAATGACTGAACATACCTGTCTTCCAATAAAACTTTATTTATAGGCAGTGAAATCAGAATTTCATATAATGCTCACTTGCCATGAGGTATTACTTTCTCTTTGATTTTTTTTTTTGTACCATTGAAAAATATGAAAACTATTCTTAGCTCTTGGGTCTTGTGAGCTGTAATTTGCAGACCCCTTATCTACTCCCCACCATGTTTCTAGCCTCATCTTCTGGTATTCCTTGCACTCAAGAGGCAGCAAACGTAATGACCTTTTTTATGTCCTGCATTGACTGTCTATGGAGTTTCTATTGCCTTTGATGCTCTCTTGCCACTCTTCACCCTGTGAACTCCTCATCATTGATAATTACTGGCTCAGTTGTATCCTGCTCAGCAAGGCCTTCTTGGATTCCCCCAGGCAGAATTATTTCCTTGCTCCTCTGTGCTCTCAAAGTACTTTGTTCCTATCTCCGTTATAGCAGGTATCATATCATAGTGTCATTTATCTCTTTAAGTACCTGTCTGCAACACTGGCCTATGAACCCCTCAGTGTCAAACATCTCCTCTTATTTATCCAGTTCTCACTTAATAATGTCTTGAAGTGACTCATACAGGAAAGCCAACATTTTGTACAAAATACCACAGATGATTTCTAGAAAATTTGACCATAAAGATAAATGTTTTCATTAAAACGATCATTTTTTATCTTTGAAGTCTGTTTTTTGTTTTGAAGGATAAAATATTGTCTTCTGAAAGCTAGTTTTCATAATACTTTTTGGAGGGTCAAACATTAAAAATTCTTATAAAAATATTTTATAATCCATATATAAATATAAAAATGTCAATGTAACAATATTATTGTTACTACTCAAACTACAACTCCTACAGTTACTACTGCCATAGGTATTGCTAGGAACCTCTTTTTAAAGAAATTTGCTTCACTGGTATGTGGAAATTATCCCCAGTAATATAAGTTTATCTTACCTCCCAAAGCATGTATTTTCTGATTTATTTTGCAGATATTTTTGTTGATGATAGGAACTCTTTTACACTTGTTATCATTTGTTTTCATACTTAAACAGTTTTTCCTTGAACTTTATATTCATGTGTGTTTTTTCAAAAAAAAAGTGTTTTTCATTTCTCAAGTATGTCCATCTAAATATGATTTCTTATTTTACCTTCATAAGACATGTTCTTTACACCAAATGTAATCCTGGGGATAATCCCAGGCATAAGGACTGGCAGTCTTTGACAGTGGACTAGTTTGTGATGGAGAGAAATATTTTCAGCCTCTCCCCTATTAATTTCTATCAAAAGCCAGCTTTACTCTCTTGTTCCCCAGTGGAACTATTTCTGTTTGATTTCAATTAAAAATGAAATGTCAGCATTTCAGGATGCATTGTGCTGCTTTATGGTGCACACGATTCCAACTCATTAGGGAGAAGGCAGCGTGTTTGGAGGAAACCCAGTTGGGATGGAAAAGTAGATTTCTGTTTCACGTTTTTGTTAGGAGTATGAACCAGAATGTATTTTACAAGGCCTCTATGTAAAGGAAGAATCCATGGCAATAGGTTTCCCAATTCCCATATCATTTACTATCTTCCGCTTGTCCGGAGATTGCCTCTATGAGGTCATATTTTCCTTATTCCCAAGCTAAATTTATCTAAAAACAATCTCACCTTCATTTCTTGTCTGTGAATACTATATACTGTTGGAAAAGAGTGCCTAAAGATTTGGGGAAGTATTTATAGTTCTTTAAAAAAGTTGATTATATTAAAGATAGTGTTTTAGGAGGGTAGGTGTTCCAAGAAAGAAATGTCTATGCTTCAAGTTTTGTCTGAGACTTGACATATAAAATTTCAAATGCATGTGAAACTTTAGGAGAGTTAGTATCATTCTGCTTCTCTTCTCTCAAGGAAATGGGCATATGTAGGTAGTTAGGGAAATGCATTTGTAGTGTTGACAGCTTGACCAGGAGTGTAAAATGCATGATAACGTGATCACTTCTAAAAATTTCAACAAGGGTTCTATAATATTTTCTGAAGAGCCAGCATCTGGAAAATGGAATGTTTTTCCACTTAAAAGCAAATAATATATTTTTCCAATTTTATTCCTGTAAAAGAAAAATGATGAAGGAATGTGCTTTCTGACCGTATCACATTTGGCAAGGCAGAGTATATAAACTGGGAGAAACACAGATTATATAGCCACATTTCATAAAGAATTACAATCACCAAACCCTGAAAAAACCTGGCAACAATTTCTGAATATTGACCAGAAAAATGACCCTTTCTGTGGTGCCAAAGATTAGCTAATCGATGTGATTACAATGTGAAGGCTCAGAAGGGAGTGACCTGTGAATGGTAATTCTTACTGTTAAAAAATCTGCTTTGCAGCCCTTCCTTATATTGAGCTTGATAGACTTGTACTCAAAATTGGATAACTCTAGCTTGTAATATGTACTGTGGCTTCTGTTTCCCAGTTATTTACAGAGTGTGTTGGTATTAAAATTTGTGTTTCCTTTCTTTGAATATGTCCAGAAGAATTTAGTCAGTGAACATATTAAACATTGACTGTGGGCTGGCTAGATACTGTGTGAAGTGCTAGAGAGAGATGTTTTCTGGGGATCATACACTTTATGGTCCTCCCCAGTGGAGGCAACAGACAGGTGCACAAATCCATGAAGGAAGGTGTCATGGATGTGACAATGGTTTCTTTAGGATACCATGGGCACACAGGAAGGGGAGTGGTCAAGTGTATCCAGGAGAGTCAAGAAAGGCTTCATAAAGGATGTTGAAGCTATTGTTTTTTTTATAGAGATTTTATTCTCATTTATGTGTCAGAGAGAGAGAGAGAAAGTACAAGCAGGGGGAGCGGCAGAGGGAGAGGGAGAAGCAACTGAACTGGGAGCCCAACATGGGGCTCGATCCCAGGACCCCGGGATCATGTGTGTGCATGTGTGTGTGTGTGAGAGAGAGAGAGAGAGAGAGAGGGAGAGAAAGAGAGTTTGAGAGATCATTTTCATCACTTTTCTGGCACCTGATACATCCACTAATATCACAGTAATGAACCTTACTATTAAACACCAGCTTTCCTTATTTTAGCTTACATATTTCAGGCTTAATTTGATAGAATTTAACTATTTTTTAAAAACTTCAAAAAAAAGATTTTTATTGAAGTAACATCTATTATTTTTAATAATCTTTTTTCACACACACATGCACACACACAAATTAGGCCTCCTTTCTTTATGTCATCCATTCCCTAGAGATGTTTCACCAATGTTCTCTCTGAATCTGCTGGGAATTAAAGGAACTACCATATAATCCAGCAATCCCACTTCTTGTTATATGTATTCAGAGGAAATGAAAACAGGTATCTGCACTCCCATGATCACTGCAACATTATCCCCATAGCCAAGATCCAAAAACAACCTGTGTCTATCAATAGATGAGTGGATACAGAAGATGTGATATATACATCCTTCTTTACTCATGGTTGAATAACATTCCTATATATGTAAATATTATATATATTATATATCATAAATTCAGCCATGACAAAGAAGGAAATCCTGCCTTTGCAACACCACGGATGGAACTTGAGGACACTATACTAAGCAAGACAAGTCAGACAAAGACAAATACTGTATGATATCATTTATATGTGGAATCCAAAAAGGCCAAACTTCTAGAAACAGAGTAGAATGGTAATTACCAGGGACTAGAGTAATAGGGTAATTGGGGAGATGATTTTTAAGGGTACAAACTTATGACTGGAAGATGAATAAATTCTAGAGGTCTAATGCAGAGCATAGTGATGAGTCAATAATACTGTATTATAAATTTAAAGTTAAGAGTCTAGAGATTAAAAGTTCTCACCACAAAATGAGGATTTTGTGATGAGATAGAGCTGTTAGCTAAGCTAGAGTGGTAATCATATTACAATACATAATGTATCAAGTTAACATTCTGTACACATGCTTAACCTTACACAATAATACCTATCAATTATATCTCAATTTTGTTTAAAAGAAAGAAAGGTCAAGATCACCCATTACTACCAAGGCCTGAAACCAGGGAGTCATCAGCCTTAGAAGTGATTCTCATCAAAAACCAATAGTTTTGGGGTGCCTGGGTGGCTCAGTTGGTTAAGCACCTGCCTTCAGCTCGGGTCATTATTTATTTGAGAGAGAGCATGTGAGAGAGAGAGAGAGAGAGAGAGCGCACAAGCAGGGAGGGGGCCAGAGGGAGAGAGAGAGAAGCAGATTTCCTCTGAGCAGGGAGCCTGACTTGAAGCTCAATTCTAGGACCCTGGGATCATGACCTGAGTCAAAGGCAGACACTTAACTGACTGAGCTAACCAGGTGCCCTTAACTTATTTTTAAATATAGTATTACTGAGATTCCTCTTTCATTATTCACTGAAAAGTCTTACAAAAATTAAAATAGTAGATGTATTCATTAGTGTTGATGGTCATTAAAAAAATGTGTTTTGGAGGCTTGATTTTATATGAAGTAAGTATGATACTCTAGGTTGATGTGGAAAATATTTATCTGGACCAGAGTTAACCACACTTTCACATCCTTAAAACAAACTATGAAGTATTTAGATTAATTTCTACAATAGGATCTTTTTTTTGTAGGTCTGCAAAATACGTGTTTGGTCAATGATAGCAACAACTATATATTTGGGGCTGGCAAATGAACAACATCACCCTGTTCTGTGAAAAAGTAATGCATGTGTAGTAAAATACCAGATTAGAAGATAGTTTGCTATAGAAAAATAGAACTCAACAAATTTCAAAAGAATTGTGGGCAAATAATATGACATATCTTTTTTCATAAATTTATGTCAATAGTAAATAATTTTATAAATATATAAAGTTTTATAAAAACATAAATTACATAATGATCTCATACCAAATGATGCTTTCTTCATAAGATATTTGTTCACTCCAATTTGAAAACCGCTTTCATACTTCTACAAATGTCTGGAAAATTCATGACCAGGCCTGTTGATGTGTTTCATATGCTGACAAGAAGGGCCCAGGATCACTACCAATGGAAACACTCTTGATATCAAGTAAAAACATAAAATTCATGCCAATGTTTAGAGCTCTCTGGCAAAGCATTGGCTATTAGCCTCCTAGATATACCTATTTCGAATATCTAGATGGTCATGATGGATAAAGTTAAGCTAAATTTAGGGAAGTCTGCAATGTAAGTCATTCTATAATAAGCCTGGCAGCCTAGTGGCAAAAAAAAATTATAAATCTAATTTTAAAAAGTATTCTTAAAATAAGGTATAAGACACTACCATGCTTGGGTGTTAAAATAAAATCAAAGTGATAATAAAAATGGCAAAGCTAAGAAGTTTGCTGAAGCATTGGGACCTGGATAGGTAAACATATGTGTGTGTCTGCTGTGGAACTGGGTTGCTGTAACAGTTGGACAAACCCATGGAGGTGTTATCCTTGAAGCCAGCTTTGAAAGCACAAAGCTGTTCTTCATAGAAGCACAGGGGGGGCCAAAAAGGCATGGGAGTAAAATCTATCTAAAAACTTTTATGTAAAAGCACTCCCTTAAACTAAAGTCATAAACCATGCACAATAGAAATATGAGACAGAAGTCACTATTCTGCTTGCTATAATCTTGGACCACAGGGTTTTGTAAAACAAATGATTTCTAAGTGCTTAAGGTCAAAGTGGAAGAAAAGGCATTTTATCAAACTTGTTCAGGGGGAGAAAGAACCTCCAAGATGAATGTCATGTCCTTGGCTCATGCATCATTCTTGGGGAATTCTTTAGGCCCTTTCTAAGATTTCACTGCATGTTCACCACATCTGGGTAATTTAAACCATTTTGAACACCATCTGAAGATAGTTGTGTTTTCAGCCAAAGTAAAGCATTTTGAAGT
Source organism: Canis aureus (assembly GCF_053574225.1). Classification (NCBI taxonomy): domain Eukaryota; kingdom Metazoa; phylum Chordata; class Mammalia; order Carnivora; family Canidae; genus Canis; species Canis aureus. Next base: position 20,430,763 of record NC_135611.1, on the reverse strand, counting down.
TTTTTTTTTTTTTTTTTTAAATCACTATGTCATTAATTTAAAATATAAAGGGCTGGAAAGAATGGGCTAACATCATAAAATGTTGCATTGCCTAATAGTGTGTTAGATAATTATAGCATTTAATTACTTGAGAGGAGCGGGCTTTAAAAATTGTATACTACTTGGGGGAATAATTGAATTAGCAAAATTTTACCATGTTGACTATAATGGCACTAAGTTCTTATCATTATGATGAATAATAAGAATTTGTGACTGCGTACTAGTACAGTGGTACTGTGCCTGACCCTTAGAATGCCAAAATAATATAGAGGCCCATGACCCTATTCAATAATATGCTGAGAAGACAAGGCCCATGGCAGGACAGAAAGGAAATATGGCAGGTGAATCACATGAATGTGTCAGAAGTTCAGAGGAAGGGTAAGCGTTACAGGCAGGAGAACACAGAGAGAGGAGACATGATGTGAGGTGGTACCAGAGTGGTGAGCAGGGGCAGCACCTGCGAGTCCTTGTGGGACGTATAAGAGATTTCTATCTTTATTTTAAGAGCAATGGAAAGGAACTTATAGAAGGCATGATGTTCTCAGATTGACATTCAGAAAATGTCAGGTGCGGGGTGAAGAAAAGGTAGCAGATATGCTAGAATGAATGCAGGTAGACAAGTCAAAGATGATACCAGTAGTCCAGAGAAGAAATGACAATGCTTTGGATTAGGGTGAGGACAGTGGAGATAAAGAGAAGAGGACAGAGACTCCTGACAAATGACAAAGTAAGTAAGGGAATGACTTTTATCTGCTCTAAGTACATAGGCATGCGTAAAGTATATAGCTGAGCTTGAAGACAGGAGGGAAATTGACACATTCCCCAATCCCCAAAACTTGACCTACTAAATTGTGAGAGTAGATGAGAGGGGATTAGGAGACAATGTTTAACACCTGTCCTGGTAGTGGCAGCTCATTCCAGTGGCAGCAGTCATTCCAATTTGCAGTTTTTCCAAAACTTGTATAACCGGCCTCATTGCACCCTTTTAGAAACACAATACCCAGCTAGCCAGCACACCTTCCTCAAAGCCATTAGTTTTATTTCTTCAGGCTCCCCGCCTCCAAGCTTTCGCATCTTAATAATCTTAACCTCATCCCTTTGTTTTCCCAGCCCCACCTTGTGCAACTCCATACCTTGGTGCTTCTTTTGTACCTTTTGCCTGATTAATAATTCTTTGAATTAACTTCTGCCCGTTAAAGTCATTGGTGCGGGTTCTCTCTCTTGAATGGATCCTGATGGACAGAGGGAATAGAGAGGATAATCAAAAGGCAACAACCAAGGGAAACAATGGTTGAGAGTTTCTGAAAGTTAAGGAGCCATTTATAAAAATAGGCTTCCAACTATAAAAAAAAAAATCAGACCAAATGTTAGAATAAATAAAAACAAATCCATCTTTGGCCTCAAGGATGCAGAGTCTCAAAAGCTAGTAGAGGGAAAGATAGCTTACCTCCAAAGAATGTTGCTTTGACAGCAGACTTCTCATAAGCAATAGATGCCAGACAAATTCATCACATCATTTACTGAGATAGGGAATATTGGAGGAAGATCATATTTGAATGGGAAGAAACCACAAGCTTGCATGTTTGGGGTTTTAAATACTTCTGAGATATCTAAGAGGAGATGGAACAGGAAATTATATACAAAGGCTTGAGTTCAAAGGAGAGATCCAGGCTATGGTTGTACATTTGAAAGTTTTGGCCTTGGGACGCCTGGGTGGCTCAGCGGTTGAGCCCCTCTGCCTTCGCCTCAGGTCAAGATCCAGGAGTCCCGGGATCGAATCCCACATCGGGCTCCCTGCATGGAGCCTGCTTCTCCCTCTGCCTGTGTCTCTGCCTCTCTCTCTCTCTCTCTCTCTCTCTATGTCTCTCATGAATAAATAAATTAAATCTTAAAATTAAATTAAGAAAAAAAGAAAGTCTTGGCCTCTGGAAGATTGTCTGGTGAATTAGTCATTTATTCCTGTATTAAAAAGTTAATCCCAAATTTACTGGCTTAAAACAACAATAAACATTTAGTTCTCAGGCAGTTTCTGTGGCTCAGGTACTTTGGAGTGGCTTTGCCAGGAGCCCTGGCTTGTGGCCTCTGTGGTGTTTGTGGTCATAATGTCGACTGGGGCTGCAGTCAGCGAGCTCATCTGAAGATTGAAGGAGTGTAGAGCAACAGCTTCTAAGGTGGCTCACACAGAGTGGTGGCTGTTGGCAGTGGGCCTCAGTTCTTCTCCACCTGGGGCTTTGCCCTCGGATGCTTGAGTGTCTTAGTGATATGGCAGTTGGCTTCCTCCAGAAATGGTCATCCCGAAAAGCAGGATGAAAGCTCCAATGCCTTTTATGACTTTCTAAGTAGTGACAGGCTGTCAAGTCTGCCGCATTCTATTTGTTATAAGAAAGCCACTAAGTCCTGTCCATATTTGAAAGGAGGGGATTGGGCTCCACCATTTGAAGTGAGTTTTATTGAAGAATTTGAGGACATATTTTAAAACCACCACATCTAGGGAGAGAATATGGAATGAGGAAAGGAAGAGAGCCTAGCAAATATTTTAGGCTTTGTAGGACATATGGTGTCTGTCACAACTATTCAACTTTGCTATTCTAGCATGAAAGCAGCCATAGACAATACTTAAATAAATGGGTATGTCTGGGTGAAACCAAAGGCAGGCTGTATTTGGCCTATGGGCAACAGTTTGTCAACCCTTGGCTGAGAACATAGCCAGGAGAAACTACATATAAAACAAAAGACAAAAATAACCCAAAACATAATCATAAAGCTGAAGACAAAACAAAACAATCTTTCCTATTTCCTAACCCATAAAAGGGACAAACCAGGTGCAGTAGAGGGGTTTAGGAGCTAACAAAAATATCATACTACTGTAATTTATACATAATTGCATTCGATCTCCTTAATGTCCTATTAGTTATCTTTCTTTTTTGGTTGTTTTTTATTTTAGTTGTGGAAACTGGGACTCCTCTTGGTTTAGGAACTTATCCAAGTTACTAGTAGCAGATTGGAATTTAGAACTAAATAGGCCTGACTTAAAGTTTATGTTCTTTTCATTAAAAAAAAAAAAAAGTTCCATAGAGTGTGGAGAAATACAAACATGGCCAGAAAGATAGTTTGGACCATACTTGGCCATTGGATGCCAGAGAATTTGAACGTTGAATGTGAAGGGGTGATGAATTATTAATGGATTTTGAGCAGTGGGTTGTGAGTTACATGATTGGAGCTCCAGCTTATATTAAGTGATCCAACAGTGGTTTATTGATTACTCTGTGGAAGGGACATCAAAAGAAGGGAGATTAGACAAAAGGCTGATTCAACAGTCTAGACAGGAAATTGTTAGGATGTGGACTTGAAAGATGGTGATAAGAATGCACAAGTGATCTTGCACATACAAAAAAAGTCCAATTGAATTTTGGAAATAGACTGTAAAAAGAAGAACCAAAGATGGCCATGAAAATGGTGGCTGGATTGACTAAAGGAAGGAAATCATAGGGGGAGCCAGTTTATACAGAAATTATGAGTTCCATTTTACACATGTTGAATTTAAGATTCCAACAAGACGTGCAATTGGAGGTGTGTTAGAGGAAGAACACATGAAAGCAGTTAGGGATGGAGCTGTCGTTTTATAAATGTCTGTGCTGGCAAAGTTCTTGGAGAGAAAGATGTGACCATGAACTGTGAATATTGAGAAGCAACCAACTCTAGAGTTTTGATGTAAAGGAGGGAGAAAGGGGAGCAATGCAGCAGGTTAGACAAGGGTCCCAGCAGTATGCAGTGTCAGAAACGAGAGGAAAGGATTTCACGAAGGCATGCCAAGGGTTATGGAAGTGGGTGCAAGTGAGGTTGAAGGGCTAGAGGAGACTGCTGTACTTGGCTATGGAGAGGTCATTTATGATTTCAGTTTCTACCAAGATACTAAACTAGCCCAGCACTAGTTCCTGCAAGATCAACCTGCAGGAGATGGAGTAGTTCACAACCCTGGCTGCACATTGTAATGTACTGGGATGTTTTAAAAAAATGATGTGTTGGTTCCATCCCAACAGCTTCTAAATTAATAGGTCTGGGGTGCAGCACAAGCAATAGCATTTTTCAAATCTCCCCAGGAGATTCTTGTATGCAGCCAAGATTGAGAATCATTGCTTCAGAGGGAAAATATCAAACTATAGGAAAACCTGTGAGAGATTCCTGGTGACACTAGGTGATCTGAAATTAAGTGTTTGTGTTTGGGGATTGGTGAGGCTTTGATCTGGGACAGGAGGCAGCTCAGGGCTTTAGTGGGAGGATACAGTAAGAATGAAGCTTAGGAACTTTAAGTTTTGTTCTTACTTCTCCCAAATTTGCCATGGGACAAAAAGTGCCCAATCTTTTACCCGCAGAGACTAAGCTCTGATCCAGATGTCCTAAAAAATAAAATTGGAGCAGTGCTAAAGCCTTGAGTTTGTGAGGTACTGAGGAAAATAGGGACACAATGACCCGGTCACTTCTATACCCCTTCTCCTTCCCCTTTAACTCCCCAGAACTGAGGATTTATAAACTATCGAGTGTCCTTTTAATGTAGCTTCTCCCAGGCAGGGCAAATAGCAAAGCGCTGAACAGAGCTTTTTGTGGGGGTGAAGACTGATTAGTTGTGGTTTTCTGGTGTTTCTGATGGAACCATCATCAGAAAACACTCTTAGGTCTCATTCTCCTATCCTCACTCCTACACTAATTATGTTGATGAGGCTGAAGTCTGGCTTGATAAAATAACTGAAGCCATCAGGAGAAATGAGCTCCCCGCTCCCAGTAACACATCTCAGGAACAGCATAACTATTTCAAAAGGAAAACAAACATTGGTTATGTATTTCCTTAGAAGTAGAACTGTTAGAAAGACATATAAGTAATTTAAATCTAGCCTAGGGACGCCTGGGTGGCTCATCAGTTGAGCGTCTGCCTTTGGCTCAGGGTATGAGTACTGCATCGGGCTCTCTGCATGGAGCCTTTCCTCCCTCTTTCTATGTCTCTGCCTCTCTCTGTGTGTCTCTCATGAATAAATAAATAAAATCTTAAAAAAAATAAATCTAACCTAATAAAAAATTCTAAAAGATATAAGGAAAGGAAAATGATAGCAATATGAAATAAGAATAAAAAATTTAATAATGAAGTAGAAATATTAGGTAAGAAAAATATAATAGTTACCATAAAGAATTCTAGTGAGATAAATGGCAGAAGAAATATAGCTAAGAAATGAATTACTAAATTGGAAGATAGGATTAAGGATATTTCCAGAAGGAAGACAAGACAAAGGCATTATAAATGTAAAGGAAAGGCTATGAAAGAAAGAAATATAGTGAGAAGATCTGGATAATAAGAGTCCCATAAAGAAGTAATAATAGAAAATATTTGAAGAAATACATTTCCCACAATTTAAAATAAAATATGAAAGCCTTCATGTTAAAGGATCCCTCAAGTTAGTAGATAAAGAAAACTTACATTTAAGCATATTACAACAAAGTAGTTTCAAAGAAAATGAGAAAGTTCTAAAAGAACAGATCATATTCAGAGGAGCAAGATCAGATTGACATCACATTAAAGGAAAACCAATTTAATAAAGTGATACTTTAAAAATATTTGAGGAAAACAATTTAGAACTTAGAATTTTGTGTCTAAACAAACTGTTCTTCAAATATGAGGGCTGGATAGGGGTGCCTGGGTGGCTTAGTAAGTTAAGTGTCTGACTCTTGGTTTTGGCTCAGGTCATGATCTCAGGGTCTTGAGAACAAGCCCTGTGTTGGGCTCTGTGCTCAGCATGGAGTCTGTTTGGGATTCTTTCTCTCTCCCTCTGCCGCCTGCCCCTCACTTGGGCTCTATCTCTTTCTAATATACATAAATAAATTCTTTAAAAAAACCACAAATATGAGGGCTGGATAAAAATATTCATACACAAGACCTTGGAAGGTTTTCCACTCAAAGAATAGTTTTAGATGAAGTACTTAAAGAAGTGAAGAAAGGAATTCAAGAGAAGCTGCAATAAATATATGGAGAAAAGGTGATTTAATGCCTTGGTAGCTTTTGGTTGTTGTTATCTTTAAAAAGTTACTGGAGTGAAAGAAAATAAATCCTAGTAGATCCATAATAATCTGGAAAGTATAGAAGTCTGAATAATATCAATGTAAATAGGGTTGAAGGGCAACTGAGGTATATGTGTTCAGGATATTTTATTATGAAGTAAACATAGAAACCCAATTAAAAAACAAAACAAAACAGAATGGATTTTTTAAAAGACAGAAAAAGTGGGAAATAAATTAAGTAGAAAAAATGTTTTTAAAATCTATAATTATGATAAATACAGAAAGACAGATGTTGACAGATGGGGGGAAAAATCCAGAATTATGCTGTCCTACTAGGCAAACCTTAGGCATTATGATGTAACAAGATTGAAAGTAAAAATATTTTTTAAAAAGCAGGAGAATACCAGTACAAATTTTGTGTGTATATACACATACATAGGTATATGTATATATATACCTAATTAACTGGACTTTGAAATGCACCCCCTCCACAGGGAAAAGCATCATTAGGAATTATGATAAATGATGAAATGACTTGAAAATATATAATAAAGCAAAATTGAAACAGGTACCTCAGTCCTCATATTGGTATCATGTAAGAGGCATGTTGAATAGGGAATGTAGGTTTCTATTTCTGTTAGCAATAATGAGACCCTTCCTTCATGTCAGTGGAGACCATGTAGGAAACCTGGACTTTCATCCCGACTTGACAATAAGAAGTCACCCTCCCTTTCCTCACTAGAGCAATGTTAGGGAAGGCTTAATACTAGGGAATACTAAGGAAGAGAGGATTTTTGGCATCACCCATTGTTAATGAGAACATCCTCTATCTTGGTGTTAGAAGAGGACACTAGAGAAGTGGTAATGAGGCACTCCTACCCCTCCCTGCCAGGGAATTAACAGTGGTGGTCTGCTGGGAAACGACTCCTCCCTCTTCCTGGCAATAATGAGGAGCCTCACCCTTCAGGTGTTACAGACACTCAAGAGAAACCTAGACTTTTACCCCTACCTGGCAGTAACAAGACATTCCTCCCTTCCTTTGCTGCCATGGTGTTAGTAGAAGCCAGGTAAAATAGAGGTTTAAATAAGATCAAGAGTCTCATAATACTCATAATGACTAAGTTTCAATTGAAAAATTACTCATCATATTAGGATGATTAGAATTAGGAAAATCTCACACTGAATGAAAAAAAATCAACTAATGCCAATGCTAAGATGACAGAAGTATTAGGATTACCCAACAAAATTTTAAAGCAGCATCATAAAAATGTTTCAGTAAGCAATTATGACTAACTTAAAACTAATGAAAAAATAGAAAGTCTCAACAAAGAAGACATGAAGAACCAAGTGAAAATTTAAAACTGAAAAATACAATAACCAAAATAAAAACTGAATGAATCGACCCAACCTTAGAGTAGAAGGACAGAGGGAAAAATTAAAGAACTGGAGGATGGAACAATAGGAATTACCCAATCTGAACATCAAAGAGAAAATAGTCTCATAGAGAGAGAGGGAGAAGAAAAAAAAATCCCAAAGCAAAAAGCAATTAGAGCCTCAGTGACTTATGTGACATAACAAAAGATCTAGCATTCACGTTATTAGAGTCCTAGAAAGAGAAGAGAAAGAGGGTAGGACTGGGAAAAAAAAGAACCCAAAGAAATGATTGCTGGAAATGTCAAATTTTCATAAGACATAAACGTAAAGACTCAATAAGCTGAGCAAAATCCAGAGAAGATAAATGCAAAGCAGTCCAACACACATTATACTCAAATTTCTGAAAACTAAAGTTAAAGAAAAATTTTGAAAGCAGCAAGAGAGAAATAACAACTTAATTATAGGATAAAATAATTGGAATGACAGTGTATTTTTCATCAACAATGATGGAAATCAAAAGGAACTAACACAACATATTTCAAGTGTTGAAGGAAAAGAATTATCAACCCAGAATCCTATATCCAGTGAAAATATCCCTCAAGAATGAAAGGGAAACCAAGATATTCTCAGATGAAGGAAAAGAAGAGTATCCTAAAAGAATAGCTAGAAAAAGTTATCTAAGCTGAAAGGAGGGCAGCCTGGGTGGCTCAGCGGTTTAGCACTGCCTTCAGCCCAGGGTGTGATCCTGGAGACCTGGGATTGAGTCCCACGTTGGGCTCCCTGCATGGAGCCTGCTTCTCCCTCTGCCTGTGTCTGTGCCTCTCAATCTCTCTCTGTGTCTCTCATGAATAAATAAATAAATACAATCTTTAAAAAGAAAATAAATAAACTGAAAGGAGATAATAAAAGCATGAATCTTGGAATGTCAGAAGGGAAGAAAGAGCACAGTAAGCAAAAATATGGGGTAAATATTCTCCTATTGAGTTTTCTAAATTATGTTTCATGGTTGAAGCAAAAATTATAGCAATGTCTGGTATGGTTCTAAGTGTATACAGAGAAAATATTTAAGGTAATTAGTGTAGACAAGGATAGAAGAATGTAAAATGGTAAAATGACAATGCTAGTAGGCTGTGCTCTTATGATTTTATATATATAGTGTTTTTTATATATATAGTACTACCTAGAGCAACCACTATGAATGCTATAGAGATGTACTCAAAAACCCTATAAATAAATCAAATGACAACTTATAAAATGTTCTAGTAATCCACAGGAAGGAAGCTAAATGAAAAACAGAGAGAAAAACATAAAAAATAAAATGGCAGATTTGAGCCCTAATATATCATTAATTACATTAAATGTAAATAGTCTAAATACACCAATTAAAGTCAAGTATTTGCAGAATGGATTATAAAATATGGCCCAATTATGTGGTCTCTCCATGAAACTCACTTCACAAATAATAATACAGGCAATTCAAAAGCAAAAGGACGGAAAAAGATACATCATGCAAACATTAATCAAAAGAAAGCAGGAGTTGACTACAGTAATATAAGGTTAGTAGACTTCAGTGCAGTGAAAATGACCAGAGATGATTCAATCCACCAAGAACACATAGCAGTTTAAAATGTGTAAACATTAAACAACAAAACTACAAAATGTGAAGCAAAACTGAAAGGAGACAAATCAACAACTATAGTTGGATACGTCAATACTGTTCTCTTAATAATTGGTAAGATTGGGCAGAAAATCAGCAACATTCATGGAACATTCAGTATATATAGAATAACAACAGCAGCATCAACTAACAAGATTTAATCAACATGTATAGAACATTACCCTCAACAAAATGAGAATACATATTCTTTTCAAGAGGCCACAAAACACATACCGCATAAGCCCTGTCCTGAGCTATAAAATGAACCTGTAAAATTTAACATAATTGAAATTATACAGAGTATATTCCCTAATCATAGTGGAGTTAAACTAGAAAACAAAAATGGAAAGATAACAAAAAATTTGCAATACCTGCAAACTAAATAAGAAATTCTCAAACAAGCCAAGGGTCAAAAGGGAAATCTAAAGAGAAATGGAAAAAAGTGGAACCTCAATGAAAATGAAGTGACAGCATATCGAAATTTGTGCATAGAGCTAAGGCAGTGCAGAGAGGAAAATTTATAAAACTAAATGCATACGTTAGAAAAAAAAATATAATAACAATAAGCTAAGCTTCTACTGCTATAGCCTAGAAAAAGAAGAACAAAATAAATTCAAAGAAGAAGGAAGGAAATAATAAACAGCAGATATCAATGAAATTGAAAACAAGGGCAGCCCAGGTGGCTCAGCGGTTTAGCGCCGCCTTTAAGCCCAGGGCCTGATCCTGGAGACCTGGGATTGAGTCCCACATCAGGCTCCCTGCGTGGAGCCTGCTTCTCCCTCTGCCTTGTCTCTGCTCCCCTCTCTCTCTCTCTGTGTGTCTCTCATGAATAGATAAATAAAATCTTAAAAAAAAAAAAAAGAAATTGAAAACAAAATACAGTAGAGGAAATTAATGAAATAAAGATCTGGTTCTTTGGAAAGAACAATAAAATTGATATACCTCTAGCAAGACTGACAAAAAAAAAAAAAGGAGAGGAGACACAAATCACTATTATCAGGAATAAAACAGAGAATATTGCTTTACAGCAGATCGAAAATAAAAGGGTAATAAGCAGCACTACATGCACAATTTTAACAATTTAGATGAAATGAACAAATTCTTCAAGAAGCACAACTACCATAACTCACTGAATATGAGATAGATAGCTTGAGTAGCTCTATAATTATTAAGGAAATTGAATTTGTAATTAAAAGACTCCCAAAAAAGAAATCTGCAGGACTACATCTTTTACCAGAGAATTCCACCAAATGTTAAAAGAAGAATTAGCCAAATTTTACACAGTATCTTCCAAAAAAATAGTAGAGGGGACACTGCCCAACTCCTTTTAAGAAGCCAGTATTACCCTGATGCCCAAACCAGAAAAACACAGTTTGAACAATGAAAATTACAGAAGAATATGCCTCACAAATATAGATGTAAAAGCTTAACAGGATATTGGTGAATAGAATTTAGCAATAAATCAAATAGTCACACACTGTGATCACATGATGTTTACTGATGGAAGGCAGGTTCAGCACTTGAAATGAGACAAGGATGGCTATTATCACTCTTTCCTTTCAACATTTTACTGGAGGCCCTAGCCAGTGAAATAAAACAAGAAAAAATGAAGTACATAAGAATTGGGGAAAAAAGAAAGTAAAACTTGAATATTTGCAGTAATATTACTAACATAAAATGAAACAAATTATAAATTATTAGAAGTAATTGGAAAAATTAGCAAGGTAAATATATGAAGTCAGTTACACTTCTATAAGCACACAGCACACAACTGCAAAATTAGACATGATGACATTTGCAGTATGGTCAGAGAATATCATGTACCTAGGAATAAATCTAGCAAAACATGACCAAGACTTCCATGGAAAATTACAAATTCTGATTAATAAATATTAAAGGAAACTTACATAAATAAAGAGATGTATCATGTTTATCATTGGAAGAGTTAGTATTGTAAAGATGATATAGCTTTCATGTTGATTTATAGATTCAATTCAAGCTCAATAAAGTCATAAATGGATTTTCACGAAGATGAATCCAATCTTTTAAAGATTTATTTGAAGGGATACATAGTGAAAAGTATCCATGTAAGTCCTGAAGATGAGCAGAGAGGGGGAGGTGTGTATGCAAGAGATCAGAATTTATCATGAGGTTACAGTAATTAAGATAGTGTTATACCAGCAATGGCATACCCATGTTAGCCGATAGAATAGATGCCTGGGATACACCCAAGAATGTATAGAACTGTGGAATTTGATAGAAATGGTAAGTGAGATCAATGGAGAAAGACAGGGCTGTCCAATAAATGGAACTGGAAAAATGGTTAGTGTTTTAAAAAAAAATACCTAATATGAAAATGATTCCAAATGAACAAAAAACTTAAAAATTAAAATTAGAAGGCTTAATAGAAAAAAATTAATTGAATATCTTTTATATCTTGAGATAAGACAGCATTTCTTAAACACTACAGAAAACATTGATTACAAAAGGAAAGATTAATAAATTTGCATACATTAGAGTTGAAACCTTTTGTTCATTAAACAAATCTTAGAGATAATGAACAGCAAGCACAGACTGGACTAAGATATTTATAATGCACACAACAAATAAGGATTTAGTATCAATAAATTATAATTAAATTTTATTTTATTATTTATTTTTTTAAAGATTTCATTTATTTATTCCTGAGAGACACACATAGAGACAGAGAGAGAGAGGCAGAGGCAGAGAGGGAGAAGCAGGCTCCCTGCAAGGAACCCCATGTGGGACTTGATCCCACATCCTGGGATCACGCCCATGGGCCAAAGACGATGCTCAGCCACCTATACACCCAGTGTCCCTATAATTAAATTTTAAATAAAAACAAATTTCAAAGAATTGATAGAAGTGGGCAGGAGACATGAACTGTTATTTACAGATGAGAAATCACTTTTGTCCATAAAATACATGAAAAGATACTCAACACTATGAGTCATCAGGGAAATGCAATTATCTAGATCTTAATTAGGTAGCACTTTATATCACTTTTATTGGTAAAATAGAAAAATTTGACACTAAGTGTTGGAGAGGATGTAAATCTGCAGGATCTCTTATTTATCACTTGTGGGACTTTGAAATGATTCAAACACTTTAGAAAACAGTTTAGTATTTTTTCTTAAAGTTAAAGAGTCACATTTGTTAGGATACAACAATTCCTCTCCTAGATATTTATCCAAGAACAACTTTTGCACACCTACAATCAAATATACATAGCACATTTTTCAAACAGTAAAAAGCTGAAAGTAACCCAAATGTCCATTAATTAACAAGACAGTGGGTGAACATACTGTGTTACATTTACAAAGTGGAATATTAACTTTTAGTTGATTTAAGTGAGCTATTGTGACATGAAACAATTAGATGAATGTTAACAAGGGGAGCCTGGGTGGCTCAGTGCGTTAAGCATCTGCCTCAGCTCAGGTCATGATCTCAGGGTCTTGGAATCGAGTGCACATGGGGAATCCCTGCTCAGTGGGGAGCCTGCTTCTCCTCCCACCTACTCCTTGTGCTCTCTGCCAAATAAAATCTTTTTTAAAAAAATCAAGTGAAAAAAGCTCAGTCTCCAAAATATATACAAACTATGAAGTAAAAACAACTAAAACAAAAGGAATGAATTTTAAGGAATGCATGTTGTTTTGAATGTTGATCATGTGTGTGTATTACCCCCAAATAGTATAAAAAATAACTTGATAGATATTGCTCGAGTTGATAGAGTAATGGAATAGCACCATAAAACACTTTGGAAGGGCAGGATTTTGAACTGTGACTCTTGGACATTGATGTAGTAGAGTGTGTTACTAGATAAAATAAGGGAGCATGCAAGGAAAAAAGGACTGAAAAACATTTATAAATACAATCAGTGATGAGGAAATTCGAGGATGAGAAAGGAATAGAAACAATACACCCAAGAGAGAGAAGAGCTGGCCAAGTGCAGAAATGAGAACACTGTTTCTACAAAGTCTCTGGGAAATCTGTAAGCTCAAGTTTAAGAATTTTTGGTTCTATTCTTTATGTATCGTTGAATTTATTCTTTTACGTCTTTCGGGTAATTAGTAGATTTATTTTATTGTAATACTTTGAAATACTTGGTTAGGTTGGTATTAATTATGTGTAAGTGTGTTTGAAACATTTCAGAAGTGAAATGAAATGATTTTCATACAAAAATTTAATTTTTTTGTAGACTGAAAAAGTTAAATTTTTAAAAGACTTTCTAGATTTGTTGTAGTTTTCTCTAACAATCTACCATGAAGAAGAGTTTGACTGTTTTGTTTTGATTGTTTGTTGGCATTTCCTGCTTGGTTTTGTTTTGATAGATTCTGTAGCTCTACCTCTACCTAAAGCATTTGAAGTGTGGTCTCACTTTTGGTATGGAATGACTATGCCTACAGAAACCTGTAGATAGAATAAATTAACTGTACACTCAAAATAATGTCAATAATTATGCCACATATTGTTGTTCATGGGCCAGATGTTTAGAGCAAAAATAATGGTCACACTAGAAGTCAAAAATAATCCATCTATTCAATTCAGTATTGTTCCAACAGTAGAGTATGGAGTTCAGTTGGGTTCATGTCTCCTTCCAGAAGAGAAGAGATGAAATAAATTGGGAAGAGCAAAGTGGCTTTAGGTTAACTGGTGCTGCTAGGAAGTTCATTCTAAAATAGTCTGGACCCCTTACTATGGCCACTCCTCCTGATGTGGGCCAGATCCCTGGATGAGCCTGGGTCTTGCTACACAGGTATGTCTGGACAAACTGTGAATTAGAACAACTTCAGCTTCTCATTTTTTTTTGACACCTAGAATCTGTCTGTGTTGAAACTTGCTCTGAAGAAAGAAAAAATTCTCTTAAGTATAGGAAAGTTTACATTTAAGTTTAAATCATTTTCCCTCCCCTACCTGTCTGTGCATTCCACCTGTAATTGTGGAATGCAAAGCTTACCTCTCAGATAAAGATATTCTGAGAGCAGACAGCAGGCTGCGGGTGGGAGAAATTTGGCAGGAAGAGGAGTGGGACACAGGCACTTGCATTGTATCCCATACGATGTATTATGCCACGATCTGAACCGGCACTTGTCTAGGCTCCAGACACCTACATCCGAGACAGAACTTTTTGGCGGGGAGGGTGGAGAGGCAGAAGAAAGTGATACCCTTAGTCCTTTCTCAGCTTTCAGAATTAAATCTAATTAGCGAAAATAAAAATTCTATAAGCAGCTTAAAGCCAAATGGGAAATCCACGCACAGTGGAAGGCTAGATCAGATGAATACGAAAGATTAAAGAAAAATAGTGATGTCCTGTGGGATAAAAATGGCAAAACCAGAAGATTTTACACTTAAGCCGAAAGATGCAGTAAGAATAAGAAAAGGATAAAGGCAAATATCCTTTAAGCAGATTCAAGTCAAGCAAAACACTCAATCAGAAGGTTGGCAAGGGAAGATACAAAGAGCAGGAGAAGAATGTTTTCGTGCAGTAGATACATCTGAATATACAAACCCTGATAATTTCAGAGAAGAAAATAAAATCCCAGCATCATTATTTTTTTGAGCATTTGTTGCTTATAGAGAATTTATGTCATGAAAGTTGATGAAAGACCGACATGATAGTTACATTTTTAAAAGATTATTGTTATGTAAATAGCAATTTACATAAAAATAAAGCATTTGATTCAAACAGATACTGTCATATTTTACATTTCCCCTAAAGGCCTTCAATAGAGTAGAGATGGAAAATAAATATAAATTTAATCATATAATGGTGTAGGAGAATGAGTAGCATCATGGTCAATATCCTATTTATAGTGATCTCGTGTGTGTGTGTACAAATACATTTTTATATCTCCACGATTTTACATCTTTCATACATATACATGTACACATTTGGGGGAGAGAATGAAGAAGGTAGCAGGGCAAATCATTAGCAGTAAAAAGTTGGCAATAAAATCCTGCCATTCAGAAAGCTCAAAGATCCATGATACTACAGGAAGATGATCAAGGCCACTAAGTGCCTTCAAGAGGTGACACAAGTAAAATGTCCCTGTAGTTTACTTTGAGCTGCAGGCCAAATAGATGGTGCGATGCCTAAGCACTGGGTGTAAGAATTACACCTACCAGCTTATGCATGACTCCGTTTACCTGGAATTGCCACCTCACATGGATGGACAGTGCTCCCTCCTTTTGCCCATTTTCTCCTCCTTGTGCCTTATCCTGAATACTGTAATGCCCCCTCACTTTCCTTCTGCACCCCCCTCTGACCCCTAGGCCACAACAGTCATGCCTTCTCCTTAAGTTTGGTTGCTCTTCTGAGATATGGGAAAAACTCTTGCTAGTTCTTTGGGCTCAGCTTTACCTCAGTTTCTCCTTGTGGGAGAACCTCCTTCTAATCTTACGTGTTCCTTCCAGTCCTTTGTGCTGTTTTCCTATTCCACAGGGATCTAACTAAAATGAGAGAGTGGAGAAGGAGAAAGTGTTGATAGCTATGCCCACCCTTGGAATTCGTCAGGGCTCAGTGTGGGGAGCAGCAACTGATCCATCAGGGAGTAGCCATTTATGGGGCTACCAGTAGTGCTAGGTTGGAAGCAAGAGGAACTCTTCAACTGCCTTTCATGATGGGAAGCTCGAGAGTGGACCCCCAAATAGTGGTATTAAAATTTGGAAGTGTGGTGCTATTGACTGGTTTCTTGTTTTTTCTTGTTCAGCCCACTTCCCTGTGTGTGGCTGTGTGACTTGGAGCATCTTCTTCTTAGTGAGGGGATGAGTGTACTTCATCTCACTGACATCAGGCATGGGCGTATGATTTCTTTTAGCCATTGGGTTGTGAGTGGAAGTGACAATATTCCACATCCACACAGAAGCTTTATAAGGCATTGCTTACTTTACCCTGCTCTCTTATCCTCTGCCTTGTAAACAGTAAATAGGTCTAATAGGGGCTGTTCTTTAGCTCACGTCCAGAAAAATAGGCATGCAGAAGAGAACTGTAGATTTGCAACCTACCTACAACTGGCATGGAATGTGAACTAAAATATACCTTTATGGTTGTAAGCCACTGAACATTTGGTATCATTTATTACTGAGGTTGCTTTTGATACCTTGAAAGCGGGTCCTGAATGACACAAGACCTATTTTATTTTTTAACTTTGAGAGGAATAGTAGAAGTTTAGCTAACTATTATTTCAAAACATACTGTATTGTAAAAAGGGCAAAAATATATACAACTTTTGGGAAGACCATTCCTTTAATGACGATTTTCAAAGATTTTTGATAGCAGAATCTTTTATTCAAATGGAACCCTTGAAAACAAAGAGCTTTCTTCTATGAACAAAATTGATCGTCCTGCTGTCATTCTTTGAAGAGTCAGTTCCCACATAGGAAGTGGACATTTGGAATGAGGTGACTCCCACCCCTGCTCTCTGGGCCTGGATACCAAGGAATCTGGGCATATTCAGGGATATTTCTAGGTACCTGGGTAAAGATGGCCCCGGTCCTTAAATACTAAAACCAGCTGAGACAGTTGACAGTAGGGTGGACCACATCCTGTGGGAAGGATCTCAGTTGGCTGGCTGTTTTCTGTGACCTTGAAGGTGTAAGATAGAGCTTGAATAGATGAAAGAACACAAAAGACACCTCCTCTCATTTCAATCAACTCTCTCTGACATATCAGAAGAAACCTTGAGAGTGAGCTGATGGCCTTCCATTAGTCAGGTGGGGGAACTGACTTGTTGAAATGTAGAAACAGATAGTTTGATCAAGTTATGTCATTTGTACCTGCAAGTGGATGAAATTTGAGGATGTGGTAATTGAATTAATGGCTCCAATATTTCATCCCCCTCCACACTTTGTTATGTAAAGATAGTAGTCTTTCCCACAAAAGATGTAATATAATCCTATGCCACTTAAATTCAGGCTTCATCTTGCAATTTGCTTTGACCAAGGAGATGTTAACACATTTGATACAACAGGGGCTTGAAAGGTGCTTGGGCATGGGCCTTGCCCTTTTTGCTATCATCCCCAAAAGAATATGCCCTCGCTGGCCTGTTGATCTGAGGAGAATGAGAGATATATGAAACAGACCCACCCCAGCTCACTGACTGAACAAGAAATGAGTGCTTCTCTAGGCCACTGAGATTTTGAGGTTGATGTTGCATGTTGACTAATTTTGACTAATTTTGGAGGACACTTGGATTATGATACCAAAGTTCAGTGGGTACTTTAGAAACAGGAGGATGGGAATAATGAGAGGAAACTGTTCTTTTTCTAAGTAGATGAAAATAAATCCTTGTGGGGAATAACAGGTGGTTAGAGTGGAGAGGGATGAAGATAGGCCATTCCCCATGGTACCTGAAGACGCAAAAGGTTGGAGTTCCCCAGGTGTTATATTCCTTGTTGAATGAGAGGCTCCATGGATAGTTTCTACACTGTAATTTTAAGTGGATGAACGCAAGTAAAAGTGAATAGAAATGCAGACTTAAAGGAGAAAAGGAAAAGGACTGACAAGAGAGGGTCAACAGTTCTAACGGCTTCATTCTTCTAGCTAGCTTTAGGCTGGAGAATAAAAGTTCCTAGGCACTCTACAACCTGGAAGAGGTACTTCAAAATCCCCCCAACTCCTAAATCTCCACATTTCTAATCATCTGGTAACCCATCCAGCTGCAAGAACCATTTGTTACCTTGGTAGGAGTTTTGCTCTTAGAGGTGCATTGGGCTTGGTATTGACCATACTAGACAAATCATAGTTGGAGTATTGAGAACAGGGGGAGAAGTGCATTTCTTCTCTATGGTGTGGTCCTTTTTGATCTTCTCATCGTCAGGAGGGAAAGGTCCCCATTGACCCACAACTGACAGGGTTTGGTTAACGTAAGGATAACAACAGGTGGATGGTACAGGGAGACCTCCCTTCTGTTCCCTGTCAGCAGCTAAAGCAGGTGAAGCAAACACAAAGGAAGATGTTGAGAAAGTGACAATCCAGGAAACAAAAATAATTTGGCCCTTCTATGGACAATTTCTCAGTGTTCTGGCAGTTGATGCCATTGTTATGGAAAAAGAAATCAGTATATCCTTTATTTTCAAAATGAATTAATCCCAATTAATATAACATACAAAAATACTGCCTCATATTATTAGACAATGATTATTCACATTTGAGAAGTATTTATTTTTTAAAGTTTTTGTGATATATTTCTTCCAAAGTACAATTCTTCAATAAAATAAATTATGTGGTATGATATTCCAAATTGCTTGAGCAAAAAAAGGAAATAGAAGTCTGAGATCATAAGACTTTTTTTGAAGGCAGATGCACCAGAATTTGTACATTTAAATGTAAAATTTTACAACTTTACTCAAAATATTAAATATGCTTCTCTTTTAGAAATGCTTTTAGAGCTTGCAGCTCACTAACATGAATATCCTCAATGATGGTACATGTTTATTTTTAAGGGTGAATTTTATTTCTGAAAATAACTCTCAGTTATTTTGATTCAAGTTTTTGGGCAACCCAAAACAAAAGCTTTTAGGCTGAATTTCCTCATATGTTAAACATATTGGCTCAGATGCATCTGTGGAATGACTTACTACTTTCAGAGAGACAAACTTCCTCTCTTGATTTATTTGATAAAATGAAATTCATCTCACCCTGTAATCAGATCTTGTACCTGAATCAAAGGAGATCAATGATGACTCATGCATTTTTTTCACATTTACTTTTGGGCTTTGATTTTCTTTTTTTCTTTGAATTAAGTTAAACACATTGTGGCTCTGTTTGAGAATTAGGTACCTAGACATTTGGTCAAACATTACTGTGGATGTGTCTGTGACAGTTTTTCCTGGCTCAGATTAACATTTGAGTTGGTGGGCTGAGTAAAGCAGGTTGTTCTCTCTCACCAGGGTGGATGGGCCTTATCCAATTGAAAACTTGAACAGAACAAAAAGGCCAAGTAAGAGGAAACTCCATCTTTCTACTATCTTAAGCTAAGATGTTGATTTTTTCCTGCCTTCTGAGTGGAACTAGAAAAT
The DNA here is from genome assembly GCF_053574225.1 of Canis aureus. Lineage (NCBI taxonomy): Eukaryota > Metazoa > Chordata > Mammalia > Carnivora > Canidae > Canis > Canis aureus. The sequence continues at coordinate 20,411,607 of NC_135611.1, read as the reverse complement.
CTACTCTTTGACCCTGTTGGCTTTTGGATTGGAATTAGCACCACTCAAGCTTGCAACCACAAATCTTGCAACTCCTGAGTCTGTAATCCTGTGAGCCAGTTCCTTATAATAAGTAAATTCCTCCTCCCCTTTCCTTTTCTTTCGTCCTCCCTTCCTCTCCCCTTCTTAGTGGTTCCGTGTTTCTGGAGAATGCTGACTAACACAACTTCTCTGGTGAAAATTGGAGGAGGGTGATGGAATTGAACCTTCTGGCATAGAGCGTTAAATGACTTCAACTGGTAGAGGCTGGATAAATCTGAGAATGACATTTGGTTTTATCTTAGTAACTACTATATCGAGAACAATATAGTACTAAGCTACGTCCCTGAGGATTTCCATTTAAGCAAAAAAGTGAGTTGTATTGATTTAGTGTTTTGGTTATCTGTTACATCAACACATTATCTTGAAGTGAGTGTCTGACAGGTTTATGCGCATTAGCTTCATCTGCTTATTAAGAGATTGTAAAATTAAGACTCCATCCAAAATTTAGATGTCATTTAATGAAATATCAACATTTCTATTATGGTTTTGTACTAGTTCCATTGTATTTCAACACCAGGCTTATTAAATAAACTTTAAGATTAAAATTTTGCCAGGTGGAAAGTTTATTTCAGCTTTTTAAATGTTGAGACAATTGAACTACTGTTAATAAAATATTCCAAGTGCATTTTGTAATTGGTTGCTCTTTTACATATTTTTAGCAACACAATCAGGAGAAGCAAGTTAAGTCTGAAGGAGATTTGCCAAGGTCAGTTCCAAGTCTATATGCTCTGGGGTTAAAAATCAAGACTGGATATTTTATTGAGGAAATGCTTTGTCTCTATGACAGCATGGCTATTGTTCCGTATATTAAGAAGGCTTATGTGCTCTGATAACATTTTAATAACAAATCATTCTGAATATTTCTAGAAGGTTATTTTTCCAAAGAGATTTTCTAAATTATGTACTAACTTGTTACTTTGCCAGCTTTTCAATTTTATGTCATTAAAGAAATAAATGCAGACAACAGTAACAAATTACAGCAGCATAAAACCCCTTTGTAAGCCACATTCGACAAAGTTGAATGGAGTATAAAATAAAATGGGATATACCAGATAAGGCATAGTAAATAGTAAGTATATTGAATATATTGGAACTTGCTGAGAAAATTAGAGTGATTACCAAATGGAAGTATTTTAGTGTGCAAATTTTCTGAATAGTAAAAACCAAAACAAAACATCAACAATAAGAACATTAAAAGCACTCATAGCTAAAATATTACCAAGAAACAGTTTAACAGATTTTTAAAAGGCCTACTTGTTGACCCTTCACCCAAAGGAATGAGATCTCTATTCCTCCTATTGCAGAATTTTTTTTTCAGAGGAGGAATGAGATCTCTATTCCTCCTATTGCAGAATTTTTTTTCAGAGGAGGGAAGAGTGTCAGATCTGTTTGCTTCTTGCTGACCTCCCAAGGCCTCCTAATCACTAATGTCAACAGGAGGTTGGAGTCTCCCTCAGGAGAAGCTGATGTAATAGGAGAAGTTTAAGTTATAATCAGAGTAATTTCTTGAAAATGTAAATGATACACAAAAGGCTCATTACATCATTTCATGTATTTCGTAGGGATATCTTTAATTTTGTGGAAGACATGCTGGTCATAACAGCACCCCTCATTAGGAATTTTATTTGGACTGTCAATATGATAGTCTTCTGACCAATAGAAGAAAACAAAGAAAGAGTAGAAAGGCTCAATTTTCAGTAGGCAACTTTCATTTGATCCTTCTATTCCTATCAGAATTCTTCAGCTATGCTCCTGGGTTTGCCAGATGTTCCCAAACCCGGAATCTTTTAGTTTTATTGAAAATTGTGGCCTGTGGGAGAGCAGTTCCCACACCATGATGGTTGTGGTAAAGAAGGGTAGAGGGGATCCAGGAGTTTAAGAGTTCCTTAAAACTACTTAGAATTTCTTGTGTTTTCAATAGCTGAGGTATTCAGTGTTTCTGAAGCTCTATGTAGCTAATTGGCTTACTTCTTGCTGATTTATCCTTCTGCAGGCACCTCGTTTTTAACTTTCTCTTCTCTGTGAAGTGAGTTGGTACTTATCTTTCTGTTTTCAAGCTTCTGACATATTATTGACATATCTTGGGTTGCATCAGATCTTTTCTTAGTTCATGCTTTAATGATTTTTATTTCACTTTTAAAAATCCTTTCTTGGGGCTCCTGGGTGGCTCAGTGGTTGAGTGTCTGCCTTTGGCTCAGATCATGATCCCAGAGTCCTGGGATCAAGTCTCACATTGGGCTCTCTTCATGGAGCCTGCTTCTCCCTCTTCATATGTCTCTGCCTCTCTCTTTCTGTCATGAATAAATAAATAAAATCTTTAAAAAAATAAAAAATTCTTATCATTTTAGTAGAGTTTTGGAGGGATCAGAGAGAAATGTGGGTGTTCAATTCCCCATGTTCCACTAAAAATCTCTAAAGCATTTTTTTTCTTTTAAAAAAGATTTTATTTATTCATGAGAGACACACAGAGAGAGGCAGTAAAACATTTTTTATTTCAAGGTGACACTATGGCTATTCTTCTCTTTTTACATTAGGATACCTTCGGCGATCAGGGCAACACTGGAATGTGTTTTTCATTGATATAAAATGCAATTGCTAACAGCCATTTATGAAAACAACAATCAATAACTAGGAATAGAAGGGCAACTTTCTCAACTTGATGAAGACTATCTACAAAAAAAAAAAATAGTAACTAACAACATACTTAATGGTACAAAACTTGAAACTTTCTCCTAAGATCAAGTATAAGGCAAGGATCATACTGAAAGTTCTTGCTAATGCAGTAAGGCAAGAAAAGGAAACAAAAAGTAAACAGATTTGGAAGAAAGACATAAAATTGTCTTTGTTCACAGATGATGTGATCATTTGTATAGAAAACCTGAAAGAATTAAGAAAAAAAAATCTCCTGGAACTAGAAAGTGATTAAAGCAAGGTTTCAGGATATGAAATTATACAAAAGTCAATTACTTTTCTATATGCATCCATGAAAGAGTGGAATCTGAAATAAAAAGCAATACTATTTATGTTAGCAGTCCCTCAAATAAAATACTGAAGCATAGATCTAACAAAATATGTGTAAGATCTATATGAGGAAAACTGCAAAACACCTATGAGTAAAATAAATAAGAAACCAAATAAATGGAGAGATATTCCATTTTGTGGATGGGAAAACTCAATATTGTCAAGATGTCACTTCTTCCCAACTTGATCTATATATTTAACGCAAAATCTATGTATTTAATCAAAATCCCAGCAAATTATTTCATGGATATAAACAAATAGATTCTAAAGTTTATATGGAGAGACAAAAGACCCAGAATAGCCAACACAATATTGAAGAAGAACAAAGTGGGAGGACTGATACTATCCTATTTCAAGAATTACCATAAAGACATAGTAATCATGACTGTATGGTATTGATGAAAGAATAGACAAAAAGATCAGTAGGACAGAATAGAGAGCCTAGAAATAGACCCTATTAAATATAGTCATCTGATCTTTGACAAAAGAGCAGAGACAATACAATAGAGCAAATAGTCTCTTTGATAAATGGAGCTGGAACAACTGGACATCCACACAGAAAATAATGAGTCTAGACTACATATCTCATACTTTTCACAACAATTAATTCAGAAGGGATCATACACCTAAATGTAAAATGCACAACTATAAAACCCCTAGAAGATAACAAAGGAGAAAAGCTAGATGACCTTGCATATGGTGATGCTTTTTTCTATATAACAACAAAGGCACTATACATGAAAGAAATGCTTGATAAGCTAGACTTCATTAAAATTAAAAACTTCTACTCTGTGAAAGACACTGTCAAAATGATGAAAAGACAAGACACAGACTTGGAGAAAGTGTGTGTAAAAGACACATTTGATAAAGAACTGTCATCCAAAACATATAAAACACTCTTAAAACTCAATAGTAAGAAAACAAACAAACTGAGAAATGAGACAAAGACTTAGCAGACACTTCGCCAAAGAAGTTATCCAGACAGCAAATAAGTATATGAGAAGATGCTCCACATCAATCCTCATCAGGGAAATGCAAACTAAAACAACTAGATAACACTAGACACCTATTAGAATGGCCAAATCCCAGAACACTGACAACACCAAACTGGTGACAATGTGGAGCAACAGGAACTCTAGTGGGAATGCAAAATGGTATAGCCGATAGAAGGTAGTCTAGTGATTTTATACAAGGCTAAACATACTCGTACCATCCAGTGCAGAAATCATGCTTGTTGGTATTTACTCAAAGGAATTGAAAATTTATGTACATGTGAAAACTCATCCACAGATATTTATAGCAGCTTTATTCATAATTCAGCCAAAACTTAGAAGCAACCAAGATGTCCCTCCATAGATGAATGGATCAACTGTGATATGTTTAGACAATGGAATATTATTCAGCACTAAAAACAATGAGTTATCAGACCATTACAAAACATGGATGAAACTTAAGTGCATGTTATCAGGTGGAAGAAGCCAATTTGAAAAGACTACATACAATATGATTCCAACTATATGACATTCTGGAAAAGGCAAAGCTCTGGAGACAATAGAAGCATCAATGATTGCCACAGAGTAGGGCAGGGAGGAAGAGCTGAAGAGGCGGAGCACAAAAGATTTTTAGGGCAGAGAAAATACTCTGTAATGTATTATAATGATGAATATATATAATTATACACTTGTCCAAGTCTGTAGAATGTCCAACTCCAAGAGTGAACACTAGAGTAAACTCTAAACTTTGGGTGATTATGATGTGTAATCCTTGGTAACAAATGTAACATTCTGGTGAATGTTGTTGATAGAATGGAGGAGGCTATGCATGTGGGGGGCGGGGCGGTATATAGGAAATCTCTACTTTCTCAATTTTTTTGTGAACTTAAAACTGCTCTAAGAAAATAAAGTCTTAAAAAAATGCAACTGCTTGGGCATGTCCAGCAGTTGAGGTAGGCCCCTAGAAGGCTGTTGCAGGACATTCTGATGCTGAGCTGCTTTGAGAGGACGGGGTGCTGGGTGCTTTGCCTGTATTAGCTCAACAACAATTAACTTCACACCAACTCTGAAAGGCACTATGATTGCCATTTTACAGATGAGGAAACGTGTTCATTGAGGATCAGTGATTTACTCGAGGATAGGCAACCAGTAATGAAGGATGTAGCCACAGTTTGAAAGTGGGTCTGGTTAATCCCAGGCCTGGATTTTCCACTTATTACTGTTTTGATTGTCCTTTGTTACTGTTATAACGGTGCTTTAGAACTATTTAAAATATGCCTGATAGTTCTTTATATGTGTATGTATGCATGTATTTATGTATCCCACTTTTAAAACGATGTTGTTAACTTTTATTGTGTGATATTTTTTTAGTGGTTATTTGAGCAAAATATAGACTAATTCTTATTTTGCACAAACTATTTAGAAAGGATTATAGCCTTCTACTTTAATTTTATAAGCTCTATTGCCATAGAATCATAATATTGTTTGGAGCCTTGGGAATGGCTCTTGGTAATGTCCTCTTGACCCTGAGTAGAATGTAGTCAAACTACATAATTTAAAACCTGTTAGTTAAGAGCAGGCTACTTATATATAGGCTAGTGCTTTAGCAAAATTTCACAAAGGATAGGGTTAAATAACTAACATCATCTTCACAAATAAATGAAATCCTCTGTATACACTTGATATTCAATTTTTAAAAAGATTTTTACTTCTTTATTTGAGAGAGAGAGCATGTGATTGAGAGAGCAAACATGAGTTGGGAGGGGGAGGGGGAGGAGGGGGAGAAGCAGATTCCCTGCTGAGCAGTTCAATCCCAGGACCCTAGATTATGACCTGAGCCGAAGGCAGATACTTAACAGACTGAGCCACCGAGGTGCCTCTTGGTACTCAATTTTAAAATTGAGTTCATCTACTGCTTAAATTATAAGTCCCAATGAATGGGTATATTAGGTAAGCTCTATCAGAGGCTCCTTATACTCATTCTCCTCTATGCCTCACATTTTTATGGCAGCCTTGTTCTAACTATAACTTTTTGATTCTCAAGACATTTTCTTTGAGCAAGTAGGAATTACCATTTACTGAAGCTTAAGTTAACTGAAAATTAAATTAACTTTATATGAGATAAAGGAACTTGTGCAAGATAATGGAATAAGCACAAAAGTCAGGTTTCTCAACACATAGATAAAAATTTCTTCCTGATGTATATTATTTTATATAATATGTATGCTAACCAGTCTTTTATTCATCTTAAGAAAATGCATATTATATCACTTTACATAAGGGGGAAAATATCATTGTCAAGTGATATATTCCAAAGGAAATATGTCAGAAAATATAATCATTTGTGATATCAAAAATTTTCCTGAGAACAATTCATTGATTGAAGGTATAAAATTATGCTTACAGAGAAAAACAATTGTTGCCATTCCTCCCAAAAGTTCTTAATAGAAATAAAGACTTTCTCTGTCTCTTTCTGACTACTTAGCCATATTAATTCATATTAATTTGCTAGTGGCAAAGACCAGGTTGACAAGGTCAGGGATGTCAAGGACAAGCTGGAATTAATAAAGATAAGCACTTGGATTCCTAAGGAGGTGCGGGTGACTCTATCAGCATTCCATAGGGTAAAGTATAGTGAAGGGACATGGGACACATACGCACCCACACTCAGGCCTGGGCCTTGGCAGGACTCCTTTGCTTTCCACCAGGGTTAAGAATCTTTATCTCATGTTAGAGACAGTGAATTCGTATATTTTTAAATTAGACTAAAATCAGGGAAAGTCAGTGATCACATCCTGGACTATAAATCTGGAGCCTGCTGTGGCTCATTGGCAGCTTTTCCGACGGAAGAAAGAGAAACTCATAATACTGTATAGGCTTCAGAAGAGTGCAAGGCCAAGCACTAATTGGCCTGAGGGTTATTATTGGCTCCATTGCCTTTGAGCAGCTGTGTGACCTCAGGGAATTCACTTAAACTGTCTGCTCTTCATTTTCCTCACATGTGTTAAGATTAATTTAGACTAACAATTTCTAAGATCTCTTAATCCCAACAGATCTATAATTCTAATTGTAAGCCCCTGAGTGGAGGATGATCTAAGCAATTATGGGTGAAGATAACTTTAATATAAGACAATACAGAGGCATACAAATTTGAGAGGCAAAAGGATTGGAGAGTATAAGGAGTTCTGTTTTTAGCCAAGGTAAAAACTACTAGACTTACTATCCTATATGAAATAACATAATATCTGAAACAATAGTTTTCAAGACATTAGTGCTCTCTGAGACACAGGAAACAAATGGGGTGAGCTGTTTAATTGTCTCAGCTTATGGCTTTGGTGTAGCCTCCGGGGTATTATGCAGGGAGGTGGTCTCCCTGAGTTCCGTAGATGGAATTGGAGATCTAGGACAGCCCATGTGGTTTGAATTCATGGGACAGGATCCAGAGAGGAGATAGCTGCAGAGAGAGAACAAATTCTGGAGATTTGCAGAAGGTCCTTGTCTTCAGCTGAGTCCTGATCAGTTTGTACCTGTGAGGAAACAGTATGACTGGGTGAGGGTGAAGGGGACAGTTCTTGGAGCTCACGCAGGGCTTGGTACCATTCCTGTTTACCAAAAAACAGAGGGTAAAACCTCATAGTCATGGGGCATTAGGTTAGCATCAGGACAAAGTCAGACTTAACCTAAATGCTGATCTGATTCCATCTCACAAAGGTTGACAACAAGACCCAAAAGGATCAAACTTTTCACTTAACTGTAAACATTTTCACATACCTGTGTCCCAAGAAGCTCAAGAATTTTTATAGGAATACAAAAGATCTAGTACCCAACACGATAAAATTTGTGAGTGGCAGATAATAAAAACTAGTAGGCAGGGCCACCTGGGTGGCTTAGTTGGTTGAGTATCTGACTCTTGGTTTTGACTCAGGTCATGATTGCAGGTTCCTGAGATCAAGCCCCGCACTGGGCTCCACACTCAGAGGGGCTTCTGTTTGAAGATTCTCTCCCTCTGCCTCTCCCACCACTCATATCCTCTCTCTCTCTTAAATAAATAAATAAATAAATAAATCTTTAAAAAATAAAAAACAAAATTACTAGGTGTTCAAAGAAGTAAAAAAAATAAACACCAAAAAACAACTCCCCTCCACAAAACACCAAAATAAACCAGCAGAAACAAACAAAAAGATCCAACAATGATCTGTAATGAGAAGACAAATCATTGATTGGAAATAGAGTCAGAAATGACATAGACGATAGAATTCGTAGGCACTTATTATAACTCTATTCTGTATGTTTAAAAAGCTCTAAGAGAGATGTAATGTATCTTATATGTAATATAAGACAAGGAGGACTTAATGAATGGGAAAACTTCAAGTGGTGTAATACATATTTAATTGGGAGGTGAGAGGAAAAGAAATTGTTTAAGAAAAATTTCTAAGTGTGATGAAAACTATAAACCCTCAGATATAAGAAACTCAATGAATCCCAAGCACAAGAAGCATGAAGAAACGACACCAAATTGCTTAAAACTTGTGATAACATGAAAATATTAAAAGCAATCCAAGCAAAGACAAATTATGTACAGAGAAAGGAAAAGATACTAGTAGATTTTTCATCAGAAAAAATGCACATCAGAAGACAATGGAAGACATCTTTAACGTACTAGAGGGGAAAAAACTGTCAGTCTAGAGTTCTGATAAATTGAGCTTTAACAAAATTAAGAACTTCTGTTCAAAATATACTGTTAGAGAATAAAAAGCCACAGAATGGGAAAAATACTTATGATTTCATGTAAATTGTATTTCATTTAATATTTACAAAATTTCATGTCTGATAAAGGATTTGTATTCAGAATATACAATAAGGCCCCAAGTTACAGGTAATAAATATGTCAATTAAAAAACTGGCAAAGCATTTGCACAGATACTTCATCAAAGAAGATATATCGATTTTTATTATGCACATGAAAAGATATTCAGCCTCATTAGTCATTTGGGAAATGCAAATTAAAGTCACAATGATATACTGCCCCACAACTGTCAGAGTGACATAAATTAAGGCCTGACCAAACCAAATATTGATGAGGATGTGGAGCAACTGGAATTCTTACCTACTGCCGGCGAGACTAAAATGGTACAACCACTTTGGAAAACATTGTGAAAGTTTCTTAAAACTTAAAAAACATCTACCCTATGATCCAGGCATTCTACTTCTAGAGACTTATCCCGGAGAAATGACAAAGATTTGTAAACAAATGTTTATAGCAGCTTTAATTTTAATAATCCCCAAACTGAAGACAACTCAAATGTTCATCAGCAGCTGAACATATATGCACATAACAGGAAACTACTCAGCAGTAAAAGGAAATGCACTGTTGATACAGGCTATGATATGCAGGAGTCTCTTGTAGTTTATCTCTTTTTTGCATCCTACTTTGTGTCAGGTGTAATGCTGGTAAATTCCATAATAAAGATCATGCTGGAAATATGGGGAGGACTGTAAGGGAGAATATAATTTCCTACTAAAGACTCGGGGGAAATGACAGGCAACTCACTCCTCATATAATTTGTATACAAGGAGGAGGCTGACTGGCTGCAAGGTCAAGGCAAGAATCAGTGGTAATACAGTGAGATCTGCACATCCCCAGAGTCTTCTCTGTCTATCTACTTATCTATCTTTCTGTCTGTCCATCCGTCTATCTACCTACCTACTTATCTACCTACCTACCTACTTACCTAGTAACCTAGTGGGTACTCTGCTTTGAAGATTTTAGATATCTATCTGTATCTCCAAAATACCCCAAATTGGGGTGCCTCAGTGGCTCAGTTAAATGCCTGACTCCTGATGTCAGCTCAGGTCTTGATCTCCATGTCATGAGTACAAGCCCCATGTTGGGCTTGATGCTGGGTGTGGAGCCTGCTTATGGAAGGGGAGGAGGGTGAGGGGTGGGGGTGAATGGGTGACGGGCACTGAGGGGGGCACTTGACGGGATGAGCACTGGGTGTTATTCTGTATGTTGGTAAATTGAACACCAATAAAAAATAAATGTATTAAAAAAAAGACAGTAAAAATAAATAAATAAATAAATAAATAAATAAATAAATAAAATCTTAAAAAAAATAAAATAAATTAACTAAAATTTAAAAAATCCAAAATAAAAGGTCAGCTTTTGAATATTTATTTTTGAGGTGATTATTTGCAGCCTCAGGAATAGTATTTCAAAGTTCTCATGGTCCTTCAATCCTCTTCTTTTCTTTCCCATGAGAGGCCATTGGAACGTTTCCAGAGTTTTCAAGTGAAGGTCTTTGGTCCTAGTGCCAGATATTGGAAGTGAGATTCAATTACTATGTCAATGGATTCTTTTTCACTTTTAGGAAATCATAATTTCAAGTTTGCAGTGCTTCTTTTAGAACAATGTAAGGTGAGGTACAGTGAAGGGTGCTAAGTATAGATTTGCAAAGGGTGCTATGTGAGTATAGGCATTGGAGCCAAATTACTGACAGAAGCTGGGACCAGGAATGGTTTCAAGGAGGAGACAGTTCTTGAGTTGCACTTTGTAAAGCAAATTAAAACTCCAACATGAGCAAAGGGCATTGGGCCAGAGGGCTTATAAACTTGGTGGAAGAGGAGCACGCTCAAAGACAGGGAGGTATGAAGACACGTGGTTTGTTGGAGTAAGACGGAGAGCCTGTGAGGCATTGGGAAGAGTAAGTGCTCCTGCTTAGGCTTTCCAGTTAATACAACATTCTGCTTAAAGAAATAGAGGACTGCCATGTATTTCACTCACAGCTTTCAAGGTAGAATATAATAAAATGCTCTTGCATCAGTGAGAATTCAGCTTCAAAAAAAATCAACTGCCCCAAATATCTTAAGCAGCATCGGGGTTGGGTGCTTTGAGAACTGTTGAGAAGGCTGGCAAAGGGGATGGCAGGTGCACCAGTGGGTTAGGTCCGGGGGTAACTGGGAGGCACCACAGCTTAAGTGCACGTTCATTTCACGATGCATAAAGAACTCTAGAATTTTTCAATACCTCAGTTTGCCAGGGATTAACACATAGTAGGCACCCTGGGAATGTTGAAAAAAAAAATCAACGAACATATGTGAAGGTCAGTATTCCGTAAAAGTGCAGATGTGCTCGTTAATAGAAATTTCATTCTTGCATCTCCCAAGGGCCTGGCACAACAGCTCACACGTTTGTAGGCAACTCATTAATATTTGTTGAAGGAATTTCAGAAGAAAATAAATGAATCAGATATTTACTGCTATGGTAATTTCAAATAAATTGCATCCATTTTTGCGACTCTTTAAAAAAGATGGTGTAGATATCTAAACCTGCCATTCTGTTACACCAATACAATCAATGATATGATGCTGTTTAGGTAATAGTACTTTGTGAAAAAGTAGAACTCCTTGTTTTTTTCTTTTGTTTGTTTTTTTGTTTTTTTTAAATCCAAAAGTATTATTGAGGAAAGTGACTTTTAAGTCACTGAATGTTGATGTCTGCTGGTTTAAGAAATGCGCCTGAACACATTTGATCTTTTTCAGGTTGGGTGGCTGCCTCAATGCATAGCCAGAAATGGAGGAAAACACTTGGCTAATAACATCCTAACTCCCCTTAATGTTTTTGTTTACTCCAGCCTTGCATGACCAGCAGCAGGGTAATTGTGTTAAGTTTGGGTAAAATAGTTCTCATCACACAGATCCCCAGCAGGGCACGGGAAGTTAGTTTAACTAAACTGTATCTATTTTGGAATTTAGAAAGATGTGTACTAAAATAAAAACAGAGAAAATCTTTTTCACATTAAGGCCATTAAAAAAAGCCAAATGGACTTGGCTGGTGGCTCTGTTAATAGAAGGTAGATGTCATAACTTAAAAATTTTTTATTATTTAGGAATTTTGAGAGGCCTCTTTACTGTTAGATGAAGAGTGTTTCTTTAGAAGCAGATACAACTAGCTAGCTAGCTATCATCTACCTGCTTTGGAGATACTGAATATTTTCTATTTTATAGATACTTACATATTTATATATATTATATACATTGTATTGTATTTGTATAGGCATATTTATAAAATAGAGATTTTATACGTGTGTGTATGTGTGTGTATATCTGCACTGAGAGAGATCTCTAAAATATCCAAAAATCATGCATCAGCTTTTTAATATTTATTTTGAAGTGGTTACTCTGTAGCATCAGGAAAAATATTTTGAAGTCCATGTGGAGGAGGGTAATCTCTAAATAAACTGTAACGATACAGAATGGGAGTATAGTCATTGAACCAGGAGTCAAGGCGAAGCCAAAGGATGTACTCTGGCTTTTTCCCATTTCCCTGAGTGATTTCATCTCCAAATCTAAAAATAGGATAAAATGGCGATGGCTTCACGTGCTTCCACCTCCCACATATGTCCCAATCTTCTCCATCGTCGAATTAAAAAAAAAAAAAAGTACTTGCAAATGAATCATTAATTCCATAAGGAGTTTTCTTCTGTTTTTCTGCGCAGGTAACATTTTGTTTCACAAGTATCAGTCACTTAGTATTTCAGGCTTGGCTTTTCTTATAATAAACCACATTACTCATAAATATGAGCAACACTTTCGGTTGTTTGTTCCAATTTGTTTCCCTTTTTTGAAGGATTGCAACTCAATCTTTGCTTTGGTTTTCAACCTGACAAGCTGGGCCAATTAGGGATCCCAAAAGGTCCAGATTTTGCTACTCTGCTCTGATTGTGTGTTTCTATTTAGCTTCTAATAAGACTCTGAAAATGACTTCTCTAGGACCCCCCCAAAATTTCTAAATCACGATCACACGATTGTCTACTGAACTCCTTTTCTAATAAAGGCATTTTTAAACACTCGAAGTCCCTCTCTCTTCACTATCACCAGAATTCGTGAGGGGACGTGACCAATGTGCCAGCTTTTCCAGGCGACTCTGGGGCTTCTGTGTCACTCACATCTTTCATAAAGGAAAGAGGCTATTATCTGTGCATTATTTTCATTAGGAATACAGTGGGAACATCTTCATTAGAAACAGAGAGTGCGCTTGATGTGCTCTGTTGTGATAATGAGGCGAAGGGTGTGAATAAGAAGATAAGAGGAGCAAGGATCTCACTGGAAGCATTCCACCTGGCTTCTGCTTCATTTTATTTAATTGGATGAGGAACATTTTCTGCCTGTGAAAACTGCCAAATGTCCCAGATTGGGAGTCGAGAAGCCAGGATTTGAGGACATCATCGATGGCAAGGCTTCATGTCCCTCATCCTCCTCCCCATGGGTGTCTTAGAATCCGCACCTTTTAGGAGAGCAAGTGGACTATACGTAGGACATTTGGAAATGTGAGAAGGATGCAATTTAGGGGGGGAAGTACTGTGATCTTTTCATAGTCTTGAACAAAATTGTGAACTAGATAAATTATACTTTCAAGCCTTTTTAGGTTACCTTTGTGTATTTCTCTTCTACTTTTACCCTCTCTAGGCTTTATGTCCATGTTATTTATATATTTGTCCCCTTTATAAAAACTCTCCTCTGTCCTGTCCCTTCAGATCTGTGCTAAATGATGTTATAAATTCGTAGAGTTGTCAGACTTAGCAAACAAAACAACTGGATGTCCGATCAAATTGTAACATCACATACACAACAAATAAAATTTTAGTCTATGTAGCTCCACTGCAATTATATTCATTGTGTATCTAACGATCCAAATTTAGCTGAAGGATGTCCGGCATTTTACCTGACAATCCTATAAATTAGTGGTTTGTAAATTTATTTTTCAAGCATGCCTGGAGTTCAGCAGAAGTGCTGTTGGTGGTAGGGAGAGGACTGGTGGTAGGGGGTGGAGGCTGGTGCTGCCACGGGAGGAAGAAGGAGGTGGAGAGAGTGTGGCACGCTGGCCCTTCCTGTGCTGACCGAGCTCTGTTCTCAACTGATTTGTATATTGGCATTGAGTATTTGATTTCATCCGATGTAAGGGTTTTGTTGCTAAGAAAAGAAGCCTGAACACTACTGGTTGTCCTGGCTATTGTCCATTTGTCTCTGTGGATCCAATTCCCATCTTTCTGTACCCCGCCTCTGGCCCCTGGAGACTGGATTCATCAATGGGCTCTCTGCCTTCTGGCTTCTGGGGATTGAGGAGACTGAGACAGAGGGAAGAGTGAGGCCGGGTTATTTAGCCCCCCTGCTCTTTGCCTGCAAAATAATTCAGATAATTTTAAATTGGGGATCAAAAAGAAATGATCTTAGCTGTGTGGAGAGAAGAACCTATTCACTGTGTGTTAACCCAACTGTGGCTTTTGCAAATGAAAATTAATTTTTCTCACATACTAGAAAGTCTGGAGACAGGCAGCTGCTGCTGGTGGTATTTCAGTGGCTCAGTGACATCAAGCTCATCTCTGGGAGCTCATTGATATTTCCCTCATGATTACAAGATGGCTGCCAAAGTTCCAGACATCAAGTATGTGTTCAAGGCAGAAAGAAGTGAGGAAAGGAAGAAAACTTCAATGTGTAAGTCATTATTAGAAGAGCAAAAATTTCCTCAAGCCTCCCCGTAGACTTCACTTCTGTTTCATTGGCTAGGTCTTTGTTATATGATCCCCCTGGTTGCAGGGGATGCTAGGAATATAAATATTTAGATTTTCAAGCCTCTAAACAGTGCAGGAAAGAAAGGAGTTGAGAATGGTGTTGGTTCGATCAACTAACAGTGTCCCAGGTGAGTTCACTTTTGACAGGTAATGTCTAAGAAGTTGATGCCTTAATCCTAGGAATAGCTTTTTTTTTTTAATATTTATTTATTCATTTGGGGAGGAGGAGGGAAAGGCAGAGGGAGAGAGAGAAAGAGAATCCGAAGCAGACTCTCCACTGAGCATGGAGCGATCTCATGGCCCTGAGACCAGGACCTGAGCTGAAATCAAGTCAGACACCTGTATATTTAGGAATATAGTGTAGAGACTTTGGGAAAAGTAAATTACATGTAACCCTTTATCAGAAGCCCATTTTTCCCCCCATGGTATTTTACTGGGTCCTGAAATCTAAAGGCCTAAGAACTATAGAATTGGTCAAAGCCCGTGCATTCATGTATCTCCTCTCAGGAACCCTATATTTAGGAATATACAGGTGAAATCCAAGTAAAACAAATACAAAACCGCAGAAAAAAAACATGTGTCTAGAAACTAAGTGACTTGGCTCCCCCCTCCTTCATTCCCTTCCCTCCTCTTCTTTTGCCGCCAAACAGCTGTGTGTTGAGATAGTTTTTGCCTTTCTGAATCTCTCTTCTTTATCTGTAAAAGGAGGGCTATGCTGGATTAGATGATCATTTTGTTTAACAAACATTTATTGAACATTGATTATGAAATATACTGTGTTCCAAGCTCCAGGGACTGATAGGTGGTGATGATTCAGACAAAGTTCCTGTCCTCATGAAGCTTATATCCCAATGGATGAATAAGGATATAATAATATCTTTATAATATCTTTCTTATTATTTATAATAAGAAAATAAAGAAAAAGAAAAAGAAAATACAGAAATGATAAAAGGTGTCAACTAGTGAGAGGTGCTATGCAGAGAAGCAAAACACGATGAGCTGAGAGTAAGTGCACCAGTGCCTATTTGATTTAGTGAGGTCCAAAGACCTCTCTGGGGAGGCAGCATTTAAATTGAGATGGAGAAGGGAGTGGAGAGGCACTTGGGTGGCTCAGTCTGTTCAGCGGCTCATTCTTGATTATTGGCTCGGGTCATGATCTCAGGGTCCTGCCATCAAGCCCTGTGTTGAGCTTCATGCTCGGTGGGGAGTCTGCTTGCAGATTCTCCCTCTGTCTCTGCCCCTCCCCCTGCTCTCTCTCTCTCATATAAATAAGTCTTGTAAAAGTAAAAAAAAAATATATAATAATAATAATTAATTAAAATCTGAAAGTCCAGAAACGAGTCCTGTAAGAATGGGGTGTTAAAGCTTCAGGAAGAGGGAGCTATACATGCATAGGTCGTCTGGAGATCAAGCTTGACATGTTTAAAGAACAAAAAGATAACTGAGTTTAACCACCATTCTGATTTAATGGGTCTTCTATCTCTCATTTTCTAGAAATGCCTATCTCACTAATCATTGCATCAATAACGTACTGTCCTGGGATCATTGCAGATCTCTGGTCTCTGCCACAGGCCTAATACTCATGGGGAGAGACTGAATATGAGGTTGGAGAGTGCAGCCTGGTTGGTCCTGGTGGAAGGCCTAGAGCATGGATGGAACTGCATAGAGAGCCTCTCATTGCTACCCGTCCTTTCAATGACCTGTGGTTCACACGCTCAATTATTAGAGCATTCATCTCTAATACTCTAAAGAAAATGAATCCTGAGAGTTCACACTGTCTTTGTCACTGATTTACTCTCCATTGCATAGGTTGTTTCTATTTGTCCTAAGCTCGATGTCCCCTCCTTTTAATACCCTGGGATGTGATGCTCTAGGGTGTTAATTCCCTGATGCCAGTTTGTAAATTAGCAGCCGGCTGTGGATGGTGGACTGGCACAGGTCCCTGATGAGGTTTGCGCCAATCTGCAATGAAACAGGAAACTGAGGCCAGTGAAGTGATATCTTTCAGAAAGCTACATTTATACAACTTCAAAAAACATCTTTTTTTTTTTCCTCCAAGATCATGCCTTTCCTAATTTTTTGAATTAATATAAGTTTTCATTGCAATGATAACATTTTTCTTTTGGGAAAAGTAAATTACGTGTAACCCTTCATCAGAAGCCCATTTTTCCCCCCATGGGATTTTACTGGGTCCTGAAATCTAAAGGCCTAAAAACTATAGTATTGGTCAAAGCCCGTGCATTCATGTTTGTATCTCCTCTCAGGAATCCTATGAACATTAACCTATGACCTGAGGGTTAGTGGGATAGGCCGTGTGTGCGTGAAAGGAGAGTTGGTTTAGGTGCTTCAGCTCCATTACCTGTTCCATCGGCAGAAAAGGCACCACCATTTCCAACTCTTGCTTGTGCAGTTTTGAGGGTGTGCTCTCCATATCTGTGCTTTTGTTATCTTCTTGAAATGTATTTAATACTGAAATAAAGCATAGCAGTAGCTTAGATTCATGCTTTGCTCTAAAAAAACCTACTTGTGAGACTCCCCCCCCCCCCCCCCGATTTTCTTGGCAGTACTGTTTCATAAGATAGTGGCTTGGCTGCTGTCTGACATTTACTTAATAAATAAAGGTACATTTATTTTTAATTCATCTTTGCTTCCTTTTTTCTCATTGACCCATTTGCTGATCATGGACTGAATGCTAGGTCCTGACGGGGGGCCGTTGAAGAGCTTTGTGACAGATTCACAAACCCAACAAATGATCTAAGGGCGATGCCTGGGAGAGGAGATATGTGCAAGGTGCAGACCGGAAAGAGCCATTCCTTCTGCCTAGAAAAGTCATAGAGATTATGGAACAGGAAATCAAATGAATTTCCCATTCTCTCTGCCCATTACGGGGAAGGAGCTAGAGGTCTCCCATCACCCAAATGCAGTTGGCTGCAGAGTTTGGGATGAATATTCTGGAACTGTGGGTCGGCAAGCTGGAGATTACAGCTGAACCTGCTGCTGTGCCATTGTGGGACCACCAAGGTCAGGCCACCCAAGTTTTCTGTGTTTGTTCGTAAACCAGGCATAACCTATCTATGACTTCGTCCTTCCTTTCTTTTCTTCCCGCCACCTTCAAAAAATGTTGTATCTCACGTGATCTTCGGCATGAGAGGTACAATGATGAATGCAGTCGAGCTCTCTGCACACACAGAGTGAGAAAGGTCTAACAATGAGTGACTTTCAGTGCCCGCTCTGAGTGCCATTAGGGGAACTCCTGTTTCTCAAGGTTACTGGGAGGAAGTAAGGAAATCTTGTCAAAGTGTTTTGGAAAAGGCACAAAACAAGGGATAGGGCGTGGTGATGATATTGGGGGAACTGGATTCAGGGCAGAGATAGAGGCCTGAAGGCCAGCATGCTAAAGCTCTTGCCTGTGTTGGTATGTAGATACTCTTGGAAAAACACATGCATTGAAAGGAACTTCAATATCCATAGTAGGCCTCTGAAATTTTCATCATGAGGTTAAGTTCAGGTTGGCATAGGGGAATATTAGCTTGGGAGGATTTATTTTATTTATTAGAATCAAACCTAAAAAGCACAATGAGAAAGTACTTCAGCAGCCAAGATGTTTCGCATTGTCCCCTGGGAAACTGGCTCTTCCTTTGAATTACCCTGACCTGGTAGGTAGCCATCCCGTCCCCTGCGTTCATCTCCTCCACGCTGACTTCAGTGTAAGCAGGTTTGAAACGAGTATTTTCTTTTTTTTTTTCTTTTTTTTTCTTTTTATTTTTTTATTTTTTTTATTTATGATAGTCACACACAGAGAGAGAGAGAGAGAGAGGCAGAGACACAGGCAGAGGGAGAAGCAGGCTCCATGCACCGGGAGCCCGACGTGGGATTCGATCCCAGGTCTCCAGGATCGCGCCCTGGGCCAAAGACAGGCGCCAAACCGCTGCACCACCCAGGGATCCCCTGAAACGAGTATTTTCACTGGTGGTATGGAATCCTCCCCCAGAGCCGTCGTCATTCATAATTCAATGTAGGGCAGTTTGGTGTTACTGGTATCTCCTCTGGTACACGAAAGTGGGCCAAACAGAGGCCCCAGAAATGCTCAGGTTCTGAGTTTTCAGGCAGCATTGGCTTCCTAGTCCCACCAATGGGGCAACGGAGAATTTGAAAGTAGACAAAGCATGGTTCCATTCACACCTGTGCACTCCCTTTAAGGATTTCCTAACTCTGTTCAGTCCTTGATGTACCTGAGAACTTGCTGGAACACAGCAGGGATTCTACTCGGCTTTCTCATAGCTTTTGCCTGGTTTTGGTTAACCGGTGATCTTGTCTACCCCGTCTCTTCAGACACGTTCATCCTCATTAGGGGGTCTGAGGAAATGTCTGGACAGGAAAGGAGTCAGGAGCCTTGTTTAGAGTCTGGCTCTCCGTCCCATTTTTGTTTTAACCCAGGCAAATCTTTGAACTCTCCGATCTTCCTCTTCTCTAGCCATCAGCAGACATAGTATTACATGTCTTGTGTACTCGCAGGCATGTTGTAAAGATCAAAACGAGATAACCTGTGGGGCAACATGTTTGAAAAGTATATACAACACTAAACAAACCCTCACGCATAAATAGAGTTTAGTCACCCTGGTTCACAATCCCATCCTGTGATGCAGAGGTACACACGGACGTGCGGATGTCACCATGCCCACCTGCCCTGCCTCGGTGTAAAGTGTAACTGCATGGAGAATGCACGTGCCAAGGGCGTGCTCATAATTCAACAAGATATCCCAAAATCCTGGGTAGGAAGCTGAACTTTTTGATGCCCCATGTCCCCTTCAGGATAGAAAAGAAGAAAAATGCTTGGTCTATTATTCCACTGTTACTGTCGATGGTTGCTCTGTGTTAACGTCAGATTTTCCGCTACGGTCTGGCCAAGGAAGGCACACTGGTCAGAACAGAGAATAGAGAAGTTAAACTTCATCTCCTGAATTTCTGCCCCTCCTTCCTGGGACTCCCATCACCCCAGGCTTGATGGGCCCCAGTAAACATGCTTTGAACACCCAGGCCAAATACAGCAAGAAGGGATGGCTAGCACCTCCTTTCTAGCCCATGTGCTTTATCTTATTATAAAGTTGATCCTCATAATCCTCGTAGGATCCCACAGATTTCGTAGTAAAGTCCAAATTCCTGAACTTAATTCATAAAGTGCTTCATGCTCAGACATCACATTTTTATTTTCTTTGAACCACGTACTTATCCATCTGCAATGTGGGCCTCAACCTGGAGAGCCCACTTGCTGAAGTTAAAATAAATGACTTATGACTTCCCCTTTCACACAGGACCCCCTTGGGAACTCATCCTTCTACTTTGCAGACCCTTCTCCTAATTAAACTTCAATTGCCTTGCAAGTCTCAGGACAAGCCATAGGTATTTGAGAAACGTTCCCTGACTCACTTATGCTGATGAATGTTCTTTTTTTTCCACTTCCATAACAATCTGGGCATAACTTTCATTTAACATGTATTGCTCTATGTTTCAAGTTTTAAAAATGTGATCGGCCCACTAGACCTTAAAGGAAAGGTCTGATTAGTATTTGTATTCCCCTCACCTTGCGCGGCACCTGAGAGGCTTGCATTTGTTGAATGAATGATGAGTGAGTGAATGAATGTAAACTTTCTGAGTGGAGTGTTCATGTCTGATTTATGGGTCATTCTTCCATGCTTTCCCCAGCTTCCTTTCCTTGCCCCTTGCAACAGAAAAGTGCTCCTAGCGGACCCTCAATAAATTTTGTTGGAAATACAAATGAGTAGTGTCTTTTGATGCTTTTGTTAACAATGAGCAGAGTCTCACTCATTTGTTCTACTTCTATACCTGCCAGCAGCTACCCCAGAGAATTACACTCACTTCTGCACTGGCTGATGGTGCCTCAACCTGAGGATTTGGGGAACAGGGCTCCCTTTCTGGCCACCCCACTGAATCATGTCCTGGCCTTAAGCAATTGCTCCATTAAATGAGGGCGGAGACCATTCCCTCCTTTCTTAAAGATTTAGTTATGAAGATTAATGAGGTAATGTCTACAAAGAAAGGTATTATTCTAAATGCTGAGCATTATGGTACCATTGCTTTCATCTGTGTTGCCCATCCATCTGTGTTCATCCAAGCAAGATGCAAAACTAGGAGAGTTGCTAGAGCAGTTGAATTGAAAGAAGAGTCCAAGGTCTTATTCTGAGAACTGCTGATTACCAATCCCGCGCCGTGGGTGTTCCTTATGCTTCCATCTCTCCTGTCTACAAAAGCTTGCAATAACATAGCACTTACCCACAATCAAAAGGGTATGTGGAAAATTAATGAATTTGTTTTTGTAAAGTGGATGGGTCCTTGGATAAAAAGCTTTGTAAAGCCACGAGATATTATTTCAATCCCAGGTTTCTGTTTCTCTTCCTTTCTTTTGAAAGGATATTCACTGAGCTTATCACTTTCTCAGGATTTTTTTTTTAATTACCCTTAACTCAGTCTTTTATGTACAGCTGTATACTTCTATTGAACTGCTTTGTTTCCCTCCAGAGAGGTTACTGTTTGAAATTTCTCACTGTCGTCTTTCTGTTTGTTTGCTTATAAACCAATAACCCAACAAACAGCTTTTGGACAATAGTCTCCTTTTTTTTTTTTTTTTAAAGTGAGGCATTATTTTTATAAGTCACAGCCCTTTTGAAATGTGTTTATTTATTAATTTATAAACGGCTCCCATCACACATTGCACCTGTGTGACTTATATTAATTAGAATAATAATGCAATGAGAAATGAATAGGCTGTTTTGATTTCTGTGCTAATCCAAGTAAACCTTTTAGTGTATAGTATTTGAGAATTGGATTGTTTATTGTAACTCAGAAGAGTACACAGGAATGGAAACAGTCTACATTATCCTGTGCCTAGGATAGTTTTAGAATTTTTAGAATTTTACTGGATAAATGTCAGAGTTTGCGTTTTTTTTTTTTTTAAGATTGATTTATTTATTTAAGAGAGAGGGAGTATGTGTGTGTGTGGGGGGGACATCTGGAGAGAAGCAGACTCCCCACTGAGCAGTCTGGAGTCCATGACCCTGAGGTCATGACCTGAGCCGAAATCAGGAGTTGGACACTTAACTGACTGAGCCACTCAGGTGCCCTAATGTCAGAGTTTATATTAACAAGTTTTAAAGCAATGATCTTAAAGCAATTATAATATCTAATGTATATAAATGGTGTATAATTCTTCATACTGAGTTATTTTTCTTGTAAGTGAATCATTCAAAAGGCAAGTTCTTTCTATGTGACAGCAATAGACTTAGTAATTCATTAATTTTGAGGATTAAGCAATCAGAGATAGTTGAATATTTTACACCTAACACTGTGGATTGGTTTGCACACTACAAACTCACCAGGTAAGTGCCACATCCAGATTTTCAATGGAAAGACTAGGACAGGTTAGGATAGGATAGTTAGTTATCCTATCCTAGGATAGCTAGGACATACCTATCAACTTTTAAGACAAGAAAAAGATTAATTTGTCTGAAATTGCCATATTAAAGGTCTTCATTGACCAAAGGTAAATTTCACTTCATCCCTATAGACACAGACTTGTTCTGTGTTTCCTTGTATTCACAAGGAAGAGATTGCTATTTTTAAGAATAAATATATCTCAAATCCTGAAGGTATATCAATGTACTATTGATTATCTAAATTGAACCCCTCATTTTATAGAAAAGAAAATTGAAATGCTGAAATATTGTGAGGTCAAGTGACTGTCCAAGATCACACGGCTAGTTAATAATAAAACTAAGACCCAAGTATCTTGGTTTCTGGTTATTAGTAATACACCAATAATAATAGGTTTCAGGTGAAAATACCCAGCCAGTAGTTCTTGCTCATGGAAAAACTGTTATGGAGTAGGGAGACAGACTAGGCACTCAGTTAAGAGGAGATAACCTGAGTCTATCATGAAATAATTACTTGCTCTTAAGAATGTTACCTATTTCTTCAGGTAATGAGGTAATGAATTTCTTCAGGCAATGAATTTCTTCATCTCTCAAATTCGGGAATTTTACTAGTTAATCTCCAACTTGCATCCTAGCCCTGGGAATCTCTAATTTTATGAATGAAATTTAACCAGGAAATTGATATCACAGGCATGTTGGCATAAAGTTTCATTCATTTACTATCTGCTAATATCTACTTGAAAATCCAGTATTTATGAAGCCTAATACAAGTCAAGTATTTAATGTCCCTTGAGCTGAGTTCTCCCTCTCAGAAGCGTACCATACTCTGCTATGGACTTTGGTTATGAGGAGCGCATCATAAGACACATTCATCATTGTAGGAGTTTCCATAACACTAACTAATATCCGATAACTCTTATGTCCAAGATGCTCTGCTAGGTGCTGATTGGGCTCCAAAGGTAGAACTACTACATCCATCTGACTTAAACATATGCAAGAACGTTGACAGTATTTTTATGGTCATACCATATTGAGTGCTCTATCATCAAGCCATAGTGTTCTAGAATTAGAAGGGATTCTGGTGGTTTTTTTCCATTCCACATCATTTCATTTTACAGTTGAAGAAGTTTTTTATCTGACAACTCAACTTTAATCCTAGCCGATTGTGTATAATATTTATAATATATAAAGATAAATATTTCACACAGTGTTAAAAAGATCATCTTTTTCTCCCCATGGTCCACACAACTGCATTTCTTCCTAGATATAGGTCTTTGTAGTTGGTGTTTTCTTTCAGAATGTTTCTTATCTCCTGTAGCTGCCATTTTGATGAAAATCAAGGCTGATAGAGGAAAATATGTAGAGGTCACTAATCTGTTTTTAAAAGAAGTCAGAGAATCTTGTTTTCTGGAAGTTTCATCAGATATCTTCCATAAAAGCAATAAAGTTTTTAAAAAGTTGGTGGTTGGAATGCATATTTGTTTGGAATATTTAATTAGGTGTGAACTTGGGGTGTTCATGATTAGCAGTGTAGAGTCTCCAAGGTGCCCGCAGTGTATTTGTATATGCGAAGGATATAACTTCTGTGCTTTCTACAAAGTAAACATGTTTTTCCTTAAGAACCCACACTCTGATAGGGTCTTGGGAAAATTATCAATTAAAAATAGCTCCATGTGTTCTGGTTTAAATAGCCTCCTTTCTGTCCAAAGTTCAACTCTCTTTATTTAAATGGTCTCTATACTTGATCTTTTTGGGAAAGTGGATAGACTTTCAGAGATCTGCCCCATTCACTGTTTGTTTGTTTGTTTGTTTTTGTTTTTCTGCAAGATGGCACAGGTAGGAAGGTATGAAGGTTTTACATCTGTTTGGTGGCAATGGAGGGGCTGACCCTTGCACTTCCTTGTTCTGGAGCAGCTGGACTGTTGGACACTTCGCTGGTTTGAGCACCCAGGGCACTGAGTGGGGCCCTGATACTGGAGGTGGTGGCCTGTCATCTGGTCTCTGCACATATTGCAGGCTTGGTGCTCTCATTCCAAGCATTGGGGCATGTCCTCCAGCATTCTCCTTACCTCAGTGACCCTTTGTGGCAGCAAAGGTAACTTCTGTTTCTCCCTCTGCTCTGTCTCAGGGACATTTACTCAAACCTCCTCCTGCCATCACCTCCAATTGAACAAAGCATCTATCCAAAAGCAGCAGTAATCCAGGAGCTTGCCATGCTCACTCATCCTGATATTTTCAGGCTTTTACATTAAAAAAAATTTTTTTTACCCATTTTTCTATTTCTCTCGCCATCTCTTTAGCTCAAGGCTTGGCTTTGAGGGCTGTGGGACAACATTTCTTTTACTTCTCTTTCTTGGCATTTGACTTTTATTTGACTTTCCCTAAGTCATAGTGTTCTGCTTCTACTTCTATTCTTGTAGCTCATCCTGAAGGCCAGCTCACACACAGGAGGAGAAACCAGCACCCGACCAGGTACCACAAACTACAGGCCACTTCCAAACCAACGTGTCTGCTATTCCATAGACTGATAAAAAGCCTCTTCCTCCTCCCCGTTCCTCTCTCATCCCATTCTGTCTTGCCAGTATCTTTCCCCTTCCAGCCTCCTCTTACCTCTGCCCTTCTTGTCTTTCTCTTTCTCTCCACCATCCCACACATTTGTACAAATCAGTTTACATTTCACATTTTAAAATCTCAGTTCCTTTACCTTTTAGGTTGGAAAAATACAACTTAAATCCATCTTTTATTTCTTTGCAGTCATAGCAAAAATAATTATTTGGGGGCTATAGATGATCTTGAACCACTGTTAACCATAAGTAGCCTGAACAACAATTAACCACGGAAGCATTGTTAATCTTGCTCAAAGTATTGTCTATTGTTATTTTTTCATAGCCATCTTTATAATTTAAAATTTATTTTTTCTGGACACGAAGAATAGTCTGTTAGCTACACAGAATAGCATGTGAGGCGGACATCACAGTGCTAAGGAGCATGGGATGTGAAATCAGATTGCTTGGATTCTTCCTCAATCTGCCCGTCTAGCTTAAGTTGCTTATTTACCTCATGCTTCCATTTTATCATCTGTAAAAAAGGGATAAGAGTTACTACATCAGAAGATTATTGAGAGAACTGAAAGACAGAGTCCATGTACATAATTTAGAATTACACTGTTCAGGGGCGCCTAGCACCTGCCATCAGCCCAGGGCATCATCCTGGGATCTGGGACCGAGTCCCACATCTGGCTCCTTGCATGGAGCCTGCTTCTCCCTCTGCCTGTGTCTCTGCCTCTGTCTCTCTGTGTGTCTTTCATGAATAAATAAATAAAATCTTTAAAAAATAGAATTGCACTGTTCTATATGGAAGCCACTAGCCATAACCTGTTACTGAGCACTTGAATGTGGCTAGCCTAAACTGTGGCGTGCTGTAAGTATAAATCACACCCCAGGTTTAGAGAGACAACATGTATGTAACATACCTCATTAATAGTTTTGCACTGATTACACGTTGAAAAGATAGCATTTTGGATAGACTGTGTTAAATAAAATATGGCATTTAATTTTACTTGTTGGTATCAAGTGAATGTTTATATCTCCCACAAATTCATATGCTGCCCCTTGACCTCCACTGTGATCATATTTAGAAGTGGCGCCTTCAGGAGGTAATTAGGTTTAAATAAGGTCACTAGTGTGGAGCCCTCATGAAGGGATTAACTCTTCTTCTTAGTAATAATAAGAAGAGACAGAGACCTCTCTCCATCATGTGAGGATACAGTCAGAAGACTGCCATCTGCAAACTGGGAAGAGGATTCTCAGCAGATGCTTAATCTGCTGGAACCCTAATCTTGGACTTCCAGACTTCAGAATCATGAGAAATAAATGTCTATTGTTTAAGCCACCCAGTCAGTGATATTTTCTTATAGCAGTCTGAACTAAAGTACTCTTTCTTTCTTTTCTTTTCTTTCTTTCTTTTTTTTTTTTTAAATGTGGATACCAGTAAATTTGACTTCCTTATGTGGTTCCCATTTGTGGCTTGCATTATATTTCTTTTGGACAGCGCCAATCTATCATACAGTAAACACTCAGAAATGTGAAGCTATTATTCTAGAGCACTTCTCACTTTCATGTAAACAAAAATACTTATTTTACATCCCTCTTTGTGGTCCAGGACCACTCTGGCCACATTTTTTAAAAATCATGTTAGCATCAACTATAGTGGAAGTAAAAGTGTTATTTGGTTTTTTGGGGGAAGGATTGTCCTGAATTTTGCTCGGTGATAGGAGTGCTTTTGGTGTGATCAAATCAAGGTTTTTCTCCAACAGTGGACTGAGTAATGATTGCAAACTAATTACAGCATGCATATTGCACTTTGCTTTGCAGTAACAGCTTTCTACCAGCTGTTTCCTTTAGCAGTTGTTCATTTCAAGTAGGTACCAATGTTGCTGGAAGTGGGGGATGCCAGAAAGCAATTTCAATTCTTTGTTTCAAATTGAAATCTGTATTTTTTTTTTTTTTGCATTTTTTTTCCCTTAAGGGCCCTTAAAAATCTACATAGCTCTAAGGCTAATTTCTTAACACCTTTTCTGGTCCCTTTTTCTGGAAAAAAAAATCTTTTGAAGATTATATACAGAATGATACAAAATCTCAAGTTTAATTAAGCTTTAGCAAAAATATCCTTTAACCATTGCATTTGTTTCTTGCGTTATTCCCTCATAGCCTGCAACTCTTCTGAAGTATACTTTCAAGTAGAGATTCAATAGAGCCATTTAGAGTAGTTGTTTTGTGGATTAAATAACTATTCCCATCTGGCTCATGAAATACATAATCTGTATTCCTCTCTGGATAATAAATACAGTAAGTAACTACTTACCATCCCTTAGACCATCACTTTTGTCTGTTCTTTATTATCTATTGATAAGGACTTTTCATTAACTCTTTCCTTGCATAGAAACATGTCTGTTGGCTTATTTTTACAGAGGAAGACATTAGCCTGGTTTCTCTGACCCCAACAAGGCCTCAGATGTGTAATGGTGGCCAGTAATAACAATGGCTAACCTTTATTGAGCACTTATTACATAATAGGCAAAAAAGCATAGGGCCAATGCTTAATGATTTGTAAACATCAGTTTATGCAGATCTTTAAAAAAAAAAAAAAACACTTTGAGTGCACTATTATCCCCCACTCCCTTATCATCTGGGAAACCAATTTGGAGTCCTCCAACCTGTGAGTGGCTAAAATGAGATTTTAATCAGTTTGTGTAACTCCAAGTCTGGCCTGTCATCCTCTCTTCAAAGTCAGGGGCTCCGAACAATGTGAGCACCTCAGGAGCTGTGCTGTGTGATACACTGGGCTGTGAGTATAATGTGTTAGGACTTTTACACTCACATATATATATTTTTCTTATTTTTAAATGAAATTTCTATATTTGTTTGTTTTACGTTGTATAAGATAGAAAAATATACCGGTGCATGTAGAAAATATCTGCATGAGTTTATGGGCTTGGGAAATGGATGCTCAATTTTTTTTGGTAGGTTTTTACTATAAAAAAAAAGTTCCAATTGTATCGCAGCCCTGGAGGAACTAATACTGCTTATCAGATCATCCACACAAAAATCATAAAACATGAGATGCATGATAACAATGCATATGATCCAACATTCAAAACTTTTTTAACTGACAGAAGAGTCTTACATTAAAGCATTATTTGTCAGTACTTTCACTCTAACTCGAGCAAAGCTCTACCCTCAGGAGTTACTTTCCCATGGGGGTAGGATAATTTGTCTCCCCTTTGTGTCTAAGTGAATAGATGCTTTAGCCACTTGACCACAACTGCCTGTTCCTACCACCTAGTCTTGGCTCACCTTGGATCTCTGCTTGCTTTACTGCTGACATCTACTTCCTGAGACTCTGAGATAAATAATTACCATGATA
This sequence comes from Canis aureus, assembly GCF_053574225.1. Taxonomy (NCBI): domain Eukaryota; kingdom Metazoa; phylum Chordata; class Mammalia; order Carnivora; family Canidae; genus Canis; species Canis aureus. The sequence continues at coordinate 20,383,569 of NC_135611.1, read as the reverse complement.
TAATGTTGCTAAGCCATGCTGGCACTGCATGGTACACCCAAGAGGGTAGCACCTTTTTTTGTGGGGGGGGGGGGGGTCTAATTATCCCCATGCAACTAACACAAGGTTGCTTTCTGTACAACAGGCTTTAGTAAGATTGGTGGCTGAGTAGAAGGGTAACTAGAGGGAATTATAATGTAGAAAAACTGGATTCCAGAAACCAAGAGAAAAGGGAATGCTTCGTCTCCTTAAGAATCTCCTTGTTTTCTTTTTCTTCTTCTTCTTCCTTCTCCTCTTTCTTCTCCAGAGAGAGGGTGGGAGAGAGGTATTTCTCAAATCCTTCATGGTGCAAATTTCCATTCTCCTTCAGGAAAACCTTAAATTTTCATCTCTCATTGACATGGTCTCACATCTTCCTTTGTCAGAAAAGTCCATATATATAATTCACAGTAGCAAAAGGCCACACATTTGAGTCACTTAGCCTAGGATAAGGACTTGGACAGAACAGTTCAGAGTGGAATTTACAATATAACTGCAATTCCTTCAACAGTTTTCCATGAGCAGGAGGCAAAGATCTGTGCGTGCCCTTCTTCCTGTGTCATTTTGGTCTCCTGTAGGGAACTCTTGGATGGAACACACATGCATACTTACGCCTCCAAAGGACAAACAATAATTCTCCAAGATGGAAGGACTTAGAACCATATAAGGAAGAGAAACAGTATTTGAAAACCATATGGTCTGCAAAGATTGTCCTTGTCACAATGTGATTGTTTTTTGCAATATTTTGCTAAACCGTTGGAAGTCTTCATGTTCTCATCCCCCAGATCTGCACCACACCCACACTGTCAATTTCAATTTGATCAAATTCAACAACCACTTTTCTTCTAATACCTAGTTTGAGTCAGATATCGAGATCCTGAGTGTATAGGTCAATAAGACAGAGCATGTTCTCAAGCACCTTAAAAATTAGAATAGGGAGATAGACACACAGAGTTGTTGAACACAGCGTGATAGGTTGTATACTTAAGTGCAAAAGGCTTTGACATTTTTGAAAATGATCAAGAAATTTTTTTGCTGGTGGGGAGGAGGAAATGATTTATGGAGGAAAGAATTGTGATGCCAGGCTTTAAAGAACACAGAAGATTCTACTGGGCAGGGGAAGTACAACAGAGAATGCAAATCAAAGGAAAACTTGTTCCTGGCTCACAATATCCTGCACTTAAAATATCCCATTTTATTTATGAGGCACGATGATACCTCCATGTGACTGTAAAGAATAGTCTAAATGTGGGGCACAAATTGTACCCTTCCTAGTCCCTAACATATTTAACAATATACAGAAAAGAAGTACCCCTACAAAATAAGAAAAAAGATCCCATTTTTCTATCTATTTGTCCAAAATCAACCCATTTCAAATATCACTTCCAAGTTGGAGCCTTTTTCTTACCATATTGGTTAATAACAGTGATTGTACCATTCATTTGGAAGCTTTCCTATTTTACCTAGCCTAACAGGGATTATTTTCAGCTACATATCCATCGTTTCCCCAAGAGGGGAGGTTATATGTAGACTTGCATAGTCACATACATAGTGGCCAACAGTTTTCTCTAACCCACAGGGCCTGTACAGGGATTTGCATATGGTAGACATTCAGCAGCGTTTGTTGGCCACAACAAAGCCCAAGTCCCAGTTTATGTAGAGAGCCACAACCAGAGTTGGAGAATTCTGACATTGGTGTTGTATTTGGAAGAAAATACAAAATAAAAATGTAAGATAGTAGCATACAAACAAAAATATTCCTAATGAATTCAGCTTGGGTTGGGAGGGGGCAGGAACAGGACATACTTTAGCCCATAAAAGGGACTGAGGGCCTCAGAGTAGGACCAGAAGAGGTACTATAGCAGGTACTAGAACATCTAGTAGATTGTTACTATGGGAAGCCAATCAGGGCCAGAGCTGGGGACTCATGAAATTTACCACAACTGTGAACCAGAAAGAGGTCTAAGCATGGTCACATCAGGAGAACTAAGATTTCTAGAACTCTTTTTAAGATTCTCATCTGGAATAGGTACAAGTCAATCAAGAAGTGGTCCAAAAACCACCTGCTGGGTAAACAGATGGTCAGCCTGGGTGCAGAACTAGGTAATTCTTTGATATCAGGCACTGGAGGTAATGGCTTGGTATTCTAAACAATGGACAAAAGCATAAAGACAGTAGGGGCTGAGGGAGAGGCAGGGGTACTCATATAAAGAGAGGATTCCAGGGCTGGTGGGATGATCAAACAGGCGGGAGGCAGAGCCAGGAGAGATTCCAGACCATAGCAAGGAACATGTTTTTTTTATTTTTTTTTTAAGGAACATGCTTTTTATAGGTCACATATGATGGGGCCTGCAGGTGTCCAGTGAGATATGAAAGCTGCCGAGCTGGAGGAAGTAGCAAGACTCAGACACTAATACCCTAGATTTGAATGTTCCCATCAGTATAACTGTTTTCAGGGACTTAAGTCTCCTTTTCAAGACAACATGTCTCCTCAATGGGAACATGTGGAGTCTACCTGGAGGGCTGATAACATACAGATGGCTGTAGGGTATCTGCATCTGCCTTCAGCTTAGGTGATGGTCTCAGTGTCCTGGGATGGAGCCCATGCCTGGCTCCCTGCTCAGCGGGGAGTCTGCTTCTCCCTCTACCCCTCCCTCCTGCTCATGCTCTCTCTCTCTCTCTCTCTTACACACACATTCTCTCTCTCTCACATAAATAGATAAAATATTTTTTAAGAAAGCCCAGATGACTGGGCTCCAACCCCAGAGGTTCTAATTCAGTAGGTCTGGAGCAGAGTCTGACAATTTGCAGTTCTCATATATTCCTAGGCGATGCTGATGCTACTGGTTCAGGGAACATACTTTGAGAACTGCTACTTAAATGCATGGTTTTCAACCTACATGCACATTAGAATCACCCAGGAAGCTTAAATTAAAATCCCCATACCCAAATTGCCTCCAGACCAATTAAATCTAAATGGCTAGGGGATGGCACGTTGGCATCAGCACTTTGTAAAGCTCCCCAGATGATTGCAATACAGCCATGTTTGACAGTAAGTTGTTTAAAAACTTTCTTAGTCCTTTTCTTAGTGAGAAATGATCACAGTGCCTTCTATGGGGACATAGAACATCAGGGTGCAAGACAGTGCTGTCCCTTAGCTATATTCTTATTTTATAGCTGGGGAAACTGATAGGATTTCACAATCGAAACTTTTCTACCACAGGTGGTAGACTTAACGACACCCTAATGGTGAACACAACGAAGCTAAGAGTGTCCTAAGATGGGCTGAGAAATGTTTAGGCTAGGATATTGACAATTTAGGATGGCTAAGCCTGCTTCTTTCAAGGGTGAAAGATGAAATGGAGCAAACTTACTTGCATATTAACTCAAACTACGGTCACACACCAGCACTGATTAATAGTGTGTGTGATGCAACTCTGAGTGTGGAGATTTTGCAAATGTTTAATTTCTGTGCATTTGGAAGTGATGTCACAGTGAGGGATGGCATGCTGTCTCACGGGAAAGTAGGTTATAGGGCAACACAAGCATTCTACTCGACAAAGACTGTTTGGACATTGGCTTATACTACATAAAAAAGTTTAATGTCTTATACCATGTAATGTTGCCAATGGAACGTCTTCCAATTAAGATGGAAACAGCTATCAATCATCAATCCTACACATCATGGCAAGTAGAAGTGAAGAAAAAGCCCATGGCCTCCTCCCAGCTTTCAAGGGTCATGTATGCTCTCTACTGAGAGCAAAATCACTACCCATTTCAGTGGCAGGGAAATTATCTGTTGCGTGGCACTCACTCTACAATCACTGTGCCACAACCAAGAAATAAATATGGTTTAGTGATGTAGAGCACAGTAAACAGCATGTAGATAGTGAGAATTGCTTTAATTTCCTCTGTGCTAAAAAAAATCAGTAAATATTCTTCAGCGCTTTTCAGGGGGCAAAGGATTTCAGAGACTGGCTTTGGTGGCTGGTGTTTTTCGATTTGATTTCCCTTCACTGGTAGCCAAAGTCCCCAAGAGAGGTGTTCCTGTGAAGGTAAAATGAACACTTAACAGAACTTAGAAAGAGAATTTCGTTCCTGTTTTGTCCAGTGTTGCACTCACTTCTGTCTACTGAGCTGCCCCTCCCCTTCTTCCTTCCCAAGAGACCCAACTTCTTCCCTGATTCTCCAGGCTCCTTCCCTGGCCACCTGCTGGGGGAGCTGGTTTAGGACCATCCTGTTGGTCTCATTTCTCTTGCTAATGAATTGCAGAGGCCTGGACATGGGATGAATTCTGGCTAGGGAAATCAGAGATGTGTGCTGGGAAGGATCACTTGATGATTTAAAGGCGATAAGCAGAAAGTTGGTGTTTTTTCCCCCTGGATGCGGTCATGGTTCTACAGTCACTATCTTGGTGCTTTGAGAGATACTCCGAGAACAAATGCAGAATGGAAAGATGAGGCTGGGGATCCCTGGGTGGCGCAGCGGTTTGGCGCCTGCCTTTGGCCCAGGGCGCGATCCTGGAGACCCAGGATCGAATCCCACGTCAGGCTCCCGGTGCATGGAGCCTGCTTCTCCCTCTGCCTGTGTCTCTGCCTCTCTCTCTCTCTCTGTGACTATCATAAATAAATAAAAATTTAAAAAAAAAAAAAAAAAAAAAGGAAAGATGAGGCTGTTCAACCAGGGAATTAACTATGCCTCGAGAGTTTGTCATATGAGATAATAAATGCCTTGTTGTTGAAGCCCATTGTTTCAGGGTTTCCTGTTCCTTGTAGCTAAAGGCGCAACAGTTGATTCATTTGGTATCTTGAGTACGTGTGTGCGGTAAGCCCTCCCTAACATTTGCCGAGATGGAAGATATTCTAGAAAAACCAATATATATTGCCACACTGCTTTACAATTCCTTATAGAAACTGCTCTTAATTTAAAAATAACTTCCCACATTTTACTTTTATTTTTCTTTCCATTTAACTTAATCTTAGCAATTATCTTGACAGATTTAAGGTAAAGTACTTCATTCATGTAATAAAATTTGATTGGCAGTTTTAATGTGTGGAGGAGGTTAAGATATGACTTTAGCATTAATAAGCTTTACATGTACAAGCCAAACACACATTTAGAAAAATGGATGCAAAACCATGAAAATCTTCCTAAGTATTACCAAGAAAAATTCTCCAAAATTGGTTTTACTCACTGTTAATATTTATATTTTAAAGTTTCATATTCCGTAATAAACTTTTTGAGGTGCGCACATTATAAGTGCACAGTCTGATATGCTCACATATTTATATAACCACCAACCCAGAAAATTCCCTTTTACTCCTTTGAGGTCAATCTCTCTACCCCCACCTCAAACCAAACAACCAGTATATCACTGGTAGCTTAGTTTGGCTGGTTTTATGACTTCATATAATCAGGTTGCACTATTTTGTATCTGGCTCGTGTTTCTCAGCAAAGCATTATTGACATTATTCCATGTTGTTGAGTATATCATTGTTTCTTTTAATTGCTGTCTGGTATTCTATTGGATGAATATACAATTTACTTATCTGTTCACCTATTGAAGGAAATGTGGATTGTTTCTAGTATTTGGTTATTATGGAAAAGCTACTGTACAATTGTATACAAGTTTTTGTGGACATTTTTTTTTCTGGGTCATGTGACAAATTTTTACAAAGTTTAACTTTGTAAGAAACTGCCAAATTGTCTTCCAAAGTGTCCTCACATTTTGTATTCTGCTCAGCAGTGTTTGAGAGTCCTGACCAACATTTAGTATGGTCAGCCTCTTTACGTTTAGCCACTCTGACGAGTGCATTGTAATGTGTCATTGTGGTTTTAATTTGTGTTTCCTGATGAAATGATGTGTATCTTTTCATGTTTTTATTGGCCAATCATATACTATCTTTTTGAGGCCTTTGTTAAACTCTTTTGACTTTTTAAATTAGGTTATTTTTCTTTTTTAGTTGAAGCAATGCTTTGTATGTATATTGGATACACATCCCTTCACAAATATATGTATTGCAACTATTTTCTCCCAGTGTGTAGTTTTCTTTTTTTCTTTCTTTTTGTAGTTTTCTTTTTATCCATATTCTTATTGATGTCTTTTGAGGAGCAGAGGGTTTAAATCTTGATGAAGTCCAACCCGGCAATTTAAAAAAATTGATGCTTTTTATGTCCTAACAGCACATCTTTGTATATTATAGTCATTAAGATGTTTTCTTTTTTTAAAAAGATTTTATTTATTTATTCAGGAGAGACAGAGAGAGAGAGAGAAGCAGAGACATAGGCAGAGGGAGAAGCAGGCTCCCTGCAGGGAACCCGATGCGGGACTTGATCCCGGGACCCTGGGATCATGCCCTGAGCCAAAGGCAGATGCTCAACCGCTCAGCCACCCAAGTGTCCCAAGATTTATTTCTTAGAAGTATCCTCTAGAAGTTTTATAGTTTATCTTTTTTTTTTGTTTAAATCTATTATCCATTTCTGATTAAATTTTGTCTATACCATGATGTAAGAGTTAGGGTTCATTTTTAAAAATATAAATATCCAGTTGTATTATCACCATTTGTTGAAAAGATAATTTTTTGCTCATTAAAGTAACTTGGTACCTTTGTCAAAAATTGACTATGTATACATATATAAAAAGCTCTCTATTCTGTTCCATTAATCTATTGGTCTATGCTTATGACATTACCACTCTGCCTTGGTTAAAGTATTTATAATAAATCTTGAAATCAGGTAGCACAATTCTTTCAACTTTGTTTTTGGTTTTCAAAATTGTCCTGGCTATTTTGGGTTCTGTGTGGTTTCATTTAAGTCTTAGGATCATCTTCCCAGTTTTTAAAAATATTCCTTCTGGACTTTTGTGTGGGAATAAATCAGTATGGGGAGAATTGGCGTCTTAACAATATTAAGTCTCCTAATCCATGAACATGATATATTTCTTCATTTATTTAAACTTTATTTATTTATTTATTTATCGATTTATTTATTTATTCATGAGAAACACAGAGAGAGAGAGAGGCAGAGACACAGGCAGAGGGAGAGGGAGAAGCAGGCCCCATGTAGGGAGCTCAACGTGGGATTCGATCCTGGGTCTCCTAGATCTCACCCTGGGCCGAAGGCAGGCACCAAACCGCTGAGCCACCAGGGATACCCTATTTAAACTTTAAAACAAACTCTGTATGTTTATATTTTTCAGAGTATAGATTTATATGTATTTTTCATGTTTGATGCTATTATAAAAATATCTTCCAATTGCTTTTTCCTTATATATTGATACAATTGCTTTTTATGTATTGACTGTGTATCCTATAACTGGTAAATTTACATTTTAATATAAACATTTTTAAACAGAAAGAAAAGTTGAAGTAAAATAACATTAAATGCTCATATACCCACATCTGGATGCAATAATTAATATTTTGTTATGTTACCTTTATCCATTTATATCCATCTATTTTTCTATCCTATTTATCTAATTTTTTTATGTATTTCTTACTGAGTTACAGATATTGGTACTTACTTCACCCCAGCATTTCAGCATGTATATCATAACTGGAATTCAATTACTGTTTATATTTTCTTTGTTTTAAGTAAAATGTACCTATAATGAAATGTACAAATCTTGTTTACTATTTGATACCTTTCCACAAGTGCACAGTTCCTGTGTTATCATATGTTCCTTCCAAGCCAATCTTGTCTCCCATATCCTCATAAATAACCGCTGTTCTGATTTTTTTTAATGTTAAATTAGTTTAGCCCATTTTGGAACTTTATACAAATAGAATCATGCAGTATGTACTGTTTTGGGGGAAGATTTCTTTCAATCAGCATGATATTTTTGAGTTTCGTCTGTGTTGTTGCATGTAATATAATTTTTAAATTGCTGGTAGTATTTCATTATAGGGAATCTCGCTCAATTTATTTACACTACTTTAAGTTTATCTCACCAGTAATTTTGATTTTTCAGTGAAGTCTTATGCATCTTATGTTGCAATTATTTCTAAGTGTTTTTTTTTAAGATTTTATTTATTTATTCATGAGACAGACACACACACACACACACACACAGAGGCAGAGACACAGGCAGAGGGAGAAACAGGCTCCAAGCAGGGAGCCTGATGTGGGACTCGATCCCGGGTCTCCAGGAACATGCCCTGGGCCGAAGGCAGGCTCTAAACCGCTGTGCCACCCAGGAATTCCAGTGTTTTGATTTTTGATGCCAGTATATATGCTGTTCCTTTGATAATTTTGCTTTCAAATTGATAGTAGCTAGCATCAATTGATGCTAAATGTACAAAATAATTGATTTTTGTACATTGACCTTGTATTCATTTACCAGTCCTAGTAGTGTGTGTGTGTGTGTGTGTGTTTGTGTGTGTGTATTCTTTAGGATTTTTCTGCATAGATGTCATATCATCTGCAAATATTTTCAATTGTCACTTTTATTTTTAGCCCTCTCAGATGTCATTCCTATATCTTCTGTCTTCTATTGTTTTTGATGAGAAGTTCATCTTACATTTTTTCACCTGTATCTGTTTTATCCCCTGGTTTTTTTTTTCCCTTCTGGATTATTTCAAAATGTTCTCTTTATTTTTCATATTCAGAAAGTATCTGTGGTGTGCCCTTTTGTGGTTTTATTACACATATCCTGCTTGAACTTCTTGGATCTGCAGTTTGATGTTGCTTATCAATTATGAGAGAATTTTAGCCATAATTTCTTTAAACATTATTTTCTACCTTATTTTCATTCATTCTCTTCTCCTTCTGAGACCACTGTTAGACATATGTTAGGCTGTTTGATATTATCCTATAGGTCACAAAGAATGCTCATTTTTCTTCAAAATTTTATTTCTTTTCTTCAGATGAGATAATTCCTGTCAATCCATCTTCTAGCTCACATAGTCTTCTAGCCCCTCCAATTTGTTGTTTTGCTTGTCCAGTGAATTTTTCATTTTTCTTGTTGTATTTTTCAGATTTACAATTTCCCATGCTGCTGCTGCTTCTTCTTCTTCTTCTTCTTCTTCTTTAAGATTTATTTATTTTAGAAGGAGAGAGAGAGTGTACACGAACACTGAGGGGAGGGGTAGGGAGAGAGAGAATCTCAAGCAGACTCCCTGCTGAATGTAGAGCTCAACACGCGGCATGATCTCACAACCCCAAGATCATAACCTGAGCTAAAATCAAGAGTCAGATGCTTAACTGACTGAGCCAACCAGGCACACTTCCCTTTACTTCTTTTAATAGTATGATTTGGAGAGAAATGCTCAGATCTTAAGCAATTGTAAATCAGTTTTCATTAATTCATATTAAGATTCAGAATATTTTCATCACCCCAGAGAATTCCCTCGTGTCCCAGTGGTATCCCTTCCCAAGATAGCATTCATGTATTATACTGGGTTATTCTAGAATATCATATAAATGGGATAATGCAATGTGGATATTTTGTGTGTGTCCAGATTCTTTCGCTCAATAGTTTTTATGTACATCCATGTTGTTGCATGCATCATGATTTCATTTCTTTTTATTGCAGAATAGTTGTCCATTGTAGGAATGTATCACAGTTTCTTTACCTATTCTGTTGTGCACATATGTTTTAAGTTCTTTTCTTTTTTTTTTTTTAATTTTTATTTATTTATGATAGTCACAGAGAGAGAGGCAGAGACATAGGCAGAGGGAGAAGCAGGCTCCATGCACTGAGAGCCCGACGTGGGATTCGATCCCAGGTCTCCAAGATCGCGCCCTGGGCCAAAGGCAGGCGCCAAACCGCTGCGCCACCCAGGGATCCCTGTTTTAAGTTCTTTTCAATGAATATCCAGAAGTTGACTTCCTGGGCTATATAGATGCATGTTTAATTTTATTAAACATTTTTATTTTTGGATAGTTGTAGATTCACATTTAGTTTGAAGAGATAACACAGAGAGATTTCATGTACACTTTACCCAGTTTCCTCCAATGATAACATCTTGCAAAATGATAGAACAACTTCACAAATAGGATATGGACATTAATGTAGTCAAGATACAGAAAGTTCATCACCATAGGGTCCCTCATGTTGGTCTTTAAAACCATCTTTGTTCTCTCTCAGATTCTCCCTTAAATTCTAGCAATGACCACTCTGTTCTCTATTTCTATAATTTTGTCATTTCAAGATTTTTATGAAAACTGAATCATACAGAATGTAATTTTTTGGGATTGGTTTTTTTCATTAAGCATAATTCCCTGGAAATTCATACAAGTTGTTGCATGTACTAATAGTTCATTTTTAATTGCTGAATAATCTTCTACATGTCTAATTTAAAAAAAAAACTAACACTTTCCCAAAGTGGTTGTACCATTTTACACTTTCGCCATCCATTTGATGCTTATTTTTAGTTTCTATTTTTCCAGTAAGATTCCTTATCTGGGTACTTATTAAGATCATATTTCTCTTTAATTATTTGAATATATTTTCTCTTAATTCTTTGAACATATTTATAGTAATTATTTGAATACATTTATATGCTAAGTCAAACATCCAAGCCATATTAGGTTTGATTTCTGTTGATTTTACATTTTCTTAACTATGGATCACATTTTCTTCTGTCTTTGCATATCCAATAATTTTGATTGTATTGTAAATGATACAGGTTTTTATTTTCTTCCTCTGAAAAGTGATGCTGTTTGTCCTTTGGTCACTGGTTGGTGATCTGTAGTGTGTAAGCTTGGTTTTATACTTTGTTAGGGTTGACCTTTGGAAAGCCCAAGATGTTTCCTAAGTCCTTCTTAAATGATAGGATTTTCTCTCCTCTATAGATACTGTCAGGACTTGCTTTTATCCTATCGTGGGGGAAGCTAAAGTGGGACTTACTCTAGGGCATAGTCCTTACTTTTGTGGTAGATCTTTTGTGATGTTCCAAGTGGATGCCAAAAACTATTACATGATGTTAAAAATATTTCTATTCTCTAATTGAGCAGGAAATTCAACTTCTTCAGTACTGCTCAACTTTTAGTGTGCCTGCTTCTCTCTTAACCTTAAAAAGACCCCTCAGCAGCTGCCTTCTACTAGGCCTCAAGGAGTTCCACCCTGTGCCCTTGGCCAAGGACTTGCAGGGAAACCCCGCATAGACTTCTGGAGTCAACCTGGGTTCATTCATCTCCCCTCTCGTGCCACACCTTGCACATTCTAGCCACCGCAGCTGCTCCAAACCCTGATCTCTACCTCCTCACTTCAGTTGGACATCACGAATATTTGTATTCCAGCCCTATGTACCATGAATAGAAAGTTGTCCCTCTGTAGAGAAGTCCATTGATTGTGGAGCTCCCCTTGTGAGTTACTCAGTTCTCAAGGATCACAATCTCGCATTGCCTGTTTTCCCATGTCTTGAGTATTTGTCCAGTTTTGTGGTGGTTTCATGTAGGAGGGATAGCCTAGTACCAGCAACTCAATCATACCTGGAAGTTAAAACTCGCCGTTTACATTTTTAACCTCTTGTTTCATGTTTTAGACAGTCTGTTTGATTTAATGAACCTTATCTTTTTTTTTTTTTTTTGGCAGAGTATAAATTGCATGCTGAAAGATAGCCCTTAGCATGCAATTTGAGTTGTAGACTTTCAGAATTTTAGAGTTAAAGGAGTCTTAGCAACCACTGATTCTAACTTTCTTCTGTAATGAATGAGGAAACAGGTCCAGAGAGATTAGGTGATTTACTCAAGGTTGCACAGGTTGTTAGTGATTTAAAGCACCTGCTCGTGGAGGCAATAAATACCATAAAACTGTACCATGGTAATGAGTGGAAGCTGCCTTATCTTTGCACTATATATGAAAAATAAAAGGATTCCAACAGTAAGCATTTTCAGAGTATAAAGATTGCAAAAGGAACGCTTAGCCTGGCTAAACTGCTTTCAAGATTTTAAAATCCCTTTAGTCATACTCTTTTACATAAAGCATCAAATGTGCTAATTAGAAAAGATTCAGATCTACTAATCAAAAGTTCTTTACTTGGCAAAATTATAAGCAATAAAATAAAGTTGCTCGAATAATTCTGCTTTTGTCTACCCTCTGCCCCCCAGGAAGGAGTAAATATTGTTATTTTGACACCTTCTTCTGAATCTGACATATAAAATAATCTATATTTTTATATAAATTAGCATTTCAATTTTATCCATGAGGTTTAATAAGGAAGTAATAAAAAGTTTACTTTCTAAACTAGTATATATGCCTAAAATTCAGGTTTCTGATTCTTACTTTATTGCTTTTTTTATTAAACTGCTTTTTAATAGACTATGTACCAATATGCCCTACCTATCTTTAAATATGCTTTTATCAGAGTGGTATGTACTATGTCACATGAATGCACTATAGCACAATGCAAAAAGAAACGATTATGAATTTGAACACATTCTTTTTAAGGTCACCCACACACCAACTGCTAACGTAATGTTTAAAACCTTGAGAAACTAAGAACTGTAAGTCTAGAACATTGAAAAAATACCCACTGTGCACTAGACGTACTACCATTTGTATGCAATAAGAACCTGTTTACCCTGCTTCTGTCCTCTGTAGCATTTATAATAAATAACGATGATCTTCCAACCCTGGACACTACCTCGATAAAGCAAACCAGAGATGCTTTCTATGCTCTCTATGGAAGCTATAAGAATTGCCATGATTATTATACTTATACTCTCTAGACTTTTTATAGGCTTTATGTCTTTTTGTTATAGAGGATATTGTTAAATGTAAAAAAAAAAAATACCCACTGTGTGCATGGAATCAAATGTTCTTTTAGAAAGAAAAAACTTAATAAAGGAAAGAAAACATGGTAAAAATAGCCAGTTACCAAGCCTAGTGAAAAATAGATATTATTCAATGGCAATAAAACGTTATAAAGCTAAGAATTCGGTTGTGGCCTTTTTGAAGAAGACAACTTTACTGAAGGACATTTAAAAAAGAAGCAAAAGAACAAATATCGATAGATGGGAAGGCTCAATATTATAACAATGCCAGTTCCCCCACAAACAATTTTTAGGTTTCATACAATTCAACATAAATTCAAAATGGATTTTTTTTTGAATCTGATGTTCAGAATTAAAATCAAAAGATATTTAAAACTTTTTTTAAAAGACACATTTTGAAGAAAAATTTTGTATTGTATTTGATAATCAAGGAAATTTTTTAAATCCTGGAGAATCTTTACAAATCTTAAAGGAAAAAGATGAATAATTCAATAGAAAAAGATGACAAAGAACATGTACCATTTACAAAATGACTAATAAATGTATTACAAAACCTGCTGACTCATAATCTACAATACACAAGTTAAATTACACAATTAAAAATTTCAAATACTGGGACCCCTGGGTGGCTCAGCGGTTGGGCACCTCTCTTTGGCTCAGGTCGTGATCCCAAGATCCGGGATCGAGTCCCACATCAGGCTTCCTGGGAGGAGCCTGCTTCTCCCTCTGCCTGTGTCTCTGCCTCTTTCTCTCTCAGTTTGTGTCTCTCATGAATAAATAAATAAATCTTTAAAAAAAATTTCAAATGCTAATTTGGTAAAGGTGTAAACAACTTAATGTTGGCAAAGTTTTGGGGAAAGGAGTGCTTTTATCCTCTCTGCTGGGAGTGTAATTCAATTTGACAATATGACAACAAACCAGCTTATTTCCTTTAATGAGGTAACTGACTTTGGGAATTGATATTAAGAAAACAATGAGGGATATTTTGAGAAATTTCAGTACAAATGGGTTCACCACAGTCTTATTTATGATAATGAAACTTTGAGAAGTTTAAGTGAGTTGTCATATATTTATGTATGTGATATATATAATGGGATGCTAGACAGTCTTTAAAGTAATTTGGAAATATTTAATGGGATTAGAAAATGCTACTTATAAAGTTGTTTATTCAGTATTATTAATTTTATTTAAAAATATAAAAGCTAATATGCATAAGCTTTGAAGACATGCATCAAAATGTTAACTGTGGCTATCTCTAAGGGGTGTGCTTATGGATTCCTTTTCCAAAATTTCTTCAAAGAGATATATTAATTTTGCAATCATTAATTTTTATGTGGAAAGAAGAGTGGACTAATAAAATATGCATCTATAATATAAATAATGAGATCATTAAAAAATATGCCTAACTGAAACAGTAGAGAGAGACATTCTTAGAGGGTTTCAGTGCAAACAGAATCATTAAGTGTAGTGATTCTCAAATGGGGCATGATTTTGTCCTCTGAGGGACATTTTTCAATGCCTAGAGACATTTTTGATTGGGGAAGGGGACGGTTGCTATTGGCATCTGGCAGGTGCAGGCCAGAGATCCTGCTGAACATTTGTCAATGTGCAGGACCAAGACTAATTCAAACTCAAGAGTTCAGGAGTGTTGAGATTGAAAAACCCTACTCCAGAGGAAAGATCATGAAGTTGGGATTCTGAGATCCTCATCTCTCTTGAATCCATTGATACTTTCCTGACCTTGGTGGAATCACTTGCAGTCTTGTTTCTTTCATCAGTAAAATGGAGCTAGCAATTTCTTTAAAGGGGATAGATGAGTGAAAAAGAGGTTCTGAGACCAAGAGGCAAGAACACATGTAGGAGTAATTCCTATTTGAGATGAAGGAGTAATTACCAGCATTATCTATTTCTCTTTGCTTTGAAGCAGACTTACAAGGATTTAAGTGTTGCATAAAAGTTTACAGGAATGTACAAATTTGACTGATTCAATGGGATCTCCTGTTGTATGCATCAAGCACATAAAAGAAGAATTTCCTGCAGTCCATTACAAGGGTCAATAAAAGCCTACAAAACATTTCAAGCCAAATTGCCTCACTCTTTCCAATGTCAACTTGGAGTATTTTGAAATTATAAAAAGAGAATTTCTTTTCCACTTGGATACACAGACCTCAGGTTTTTTTGCCCTTTTCATTTTAAAAGTTATAAGCTCTCTTTGAAACTAAAAGCTGTTGACTGTCTGCCTTCAGCCCAGGGCATGATCCTGGAGTTCCTGGATCGAGTCCCACATCAGGCACCCAGCATGGAGCCTGCTTCTCCCTCTGCCTATGTCTCTGCCTCTCTCTGTGTCTCTCATGAATAAATAAATGAAATCTTTAAAAAAAAAAAAAAACCTAAAAGCATTTATCAGTGTTTATTTTTAAAAGATTTTATTCCTGTATTTATTTATTTGAGAGGTAGGGAGGGGCAGAGGAAGAAGGAGGGGGAGAGAATGTCAAGCAGACTCCTGCTGAGCATGGAGCCCAACTCAGGGCTCCATCCCACGACCCTGAGATCACAACCCGAGCCAAAACCAAGAGCCAGACATTCAACCTAATGAGCCCCCCAGTTGCTCCAATGACCACTTTTTGATAGGAAGTTTCTAGAAAATGGAACCTTTGTATTTAAGTGATTTAGTTATACAGCTAGAATTTTAGCTTATGGCTCTATATGCATTCACTAATTCCACATAATAAATTCTTTATTCTTCATTTAAAAAGTAGGCTGATAATATTTACTTGTTGGTTACTAGGATTAGTGACTCCAGTCCTTAATGATCTGGTCATCCTCACCCTTTTCTTCTTTGGGAGGTGCTCTTTCCATCCTACCAGGCAAATCCCTGTTCATTCTTTAGGTGTCACCTGGAGGCCACTTGTCCAAGGAGATCTTCCCTTTCTCAAGATTAAGTTAGACTGTTGCTATATGTAATCCTGGAATCCTATATCTCCCTATAAAGGTATACATTGCCTTTATAGAATTTGATTATTTGTTCAATGTTTGCCTTCCCTTCCTGACTGTAAGTAAAGATGGAAAAAGAGTGAAAGTGGGATCAAATATAACTTATTCACTCTTTTGTATACCCACTCTTTTGATCCACGCCTGGTGCATATTAGGTGCTCAGTAAATATTGAGTTGAATGGAGCAAGGCACGATACGATTATAATCTAGAAAAGATTTCCTCTAATAAAATAAGGCATTAATTAGAAAGTCACTTTCCGGCAACACTAAGAGTGGTGGCATGTGAGTTGATATTGGAGAATGTGTTGAAAGTGGCTTGGGCTGCTAGAATAGGGTCTATGGCCAGAGGAGTGTGCAAGATGGGGAATGGAGGAAGCAGGATAAGGCTTAATGGGTCTCTGGAGATACTTCTCAGGGCTCATGCTCCCTAAGGCACTGATTTACCCACAGGGTTTCTAGTCAGCAGGGTTTGTGTCCCAGGGTGGTTCTGTGGCTGAACCAGTACCCACTGCCTGTATACTTCATGAACTCATTTCCATCATTTTGTGGATATTAGTGGTTTTTTGATACCATCAGGAAAATATATTCTGAATGTATCTTCATATAGTTACTTGAAATAAAAGTTTGTTGAAGTCACCTAAACAGTTCTGATTAGAAATTAATACTGAGTATCCAGTCTATCAGAGAAGGTTCCAACTGTATGCTCACATGATTTGGGGTTCTTAGTGCCAGCTATCATCAAATATAAGAAAAGAATGGCATTGTTGATGTAGAACTCATCTTACTCTTAAGCCATAGGACAGAGTCAAAAACCCATATCCTAGTGACTGATCTGACACTCTTCCAGTTCTTTCTATTGAGGAACTTAATTTAAGATGTATCTCAAAACTGACTACCTTTCCTTTAAACTTTTATCTCATTTTTTTTTTGCTTTAAAATTTGACAACATTGCTTAACAAATACATGCTAATTGTATTTTATATTTGAATTGCATTTTTATGTCCCAAAATAAATGCAATTTATACTTTTACTTATATCATATAATATTGATTTTGAATGTACAGAAATGTTCAAAATAAAATACTTAAGTAAAACGAGTGAATAAGAAAAATCTTAAGTGTAGGTGGTAGACAAATAAAACAAGATTTGAGACTTTAGAAATCTTGGAATACTATAAAGTACTATATAATAGGGCTAGGAGGATGGGTTGATAAAATATTTTGATAAAATACTTTCTCTTGGCTTGTACAATGTGTAGATCGGCATTTTTCTAATGCAAGAGGACATATATACCATTCAAGTGATCTGAGGATCTTTAAGATCTTTTGTTTCAGGTTATATCATAGGTACAGTGTCTGTTCAAACAGTAAGATCTGAAATCCCAGAGCCTGGGGATTAGTGGGTAACTACTCTTTCCCAAATAAGGCAGGTATCTACATATAGAGATTACCCTATGCCCCCACCTGATTTACTATTCTTATAATTCAACTTTTATGTTAACAGTATTAGAGTCCATTTTAAGTTTTAAAGTACTTATAACCCAGTCAGTACTGAAAAGCCGATTATTAACTACATTTTTTGGTACAATGTTATTGTGAAGAGTCAGATTCTAGAGTCTTTATTGAAATTTTGACTCTGCCATTTATTAGCTCTATAACCTGAGTCATAGCCTAACCTCTCATAGTGTAAGTTTCTCAATCTATAAATAAGGGACAATAAATAGTTACTATGAGATTAAGTGAGCTACATAGAGAGAGCATAGACAATCTTGGCTATTATTACGATTAGCAATTGTTATGAGTTGAATTATGTCCCACCAAAAAGATTCATTGACCTCCTAACTCCCTACATTGGAATGTGATTTATTTGGAAATAGAGTCATTGTAGATATATGTGATCATTCTGGATTAGGATGGGCCCTTAATCTAATATGACTGATGTTCTTATAAAAAGGAAGGTATGGAGACCCGCACACAGGGAGGATGCCATGTGATAACAAAGGCAGAGGTTGGAGCGAGGCCACTCAAGCCAAGGAGCACCAAGGTTGGCTGGCTATCACCAGAAGCTGGAAGAGGCAAGAAAGGATTCTATCCAGAGTCTCAGAGAGAGGATGGCCCACATGATGCTTTGATTTTGGACTTCTAGTTTCCAGGACTGTGAGAGAATAAATTTGTTATTTTAGGCCACCTGGTTTGTAATACTTTGTTATGTGGGCCCTAGGAAATTAACATAGTAATACAGTGCAAAAACTTTAAATTTTATAAAACAGAAATTGTACATATATAGATTCTTCTGCTTTTTTCTCTTTTCTCTCTAAAAGTCAACTTTTTCTAAAACTTCTTTGGTTCTTAATATATCTCTTTGTTCTAATTTTATTTTTCTCCCATAACCTTTCTTGGTTTAGGATAGTATGTTAAAAAAAAAAAAAAAAAACCCACACACACTGGCTTAAAAATATGGTAAAAAAAAAAAAAAAAAAGAAAGAAAGAAAAGAAAAAAACAACAACAACAAAGCAATTGCTCAAACAAAAGGCCAAACAACAAACAGGATGAAAACAAGAAATGACCACGTGAGAGGTAAAAGTGATGCTTGCTAAGCCTGAAGGTATGAGAAAAGACTAGCTGAGTAAATAACATGAAGATAAATAGAAGCTGGACATGAAAACTATTATTTAGATGAGTACACAAATGGAACCTTTCCTTGTCCAATTCCAGCTACCCTGTATTTAAGAAGGGAATTTTTATATCATAATTTCTACATGCTGAGTATAGTATAGAAACTAAATTGCTTCTCATTTGTTTTTCAAGATAAGTTCCTAAATTTTGCTCACTTGTTCACTTTGGAAACATTTAGGTTAGTTTTTTGCAAAACAAATCTTAACCCTTTCCTAAGTGAACACACGAGGGTAGAAAGGTACTTTTTCTTCTGTCTCCCCAGGAAAAGTAAATCTGAGCAAGATAGTCTTCTCACAAGGAGAAAAGACAAGGTGGGCCCCTCAAACAAATGAGTGGACTTGACTCTTGGGCTTCCTCCAAGTCCTGTGGTGTCCCTTATTCTTCCAAGTTCCCGGGTTTAGAGTGAGAGTTGGATTCCTCTCTGGGATCTCCCTGGACCACTAGAGGATTTAATCTTAAAATGATGAACTCTAGAGATACATTGTCAAGATAAAATATATGTCTAAACTCTATTATTCTGGTCATGTTGATATTTAATTCAATACGAGTAGTGATTTACTGAAAACATTTGTTTGATTTTCTTCTTTACTTCATACTTTGTTCCTTTCTCTGCCCTTCCCAATGACCTTTATTTTTCAAGTAACATGGAAAAGGTGAGGAGAGTAGTTGAAGAGGAAGAGGAGGCAGGGCCTGCAAATAAAGTAAATGAACCCAGTATTCTGTTATAATTAAAGCAAGCAGCATTAGGTTTTGGGTTATGGAAAAATATCCTGCGATTCTTAGATATAAATACTTGTAAGGTCATGCCTGTTATTACATATGATTAGAGTAGAAAAATCATCCAGGGGTATAGTAACAAAATTTGACTAAGACTGATTATTATCCTTGATGTCCCTGACGTCTTTTTAAAAACTCAAATATGAAGGCAGACCTAAGAATTTAAAAAGTATAATATATCCCAATATTAACATCTTAACATACAGATAATCAGATATATTATACAAATTTGCCTCAATTTCTGAAATAAATGTGGTATTGGAAACTTTATTATTCACTTAGCAAATACTTACATGGCACTTCCTATGTATCAGGCATTATTTTAAGGACTTTACAAATATTTACTTATTTAATCCTTTTAGCATTTCTATGGATTAGGCACTGTTACCATTAATTAACCCTATTTTAAGATAAGGAAACTGAGTAACAGAAAGTTTAAGAAACTTGCCCAAGGTCACACAGCCAAGGATGGCACTCAAATCCATGTAATCTCCGCCACTGTGCTATAGTACATCTCCTGTTTCTGTTAATTAAACTTTTTATCTGTACTTTTTTAAGTAGAAGAAATCCCATGGTAAATTTGAAATGCAAAAATCCATTTTGTTAAGTGAATTTTTATCCATCAAATTTATCTTGTATGAAAACTTCTTTCTCATAAACTGTTTTCCTTAAAATAAGATCTATATATAATTTCAAATGTCTTTGTAATAAATATAAAATATAAACATATGGAATCTTTCCCTTTGAGGAAAAAAGGATTTTGGTAATCATGTATAACAGACTCCTTTCTACCATAAAAATTCATAGTCTTCTATCTGACGTTTGTGTTAGAAAATTCTAAAATTTCTTCTGCATTTCTATGCTTCATTTGAATGAAGCAATATGTGATAAAAAGTGCTGGCTCTTGGTCTGGCCATTTCTTTAAGAAAGGCAACCTTATCCACAGTTATTTTTTTCCCTGCCCCTCCCAGATTATTTTCCAGTGAAGTAAGGGAGTAATCATGGAAGACTGCCATATGGTAACAGTGAGCCATGTCAAACACACCCACCTAATGGTAAGCAAGCCACCAATGACTAGGTGACTTTCCATTTATGACCTGATAAGGACAAGTACTATCCTAGGTACAGAGAGTGCATGTTGTAACACACAAATTGAGAGCTCACTTTTGAATCCAGGGCAATTCTAACTGGTTTGTAGTGCAAAATCTCAATAGTTACACTTGCAGCCAGATGACAAAGAGATGAAACACACCCAGTCATCTCTGTATATGAGAAACCTTGTCTGGGGAATTTGAAGAAATCGCCAGAATTTCCCTACAGTTTCCAGGTATTTTCTTTTCTATGGAACACACACAGATGCTTTTCTGTTGCTCTTGGACAAAAAGTGCATGTAATGAGAATGTGTCTGCTCCTTTTGTTTCATTCACATGCTATTTTAATGATTGGAAATTTAGTCAGAATTGCTAAGGATTTGTTTGTTGCTGAAAGTGTGCAGGAATAAAAGGGAGAGGTGTCATACACAGAGCTGGAGCAGTTGGTATTGTTCATCCAGTACCAAATTTTTTAGAAGAATCACCTGCCCTCCATGTCTTCCCCTGTACCTCAAATAAACAGCAGCCAACAACCACAAACTCTTATCTCCACTCCCAGAGGACTGTGGGAGTTTGATGACTCAGGTCATCTCAAAGAAAACACTGCATTTTAGAGAACAAGCTGTTTCTTTTAGTTGGAACAACACAGTAGCAAACAATAATACATAATAATAGCAAAGGTAATGCCTTGAGCATATGACCTCACTCCCATTGTGATTTTCCTTCAGGGCTTTCTGGGAGGGTCCCGAGAGCAGATTTCCTGAGCAGCTGTGCAGATTCTCCAGAAAGGCCAATGTCTTTTACTGTCTTTTTTCATGAATGGATCAGCACTGGGAGGGGAACAATTGAGTCATGTGTATCATCTCCAACAATCACAAAGCTTTCACTACAGATTTCAAAGGAATATGTTCCAACCACAATAAGCGCTGAAATGTGAGTACTGAGAAAAAAAAAAAATCACTGGATATTTGAAAGGGTGGTTTCGGGTCTGTAAAAAAGCAGCCACTTTATCAGCTTATAAAGCAAGCTAGTTCTCCAGTGATTTTAGCCCATGACCTGTTACTTTCGACTTTCACCGTTACCTATTCAGAACATGGTTGCTCTGGTTTCAGTAACAGGCTTGAGTTGAGTTGGTTGATTGGATTGGTTGGTTAAGTTGATTGGGCTATGAGCAAGGATGGCTTTCAACTGTTGGAAAGACAACCATTACCAAGAACAGATACACTTCTTCCCTTTTCTGAGGAAATTGATTATTGGGTCAATTGTGGCTGAGAAGTGGGAGATGATTGTTCTTGATGAGCCTGGAAACCCTAGCAATATCAGGACTTCTTGGATAGTGCAGGCCTTTCTACTCCAAGACTTCCAGTACTCTGGGCAAGGTGAGAAGGTCTACATTCCTAGAGTGGCCCACAGTCAGGGTTTTATAGAGTTGGTCCCAATCTGCTCAAATATATGAAGCCTCATCCAGGAAACAGACACAGACACTTTATATGGTCAGTGATTACATATTTATCTGGGAGATAAGCAGAGTCATCTTCATTGACCTAGGGGACCCATTTAAAAGAGCATGATTGTGTGAATTGGTCTGGATCTTCCTGGGTTTTCCCAGGAAGCAGACATTGAGATGGAGGTTAGCATGTAAGAGTTTATAGAGAATACTTCTGTGATCAACACCCAGAGAAGGAGAGGTAAGGAAGAAGGATTTAGAAGAAGTTGGAGGTTGTGATGCAATTTCAGTGTAGACTCCAGCCAATCCTATGGGAGGATGGGAGGACCTTTCTCACATTTGAATAAGGGGTCAGGCTTTCACATGCCACCACCCATCAATCTGTCAGTTGATGTGGCCCACCCTTAGATGAGGTGTAAGCTTGGGCTAAGTGACTCTCTTCAGCAGATGCAATATATATATATAGGGATTGAGACTTGAGAGCTATCTGTCAGAAGTGCTCCCAGTATCCAGGGAGTAAGTCCTTCATTTGTAAGGGGGAGGCTAAATGGAATATTAGCCTATCACACGAGGAGGCCATTTCCATATATGGCCCTTCCAGTAGAAATTTCTGAGATGACAGACATACTCTATCTGCATATTATCTGCACTAATACAGTAACCTTGGTTACTGTATGGTTATTAAGCACTTAAAATGTGATGATAGTGGATATTGAAAAACTAAACTTTTAGTTTTATTCAATTTCAAGTAATTCAATTTTTAAATTGATGCATAATTCACATATCATAAAATTCACCCTTGTAAAGTGTATAATTAAATGGCTTTTAATATATTCGCAAAGTTGTGCAACCATAATGACCCTTCAATTTTAGAACATTTTCAGCACCCGAAAAAGAAATTCCATACTCACTAGCAGTCAATCCCATTCCTGCCTTTCCTCAGCTCCTGGCAAACACTAATATATTTTCTGTCCCAATGCATTTGACTGGCCTCATAGAACAAATAAGCAAGTTTTCTCTCCTCTTATTTTTTTGAAGAGTCTAGGAAGGATTGGTTTTAATTGTTTCTTTAACTGTTTATGATAGAATCCACTGGTGAAGACATCTGCTCCTGAGCTTTTCTTTTTGGAAAAAATTTCAATTACTGATCCAATCTCTTTACTTGTTGTAAATCTATTTATGTTTACCTCCTGAGTCAGTTTCACTAATGTGTATTTTTCTAGGAATTATCTATATTTTCTAGGTTATCTCAGTTGATGGCATATATTTGTTCATATCATCACCTTAAAATTCTTTTTTTTTTTTTTTGTAAGGCTGATAGTAATGTCTCTTCTTTCATTCCTGATGTTAATAATTGGATCTGTGCTCTTTTTTCCTCAGCCAGTCTAGCAAAAAGCTTGTCAGCTTTTTTGATCTTTTCGAATAACCAAGAAATGGTTTTGTATTTTTTCTCTTTTGTTTTTCTATTCTCATTTTATTTATTTCCTCTCTATTCTTTATTATTTTCTTCTTTTTCCTTGTTTAACTTTAGCTTGTTGTTCTTTTCCTAGTTTCTTAAGGGAGAAGTGTAGGTTACTGATTTGAGATCTTTCTTCTTCTTTATATAGGCATTTACAGTGATAAATTTACCTCCAAGCATTGCTCTAAATATCTGCCTTAAATTTGATATGTGTGTTTTCATTATCTCAAAGTATATTTGTATTTCTTTTATGAATTCTTTGATTCATTGATTATTTAAAAGTTTGTTGTTTAATTTCCATACACTTTTGAATTTCCCAAGTTTTCTTCTGTTGTTGATTCCTAATTTCATTCTATTGTAGTCTGACATTGTACTTTGTGTGATTTCAATCTTTTAAACTTGTTGAGACTTGTTTTATGACTGAATATGTTGTAATATTCCATGTACATTTGAAAAGAACATTTTTTCTGCTCTCATTGAGTGTTCTATAGATGTCTCTTAGTCAATTTATATTGTTTTTCAAGTTTTGTATTTCCTCAATGATCTCCTGTCTAGGTTACTAAAGTCTCAAATCATTATTATTGCTGAAATGTCGATTTCCTCCTTCAATTCTGTCAGTTTTTGCTTCATACATTTCAACTTATTTGTATCCTTGAATCTGAATTTTGTCTCCTATAGAGAGCATTTAGCTGGATCATTAAAAAATAATAACAATAATTTCTGGGGGTGCCTGGGTGGCTCAGTTGGTTGAACATCCAACTCTTGATTTTAGCTCAGGTCTTAATCTCAGGGTCATGATTTCAAAATCATTTCTGGCAGTCTCTGTCTTTTGATTGAAGTGTTTAATCCATTTACATTTAGTGTAATTACTGATAAAGTATAATTTATGTCTGCCATTTGCTATCTTTTTTGTATGTACACTATAAATTGTTTGCTTACTACTTTATCACTGGCTTCCTTTGTGTTAAATGTATATTTTCTAGTGTGCCATTTTTATTCTCTTGGTTCTTTTCTTTTTATAACTTAAAATGTTTTATGATTGCCCTGGAGATTAGAACTAACATCTTAATTTTTAAAAAGATTTTATTTATTTGTTTGACACACAGAGAGAGAGAGCACAAGTATGGGGAGTGGTAGGCAAAGGGAGAGGGAGAAGCAGGCTCCTGTTTACACAGAGTGAGGGAGCCTGGTATGGGGCCTGATCCCAGGACCCTGGGACCATGAACTGAGATACAGGAAGATGCTTAGCCAACTGAGCCACCCAGGCACCCCTTAACATCTTAATTTATAACAGTTTAGGTTGAATTAATATCTACTTAATTTTTAATACTATGCAAAAACTTTGTTCCTATGTAGCCCTGTTCCCTTCCTATTCTTTTGTGTTATAATGGCCTTACAAATTACATTCTTATAGTACATGCTTATCAGCATAGATTCATCATTATTGCTTTATGCAGTTGCCTTTAAATCACAGGAGAAATAAAAAAATTTAAAAATCAGAAGAAAAATAGAGTTACAAGCAAAAAATATCTTAATACTATTTTTTATATTTACCTATGTACTTACCTTTACCAGTCTTTATTTCTTCATGTGGATGTGAGTTCCTGCATATAAGCCATATTTCCTGTTTCTTTACATGTCTCATATTTTTTTTGTTGAAATTTGAACATTTTAAATCATGTGGTAACTCTGGAAATCAGATTTAAACCCACTGCAGGATTTGTTGTTGTTGCCTTTTGTTTGTTTAGTGGTTTTCCTGAATGAATTCTGTAAGTCTGCATTATTTGTCACTGTGACCACGAAAGTGTCTGCTTGATTACATTAGTAGTCAGCTAATGTTTGTACAGAGATTCCTTAAATGCCTGGAACCAATAAGTCTCCTAGGCTTTATTGAGAGACTCTGTGTGGGTGTCGGAGCATGCCTTCTAATATTTGGGCAGACAGTTTATAACTGCTTTAGCCTGTACTTCCTGCTTGCACAGAGCTTTAGGGTCAGCGAAAGTTGAGAATTTAGGGCTTTCTCAAGTCTTTTCTGGGCATGTGCACAGCTCTGGTCTTATGTACAACCATATAGACTAGATTCCCAGAAATATATTAGAGCTTTACAAAGCATCCTATGGATATATTCTTTTCCAGCTTTCCCTTAATTTTTTTTTCTCAGTTTTATTTTTTGTTTTTTCCTCAAATCGTTAGTGTTGCCTTAGGCAGGTGTGCTATTAAACAATTGCCACTGATTGTTTTCAACAGATAACTCCTGTTTTTATTGATGAAGCTGTGAGAGTCAGGTCAAATAAAGGCAGTCCCTGCAAGTGGAGCTTGCAGGTATTTTGTGGGAGCTTCAAATCTGGTGTTTTGGGGGAGCTTCAAATCTATTCTTCTCCTTCCAGTGGATGTTAGATTGCTGTTTTCAAAACTACTACATTTGCAAGGTTTTTTTTTTTTTTTTTTTTTTTTTTTATGGCTACTGCATAGCTGAGAGAGAAGGATTGGAATTGGGTCATTTAAAATGCTACAAAGCTAGTTATTCTTAGCAAGAACTAGTATTTTCTTTGTATCAATACCTCTCAGATTATTGCAAGTCTTTGGTTAATTTCCAGAGTTCTAAGATGGTAATTTTGACCATTTTTTCCCAATGTTCATGTTGCTTTTATGATGGGGGGGGGGGGGGTTAGATTTTCATAGGTCCTATTCCATTCTTGCTGGTGTCACTCCATGAGATTACTCTCTGCTGCGCTGTCCAGTTTAGATCTAGAGACTTTGGTGAAGACTTGACCTCCATAGAGTGGATGTGAGTAGTGAAGACTCAAACAGAGAGATGTAGTAAGCCTTGAATGATATCCAAGTTGAAGTTACATTAATCTCAACATTAAAGAGTGTCTTATTCTTCTTTTCAAAGAATAACTGCTTCCCTTAGCGGGGGATAGAGGGACAAATGAGTTCTGAGTAAGAGTTGGCATCTATAGGTGAACAGAAGTCTTCAGTTTTGGCTCACAAAATAAGCATCCTTGCTAGTAGGTGTGCATTGTTTGGGCATTTGTCTGGACTCTCTCATACTTAGGACACCAGAAAGGATTCCTAAATATTTATCTAAATCACATCCTTATTAATAAAGTACTTATTTGGGTTTTCTGGGTGGGAAAGTGGAGATCCATACTGTGTGCAAACAGTCCTATTGGCAAATGCTGTTGGTGGTAGCCCCAAAAGAAGTATAGGATGGCATTTCCCAGACAACAGAGGCATCATGGATAGAGAGCCAGTAGAGTACCTATGAACAATGATTAGTGATAGCTCCTTGTTGTAGTTTGATTTGGATGTTTTTTTCTTCCTACCACAGGAGCTACCCAGGACCATGTTTATTTACTTAGGACTGTGCTTGGATTGGATAGCCTTCGGTCATTGCAACTTCAAGGCCTGGTTTACAAAGTTGCCTTAGTTTATTATGATGATTTGGTAGAGAAACAAATGCTCACTACTACCAATTCCACACTGATGCATAATGACTCTTGGTAGCTGAGCGTGGGGTACTCTGGGGGACAATACAAAGTGAGGTTAGTCAGTTCCTCTTATACTACTGGGCCATGGCTGTTTCTGGACTGGGTGTTCCAGTCCAGATCAGTCTAGGCCTGATCCTCAGGCTGTTTCTTCACTATTAGGTGCTACAAAGGATGAAGCATTTGCTCTGAGGGCACCAGCAGGAAGTGGACTAGAGAAGTTGATGGCATGAGTTTCTTTCTCGCACTTACCTTCTAGCCAGGAGCTGAGAATAAGTACCAAACCTTGCTTCATAGAAAATTTCAGAGGAAAGGGTAAGGTTTGGTGTATAGGGTGGGACAGGATTTGTTACATGGGCTGTAACATGTGTTCTTTATAGTAGTTAGGACAACAGACCAGCCCCATACGACAATCTTCTTTCCTGTTAGGAACTTACTGTGAACTCTGAGCAATTAATTTGTTCCTGTGTAAAGCTGCAATATTAGGAAGAAGCTGGGCAGTCTGATGGGTTTTCCCTCCTCTCTCAGGGCAATGGAGTAGGAAGAAATGGGGCTGGGGGCTGGGTAAGTACATTTGGAAGACTAGAATGGCTAGCTGTGCTGATTGGGCTCTGAGGAATGTGAACCTTACTTCTAACATTGTGATTATATGGCACAGCATTAGTTGTAAGGCCACTGGGGAAAGGGATTTAGGACCTAAGGCCTCAAGTATGATTTGCTGTTTGGGTTGAGGCCTGGCCAGCAGTGGCGCTATGGGCCAGAGGCTATCCAAAAAAAAAAAAATAATAATAATAATAATAATTAATTAAAAAAAATACAGCTCTCACCAGATCTGTGGCTGATGCTAGAATGGGGACTCTGTGGAGACAGGAAATTTAGTTGGGAGTTGAAGTTGAGAAGCTCAAGCAGAGCATACATTGGATTTCTGATATTAGTTGGAGGGCCTAAATAAGGAAGCTAAATATGAGGGCAGGAACATAAAGTAGAAACTCTATCTGTGCTTAGAATGGTTAGCGTTTACTGAGCATGCCTGCAGTGGTGGGAGATGTTCCAGGCACCAGGGAGGTGTTCTAGTAACTCATTTAATTCTTACCACGACTTCAGGATGTAAGGACAACTGCTCCCATCTTCTTCTAGAGGGGAGACTGAGGCAGGGCTAGTAAATGGTAAAACCAGGATGCTACCTCTGGAAGTCTGGGTCCATGGCTTGAATTCTTGACCACTATTCTGTTGCCGCTCCTGATGCATCTTGCCTTTGGATTTCATGTGCATACTTCAAGATTACAATGAGTGGTTTCAGTCAGGGCTGGAGTAGGCTAGCAGCACCGGCATACAATGACATGCAGAAAAAAATAGAACTTTTGGAATTTGATTAGGCAGGGTGAGGTGATCTGGTACTGGGAGAAATGGGATCTCATGGTCCTAGAAAGGATGAGATCCAAGGTACAAATGAAAAGGTTAACTGAGTCAAGGAGAAGGGATAAGACACTCATTGAGACCCAGAAATGGGTCTTGTTGGCTCTTATGGATCCAAGTGATGTTCATGTCTCTCATTTCTTTCACTTATGTATCAATCACTTCCATTCATGAAGTTGTTCTTGGTGACTTCTGGGGTCATCCATTTTAGATTTGATTCTACTGCAGTCTCACTGAGATTTGTTGTTGTTGTTGTTTTTTTAACCTGTAAAATGGGATGAGAATTGAATAAAAAATTTCATTTGTAGGGCCTGGCAATGCACCCAGCCGACCCAAGACTCTGAATTAATGTCTGTTTGCTCTCTTGAGTCATCCCTCTGATCTTTCCCCATCTTACCTACCAGTACATAATAGGTATCTGGCACATATTTGATGATTGCTTAAGTTAAGCCTCGTCTTACATAAATGTGCATAGTCCTGTAGGCTCAACTAAGGAAACTGAGCCAGTGTCCCTTCATCACCTTCCATCCTGGAACAACTGCTAACGGGTGCATCAGAAGCAAAGTCAGCCTCTGCGTTGACAGATGCACAGTTTGCATGAGCTTCAGCCGCAGTGTGAGCCCTAGAAACCCAAGATGACAATTAGGAAAAAGAACAAACAACTCCAGAGGAAAGGTGTCCTTAAAAGTGGTGAGCAGCAGAGTAAACAAGCAAACGGCTGTGAAGGAATCAATCATTCAATCACCACTGATGGCCTGCCCTGTCCAGGGGGATATTATCTGTTGGATGCAGCTGTGGAAAGGTGATCTCAAGACCTGTTTTGGATTCCCAGGCCTGTCTCAGATCTTTCTGTTGTCTTAAGAAAAATCAGTTCACTGCCTTTTGGCTTTCAGTTTCATTAATAACAGCCCCCTGTTGTTGAGTACTTACTATGTGCCAGGTATGGTTTGATTTTAGTGATAGCCCTAGAGGGTAGGTAATATTAATTATTCCAATGTTACCTATGAGGAAACCTAGTCACATGGAGGTTAAGCACCTTGCCCAAAGATGGGACTCAGGTCTGGACCGCTTAGTTGCAGAGTCCACATGCATAAACACTAAGCTTGACTATTTCTCATATTCTAGAAGGATGAGTAAAACTGTTCACAAAATTAGTGAAGCAAATTTGCTATTAAATGTGTGGAATCACGTTTGGATTTCTTGTTTTTAAAGGCTGAACAGTGTTACAGTTGTAATATGTCAGATGTGGAATAACTTCCTCAACTGCTTCTAACTGAAAGCATGGTCTTGATGCACTTCAGTCTGTTAGATGAAGTGACCTAATATTTCTTTAATGCTATCTTGCAAATTATGAGTCAGGGATTCATTATGACCATACATTGCTCATCTTGAGCTGGCAAGCACCCAGAACAGTTTTATGAATTCTCACAAGGCTAGAAGCTAATGGAGCCAGCCCTGCAACTACCCAGGAGAACACGAAAGCTTCAAGACGAGGTACAACACCAGTGCACACCTGCATGTCATCAGTGAAGTCATTAACTGAGCAGACAAGAACAGCCTGCCATCATGTCTGCTTATTGTCAACACTGAAGAGGTATTGACAGTGTTGAGACAGGTTGTCACTGGAGGGAACTGAGACCGAATCAACAACCAGCAGAACATCCATTCCAATGGAACCTGTTCCTCGAGGTGCTACGTCAAAACAAAATGTATGGGCTACATCCATGGGCAATGCTCCAAGCTGCCTGCTCAGCCCCAAAGGCTGTGAGTTCTGTATACAGCAGGTAAAGTATTGCACAGCTACATTGGTGAAGAAATGACTACTGAACTGAGTTCAAACTCAGAATGTAAGTGGAGCCAGGATCTATTTTTCCAAGGCGTAACTGAATTTTATTCCTCTCCTACACACAAATAGGAGCCACTAAAAAGTGGTATCACAGTCTTGCTGGAAGAGCAGCCCTTCTCTTTTCATTGAAAGCATAAGAATTTGCCCCATTTTTGGAGGAGGCCAAGCCTCACTTGCAGGAAGATTGCATTCATTATGTGAACATATTGGTAAGAAATGAATCCTAAGTGAAACACCAACATTCTTAGCGACATAAGTGACTTGGTATATTCTAGAATAGTAATGAAAACTATGAATCCATGGCATCTGAGAATTCAAGTTATGTGGAAGAAGGAAGGAAAAGTAGGATTCATTTCAAACACCGGACAAAGTGAGATATGAGGAAACAGAGAGAGATAGAGAAAGAGAGGGACGGAGGGAATATATGTGCGCGTGTGTGTGTGTGTGTGCGTGCGCGCACACATGTTCCATCTTTGCCTGAAATTTGTTCCGCATTTGCTTGGAGTCCCAGTTGCATAGGGGGATCCATTGTGGATGAGCCTGTTCCAGGTATCATGGAAAATAGTTCCCTCCTCCATTGTTTGGAATTACGACTCTGCCCGTGGTGGAGAGAAACTTTTAAACACAATTACACTATCAAGATGTACAGTGAGTGAGTCAAAGGCCTGGATCAGCTTGGCCTGAGACGATAGAATCAGAGGTAGGTCATAAATCTCCAGCTGTGTTAGAGTGTTTGCCATGATGCAGTGGCCCTGGTTGTGACAATATCCCTGCAGGGGTGATGGATGAGCCTTACTGACATCAGAACAGGCGGGAATATTACAAGGAATATTAACAAGAATCTTGATGAAAAAGTCTCAGCAATTAAGTCCATGGGAGAGGTTTAATCCAAGTCATAAAAGACATTGTAGACTGGAGATATCTTTCCATTTGACCAATTCAAAAAGCAGGCCATACATGGACTGGTAACCTCAAAGTATTGCTAATAAGTCCATGACATATTGTATTATTAGAATTAAAACTTGAGCTTTTTTTTTTTCCCAAATAATTGGGTGACTGGATGAGGATTTTACAAATTCCAGTCAATTGCTGCTTGCTTTCACTTAACTGTGTATCACCACCATTCGTAAAGCTGTCATTGATGATAATCTTTTAGAGAACAGGGATTAGTTTGTTTGTAGAATCTGTTTGATGTCTAGGGAAGGGTTAGTCCAAGTGAAGTTAAATGGCACCTGAGGCAATGGTGGATAATGTCTTAATGTCTTATAACAGTGTCCTGGTTCACCCCTCCCTTCCTCTCGTCAGCTTTGCTCTCCCTTCTTGTCTGTCCCTCATCTCCTCTTCTTCCCTCTTTTCTCCCCTCTCTCCCTCTTGTTGGTTTCCTATCTCTCCTCACTTTCCTCGACTTTATTCAGTCTTCCCTGCTGAGTCTTCCTTACACCTGACTGCCTGTCAGGCTCCTGTGGGCATCACTTTGTGTCTCTGGTATCATTCCGAGCTAAGGTTATGACTGAGCTTTTAATGGTACTGAATATCCTCATGTAGACAGATTCATGGGATGAGGAACTTATACTCTCTGCAGTGCTGATCACTCGACATGAGGCTAAGGCAGGATGAGAGTCACCACCCTAGATGGTAGCCACCCACATGGGAATGGTGGCAAGATATTGGAAGAGTGAACTGCTGAGCTGCTAAAGGTAAGAATGTCTAAAAGACACATGGAGGCTATGTCCTAGGGTCCATGTTTTTTTCTTGGAATGAAGAAGACATTTCAACCCCAAACTCAGTCTGAAAGCCACTTGCCAATAATAAAAACAATATAAGACCCCCCATTTTACATCTTCTGTAGCTAGCAGAACATATTGCACAGGAACAGAGCACAGAGGCAACTGGTGATACCTATGAGAGAGAGCTCCAGTTAGAGAAAGAGAGATGTGGCAGAGCTGCGGCACTATGCAAGCAGAAGTAGAAATAACTGAGGGCAGGCTTTTGGAATATGTTTTGGAAGAAGCCAACCTTTTTAACGCTATCTGTAAAAAACTGTACTTGTGTCAATATTGGGCAATTGAAGGAGCAGAGGATGCAATGTAATAAGGAGTCTGACCGGTGAAAATGGCATCCCAGCATGGACCTCTGCATGACGAAACAGAAAGGAGCACATAGAAGAAGCTGGATGAGTCAGAGGAAGAGAAATTCAAGTCCTGGTCGGAACAATGGTGATTCTCCATTAGATTCTGATAATTTCTTAATGATACTAAATTAGAAATTCATATCCAATCCCCAATCTGGGTCACTTGTAGTTTTATGTATATACTTATGCTTAAGACTATTCAAGAGCAGATCTTCTCAAACTTGGCTACATTTGGAAAACACCCAGGAAGCTCTTGATGCCCAGGTCCCACCTCAGTATAATGAAACAGAATATCTGGAAGTGTTGCCTGGTCTTCCATATTAAAAAAAAAAAAAAAAAAGTTTCCAGGCGGTTCATCAAGATTGTGAACTACTACTCTAGAGTAAAGAGTGTTTTAATTTCATTTCATCTTCTGGGTTCAGAGCTCTTCAATAAAACTTTTGTTGTTTTCATAAAGTGCCGAGTTGAGCAACCCTTTCCAAAGTGGGTTTCTTAGAGTGCCAGTCCTTTGAGATGTTGGAGAAAAATAGAGGATTCTTTGGTCAAGAAGTCTGGGAATTCAGGGCACCTGGATGCCTCAGTCAGTTAAGTGTCTGACTCCTGATTTCAGCTCAGGTCATAATCTCAGGGCCGTGAGATCGAGCCCCAAGTCAGGCTCTGTGCTGGGCGTGGAGCCTACTGAAGCCTATCTCCCTCTTCATCTACCTTCCCCATCCATCCTCAACCCCCACTAAAGAAAAGAAGTCTGGGAAGGCCCATAATGCTCGTTAGCATGTTAGAAACTTTGGGAACTCCTGCAATACAGAAATCTATCTAATTTCTTACTTCTCAACCTCTCCACAGTCTCCCAGAATAGACAAAACAAGGAAGCCCTCCAGTCACAGCTTAGAGTTGATTGGTTTGGATGGCGATTTAGCCAGGTGGCCAGAGTTTGCCTTCCAGCTCAGCAACTTACTAGTTCTGTTGGGGCAACTGACTTGCTCCCCATGTGCTTTGGTTTCCTCATCGGTAAAACAGAGAAGATAACATTTTGAGTTTTGATGAGTTTTTTTAAAAAGCACAGGGAGAGCATTGATGGAACAATTACCAATATTAAAAATTGGAAAGCACTCTATAATTTTATCACCTTTCCAATTTCCTGTTAGCCACAATCACTTCAGTGTCCCACTGACAGTTCAGTCTCAGCAAGATTGAACAATTATTTGTTTCTCATTGAAACAAATGATGTCTTTTTTTTCTCTAGGACTATCATTCTTATGGTCCCTGGTGGTCTCCAAACCTACATGTCATCTGTAAATTCTTTCCATTCCTTGCAGCTCACATTTAATCTGATTGCTGCCTTCTTGGTACTGTTCACAGTGGTCATTGCATCTACCCTTCACTTTCTTTCTTTCTTTTTTTAAAGATTTTATTTATCTATTTGACAAAGAGAGATAGAGGACACAAGCAGGGGGGGTGGCAGGCAGAGGGAAAGGGAAAAACAGGCTCCCTGCTGAGCAAGGAGCCTGACCCGACCTCGATCCCAGGACCCTGGGATCATGACCTGAGCTGAAGACAGATGTTTAACCGACTGAGCCGCCCAGGCATCTCTACCCTTCACTTTCTATTCCTGGTGCTCTTCTCCTAAAATCAGGAATTCTTCTAAACCTGGACTATTGGAATAGCCTCCCTTTGTTTTCTTTCTTCCAATATATCCAGTTCAGTAGTAGCAGGTTAATCTAATAAAAAAATCCATTTGAAGATATTATTTCCGACTAAGAGTTTCCCTGTTGACTCCCCAGATAATTATTACTAATTATTATCACCAGTAATAGGTAAATAATTATTACTAAGGTTTATTGAATACTCTCTATGTGCCAAGTTCCAGACCAGGCATTGAGTGTACAAAGACAGCGGGACAGGCTTCATCTTCATGACTTGACAGGGGAGTAAGCAGACAAATAAACAACTGCTCTACAATGGGCAATGCTGGAATTTTACTACATACTATGTGATTGTGTGTAAACATGGATGACAGAGAGTCTATGTATGAGTGTATGTGTATAGCTTATTTCCCCTGGAGTAGGAAGACTTTGAAAATGTATCACTTAGTTGAATTCTTACCCAATACCTGGTTGCAGGTGAGTAGGAGTGCTAGGTCATCCTGAACTCATTTCTCCTTTCCATTTGAGTCCCAACATACCCAGCTTAACTGAGATCTCAGTAATCTTCCCCCACACAAATCCAATTATTTTACTCCCCATTTTCTAAATATGCCTTGCCTGCATACAGACCTTTGCTCATTCCATTTTGTCTGTGGTTGATGCGCCCTCTTCCACTCTCATATTTACCAGTCATTTTTTTTTCAAAACACGTTTGTTATGCCCTACTAACATCTGCATATTTTGTGTACTGATATGCACCCTAAGGCAAGATTCATTAAGGCAATGAAGGCGGATAATATCTACTATTAAATTGTGCACATCTATGTCAGTGGGGCAGTGCATTTGTCTATAGTTAACAGAGACTGAAAAGTAACAGCTGAGACATGGCTTATTTTTCACATAGAAAGGAAATCCAAAGGTTGGCAGTCTATAACTGGCATAGTCAACAGATACCTTGGCTCATTCTATGGTTCTTTGTCTGTAGTGTTAAAGGAAAGCCTTTATTCTCATGCTGAGAAAATGGCTGCCATAGCTCCAGCCATCAAGTTTGAGTTTCCACATATAAAGAAGGAAGAGAGAAAAAGGTCAGAAGAAACTCACCAGCTTGGTCAAACCCCTTTAAAGAACTTTCTGAGAAGCCCCAAATACCAGAAGTTGTCTTAGGTCTAGGCTTTAAAAAGCCCACACTGACCCTTCTCTGGATGTGCCGTCTGCATTAAGGATTTTTTAATCCACTAGGCCAAAAGAAATGCCCACCCAAAGCCCACCCACTCCTTCTAGACAGTGCTCTGAGTGCCCTGGAATTCTAGCCAAAAGGGACCTGAGCCCACTTCTAGGTCTGTATGGGCCTCTCTATGGTCTATCCTCCTGTGGGTAGAATATGCCACTGGTGTGCATGACCACAGGCCTGGGTGTTGACTGAGGGAGACTGTATGTGGGAGGCGGGTGAGCAGAACTATAAATGGAGCTTGGGTATGAAGACTGGAGTGTCCACATGCAAGGACTTACTAAGTCCCCTTGCTGTGTGGGCTGTAGCTGAGGGTAGAAAAAGCATGTGAATAGGCCATCTAGACCGACTCTCGCCCTAGTTTGGAACTTGAAAGAGGCCACGTATCCCAGGTCTTCCAGATATCATGAAGGTACACTTTTATTTAGCAGTTAGGTAGCTCATTTTATAATATTTAAATACTTAGACATCTACTATGCAGACCATTTGTACTTTGTGCCCATCCCAGACATGGGAATTTGCTACTTCTTGATCACCACATTTTCAAAGGAGGCTGGGAGACGTAGTTCTCTAAATTGGAAGATGAATAGAATGGGTATGGGATTTGGGGTCAACAGCCAGCAACCGATGCCGTGTGTGTTTGTGAGGGATGTTGGAAGGAAAGATGTCTTTGCCTTTTCCCGAAAGCATTAACAATTGCATCCCTATTGCAATAAATTGCAAATATGGAAACTGAGAGTTTATAGAAGAAAATGTGTAGATAATTTTTAGAGCACACAATTTGGCATCAGGCCTTATGTTAACACAAAGGCAAAGGTGAAGGTGAATAAGTTTGCAGAGTCCCCCTGGCAGGTGCTGGGTGTGTGGAAATGCAGAGCTGGAGGTCTCGAGAGAACTGGCAGTGCTGTGGCTCCTGGAGGGGTAACCCAGGACACCCCAGGGGTGAGAGCTGAGATGTTCCGTTGGCAGCATCCGTGGGCTCAGAAGAGGCATGAAGGGTGATAAGAGGATGTTGAGGATTAGGGAGGAAGCCCAATCTTGAAAGAAGCCTGGATAATTTAACTGAGTAGATACTTCCCTGTTGAACATTCTCCTCAGTGGTTGGAGTTGCTCATGAGCAAAGTATTTTAAATAGAGGCTATAATAGATCCAGAAGGGAATATTTAATGTGGTTTTGAATAGTTAGCGTGTAATAAATTTCTTCCTGTCTGTTGGTCCCTTGGGTAATGAATGTTAACAAAAACAACCCAAAAAGATATATAATCTGCACACATTAGTGATTAATGTTTGTGATCTCTGAACACAATGTTAGGATTCACAGAGAAGAACATATTTCTTGAAAAACCGGATGCTTCCAGTGCTTGCGATCTTTAATAGAAATGTTCTAAGTAAGAAAGACAATCTTTCTTTGTACTTCTTTGGTGAGGAAAACCGAAATGCAAAGTGTCAACAAAGGCATGGGTATTGGATAAGTGGAAAAGCTGAGTGTCTAGAGTAAAGATGTGCTTCTTGCATGAATAACTTCCGAACAATCTGCTGAAGGAGTGATTTTGTATCAAGCTGAAACCCCAAACCAGCATCATTTTAATTTGCCAAGCACCTGTGAAAGAATACAGCTGCAAGGCCATGGGAAAACAATAGGAACTGTGACAGTTCATTAATATAAACCAGCAACTAGATTTATTTGGAAAAGTCATTGATATTGAATTACCCTGGAGGATGCAGTGACATTCCTGAAGCAGGCCAGCAAGCAGCTAACTAAGATTATAGATGTGTGCACATCATTTGAAACCGAACAGTAATTTGGTAACTATTACGATTTATTGTGTATGTCAAACAGAATAACAAATGTGTAAAGAGCCATGATTGCTTTAGGAAAGTTAGGTTTGTGTTGTATTCAGTTGTTTGGCTTTTTGCATGCAAGGTTATTTTGTTCTGGAAAATCAAGATAATGGTGTTGCCTCTACAATGATTACTCGTGTGTATATATGCATAGAGGGAAAATATGAAAATACACATTCTTGTCTAACAACTCCGAGCCTTAATATAATGCTGATAAGAAACTAAAGAAGCTGTTTATTGCAATCAAGTCATTGCCGTCTTGTGTCGGCGGTGACTACAAATATTTTACGTATGATAACTCATAAGCAATCTGGCTTGCATAAAATGAAAGGTATCAACAGATCTGGAAGCAGAGAAATAGATCTGCTAACCACTCACTTTTATTGCAAACAGTAAAATGTAACTCTAGAAAATGGGAGGAAAGCAAGATTCTTTCGTATACTTGAAGCATCTGGGAAAATCTCAGTGTCTGGCCCAAACGCACAAGCCTGTCCATTGAACTTACTCCCAGCCATGAGACAGGCAACATTAGCCAATAACGTAGGAGCAAATGAAGAGAATGCCCCCATGCCTCTTAAGGTTTCCTCTTTGAATGCAAAGGAAGCACCAGGGTCCTTCAGCGCATTTCCTTCGATGCTTTTCTTAAGCCTTCCACCATCAGTAGTGAGTATCCGTGTCGTACTGTTAGAACCACTGGAAATTGACGGACTTGCACTGTTGGTCGTCAGCAGCTAGCTTGTAGAGACCACTGAAGGCTTGCTGAGGGGGTAGCAGCGAGTAAGGACACCGTAACAGCCTTGCCAACCCCTGGGGCCTGGGTTTTTATGAGCCCCCTGGAAAGGTGGTCATGGTACACTGGTGTTGGCAAGGGATGTGCGGAACGTAGCGGATGTGTGCGTGTAATCTGCTACTGGGAGGGAAGGAGTTTATAGACCAAGAGCAACTCACTGGTCCCTTCAAGTATTGTCTTCCTTCTTAAGATACTCTCTTTTTTTTTTTTCTCACATGAAATAATAAAAATGATCTCATATCCAGGAAAGATCTGATTTGAGACAGAAAAATCCAGGATTTAGGAGAGACAATCCATTTAGACGGTTTAAATGTATGATTCTAAATGATGGGTCATGTATTACATTACTGGTGCTACACGGTTCTTACTTTTAGCATTACTCTCATTCTTCTTTCAAATCCTCTGATTCTAAAAGACTTTTCGAGTGTTTGGAGTTGCAAACTACATTACGTGATGAGAGAACGTCCAAGGCTCGTTCCCATTTTGTGAAATTCTCTAATGGCACTACTTAAAAACACAACTTTCCAAACAAACACTACAGTTTTTGTTTTGTTGTTTGGTTTTCCCATCATGATTGAAAAGCATTCTGAAAATACGAGGAATTATAAAATTCTCCAGGTTCCCCTGTAACAAGAGTGATAACGCGTTCGAAACAAAGGCAAGTCACATAGTAAGTGGAAGATGTGGAATTTCCCATGAAGCTTTAGCCACCACATCGACTTTAGTCTGTCCAAACAACTAGACAATGTGTGGAAGTGAATTGTAGCAACTGCCGTGCTAGTTGAGCCCTACGCCTTTTACGTGGAGCAAAATCCATGGCTAGCTCATGTGTGACAATGCAAGTCCCAGAAAGCAAATTTCTGCTTACGATTGTTGACAAGTGTTTGAGGAAAGAAAACAGAGGCTGGAACCTAGAAACGCAGAAACCAGATTTGATGTATGGACATGTTCTATTTAGATATTGCCTGTAAAATGGTTGGCAGCATTTAAAGTTGGGACTTAACACATTCAAAGTTGGATTTGCAACTCGAAAAATTAAAAGATATGATATCTGGGCTCATGATCCCTGATTGCATACTGGCGGTGGGGGAAGGAACACTATTTCTCGGGTGCAGCAGAGGTTCTCTGTTAATCTTTCCAGGTGACTCTCCATGCCTGCTGCTTCCAGCTATTCACACGTGCTACTGGAACCGAGATAATCTGTTTGGTTTATTCTATTCTTTTTTAAGATTTTTTATTTATTTATTCATGAGAGACACAGAGAGAGAGAGAGGCAGAGACACAGGCAGAGGGAGAAGCAGGCTCCATGCAGGGAGCCCGATATGGGACTCGATCCCGGGACTCCAGGATCACGCCGTGGGCCAAAGGCAGGCGCCAAACCACTGAGCCACCCAGGGATCCCGTTTGGTTTATTCTAAACCTCACCTCTCCAAAGACGGCCCAGTGCCCTTAGCAACCCCAGCTACATATTCACAAGGCCCAATGCAAGAATTCAAAAAAGGAACCTACTGTTCAGAATTATTCAGAATTTCAAGATGAAGAGAATAGAGAATTAAGCCACTTGTGGGGCCCTTATAATCGGGGGGCTTTGTGTGACCGCATGCAGCCAGCCCAGGGCCTAAGAATAGCTCTGCATCCACGGGCTACGTTTGGCTTCACTCTGATCACTCAAGAACTGTGTTGGATGCTTCTCCTGATAGATAAAAAGTGCTCAAAGATTTCTGAAAGAACTCACTACCCTCGAAGG
This sequence comes from Canis aureus, assembly GCF_053574225.1. Taxonomy (NCBI): domain Eukaryota; kingdom Metazoa; phylum Chordata; class Mammalia; order Carnivora; family Canidae; genus Canis; species Canis aureus. Next base: position 20,344,256 of record NC_135611.1, on the reverse strand, counting down.
AACTGCAACAGGCAAATAAATTCCCAGAACCTCCAAGTAAGAGAGATGTCGTAAAGCCTTTGCTTATTTGTTTGTAGAAAGTTCTAAAAGTGAAGGTGAATCAAACCTAAGTGTTTTTAAATGATAAGACTAGTACCGATGAATGGGTGAAAATTCAGTGGTGTAAAAACATGAAAAAATGTTTCATTCCTTCTCAGAGCTTCAAACTCCCATCCAAGTTGCTTCTTATATATCCTGTTACAGATCAGTTTTTACATATCCTTCTAGAAATTTTCTACATGCATTCATTTGACACAAATGAGAGCATACTATATTTAATACCTGAACCTAAAAAAAGTTTTTTAATGTAACTTAGAGAACATTCTGCTACCACTACATGAAACTTATCCTAATCTCAACTACTGCGTACTAGTCCATTTCATGGCTACCTAAGTTTGCTTAATCAAATCTGAAAAAAAATGATCACATGGTTTCCATTATTTTTGTTTGTTCCTTTATTTTACTGGTACACGTCGCCACTGTATTCTTTGCCCAGGATGCTGTCTGCCCAGAGGTTTGCATGGTCCCCTTTTCCCCTTAATTTGGGCTCTTGTTCAAATGGCACCTTCTTGGAGCACATCTCCCCCTGCCATTCTCCTTCCTCTTCATTTCATACCACTTCTCACTCTCTGAAATTAAACGAAATATTTGCTTATTTGTTCAGATAAGTTGCATGGGGGCAAGGTTTTGCCCTCTTTGTTCACTATTTCATCCATCCTAGGGATACCCTTGCTTTGTCACATGTGGGGAGTCAAGAAATCATCATTTAATAAGTGAGTGAAAGCTTTACATACGTGTTTTCCCCTTTGGATGAAGGAAAACATGCTGGTGATGCAAAGTCCAAGTCCCTGTGCACGTCATTTTTTTTTTTTTAATCGGTAGCTACAACTCGCTTTACCAAAGGTTGCACCAATTTATTCTTCTGCTAGCATTCTGGTTTCCTCTCACTGTAGTTAACGTCATTTTTAGAAATACTTCTCTGTCTTCAGCAAGTTGGCTTTTTTTTTTTTTCATTTCTTTAAGTATAACATGTATTTATGTGCGGAGCTGGTATTCTCTCATATGAAATTCGGAAGGAGGGGGATAAGAAGGTACAGAAAAGCCTGGTAAAATTATCGGCTTCCTTTCTATAGAATGCTCCATGAACTACTTGCACCCATCTGCGCGTTTCATGCTGTCGCACTTGCACGGTGGCTGTCCCACCAGCCTGGTGAATGCCTGTCACCACCCTGTTCATTCTTTACTCAAGGACTTGCTCAGAAGTCATTAAGACTCTAAGCCCCTTCTCCCATCTGACCCAGTAAGAAATACCCCCCGTTGGTCAGGTCGGTGCCCCAGGACTTAGCCTGCCTCACATCCAGCCAGTGGAAGGCAAGCCTGACCCTTCCATGGGACAGTCTGGTCCTGGTGTCCAGGGAAAGTCTCAGATCTGTGACTCTTCCACACCTGAATGTGTGTTCCCGTGATGCCACAGGACAGCACCTGGGCCAAGGGGCTCCTTCTCCCTTCAGAGGAGCCAGGCCCTCACTCCACTCTTCCTGGAGTGTCCCGGCCTGACCTGGCCCTCGGTGGCTGCGGGTGCTCTGCGATAAGCAGAGCAAATACGGTAGCAGGCCGGGCCCCCAGTCGCCGCCCCCAAGGCTCCCGGGCAGGAGGAGTGTTTTCAGCCCACCTGGGGCTTTTGCCAGTACTTTATCTGTGTCCCCCATATCTCCTCAAAGTATGAGCAAACAGAAGCACAGTGCTTTATCAGGAGTTGTAATTCCTTACATCTCTCTTATCACCTGAGATTACCCAATCCTGCCAGAGCTGTAGGGATCTGCGCGCAGGATAACAGGGCCCTTCTGGTAGCAAGTGGTCTTATCAACCCCGCAGCACTCGAAGGGTTGGAGGAGGCTTTCATTGCCACCCTGGTATTTTTCCGGATACACTTGCAACTTTCCTAAAAGTCCTGGCTTTATGACATGGGTTGTCTTTAGGAGACGTCGGGCCCTAAACGTGGATGGCATTTGCATCTGGAGCAAGGAAATGCAAATCGCTGTGATGTAGGAGGTGTCCCCTGTTTCAGACTCCGATATGGTCTCGTTTCCTTCTCCCCTCTGCTCTGTCAGGGACACCGGTGACGTTTTATAAGTGAGGAAACTGAAGCTCAGGGCAGGGGCAGGATTCCTCCAGAGTCACAGAGCTCTAAGTATTGGAGCATGAGCTTGACCCCCGGAATACTGCAGACTCTAAGGCTTAGTGTACCCACTGTGCTGGGGGGCTGAACCCTTGATTCCGCCTGGAGACTGGCTGCCCAACTTTAAATTTTGGCCTCTCTACTTCATTAGCTGTGTGACTTGTGGCAAGTTACCTAACTTCTCTGTGCCTCAGTTCCTCATCTGTAAAATGGGATTAATAACAGCATTTATTTCATGGAGTTGGGAAAATTAAATGTGTGTGTGTGTGAGTATTAGGATCAATTTTTATTCTATAAATGACTATTAATAATCTTATTTCAATGATAACTTCTGCCATTCTGAAACAAGGCAAAGAAGAATTGGAGCAACTGTTCAGATGATTAAATAATCAAACATGGAAGGAAGGAGAAAGCTCTAACACAACAGAATGGTGTTTGCTTATTTGGTTGTTTCTTTTGTTCTTCCTTTTTCTGGAAGTATATCTATTTCTCTTTTTTGCTTTGATAATAGACATCTGTCCACCCTTTGATTTTCCACCCTAGAATGTTCTTTACATGGAACAAATATGAAAACACACAGAAATGTACTTACTTAGTTGTTCATGCACCTTTCTCCTTTGTATCTTCCTCACATGCACATATATAGAAACATAAAGGTGAAAATGTACACATACTTACCTTTTGTTGGCATCTGAGAGCAGACTATTCCACTCCCATGAGGGTGTGTGTGTGTGTGTGTGTGTGTGGTGTGTGTGTGATAGGAATCAATTCCTCACTTGTTATCACAGGTGCGGTAGGTTGCCTTTCATGAAGTTAAATATTTGTCTCACTTACAAACTCCTACACTCTCAGGGTTGGAAGGGATCATAAAAGTCACCTTGTCCAACCACTTCTCTGATGTTTGAATTGCTTCTTGTGACGTCCTGGCTCGATAGCCCAGTAATCTATATTAGAATATTCCGATGACAAGAAGTTCACTAGCTCCTAAAACGGCCAGTTCCATCTTCCTATCTTGTTAGAGTCCACAGTCAAAGATGACACTAATGCTGGCTCTTCCAGGCTAATAGGGCACATGTATTTGAATAAAGCTTTTTTTTAAAAAAAAAAAAAAAAACATTTTATTTATTTATTTATTCCTGAGAGACAGCAAGAGAGAGGCAGAGACAGAGGCAAAGGGAGAAGCAGGCTCCCCGTGGGGAGCCCTATGTGGGAGTCGATCCCAGGACCCTGAGATCATGACCTGAGCTAAAGGCAGACACTCAACCAACTGCCCCTCCTTGACTTAAACCTTAAAGCCATTTTTTGGTAGGAAGAGCCATTTCAACATGTCTAACAGCAAAGTCCCTACTCAACAAAAAAGAACTTACGCAATTATAAGAAAATGACAGGCACTACAACAGGAAAGAATAGGCAAGGTGTACACATCAATAATTTACAAAAGAAGAAATACTGGTGGCTAAAAAGTGTGCCCAAGATATTCAACCTCAATAATAATCAAACAGATGCTCTCAAAGCAACAATAACAAGTCAGATTGGTAAAGGTAAAACGAGCTCTGAGGGTATTCAGGATTGAGGATGAAGGTGTGAACAGGGGAAGGAGCAGTCTCCATCACAGCTGGCTGGGAATGTAAACTTATAAAAATAACTTTTCTAGAAGGCAATTTAGCAGTATGGATCAACATTAAGATGTACACAGTGACCCAGAAATCCCACTTGTAGGATTTTATCTAGATTTTTCTTTAGCAAATAATCGAAGAAGCACACAAATATACATATGGACACATGTTTCTGTGTAAATATTCATACACACGTGTGTGTATATCCATAACTACACGGTTGCTCTACCAGAACATTGGTAATGGTTTAAATGGTGTACTGTAGAGCTATTTAAAAGGATTTTATATATATTATTTTATATACATATATATAACATGGATATATATATAGGGAAATATATTGCAGTAGGGAAATATATCCAAGACATATTTTTGAGTGAAATGCCATGTTACAAAACAGCATGAATAACATAGTCTCATTTCCATAAAATTTATATATGTAAATATATCTTAGTCCCTAAATTCCACAATGAAAGGAGTAATCATATCTATGTATGTGTGCATACGTACATATATCTGTGTGTATATGTATATATATCAGAGTCCTTGAGATTTAATTCACAAATCATAAAATTAATCATTTTAAAGTGTCCAATTAAATGGTTTCTAGTATATTCACAGAATTACACAATCATCACCACTATCTAACTTTAGAACATTTTCTAAATAAGCCTGAAAGAAGACTTGTGCCCATTAACAGTTACTCCTCATGTGCCCACACTTTCAGTCTCCGACAACTATTGACCTACTTCCTATCTGTATGGATTTGCCTATTCTGGACATTCCTTTAATGGAATCCTACAATGCGACTAGCTTCTTTCACGTAGCTTGTATTCAAGTTTCCTGTATGTTGTAGCATGGATCAATACCTAGTTGCTTTTTATGTCAAAATAACATTGCATTATATGGATATACCACATTTTGTTTGCCCTTTCATCAGGTGGACATTGCGTTGTTTCCATTTGGGGCCTATTATGAATAAGGCTGCTCCGAAATTTTGTGTCCAAGTTTTTGTGTGGACGTATGTTTTCAGTCTCTTGGATATACGTATAGCTATAGGAGTATAGCTGTTGGGTCAAATGCTAACTCCATGTTCAAGCTTTTGAGGAATTTCTTTTTTTTTTTTTTCCTTTTTTTAAAAAGATTTATTTATTTATTTATTTATTTATTTATTTATTTATTTATTTATTATAGACATAGAGAGAGAGAGAGGCAGAGACACAGGAAGAGGGAGAAGCAGGCTCCACTCCAGGAGCCCGACGCAGGACACGATCCCAGGACTCCAGGATCACGCCCTGGGCCAAAGGCAGGTGCCAAACTGCTGAGCCACCCAGGGATCCCCAAGATTTTGAGGAATTTCTAAACTGGCTGCACCATTTTATAGTCCCCACCAACAATGAATGACAGTTCTAATTTCTCCACATCCTCTATACTTGTTATTGTGTGTCTTTTTGATTGTAGCCACCCTAGGGGGTATGAAGTGATAATATATATAATTTTTTAAATATATATATATTTTTTTATGTAGGCTCCATGCCCACTGCAGAGCTCAGCAAAGGGCTTGAACTCACAGCCCTGAGATCATGATCTGAGTTGAGATCAAGAGTCGGATGCTTAACCGACTGAGCCACCCAGGCATCCCCATAAATATTTTTTAATCAACACAATTCCATTCCAAATCCAAGCCTTTGTCCCTCTGTTTTGGGAAAAAATGCAAACTCTGCAATTCTTGAGGCCATAGATATGTAGAAAGAATAGAAAGAACGGAAAGATGGAAGAAGTCAGAGAGTTGGTTTAAAGTAGAGATGAGCAGGAGAGAATGCTAAAATCTAACAGTGAGCTAGACAAGAAGGGTCTCTTGTTTGATTCTAGATCAAAATGCCCCAAATCAATTTGCTCGGTGATGAAATTGCTGAACTTAGATATTTACCCAGAATGTTTCTTTTAACTGCTATAGCAATTCCTATTGAATGAGATAGTTTTAACAGATGTTTAAGATTCTGTAGAGTTCAAAAAAAAAAAAAAAGATTCTGTAGAGTTCTAGTTGATTGGTTTTCATTCCATCTTCATAGTCATATTTTAAATATTCTACATGTACTTGCTAATGGACACAGGGTGGTTTAATTTTATGAAATATTTAATATTCAAAATACGTTACTAGGAGACAAACTTCTATATTTCAAATACATATCCTAACAATTCATATTGACTCCTTTCCAGTCTTTTAAAAATAATTTTCTACTTTACCAATATTTTTGCATTTTTTAGGTCTTTTTTGCCAATTTTTTAAAAGTATGCCCATTGCCTTTTTAGTTCATTGCTATTAGAATTATTTACTTTTACCCATCCTTTAGCATTTTTTTGGATTTTAAGTCAATTTACTCTTTAATCCTTTTAAAATAATTTCACAGTGATAGATAACATATTTCAAAACTGGAAGCATTAATCATATGAATCATTTTAGTAATCCTCTCAAGGTGGATTCAATTCCTTTGAACAGATTTATTCTTTCAAGTCCTGTCGTTTTACAAGCTCATAGTAAGTCAGTGTATCCCAACTGCTCTTTATTAGACATCATTTGTTTTGCATTTCATTAAGTTCAAGAATTATGTAGTATTTGTTGCAAATCATAGGATTTGGTGTTTTTGGAGTTTTAGGTTTAATTTGGTTTATTTTGGATTTAGCTTAGGCTCAGTGAAGTCATTTTGCCAAGTAGTTTTGCAGTAATTTGTCAGACCACCTTAGCTTAATGTCCATTTCATGTGTGATTCAAATTTCAGACATTGGCCATTTCTCAAATGCTTAAAACTAATGGAAAATATTCATTTCATTAAGCAGATTTATGTAGGTGTAAGCTTAAAAATGTGCAAAAGGCAATGATTTAATTCCTGAATACCGCTAATAGTTAAAAGTGGAAAATTAGGTATCTATCATATGATTTGCCCCCAAATCTATTTTTTAGTAAACATTTTTGGAGAAAATTATAACTCTGTGTACCATACTACGCCATTCTTTAAGTTAGGTTTGTCTAAATGTACTTCCTTGGACATGACCTGATAGAGCCACCATAATCTGAATAAGCAGATTGTTATTCTTAGATAATATCCTCTGTAGAAATAAGTTTCAGTTGGTGACTGACCCAGGACAACATAGAGTGAAATCAATGGAAAAGTAAATCAAAATAAATTCTTTGCATTTCAAATAAAGGGATTTCTTTTAGAGTTGGTTTTCAACATATGACTTCCACATAATGACAGGATTTAGGATCTGGTTAGAAGCTTATATTTAATGTTAAATTTGAAGATTCTAAAGAGAGACTCTGTACCAGTAGGTGTTTACCATACAATGATGTAATGCGCCTATGATCCACTCTGGGAACTACAGCAGGCGTCCCCACCTTCTACGCCCCCTAAAATCAGCATGAAACAAGCACAGTGACTGCTGACTAAAGGTGATAAAAATGGCAGTGGCATTATGGGCTCTGATTCTAGAAAACGTTCCTAGGTGCAGATAAAGCTTCTACATTCTGATGCAAGGACGAAAAATATGAATCTATTTGGTCCAGAGACCTTTACATGGGCTGAATTTTGCCCCCTGCCCTACCAAATTCATATATTGAAGTCCTTACCCCTAATACCCCAGATCTGACTGTATTTGGACCTTGACCCTTAGAGAGGTAATTAATTTAAAATGAGATCATTAAGAGAGCTCCTAATCCAGTATGAGTGGTGTCTTTATGAGAAGAGGAGATTAGGACACAGTTGCGTAGAAAGAGAAGATGATTTGAAGACCCTGGGAGAAGATAGCCATCTATAAGCCAAGGAGAGAAACCTCCAAGGAAACCAACCTTCCTGATACCTTCATCTTAGATCACAAGCCTCAAAACTGTGCGAAAATAAATTTCGGTGATAGAAGCCATCCAGCCTCCAGTTCTTTGTTAAGGCAGCCCTGGAAAACCAACCTCGAATCTCAAACTTGAATCTCAAATACTCAGCTTTCTGACATACAATATCGAATGGATTTCAGTGATTACAGGCAGATATTCATTCGTTTTAAGACACAAAGCAGTGATTTGGGGCCTTTTCTTGACTAGTTGTTAAAGGGGCAAGTTTGTTCCACGTGGATGAGGTGGAAGGCATGTCCTGCACATCTGTAAAGTGTTCGAGGACAGACGTCGCTGCTTCTCTGTGCGGGGTAGCAGGGTATAGGCGGTGCGGGCAGTGGTTGTGGGCACAGCCTGTCGAATTTAAGGGCACCTCGCTCAGAAGGTGGTGGTGAAGAGCAATGTCACTAAGATGTGTTAAGCAAGGCCTGGCCTGCAGTGAATGCTGTCAAAGTGGTAGTTGTTATTTTTATTGTTGTGGAATCAAAGAAATTGGAAGTAAAAAAGAACTTCTATATTATTATTGTTTTTTTTCCTCCTGGTAATAATAATTCCCATGCACAGCAATAATAATAATAAAAAGAACTAGATTAAGCAACACTAAGTAATAGTGTAAGTTTTGGTAGGGATGCGAAAGCTTTGGGGTGGTGGGCAGCCCATCACTACTTGCTAATCTTTAAGGAGAATCTTTTCTCCTAATTTAACACATTTTCCTTTGGTATCTAGTCTCCCCAGTTCTTTTAATTTTTTTTTTTAAAGATTTTGTTAATTTATTTGAGAGAAAGAGAGAGCATGAATAAAGGGAGAGGCAAAGGAAGAGGGAGAAGTGGACACAAGCCCAGGACTCTGAAATCAAGAGTTGGATGCTGGGGACACCTGAGTGGCTCAAGTCGTGGAGCATCTGCCTTCTGTTCAGGGAGTGATCCCAGGGTCCTGGGATCGAGTCCCGCATCGGGTTCCCTGCAGGGAGCCTGCTTCTCCCTCTGCCTGTGTCTCTGCCTCTCTCTGTGTGTCTCTCATGAATAAATAAATAAAATCTTAAAAAAAAAAATAAGAGTTGGATACTTAACTGACTGGGCTACTCCGGTGCTCCCTCCCCAGTTCTTTTAAACTTTTATTAACTTCACTTTTGCTTTTTCATACATCTTTTGGGCCTTTTTTTTTTTTTAATTTTTTTTTTCATTTATTTATGATAGTCACACAGAGAGAGAGAGAGAGGCAGAGACATAGGCAGAGGGAGAAGCAGGCTCCATACACCGGGAGCCTGACGTGGGATTCGATCCCGGGTCTCCAGGATTGCGCCCTGGGCCAAAGGCAGGCGCCAAACCGCTGCGCCACCCAGGGATCCCCTCTTTTGGGCCTTTTTGATACACTGTTTTATTTCTTCTGAATCTTGAACTGCCTATGTTTTCTCAGTCCTCAGGTCCAGCACCAAAATCTGACTTGGGGGCCAGCAGAATGCCCGGTTGTTTCTAGAATCTTCTCCATCTGGAGCTGATTTGAACAAACGAAATCCTCTGGGCTTCCAACTTTAGAGAAAAATGACATCAATACAAAAAAAAAAAATTATAGTGCCTGGCAGGTTACCTCAAGACAGAATTTGATACATTTAAAATATTGAGTTTCAAATTGATGGTGTCAATCTACATCGGAGGGTAGCTGATGTTCTGCTTTCGCTCTTGTCAACTCCCAGACCTGATCTTTGATATCCAGGTTATTTCTGGTTTACTCAGGAGGGTTTATGTCTTTTCAGAGACTGCAGGGTAACCATTGGTCATTCTACAAATGAATTCACTTTAAATTCACTCATAAAACAAAACAAAGAAGAAAAAAATCACAATAGCAATTCGCAGAACTTTTCCTCGAGGAGTGCAGGTAGCATGACTCAGGGACAGAAAGGTATCAGCTTTAGGCCCTTTTTCAAACATGTCCCAGGAAAGTGGTATGGACTGAAGACCTCCAGAGGGCTTACTTTTTCAGGAGTTCAGGGAATCAACAAATCTCACACCATCCCATCCCCCTACAATCACTCAGCCTGTGTGGCCAGAACACTCAGTCCCACTGGCATCTCAGGAACTTCCAGCAGCAGGGCCCAATTCTGAGAGGAAACCAGCAGCCTGCAATGTTTAAAGTAGGTGGAATTTTATCTCAGCATCGCCACTTGGCATCTTGTCTGTGTGGATATTGTCCTCTGGAATTGTGCAGTGCGTAGCCTACACAACCATACACAGTAGCCCCTTTTCAGTTCCTATTTCTATGCCTCAGCCCCTGTCTGAACATCTTCCAAGTACCTTGGCCCTCATCTTGCTTCCTGGGGGCCCAGACTCTTTCTTAGGGGACTTTCCATGGACCCTCAGCTCCCTGCTCAGGACCTTATATGCTCCCCAACGCTATCTCTTTCCATTAGTACTTATATGTCCTTTCGATGTTGGCTGTGTAAGAGGTTAGACTAACCTGAAAAATCAGTTTATAAGAGGTTGCGAATTGCTGCTGCTGACATTGTCTATATAGTATGGAGCCTGGATCCTAATGAGATTTCAGCAGAACTTGTTAATATTACTCTCATTGATATTTTACTATGTATTGACTTAGCCATGCTGTTTACCTTTTAACAGTGGTTTTTACACTGTTGATGGAAGAAATAAATCTAACAGTAGAAATCTCAGCACTGAAGAAGTTGATTTTGTGGGAAACCTTTCTATAAGGATGACAGTGAAAGGCCTAAAAAAAAGAAAAAGAAAAAAACAAAACAAACAAACAAAAAACCTAAAAAAATCACCCCTATTTGATCTGCTACAGTATCAGGAATTCTGTTGTCAGGCAAATAGGCGAATGGGTCCTTTCATGAGTGAGAATATTGTGTAGCATGGGAGTTCTTAAATATGAGTTGAGGGCAGCCCGGGTGGCTCAGCTGTTTAGCACTGCCTTCAGCCCAGGGTGTGATTCTGGAGACCTGGGATCGAGTCCCGCATCGGGCTCCCTGCATGGAGCCTTCTTTTCCCTCTGCCTGTGTCTCTGCTTCTCTCTCTCTGTGTGTCTCTCATGAATAAATAAATAAAATCTTAAAAAAGAAAAATGTGAGTTGAGCATCAGGATGAGTCCTGGGCTGCATCCCTAAAGTTTCTGAGGCATGAGGTCTGGGATGGGAGGTAGGAATTTGCATTCCCAACAATCCCCCAGGTGACACTGACGTTCCTGGTCTGGGACCACTTTGAGAACCAGTCATGTAGTGGAAAGAACAGTGGGTCAGCCAGAGGAGACACAAGTTCTAGTCCATCCGGGTCTTCGAACATGTGAGATCCTAAACAAGTTTCTTCAGTGTCCTGAGCCTCAAAGTTCTCCTGTGTCACCAGAGGGGTGGCCTGGACAGTCTCCAAGGTTGCCTCCAGCTCAAATTCCTTCCAGTTCAAATTCTGAGCTGATCATACCACATGGTCCAGGATGTGGTGGGGACCAGCCGTAGCCTCACTGGGGACAGCTTCCCTTATTTGGGGAGACCCTCACTTCATTCACAGGTGCAGCGGCCGCCTTTCTGGATCTAAAAGAGGCCTTTCTCCGAGGGAGTGAGTCCTGGAGGCTCAGAGGTGAGAACTCTCTGGTTTTGGCAGCTACACCTACAGACTCCAGAGCTCCCCACACTCAGGGCTCCTGTCCCCCAAATCATCTGTCTTCCACCTATTCATCCCTCCCCTTTCCACCCTCTCCTGAAAGCCACTCATCTTTGTACTGTCTCCATAGTTTTGCCCTTTCCAGAATGTCATATAGGAGTGCATATAGCAGTATGTTGTACATACTATACAATATGTATGGCACATACATGCAGTGTGCGGCCTTTTCAGATTGGCTTCTTCCACTTAGTAAATGCATTTAAGTTTCTTCCGTATCTTTTCGCGGCTTGAGAAATCATTTCTTTCTTTAAAAAAAATTTATTTAAGTATAGCTGACACACGATGTTACACTAGTTTCAGGCGTACAACATAGTGATTCAACAAGTCTATAGGTTATTTTATGCTCACCACAAGTGTAGCTACCATCTGGCACCATGCAACACTATTACAAACTATGCTGTGCCTTTCATCCTGTAACTTACTCATTCCATAACTGGAAACCCATATTTCCCACCACCGCCCCCCCTTCCTCCATCATGCTCAGCTCCCTACCTCCTAACCCTCTGGGAACCATCAGTTTGTTCTTTGTATTTATGGGTCTGTTTCTGTTCCTGTTTGTTTTGTTTTTTTTTTTAGATTCTGTACCTAAGTGAAATTATACGGTATTCATCTCTCTCTGTCTGACTTATTTCACTCAGCATAATACCCTCTAGGTTCATCTATGTTTTTACAAATGATGAGGTTTCATTCTTGTTTACGGCCAAGTAATATTCCATTGAATATATATACTGCATCTTCTCTATCCATTTATCTATTGCTGGATTCTTAGGTTGGATAGCTCATTTTTCTAAAAATTGAATAATATCCCATTATCTAGATGAACCACATCTTTCTAACCCATTCAGCGACTGAGGCACATCTTAGTTGCTTTCAGTTTGGGTAATTATGAATAAAGCTGCTATAAACATCTGTGTGTAGGTTTTTGTGTGGATAGAAGGTTTCAGTCCCTCTGGGTACATACCAAAGAGTGAGATTGCTGGATCATCTTGAATATTTAGTTTTGTAAGAAGCTGCCTGACTCTCCTCCCAGTTGGGTATACCATTTTGCATTCCCACTAGCAACATAGGAGAGTTCCTATTAGTCTACACCTGTGCCAGCGTTTGCTATCAGTGTTCTATATTTTGGCCATTCTAGTAGCTGTGTAGTGGTATCTCCTCAGATTTATTTGTTTTTAGTAAACCTATGTTAGGTTCAGTGATTGCTTCTTTTCAAAGTTATTCTTCTCCTCTTGTCAATGATTAATCATTCATTAGAAAATATTAATGAAAATAAGCATTAAGCTCACTAGTCCAGTAGTTTCTGAAATTTGCCTTTTATCTTCTCTCCTTTCTTTGGAAAGACAGGACAATATTTCCTTATGTTGTTCTGGCATCTCTCTTCTTCTCCATTATTTTTCAAAGACTTCCTGCATTGATTTTGAGATCACATTTGCAAATACTTTGGGCATCCAGGGATATAACTTGTTTGGGCCTGAGATTTGAATACAGTCAACATGGCTAGTGGTAATCATTGCTCCAAACTTGTGTTCCCCTTCTCTCTTAGTGATACTTATTCTCTGTAAGGTTGATGATCATGATCCTGTAGTGAGTATATAAGTAAAGAAGAGTTAAGCAGTGTTGCTTTTATTTTACTCTTTTATCCAGGAATAATATTAACTGGTTGGCAACCATGTGGCAAGGGAATGAACCATCAGAATGAAGGCTTATTTAGGTGCTTGCTGGCTGGACATCAGGTTGCTTTTATTCCAAAGGAGATCTCAGGGCCCGTGGTGCTTTTTTGTTCCCCTAACTATGAACATAAGCCATGAGAGTGTTGCTGGTAATTAGTTCCGTAATACTGATAGGAACCTGTTTGGGCTCCGGATTATCTTTTTCTGTATTTGTTTTTGATTATGCAACTACATTGTTAACTCCTTGAAAACACAGACTCTTTCCCATACCACTACCATAAGTAGATTGCTTATTACTGATGTGGATATGTCAGTAATATTTTGATTATTCTTTAAAGAAAAATCTAAGAATTTTAAAAAATTGGGCACTGGAGTGTTGTTTTTTTTTTTTTTTTTTCCTAATTAGCCATTTACATAGAAGCATGTCTTTAACTATTACTGTTTTCCTCTGTTTCCCCTGATACATAACAACTCCCACAAACGTCTTGCGGTTTCTACTCGGTCAAAATGTATTTACGAGTTTAAGTGAAAGCCCAATATCACATTTCCATTATTTCTCTGGAATCTTGTACAGCAGAAAGTTTGCAATCGAGTCTCAATTAATCTCTGTTGGATGCCTAATTCTTAGGGAGGTTTACTAAATACTTCAGGTACAATTACAGAACTGGAGCTCAAAGAAAGATAGGCGGATCAGAGAATCAAAATGGAAAGAAAAAAAGAAAAGCAACCTCCAGATGAGAGGCTCAGCCTGGTGTGTCATCGTATTTGTCTTGCAGAAATGGATGGTTTAATGGGTCCTGCATCTCAGGTCAGCAGGCTCGGCCCGCTGATGGGGCTGGGGCTGTTCTAGGGGGGGATGGCAAGCGAGACACCTGCTAGCTTAAGTTCCAAAGGTCTCCCGAGTCATATTACAGAGACATTCCCGAGTAATTTCATTGAGCTGCTCTTAAAGCAGTTTATGTGCACTGCAGTAATGGGTAAACTAGCTATTTTGACACATTGCAAAAGAATGTTTTTGAAAAGAGAAGCACTCCTAGTGAAAACAGACAAATGATTGAGGGATATTTCATTGTAGCTGAACTCGGTGTTGATGTAGGTGTTTAAACAGCCAGTTCCCCACTCGCTATTTAAATATCTATATACTGAATTAGTTATTCACCAGGGGGAGATGTTGAAGAGAAGCAAAAATGATACAATTAAGTTACAAATATAGGAGATACAGTCCAAAATATCCCAACTGTCCTCTTTTTCTTCTTTAACGAGTGTCATTATATTTTGATGTGTTTAATAATACAGCAGAGGTTAAATGAAACATGAAAAAGGGATGTACATTAAAATTGAGATAACTCTTCCTTCAGTGAAGTGGAACCCAGCAGATGTAGCAGCACACTGTAATTGCTGCCTGTTTCCTGTCAGTCTGATTAAGTTGCGTTGTCCCGGCTCCAAGTGTAAGAATCAGTGGCTTCCCATAGGGCACAGCATGGGACGACGGGCTGAAGGCAGTGGCATAACTACGCGTGCCTCCTGCTTCTCCTGGTAATAGTGTAGACACACAATATACATTGATGACATATAAAATCAATAGGCTGTGGAGTGTATTAAGAACACGCTGCCATCCATCTTCTCGGAGTTACGTCCCAGGAAAGCCAACTAAACAATAACACCCCGAAATCTGACGCTCAGTGGATCAATCTGCTGACTCCAGAGCCAACGACAACCGGGAGGCTCGTTTTGTAAAGAAACATAGATAAGTTTAGATGGAATCTAAATTTGACCAAATCTGAGATCTCTATCAACTGCTTTTAGTTCTTCCCCCGTCCCAACTGTGTGTTGTGGTTTCTCACCATCCAGTCAGTTGACAAATATTTACTGGGCACCAAAGGAAGTCCGACACTGTGCTAGGATTTGGAGAGGAGAGATCCCAGGAAGTTTATGATCCACTTGGGAAGACAATGCCAACATAACCGAAGAGCTAGGAGATACACTGTAGGAGCGAGACTTGGGAGGGAGCAGCTTAGCGTAGCCTGGAGTAGCGGGAAAGGCCTGGCAGGAGGAAGGAGCTGGAAATAGGCCTTGGAGGATGGGTAGGGCTTCAGTGAGGGGAGCGCAAGAGGGAAGGCAGGCGCACTACGCTGTGAAATCCTGCTGGCCAGAGCTCCCCTGCTTCTAGAACCATGAGCTCAGGGCACCTGGAAGAGCTAGCTCTGTCCAATTGGAATGAATGGGATGGGAACAAAGACCCATAGGGTTGGACTGGGTGAGTATCCCAGTAAAGGCACCTCCCTGCAGTGATCTCTCACCCTCTTTAAAAATAAGTGTATCCTAATAACTATCAGAAGTTACTGATTTACCCTCATTCCCCTGAAATTGATTCGGTTTCCCTAAGGAAGTCTTGGATGTGTGTTTTCATATTTAATTCAATGAAATGCATGGCTGCAATAGAAATGGTGGCGTGGTGTGAGGAAAGGCATCATGATTTGTTCCCCGTGAAGTGATTCGACCACGTTTTTTCTGACTGTGTAGAGAGTTGTGTTGATCTCAGGTAAACATAACCGAAATGACATATGATAAGTGAACCATAATATACTATGTTATGTTGGATGTAGACAATTTGGACTTGTCACCTAAAAGGGGGCATAGAGACATTGAGTTCTGGAATCTGCTCTAACGTGCTGACTTCATAAAGTCTGAGAGAGGAGATGAGAATTCTATAGAAATGATAAACAATAACAGAAACAATAATTATATATAAATAATAGTACCACATAGACAAAGCTAAGAGGACGGTGTCCAAGGTAACTCAGAGGAGGGAGGGATGACTTACAGCTGCCAGCAATCAATGCATATTATTTCTGGTATGCAGGTTTGACTCCAGGTTGACTTTAAGTTTATATCCTCAGGCAGTGCATTTCACTTGGGGGCTCTGGCAAATAAGTTCTGGGGTGTCAACAGCTTTGACTTAATGACTTCCAGTCTAATGAGAAAACTTAAGACCTTGCAAAAGAGGAAAAAAAAATCAGCCAGTCAATCGATTATTATGTGTAAGCCCTTGAAATAAGTTTGGAATAATCATGGTCCTTTATATGTCCAGAAAAGAAGATTTCCTTTGAGCAGTGTAGACACAAATGGACTGAAATGAGATTGGATTAACTGGATTCATCTGTGTAGCACTCAGGTAGTAAGAAGCCAAGCTGGTTTAGATACCTTTAATACTCTTAGATACTCCGTAACCTGTTTCCTTGGCTGTCATTGCTTCCCTAGCACATCCTCCTTTGCATGACTGGAGGAATTCCAGGGACCCTGCAGTAATTTCACACTTCACACTCTCAGGAGAGTTGGCCTGTCTTTCTATCTGCAATACCATTGGCTTCCATGTGGCGCCTGCTTTTTCCTTTTCCCTGGCTCCTACGGCTGGCCTTGCGGTTCTCTGTCAACATATTGCCCAGGAGTGGACTGATCTGATGGTCATGGGCAAGTGACATGGGTCAACATCTCTTGCCACGAGGTGCATTAACTCCTGGGACGTTCTCTGCTGCTTCCTGTCAGTCTCAGTGCTTTCATGGAGGACTGACAGTTACCTTCCCTCAAAGCTTCTACAAACCTGATTTACATTTTTGGTTACCATACTTATTTCTTGGCAGTCTGATATAAATTTTTGGTAGGGGTGGTGGAATCAAAGGTGGTATTATCATCAACTATTGTTTTTTAAAGATTTTATTTATTTATTCATGAGAGAGAGAGACACACACACACACATGGGCAGAGGGAGAAGCAGGCTCCTTTTTGGGAGACCAGTGGGGGACTCGATCCCAGGACCCCGGGATCACACCCTGAGCCAAAGGCAGACGCTCAACCACTGAGCCACCCAGATCCCCTCAACTATTTTTGAAATAGCTCTTTCCTTCACACAACAGCCGTTAGTCCTTGGACCAAGATGGTCTGACTCCACCTTTTCTTTTACAGCATATACTTTCCTTCTTTTTTTTTTTCTTGTTTTATAAATATTTTATTTAAATTCAATTTAGTTGACATATACTATATTATTAGTTTCAGTGGTTGAATTTAGTGATTCATCAGTTGCATATAACACCCAGTGCTCATTACATCAAGTGCCCTCCTTAATGCCCATCACCCAGTTACCCCATCCTTCTCCCCACCTCCCCTCCAGCAACCCTCAGTTTGTTTCCTATAGTTAAGAGTCTCTTCTGATTTGCCTCCCTCTCTGTTTTCATACTATTTTATTTTTCCTTCCCTTCCCCTATGTTCATCTGTTTTGTTTCCTAAATTCCACAGATGAGTAAAATCTATAGCATAAACTCTTCTAAGTGATATCTTGGTCCTTCTTAAAAGTAAATGCATGACGGAACAACATATTCCATTGTCCACGCAAATCACACATGCTGTCATTCACATAATGCTATCTCCTTAAATTAAGTGTGGATAACATTTATTAGGAGAGTCTCCCTGTTTGAAAAGCAAATTACTTGCTAGGGAGGAAAATATGAAAGCACAATACAGGGCGATTCTCAACTTTGGCAGCATTTACATTTTGGACCAGACAGTTCTTTCCCTGGGCACCTGTCCTATGCATTATAGAATGGTTAGTAGCATCTTTGACTTCTACCCATTATAGGTCAGTAACACTTCTCCTGCTATGACAACCAAAAATACCTCTAAGCATTGCCAAATGTCTCCTGGGGTTGGGGGAGGTGGGGAGGTGGGGAGGGAATGCCTAGTTGAGAATTACTACTTTAGAAAAGTTACTAAAATACATATTTTTAAAATATAGAACTATTCTACAGCAGTCATGTTCCCAACTTGAACAAATATTGCTGTCCTGAAACTAAAACTAAGACTTTGGGAAAGGTCATCCAATCACTGTAAATCTTCTCAAGTTTTCTACAAATTAAAGGAATGTCACATAAAATCTCCACATCAGCTGGTAATCTTTGTGAAGTGCCAAAGAATGTAAAAAGAGGAGTTTGTGGTCTATGGAATGGTAGGATTGATAAACATTCCCAGCAAAGTTACACAGCATATCATTAAACAGGTGGCTTAATTTAGAAAAGAAAGTGTAATCATAGGCACTATGATGGGTTTATGAGAACCAAGCAAACAAACAACCTAATTTGTTTTTCTTTATCTTTTGGATACATTATTAATTTGGGTAGCACTCAGACACCAACTGGGTGCACAGCAATACAATTCTGATGCTAACCACCTGGAGTTAGTATCCATTCCCTTAAGTTAAGGGCTCAGTCCTCGGCCCACACTTTGGATACAAATGGAGTCTTCAGGACACCCACACTTCTGGCACGCTGGCTTCTAGTCCAGGAGGTTCCCTCCTCAGGTGTGATAATTCACTAGAACTACTCATAGAACTCCGGAAAGTGCTATACTTACAATTACACTTTTATTATAAAGAGCATACATAAGGCTAGGTCTGGGAAAGAGCACAGAACTTCTATGCCCTCTTCTTTTGGTGGCAGGACCTATCACTCTCTCAAATCATCAGTGTGTTCACCAGCCAGGAAGCTCTGCTGAACTCTGATTTTTACTGGGGTTCAGGGATGATTGATTAAATTATTGGTCATGTGATTGAATTCCATCTCTGATCCCCCTCCCTTCTTTGGAGGTTGAGGAGGCTGCAAGTCTCATCTCTAATCTCGTGGTTAGTCTTTCTGGTGACCAGCTCTCTTCCTCAAGCTATCTGGGAGTCTACTAAGTTGCTCATTAACATAACAAAGACACTCCTATCACTCAGGAAATTCCAAGGGCTTTTGAAGCTTCTTGCCAAGAACCTGGGACAAAGACCAGACAAATTCTTTATTATGCCATAAGTAGATAGGGAGAATTGAACAAATCTATCTTTACTTTGGCAAGACAGTTGATATAGAGTGTGTTCCTAACTTAGTGGAAAATGTGTAGAAATATTAGCTGGTTAATGGTATAGTCAATGGAATTCATGGTTAGTTAAATAAATATATCCAAAGGGTTTGGATTAACCCAGAAGAATAAAAATTAAATTAGGCCAAAGGAGGCATACCTATCAAATTTCCAGATGACGTACAACTATGAGGGATAGCTAATGCTTTAGAAAAAACAAATAAAGGTTCAAAAGGACTTCACACATAAAAGCAATACAAAGACATGCACTTCCATAGTCATCAAGGATTCAGGTTCCTTCCGTCATTCTTTTCCGTCTACCATTTTTGCTTTCCATTTTCAGGTTGTTTTATGATCCAGGAGGACTGCTGGAGCTTCAACAATAATAATTATATTCCAGACAAGAGGAAAGAAAAAGAAGAAGTGAAAACGAGTACATCTCCCAGTCGCCAAAATGTCTTTTAAAAAGCCTTCCCAGAAGTTTCCCCAAACTTTCACGTAAAACTCATGGGCTTGAGCTTTGTCACTAGGCTGCAAGAGAAGCTAGAAAATAGAAATTTTTTTTCTTAACTGAACACAAAAGCTGTCCTATCTCCAAAACCAACCAACCAACCAACCACCCAAACAAGCAAACCAATAAACAATGAACATCTTAAAAGTCTGAAATAGGATAAATACTAACATGTTGAAACTAACAAGATGAATAAATCATCTTGATTTTTGTATTAAAATGAGTTTAAAATTTAACAAATATGTCTTGTAAGTATGGTGAAAAAGTTTGTGAAATAAAATATTGGTGAATACACTCCAGCCATGTAGTAAAGGAATAATACTTGTCAGAGGAGGGATTATTTCAAAATGCAAAGATGGTTTAATATTTAAATCCACTTTGTCGCTCCTCTGCCTCTGTCGCTCCTCTGCGCCTCTCAGAATTCAGGTGCTTGGGTTCCTCTTTTGACTCCGGCATTTTAAAAAAATTCTTATTCTTCAAAATTAAAGGCAATGCTTACAGTGAGTATATAGGCAGTGTTGTAATAATGTTTTTTTTTTTTTTTAACATCTTTTAGGACAATTCATACTTAAGATTCTTGAAAATGGAATTGGTAGGACAGAGTGCAGGCACATTTTACATTTTGTTACATCTGACAAGCTGCCCTTCAAGAAGACAGTATCGATTCACAATTGAAGGCATTGTGCAGGAGTGCCTGGTCTTTCCTAACTTTACCTAACACTGGTCAGTGTCATGTTTTTTTTTGTTTTTTTTTTCATTCAAAGTCTTTTTAATGAGTGTCATGTTTAAGAAAAAAAAATCTTTGTTAATGAGAAAATAGGAAAAAAGTTGAACATTATTGTAGTTTTAAATAATATTTCTTTATAAGTGTAAGTATCATCTTTCAAATGCCTTTTATTTTATTTTTCCTCTTCCTCATATTTCATTTTCATTTTCTGGTTCTTTTTTCATCTTTCTCCTGTTGATTTGGAGAAATACTTTCTATGTTAAAGATGTTTTGCCCAGTTTGTTATTTATCTTTTAGCATAGTTTCAGTGTCATTTTTTCGTAGAGAAGTTGTAAATTTCAGTTTTTTAATCTATTCAATTGTTTTTTCATTTTTTAGATAGCTTCTAATCATATTGCCATGTTATAAAAAGTCTAGTATCTTCTTCCAGTATCCTTTTTTCTTCATGTAAATGATTAATCCATTTTTGTTTTGCCTTTGTGAATGGTATGAGATGGATATATGGTGTTTTCCCCTTTAACATTTAGATATTTTTCTACTACTTATAGAAATATCATCTTTATAATATATTGAAGTTTCATTTATATACAGGAATAAATTTTAGCATAAACCTGTAGGACTTATATGAAAAGAATTATAAAAGTGAACTGAAGAGCAATTAGTAAACGTGATAAATGGGGAGTTAGACACTATTTCCAAATTGGAAGAATCAATACTGCATAGGTTCCCACTATTCCCACGTTCATATATAGATTTATGCCACTCCTAAACAAAAGCTCATTAAATATTTTTGGAACTTTACAAAATGGTTTGAAATTTAACTTGAAAGAAGTAACCAATCGAGAGGAATTGGAAAAAAGAAACATAATGAAGGGAAGATGACTTGCAGGGTATTAAAATATATTTAAAGAGCGGAATAAATAAAATAGCAAAGTGAACTGTGCAAAAAAGAGGCAGATAGATGGGCAGAATTAAAAGCCAAGAAATTGACTCTAGCTGTTAGTAATTAGTAAAACCAACAACTTTAAGCCAGTGAGGAAAATGCACATTATTTTAAAAAGATTGAGAGAGAGACAGGGGACTGGAATATTATGATCCAGTTATTTTGCCAAAAATGTCATTAGATCCTGATACCATACCCATGGATTTGCTTAGAGTGTTAAATGGAAGATGCAAAACAATAACAGACTAGAAAAAATTTTAAACAAGTGTCTATTTTGTTTTGTATAAGATGCAGTCTTTTTAAACATTGAGGTAAAGAAGAAAAAAAATCACATAGAAAATTTTCATATGTTGTATTATATAAAAAGCAAAACTCTCCAACATCCCCATAAACACAAATACAAGGCAGATTACAAGTCGTGAAAAATATTATTAATATATAAAGAGTAATAATAAATAGATGCCTAACCAACAGAAAAATGAACAAAACTGTGGCAAAGCAATATAGGAAACAGAAAGATAAGTGACCAATAAAGATGGAAATGTTTTCCTCACTACTAACCACAAGAATTCAAATTAATACAATAGAGAGATAATATTTTTGACCTAATTTTGCAAAGATTCAAAAATGATAATGGCATTTTTGACAAGAGCAAGGCAAAACAAGCCCTTGTATGCCTCTAGTCAGAATATACATTGTTTCAGGCTTCTGGAGGGTAATATAGCAATCTATATCAAGAATTTTAAATGTATTTTCCCATTTCTACCTAGTAATTCTATTTTTCACAAATCATTTCAAAGAAATAATCAAATATATGTACAATACACACACACACACCCCTATATACATGTATAAACATGAAGAACTTGAAGAGTAAAGCAGTGAACACCCATGTGTCCGGTATCTGTTTTTTTTTATGTTGAAAAAGAAGTAAGTCATTATCAAAAAGTTGAAACCCTTTGTACATCCCTGTGTCTTGAAGCTTTCACTCCCCTCCCCTCCAGGGGTAAATGCTGTGTTTAAAATTATGATGGTCATTATTTAATTACAAACTTCCCATATATCCAAGTTTGAGGGAATTGATTAGATAATAAATTTAAATAAATTATATCTTGAAGTGGTGAAATGTTATTTATTAAAATAAGGAATTAAAATATATTTTTATTAGTGCACATATAATACACATCATTGGACATTTAGAAAAACAGTATAAAATGAAACAAAATTATAAAATCCACCAGCTGGACATAACCATTATAATTTTCATTGTACTGTCTGCTGGTCATTTGATCTTTTAAAATATAGTTACATATTGTTTAGAAATTAAATCACACTGTACATGCAGTCTTACAATTTGCTTTTCCTCTTAGCAACCCTCAATAAAATCATTTCATTTTACAAAATATTCCTGTAAAATTTAACAGCTGTGTGGGATTTCATTGCATGGGTGAATATTTACTCTAGTTTTTGATATTTTTATATTATTTCAGGTTTTCCTTGGTATAAATGAAATGGCAGTAAATCTCTTTGTTGCTAAATCTTCACTATACAACAATAATTACTTATTAGGTAAATTCCTAGAAGTGGAATTTTTTGGTTTAAAATTTTAAACAAAAACAATCATTTTTTTAGAAGGATATTTAGTGACATAATATATTGCCGAGTAAAAAAGTAGACTACAAAAATAATATATACAGTATGTTTGCAAATGTTAAAGATGTATGCAAATGAAGGGCTGGAAGGAAATACAGTATATCAAAATGCTAACAAGGTATCTCTGGGCAGGTGGATAATGAGTTATTTTTATTTTCTTCTTTATACTTTTTTTTATTTTCTTCTTTATACTTTTGCTCAGTTTTTCTACAGTAAGCATTATTGCCTTTTTGGTCAGAAACAAAATAATAGTCTTTAAAATAACTGAATAAATATTGGAAAAAATACACATGAACAAAGAAAAAAAAGAGAAAAATTGCAGAAGTACAAGCTTTGGTCAGGTTTCACAACTGTCCTCGTGAAGAAGATCTGGAGGTTATAGTGAACCACAAGTCAACAAGATACTAGAGCTGTTTAAGAATAAAATGCGTATTACGGTGTCTAGAACAGAGCAAAATAATAGTTCTTCTACAGGCTATGTCTGTGAGACTACACATGCCACAGTGTCTTCTATAGAGATGATATGGTGTGCTCAGATAAGTGGCACTGGGTTGTTAAGAGGGGTCGGATGCCGATACAAATTACGGGGCCCGGCCATCCAGAGAGGCACCAGGGGCTGATTATATTGTATGTCAACACGAATCCACTGTTGCTGGGGATGCTTGAACACGTTTTTTCTTTCTCATTAGGGTGCTAACCCCTTTCTTGGCATCCTTCTCTTGTGTGACTGGAAGTAACTAGATGCCTGAAGCACAGTATATTGAAGGAGGAATGGCAAACTCAAGTTGAGTCAGAGCCAGCATTTGACTCTAAAGGAGTATCATCTGGGGAATGGGGTGCTCAGACGTCCAAAGGGGTGATGAGAAAGAGGTCGGTTAGTGCGGCATGGTGTAATGTGGCCACAGGTAGCTTTGGAGCAGGCCCTGGGAGAGGGTTCCCTCCTTGGCCAGAGCAGGTGAGGCTTTCCGGGAAGAGTCCCCTCCGGTAGCTAGGCCATGGGACACAGCAAAGTTTACCTTCCTCAACAATGCTCACACTCAGGACCCCAGCTAGTGTCACTGTCACAAGTAGGGCAGCAGGGAATGTAAAAATGTTGGTGTTTTTCTACTAAAATAAATTTTTATCTTGAATTACCATTCGACCTCATGGAGGAAAACTCAACCAGGTTCACCTTTGCTTATTTAATTACTGATCACTTCAGCATTTTCCTACTCATTTTGCGTCTATTCGCAGACTCTTGGGGACTCTGTGATGAGGACCTACCTGGTTGTCTCCAGTCCTCCTTTCTGGGGTAGAGTCTTGTCCTGTCAGCAGCCTCGTGGTTGGGATTCACTTGCCAGGTTCTGGAGTCCTAACTGGCCCTCAAGTTCCTCACCCCTTGTTCCTACTAATCATGGGTTACTCCACTCTGGCTGCCCATCCAGGGTCAGAGCCTGGGGTAAATCCCCCACGAAGCACCTTGTCCCAGACGTCACATCCTACCTGGATCCCCATTCTCTCATCTCCCCATCTACTCTTCCTAAGCTTTAGTAAATCCACAATTCTTCATTTCCAGCAACAATGGCCCTGTTGCTGTTTTATTCTCATACAAAACACTACTGACATTCTGTATTATACGGGGCAAAACCCCACACCCTGGTTTCCTCTCTCCATTTCAGAAATGTTAGGGACATCATCGCACAGAGTTTGATAGAAATAAAATCTCATCATCAATCTCTCTTGGAGTGATTTAAATTATTTTGGAGCAAAAGGAAAGGTAGTATTTAAAATTAGGACATCTTTCTGGTATATTTATCCCGCAAAAGAAAATCCAGAGATACATGCAAAATGAAGCCACCTCAAAAATGGCAAATACGAAATTGTTTAAGGAACAAACCATGGGAACAGATGGGCAAACCAAGAACTTACCGAGTTTATCACCTTCTAAAATAAGCTAACTTGAATTATTGGTAGATGTGATTTGTGTCCTATTAGGAGAGAGTGAGCTGACCCAGAGTATATCTCAAAGAGCAGTGATGGTTATTTTAAAGGAGGGAAAAAACCTGGCATAAAAAATAGGAAATTGATACTACTATTTATTCAGTAGCATTTGCTGACTGTACTGGAGAGGCATACACACACACACACACACACACACACACGAGAGAGAGAGAGAGAGAGAGAGAGAGAGAGAGAGAGAGAGAGAGAGGAGACCCTAAAATAGTGTCTGCCAATAGTAAAGACTCAACTGATATTTGTTGAATGAACACAGAGGGGTTATTGAAACTCCAATCACTCCACATGGAATTTATAGAGAAGTCCCCTTCTTAAATAGCTTAAGTTCAATTAAACATGTTTCTTTGAAAGGAACCTCTTTTTTGTGGGTAGGCACTTTTTGGGCCATATTTGTAGGGCTGATCGTCAGCAGGGATATATTTACCGGCCCACACTGATGCTTATGATGGTCGGTGTCTGTTCTGCTTGATTGATGCCCATGCAGTTACTGGCAATTTACTACAGTATTGTGACTAGCGTCTCTGCATCTGTATCAGCCAAAAAGATCTCTGACGTAGATGCACAATGAATCAACGGGGAAGGGGTGAATGTTGAATTCATAGTACTAGAAAAACTGCCTATCGATTTTTTGGGAAAAAAATCAGATCCTTACTTCACAAGAAATTATAGAAGCAATAATTAAATGTTTAAAAAAAATCATTATAAGAATACGAGTAGAAAAAAAAATAGGTGAAAAATCTGATTTTCCATAGAGGAACAATCCACAAAACAATCATCAAGACATGTTTGATACATTGAAGTAAAGAATTTTAATTTTATATGCCAAAAGTCACGAACAAAATGAAAAGGCAAAGAATTAAATGGGAAAAAGATCACTTGCCACAATTACAAAAAAGGACTGATATAAAAGGTTTGTATAAATAGATCAAAAAAGCATTAAGCCTTCAGTAGTAAAATGGGCAAAGGACATTAGTAGGTAATTCACAAAAAAGGAAATGGCTAATGAACCTCTGAAAAAGCTGTTTGATGACAATAGTCTCAAATAAATACAAATAAAACAACAAAACCGTTTTAATCCATCAAGCTAGAAAATATTTTTTTTGGCAATGATATTAGTCACTATTAGAGACAGTAGGAGAGAGAGCACTCTTTATATATCACTGCAAGATAATTGCTACAACTCCTCCTAAAACTCCATTTGACCATATATTTCAAGAGCCTTAAAAAAGATTTATATATATGGATCTAGTAGTTCTAATTATAGAAGTCTATCCTACAAAAGAATCTTAAACTCAAAGATTTATGCACATAGATTATCATTTTACATAATTTACAGTAGCAAAACTGGAATCCACAAACATTCAACAAGACAGAATTATGTTATATTGGTATGATGTAAAATTAGGCAGTCATTAAAAATGAAGTAACAAATAATTTTTAGTAACACTGGGGAAAATAAGTGTAAAAAGCAGACTGCAAAAATTTTATACACAGTAGATTCCAACTGAGGTTAAAAAAGGAATGAAAAGGTAAAAAGACTGGTAAGAAACCACCAAAATATTCACAGGGGATAACTGATTGGTGGGAATAAAGGTGTTCTTGTTTTCTTCTTTATAATTTATTCTCATTGTATACTTATATGATAAGGTGTCTAAAATGAGATGTATTAGTTTCATAATCAGGAATAAAAATCATTACTTTAAAGGAAAATCTCTAGAATTAACCAGGTTTTACCTGACAAAAGACACTGCAGGAAAGCATTTTGATGACATTTTGTTTTGCTATACTTTTTAAAGCAAGATTTCACAATTATTTTCAAACATGAATCTCAAGGTAATAACATTTTTTTTTTTTTTGGCTGAGGAGTAGTAAATGATAACTAGGCAAAAATTGTATATATTGTATATATTTTGTATATATTTTGTATATTGTAATTGTATATATTGTATATTTTTTTAAGAGAGATTATTTTAACCAATAAATAATCTCTCTTAAAAAAACACCGAAGAATAAAATTCCCTTCGCTGAAGGTTTAAGTAAGAACACAAACATTTTAGTCTCGTGTCATCTTTATTAGCTATTTTAAAAATTTCACGGGGGCAGTTGGCTTCAGACTTCCTTTCTCGCAGTTTCTGAAAGTACTGTTGTTTGATCTCGAGCTCAGGATGATTTATGATGTGGAGAGAAGTTGCTCCATGCTTCCCATAAGCATTCTCCTCCACCTTGTCAGGCCTTCATGGCTTGCTTTTCTATCTGTCTGTCCTCTCCTGAAAGCCACAGTAGATTCACGCAGTAGTGAGAACCCAAGTCTTTCCCCCAGAGCCAGCCCCAGGCAAAATTGTCGAGGAGCTGAAGTTAGTGGCACTTCCTTTCTCCAGACCCACGTCTGGTGCATTCCCACCCTCTCAAAATCTGCTCTCACATGCTTTAATCACACTAAGCAACACTAACACTTTTGAGCATCTACTATACACCAGGCATTCTGTTAAGGGCTCTCACCCACACTATTTTATTTTATCCTCACAATAACCTCGCAAAGGTTTATTTGCTCCATTTTACAGATGGGGGTCCTGAAACCCAGATAGGTCAAGGAAGTTGGCTGTTGTCACACAGCTAGCCATAGCTGGCCCAGTTCAAGTTCACAGCCAGAGCTGCCTGATCACAAAGCGGTGCTTCTTCTCAGAGGATGGAGCTGATGCTTTGGATCATCAGGCCATCCTCTACGCCTTTTAAACCCAAATCATACGGATATTTTGTTTCCCAACTGAAATTCAAATTATTCTTCAATTTGAAGGAGCCCAGAGCTTTTTTTAGTTCCCTCCTGAAATAATATAAATTTCCTGAAGAATACTGACATGTACCTAATTATAACCAGTAGGTCTATCAGTTGAAAAGAACATTCCTAAATGAATAAGGGCACCATTCAGTTTTCTCAAATTGTCACACCTTTCCTGATAGATAACAAGAAAATTCACAGGCTTGTCTTTCTGTGAGCTCAACATCATTTCCCCACTAATCTAAAGATCCTCCCAGAAGGTAATTAATTTCCCAGCTTCCTTCTAGAACTAATCGAGATTTAAAAACAGTAATTCTCAAGGAATTCTTCTTTCCCCCTTAATCAATTCTAATTCTGCTCCTAACTAGCTTTATGCCCCCGGGGGGCAGTTTACTTTGGGCCTCTGAGCTACAGGTTTCTCCTCAGTAAAAAAAGCAGATTGGATCAAAAATGAGACCCTTCTGCTGAGGTTGTGGGGAAAATTAAATGAGATCATGCAAGTAACGATTTGGATACCTGGGGGGGCGGGTGGCTAGGAAGGTGTACAGCCTTATTCAACACTTCCCTCTCCTTGGCCCATCCATAGTTTCTCTATTTAAAGGTCACGGGGTCCTCCTAATGGTTTTCTTGACCTTTTTTTCTCCAGGACACTAAATAATTTCTATTTCTTAATTCTTTCCCAAGACAGCTCGTTTTTCAGTCATGTACTGATCGCAATAAAGTGAATAACAAATCTCTTTCCTGTCTCCCTTTCCACTTGCCCCCTCACCCCTTGGCGGAATCCTCCCTCCAGACTACACCCACATATCCAGAGAAACAGGGACACAAGCCTCAGAGAGGCATCGGTTATACGATCTTCCTTCAAGGGTGGAAGAAAGTATGTTTTGTCAAGAGGAGAGCTTAAAAGGAAGAAGGAAGAAGAAGAAGAAGAAGAGACAGCAGGCCCTCCCCAGCCAGCTTTCTGGTCCCCCCATCAGCAGGCCCTTAGGAGTGTCTGCCAAGGTGCCCTGGGGCCCCTGAACCACCTGGCCTGGGCTTGGGGCGAAGGCCCGGCCCATACCTGACACCCTGGGGCGCAGAGATGTTCCTGGTGAGTTGCGGGAACCGAGTATTTCCCGCCCAGTAATGTTTAACGGGGACGTTTGTGCTCGCCTGATGATGCGGAATTCTTGGGGGCTAAAGCGGGAGAATTAGGGAGCTAGGACCCTGCAGCTGGGGCACAGCCCAGGGACCCGGTTCACCGCTTAGAGCGTAAGGACCGAGGATTCTGTGCGCAGGACACCACGCACGGCCCCTGCTAGGGCGTCTAGTCGTTGGAAAGTGCCAGGGCCCCGAAGGGTGATGCTCCCCATGCAGCTCGCGCTGTCTCTGTCTGTCTCTGTCTCTCTGTCCCTCCTACGTTTGCTCAGGGCTGCAGACAGTTGGTGCTTCGGTGTCTACGATGCAGAGTCGCCCATCCTGTCCGGGGCATTTCCCCGAATGCTCTCCCAGGGGCGGGTGACGGCCGTGTCGCGGGGATCCGTCTCCCAGGGCGGGGGCGCGGGGGGCGCGGGGGTCCCGGGCTCGGCCCCTCGGCCCTGCGAACCCCGTGGGCGGCGAGTGGCGGCCACGCGCGGGGCGCCCGCCTCGTCCTCCTGCGCCCGCCCTCCGTTCACGCCAGCGGGGCGGCTGGACGTCGCCCCTCGCCGCGGGGGCCTCCGCACCCACATCACCGTCGGCGGCTTTGGGGGGCTCCCGGGACTCCCGGAGCCGGCTGAGCGCCAGGATCTCCCCGCCGGCGGGGCCCAGCGCGAGCTCCCCGCGGTCGCCGCATCGCCCCGAGCGCCCTGCACCTCGCCCCGAGCCCCGCGCCCCGGAGCCCCGCAACCTGGAGCCCCGCACGCCAGAGCTCTGCACCCCGAGCCCTGCAGCCCCGCACCCCGTAGCCCCGCACCCCGAGTGCCCTGCAGCCCCGCACCCCGGAGCCCCGCCCCGCGCCCCCAGGGCCCTGCAGCCCCGCTCCACACCTCGGAGCCCTGCAGCCCCGCACCCCGTAGCCCCGCACCCCGAGCGCCCTGCAGCCCCGCTCGGAGCCCCGCACCCCAGAGCCCCGCACCCTGGAGCCCTGCAGCCCGCGCCCCGAGCGCCCTGCAGCCCCGCACCCCGGAGCCCCGCCCCGCGCCCCCAGGGCCCTGCAGCCCCGCTCCACACCTCGGAGCCTTGCAGCCCCACACCCCGGAGCCCTGCACCCCAAAGCCCCGCCCGGACCCGCCTCGCCCCGCCGCGCCCCGCCCGGGCCTGGTGGCCGACTCCACCCGCCGCAGCACGACCCCGGGACGGGCGCGCGGTCTCCCCGCTGGCCCCGCGGCCCCCCTGCGGCCCAGCCGCCTCCCCTCGGAGAAATCCCCATCTCCTGGGAGGGGGGTTTATCAACCCCAGCGTCTCCCCAGGGGGTCAGCTACCTGGATCTCTAATTATTCTGCATTCCCTTTATGACTCTCTTTCCTCTTTAGGGTTGCAGAGGGTTCAAAGTTTAGGCTGAAAAATATTACCGGGGAGGGACAGGTGGGGCTGGGCCGCTGGATGCTCAGGGGGGGCCCTGCAGGACCCAGGCTCTCAGATTCCCCCCTCTGAACCTCAACTGCCTCATCTATGCAATAAAACTTAGAACAGTTGACATCTCCCCTGCCTTAGAGGGTTGGTCGAAGACCTCATCAAGTATCTTCCAGGCCTGGGAATTGTAGGGTTTTGTCATCCGTGGATCTGGGATTTAAGATTAAACATATACCATTTCGTTAAAGCAGTGAGGGAAGAGCATTTTTATCTGTGAACCAAGGATCAGAAGCAGGTCTTTTTCTGTCCCTCCCCCCAGTTGGGGCAGGCTTGGGGTCTCCACGCTCTGAATGTGGGTGTCACACACAGAACCAGATCAGATAGGAGGATTAGCGAGTCCTCTAAGAGTCTTGGTGTCATGGATTCTCTCTACCAGTACTGCTAGCACAAAGTTAATGATGTATTTTGAGTTTTTCCTTCTTGCCTCATGGTTTCCATAGGAGAGAGAGAAAGAGAGACAGAGGGAGGGAGAAGCAACCAGTTCTCTTTTTTAAAATTAAAAAAAAAAAAAAAAAAAGAATCAATCCCATTGATCAACGTGGAATACCAAAGGCCCAAATCCTTTCCACTGTGATTAAAATTGGAGCGTTCTGAAAAATGCCATTTCAGATTGAAAATTGCCATTTCTCTCTCCCTGTTATTCTGTGTCTGTCTCTCTTTCTTATTTTAAAGGAGACACAGGGGCATCTTAGGGACATGCCTTTTATATCTTTTTTGATCCAGGCATTTTTAAGAGGCCACAGATGAAAGCCAGCTGAGTTGGCCCATGTTGGCTTTAGGTGTGCCCAATATGAGGAATGTGGTGAAGTCTTCGAAAAGAATCCAGGGTATTTTTACGGAAGGAATTACCTGTGTTTCCATGAGTGAATAATTTTCATATATGTTGTTTTGACCCATTCTTTCCCTGGGATGCCAGAGCCAACCTTCAGTGAAAGGGGGAGAAAAAGAAGGAAGATGTGTGAGCTCCCCCTGCTGCTCTCCTGCATTCAGGCTAACTGAAAGGAATCACAAGGAAACACGTCTACACAAGCATGAGGACAAAAAATTTATGTGGATTATTTCCTTTTGAAAGACCCACTTCTATGCTGATGCGCAGAATGTTTCGGATCAAGGACTTGGCGGCTCTGGGCTTGGATTTTGCAGGCCACCTTGTCAGTGTAGACGCGGCTTTATTAGCCAATGTCATTTCTGTCAAGAGTTAGAGGAGGAATCCTTGCCTTGTCAGAGAACATGTTTACAAAGCGAAATTTGAAGTGGGGATTTGGCAGCCGCCCTGTGGATGGGATTATTCTTGGAATCAAATTGGATTACTTTTTGTCCAGAATTGTTCTCTTTGTTAGCTTATAGTTATTCATTTGACTGAATAATTCTCGCACACTTCTCTGTGTGTGCGTAGACATCACAGCGGTGTCACAGGGCTCTGGTATGAGCACAGTCGGACACCAGGGGAACCTCATTCTAGGCCATATCTTCCGGCCCCCTCCTATCCTGTGCTTGATTTATTTATTTATTTATTTTTGTAGTTAGTTAGTTATTTTTATTTATTTATTGTTTTATTATTATCATTTATATTTTTATTTATTTATTTTTTAATTTATTGTTGTATTATTGTTATTTATATTTTTATTTATTTATTTATTTATTTATTTATTTATTTATTATTTATTTTTCTGTCCTGTGTTCTTAATGGCCTCTTTAACACTCAGGGGCAGAGAGCTCCGTGGGCTCTGGTCATCTGTATAGACTGTGGGGCGAATTCCATGCAGTTGCTGGATAAATTCATTAAAGTGGACTTCAACAATTTATTATTAACCTGTATTTAGTGAGTCTTGCCCTCGGTCCATGGGGTAGGAAGTATAAAAGATGTATGAAACATAATCCCTGCTGAGACCTGGTCAAACCAGCCAAGGGCCGAGCTTCAGTGTTCATCAACATAGATGGGTCAGTATTATGATTCTTTTCACCTCGTAAGTAAACCCAGAGCTTCTCTTTCACTTTGTTTTCCACGTGGGATTTGGGTGGAGTGGGCATCTCTTGTAAATCCAGAAAAGGACTGGATGATCCCAGCTTTTCTGATGGTTCCTGCTATACTCCTTTTCCCTGAACTTAATCACAAGGCAGTGAAGCCCACTCAGAAAACCACAGCAAGTTTTAATTAACCTAGCTCATAATCTCAATTTCTTTCTGCTCTCCGGTTTTTATTTCTCCCAACACATTGTGCTAATTCCCCCTTTACCTCTTTCCCTGGTTGGCACTGTGTTCCTCCCTTTGACTCAGCCGTCCAGTGACTATAATTCATTATGTCTAGGGTGAGGCTTGCCTCTTCCTTGACAATTCTTACCTGTGCAAATTGCTCTCTTTTCTAACTCTTTTTGGACTTTCAGTTTGCACCCCGCAACAAGCTCTTCTTACAGAGAACCCCATCCATGTACGCATGTTACCTCTTGTTCTGAATTGGAAGGTCTATGGAGAAAGGGCAACGTCTGTCGTTTCTTCTGTATCTTCACACTGCTGAGATTTTTAAACCGTTCTCTGTTAAAATCAGTAAATTGAAATAATGATTCTGAGGGATTTTTTAAAATCTCAAAATAATTTTAAATCCCATGTCTCTAAGAGGAACAATTGGCAAATTAAGGTGCCATTTCCAGGATTTTAATTTATGTATTAGTTTTGCTTTGCTTCCACCCCAAAAGGATTTAAGGTGGGCTTAAAATATTATTGAAAACTAGAAGATTATTAATTCCATTTCTGTAAGCTCTAAAATAATATAGTTTTAGTTACCAAGTCAAACAATGGAGAGGTTTGTTTTTTTTTTTTTTTTTTAAAGATAAGAGGCATGCTTTATGATATCTCTCATTATCACGTTCAGGAAAAAAAATCACAGATAAAAAATTTCAGAAATATTTTTGCGTCTTCTTTGCATATCACACACACACATACATACACACTCACGCTAGAACTGTACTGGCAGTGAACATGGGTTGTTTAAAGTATAGCTATTCAACTGTCATATAAAGTGAAATCTATATTTTCTCTCCTTATATGACTATATATTTAACATCTCTATGCATATGTGTGTGCATACATATGTATATGTTATATACACACACTCCACATTATTATTTCAAAGGGGATTTTGCTCCTTCTGGCTACCAGCAATAACTAGTCAATATTTACACTCTTGAATATCGATGATATCGTGCATACACAGGAAAGCTGTGGAAAACATCTCCATTTTCAAACAGAGTTTTAATTATTTGTAAAGACTTCAATTGTTCACTATCTAATGTCATGGATTGGTCCTCACAGTGTGAAGTGCAACTGTCCAGAACCCCCACAGTATTATAAATAGGCTTCTAAAGCCTGCTTGATTGATGTTTGGCATAAAACGCTATTCCTCTGAGCACATATATTCCTTCTGTTCACCATTTTCATAGAAAAATACCAGGGCTGATTTTTTATTCAAATCTCCAATTTATGCAGGGTTTAAACTACTAAATACTTAAAGCCTTTTTCAGATCTTTTTTTCCCTTTTCTGTTAGGTAGGTAACTAAATCTTTTGCTTCAACACAAATAAGAATTGGAGATTTAGCAGATTCCTGTGGGGGAGAGAAAGAGTTTATTAATTATATTGAGAATCAAATAATATGCTTCTTTGACACTAATGTTCCATCTTTCTCCACCCCAAGTATCCTATGGGACAACTTTAAAGCCTTTATCCGGGTCTAGATTACTGCATTTATGGTTCCTTAGAAGAAGGAATTTAATGAATGGCATTCTGAGTTGAAGGGAGAATTTGAGATGTTTTAAGATTTAAGCTGTTAACAGTGAAGTGATTTTTTTCAAAGTATGTCCCAGGGATTGTACTATAAAACATCAAAAAAAAAATAAGCACAATAATGTACATTTTCATGAGTTTTAATAAATTGTTAATACTGATGAAATGTAAATTTTTCCTTCACGGACCCTTATCTGCATTTGACAGAGTCCTACAGAAACTTTAAGTACCCATTTAAAGCAATTTACAAGATATTGTAGAGATTCCCAGCAATAAAGAATGATTAGTGATCTTCTTAAAAATTTTTATATTGTCAATATTAAACCGAGTGCCTTATCCGGATTGAACTGGTTCTGGCTAGTGTCTGTATTGGTACCTTTATCAAGAATGCACATTTACTTTATAGGCTCTTTATTAGAAACAAATTCTACTTGAATACCATTCTGAAACTACCCTTACCTGATGGGTAACAAAGTAGTTAATATTCACTGGATATTTATTACTTGTCAGACACAAAGCTAGGCACGTTCTGTGTATTACTGCACTGGATTTTTACAGTTACTGTAACGGAGGAACATACCTAATTATCACTCTTTTTTTTTTTTTTTAAAGATTTTATTTATTTATTTGAGAGAGACAGACAGACAGAGCAAGAGCGGGGGGGGGGGGGGGTAGAGGAGAGGGAAAAGCAGACTCTCCCCCCACAGCAGGGAATCCAAAGTTGCAGGGCTCCACCCCAGAACCCTGAGATCATGACCTGAGCAGAAGGCAGACCCTCAACCAACGGAGCCATCCAGGTGCCCCAAGTTGTCACTCTTTCAGGATGAAAGATTTAAAGCAGAGAGAGTGAAAGTGATTTACTTGCTGTCTTAGTTTAGGCTACTAGAACAGCGTGCCCTAGAACAACATATCCTGGACTGGGTGGATTATAAACAACATAGATTTTATTTCTCACACTTCTGGAGGCTGGAAGACAGAGTGGGCAAGGGAAACAACTTGGCTGTTTTTATATGGTACTGATCCCATTCATGAAGACTCCACTCTCATGACCTATTCACCTTCCAAAGGCCCCATCTCCAAATACCATCAGGGGATTCGATGTCAACATATGAATTTTGAGGAGATGCAAGCGCTCAGGTTGTAGCACCTGCTTAGTAAAAATAGTGAATGTGAGGACTGGCCGGTAGCAGTCCAGATCCACTAACTACTAACTGGAAAGGACCAGAGAGTAACTATTTTAGGTTTTACCAGCCATGCCATCTCTGTCACAACTGCTCAATTCTACTGTGTTAGTATGACAGCCGTCACAGAGAAGATGTAGATGAATTGTGTGGCTGTGTTCCCATAAAATTTTGCTTAATAAAAAACAGGGATTGGGTTGGATTTCCCTTGTGGGCCATAATTTGCTGACCCCCGCACTATCTTATTTTGCCTGCTTCTTCAACGCCAAGAAAACCCACTAGATGCACATGATTTTGGAAGTGGCAGGCCTCTATGCCAGTCATTGTTCTGAGCAGGCAAAAGCAGTATGAACTGAGGGCCTCAGAAACTACTTCACACCCGAGCACTTGACATACACATCATTGTCGGAGACTCTGCAAAGCTCCACTTAGAATATACTGTACTTGTAGGAGTGGGGTCTTGAATTAACTCTTGAGTCCTTATTATTATTGCTATGTGAGTTAAAATTACTGTCATGAAGCTGAATTCCATGCCTGCCTGAGTTTCTGGGGTCCTGATGGCCATTGTAATCCGAAAGCTACTTAACTTCATTTTCCAGGGATTGTTGGAGTGCCCGGTTATTCTTACTGTTCAATTGCAGTTTTCATCTGTACCACTGGTGACAGGCAGGTGACTTACTAGTCTTGTCCACTGAGGCCTGAAGATGTGTCTAACACTTCCAAGTCTTTAAATCAAGAACTGTATGTGTTAGCCAACTTCCCTGGTGCCAGCTCTCTCTCTAGAATTCTACTTTCACCTGTTCTTAGATGCTCCATTATTACAATTCATCCATGACCATGTATTAGAAAGTAAATACTCTCTCCCTCTGCCAATGCCAGATGCATTGTCTTCCTCATCAGATGCTGTATTCTGCAGAAGCAATCGAACATTTTAGCTAATAAGCCTTATCAGTGGCTGCCTGTCTACCCCGGTGGACAGATGAAGGTCTATCCTTGGATGCTCTCAGTTGGCGCTAATGGTAGGTTATCAGCTCATGCTTGTCCATGGGGGCAGGGTTAGCAACATGGGGCAAGACACAGAAAACAAACTCCCCTACTCTACAGCTTTGCCTAAAGTAAAATGTTACCTTTCTTTCATTCTCAGAAGCCAAGTAATATGACCCTAGAGTGTAGTTACTATAAGAAAATTGCACGAGGATTTGACCTTATATTTTCTGAAATGGCAAGATAGAATGGAGTCTTGGCCTGATTGGTAAAATTACAGATGCAATTTTTTTCACTGGGTGAAAAAGAAAACAAACTGATGGTGGATATTAAGAAGAACCAAGATTAAGCTTCAGATATCCTGTGATTAACAATGTTCTCTCTTCCTCACTCAAACATCTTTTATGAAACTCAATTTTTATCATAAATCTCATGATGATTTTTTGTATTAAAGAACTAAGTGGAATGTTTAACCAGAAGGAAAATTCTCTGGTGTTGGATTTAATCCTTGAAATCAATCAACAAGTCTTTTTAAGGTCCTTTAAATCATCACAACATGAAAGGGCTCTTGGGGTTCAAAGCCAAAGAAGTAATCCCTTGTCTTGTGTGTGACCGAAATGAATGATTGTAAGCAGTGATCCCTGCTCTTAAGTAGATTATAGTGTCATTGCAGAGATAAAATTAAGACATGAGACAATTAGAACAACTAGACAGGTTGGCACTTTGTGAGTTCAGAGTAGAAAAGGATGATGGAATAATGTAATCGGTGCTTTGTAGAGAAGGTTGGGTTTAAGGCAGTTGATATCTGGGAGCCACTGATACTTTTATACAAGGGAACAACTTGAATATAGGTTTCTTGAAGTTAGAGGTGTCTTAATCTCTTTGGTAACTCAAAGACAAGGTGCACATCATGGCATAGTAGGTGTCTAAGAAAAATTTATTTAGTACGAAAATGGAATTTCAACAATATGAAAGATTTATTGGAGAGGTAGGAGTCAGGAAAAAGAGATGGTAATGTCTTTTTTTTTTTTTTTTAAGATTTTATTTATTCACTCATGAGAGACACAGAGAGAGGCAGAGACAGAAGCAGGCTCCACGCAGGGAGCCCGACATAGGACTTGATCCCAGGTCTCCAGGATCAGGCCCTGAGCCAAAGGCGGCGCTAAACCACTGAGCCACCCGGGCTGCCTGATGGTAATGTCTTTGATGAACAGTGGTATGCTTGATTGTTTTTGCCGGCCAAGACCTGTAATAGCTACCTATTGAGTGGCTATTGGGTATTGGGTCATCGCTCAGACATACTCAGTACATTCGACAAATTAGTCTTGGACATCGATCAGCAAGTTTTCTCAAGTGTTTTTAATACTCCAAATACTGAAGACTTCAAATTTAATGCAAAGAAATAGATCCCTTTCTCGAGTGAAACCACAGAATGATTGTGACTGATTGTATTTTCAAGGGAAATGGCATGGTAGAGAGTCTCATGGGCTTGGGAGTCAGATCAGTGAGTCAGATCACAGTATGTAACTTGGCTACACAAGTTGTTTGTGCATTTTTAGCTGGGGGACCTTTGGTAATGTCATTTTTCCTGTGCCTCAGTTGTATAACTTGAAAAATGCAGATAATGATATCTATCCAGATGGATTTTGATGAGAATACACATTTCTAAAACACAGACTCTAGTTCAGGATAAACCATTCATAGAGACTCTTTTCACTTTCCTTTCTCCACCTAGAGCGTTGAAAGAGAGCCTGGGCTTGGGAGAAGCTGGGATGCCCTGAAAGTCCTGGAAGACTGGAGCTGCATTGGGTACTGAGCACCGGTACCATGGATGCCATCCATGTGTCCATCAGGACACTAGTCCTGAGCAGGAGGGACTGGTGAGTGCAGGCAGGAAAGTACCAAGCACTGAGTTAGCCTTGTTGAATATCTATTGTTAGGGCTCAGGATGCAGAAGGAAAAAAGGCTATATTAAAAAAAAAAAGATCAATCTACATGCAATGAAAGGCAAGCAAGCAAAAAAATATCATATTGTTGGTCAGTAATAATACTACGTAAGTGCTTTAGATTTTTGCAGTTATTTCATTGTATGTATGATGGTGGGTTAACTGATAAAAATGAGTCCTAATGAAAGTTTAAAGGGAGCCACCTGCGTTCTGCTAAAAAGTTCTTTTTCTTCTTCACGGGGGGGCAAGAGGAGTGGGTCCGTTTAATTAAGGAGAAAAATGTTGGGAAAATTTGGGCATGATTTTGTTTCTGTAGTGGTGGAAACGAGCTTTCCAAACAATTGAAAGTGGATGCCTTCACACGATAAGTGGATAAGTGGAAGTTTCTAGAGCCTAGGTATTTCCCAGAGGGGCTTCCCTTTAATGGTTGGCAGATTGTTCTCCTAGGCAGCAGTAGATGGAAAAACTGACTTAAGTCTCAGTAGAGGTTGCTGCCCAGAGAGCTCAGAGAGCCCCCCTTTTCCCTCTGCTTCTCCCTTTATTCTCTTTCCCAGCCCTTGCCCTGGGTGCATAGTTGTGCTGAGAGAAGTGTTGTGGCAGCGGCTCCTAAGACCCTTGAGTGTACTGTATGTTGGTTCATCCTTGGCTGGTGTGGCCTCATCCTGAAAATGGCTATCTGGTCTCCTCCTAGCCAGCTCAGCTGCCCACTGCCCACATGGGATCGGTTCATCACTATAGTCCCCTCTGAAGTCACTCAATCACTTGCCAAGCTGCGTGGAAAAGCAGATAATACAGCTGGGATTAGAACACAGGTCTTCAGGTTCTCGAGTTTTTTCTGCAGGCCAGTGATCATCAGATAGGGGAGGCAACTTCTCTATCCCTTCTGCACCCTCCAGGGGAGCATGCCATGGCTAGGAGTAGCTCGGAAAAATATATTCAAATCATTCGAAGCACCAAACCACCAGAGGTGGCCGAGTGAATGTTGTGGGTGGTCCTGGTGACCGTGTGACACGGCGACCCGAACTTCCAAGACATGAGGGAAAACGAGAACTGAGAGATGCCCCCTGGATTTTCCAGGTGGAAAGGAATGGGGCCCTTCAAAAGGCTAGTTTCCATTCTACAGTGAACATGGAAGCCGGGTTGCCAGGGTTAAGAAAAGAATGGATAAGGGGAAAGTGTTGGCTGCGCGTGGAACAGGGGAGTGGAGCTATGGAAAGAAGGTGAAGTCGAACCTGTGGCAGGAACGCAGCTCTGTCTCTTGGCAGACTGGATCAGGGGCCAGGGTCCTTGTCCCCCAGCCTCGATGGCTCTGTCTCTCTCATTTAATGTAATGTATTACTTAGCAGTTTATATTAGAAAAGTGGAGGAATTATATTCTAATATAGTAACACATTTAATATATTACTAGGTGTTTGTGTATCCTCGAGGGGAAGGCATTTCTTTCCTTGCATCCTAAGGAAATCCCCCATCCCGTTGTTCTCAGCAACCCTCCCTCCTCCCCATCCCTCCCCTCCTTGGGACTAGACAGCTAGACAGTGAATCACCCAAAACAAAGGCTGAATACATTTGAAAATCCCCTGGTCTTAGTGTAAATCAGAAAGATTTGGAGGCATACTTGTTGAGCAAGTTTTTCCGCCTTCAGAGACTAATCTAGTTCAGAGATTAGATTATAGATCCCCATGGGCAGGGGAGTGGGGGAGGTGAAGGTATCAGACAAATAGAGAGCAGGAGACTAATAAAACCAAAACAAAACACAGGCCTGTACCAGGGAAGGCGCTCTTTGTCTCCCACTCCATGGAAGTCCACTGGGCACCCCCATTGTCCTTTGCCAACCGGTGAGAACCATCCTCGGGCAGCATTCAGTACGTCACCATGGAACCAGCTCTGTGCTTTCCCCAAGATCCTGCCCAGGCCTCATCTAATTTATAATAACCCCAGATGGGGGAGCCCAAAGTGGTGATAACAAGGAAATGAATCTCTCCTGCTTCCCAAGGTGTCATTAGATGGAACCAGGTGGGAATCTTCCACAGGACAAAGAAAGTGTGGAGTACACTGTCCTGTTAGGTAAGCGTTTCCCCATCCACTGGAGTAGTCCTGAGGGCAAAGACCTCTCTTTCTTACCTTTGCATACTCCAAACTTGGGATAATAACTGGCACAGAGCTTAATTACTGTTTGTTGAATGAATAAATGAATGAAGGGCTGATGGATGAACAAATAAAATGTTTAGAAGTGGATGGCAGAAAAAGCCAAAGGAGGGACAGAGAGACCAAAGATGTTTGAAGAGGATGATTATTTGAACTGTATCTGGAGGTCACGGAGGAGGGAGAGGTTGAAGGATAAATCCAAGCGCTCACAGGACTTGAGAAAAGGGATAAAATGATAGATGGTGAGTCTCTGACATGTTGAGATGAAAAAAGAAAAGGATTTTTTTTTAAATAGCCATAGTTAACACTAAATTTATCTCCATCATAGTTTCATTTCTGAGGGTAGTATGTGTCCAGTAGAGTTAGCAGGTAATACATTATCAGGATGATCTGAGACTCCATAAAAGATAACGCTTGGGGTATTATTTTAAGTCTTTCAGTCTTCATCTTTAGGAAAGCATGTCATGCTCGTCATCAGATTATTCTCTTTATGATCTGAAAACAGAATTGTGCTGTACAAGTATGTTCCAAGTGCCGGATGAAATTGTGTGTTCTTAGAGCTTCAAGTGGTTATGTAGTTATTCACTCACTAATTTTTTCCCTCTGGTTCATTTATTCACTCATTTCGAGGCATGAACTAAGTTCCTGTTACGGGGAGACGTTAGGAGGCTGCCCAAGATCTGGAGAGGAACACAACATGGCTGGTCTCCAGGGAGTTCACAGTCTAGCCGGGGAAATGGACCCTAAATGTGTATTTATGAGGCAAGGGGCTGCTCCAGCACCGAAGTCCAAGTACATGAAGCCTGAGTCTGACCTCTCCCCTCCCCTGTCCCGATGTCTCTCAACCCAGATAAGTGGATCAGCTGCCTGCTTCATGCCCCAGGCCCCTCTTAGCCAGGACGTTGTATCTAGAACTCCAGACTCTTGCCAAGATTGGAGCTCTGAAGCTCTCCAGTCTCTTTCTAGGAGCAAGATCTTGCCTCCTCCTCAGGAAACGTAGCTAGACCTTGTGTTCTCAGTTGGCCTCTACCCGAACACCCCTTTGTTCCAACTGTTGCTCAACCCAAGTCTGACCTTGACCTGGTTTTTGTATGCTGCCTCTGGACCACCTTCATTTAGGGTCAGTCTTGGCATTCAGGTCTAGGCATCTCTTCCCTCTTCATTGCAGCTCTCTCCTTCCCCATGCAGTGACTTGCTTTGAGGCCTGTCTCAGACTAAAGTCAGCTCAAGATAGCCCCTCCTGCCTAGCTCGGCCCATGCCGCTGAACTGGGATGATCCTTGTGGATACCTCTTTGGTATCCCTTTAGAAATACCAAACTTTCTTTGGATACCCTTTAGAAGTAGAGAATGAGTTCTTGTTCTTGTCAAGACTGGCCCAGGCACTGAGAAGCCTGGGCCTGCCAAGGAGCTGTTTCACCGGGCTGAGAAGTCTGGTGAGATAAGAAGTGTATGTTACCCATCCGTTAACTCCATCACATCGAAGCTGATGTTTGGTGCCCATTTTAAGAAAGTGTAAAGCTGTGGATTAAATCACTTGATAGAGGGGCACCTGAGTGGCTCAGTGGTTGACTGTCCGCCCTTGGCTTAAGTTGTGATCCCAGGGTCCTGGGATCAAGTCCCACATCAGGGTCCTGGCAGGGAGGCTGCCTCTCTTTCTGTGTTTCTCATGAATAAATAAATAAAATCTA
The DNA here is from genome assembly GCF_053574225.1 of Canis aureus. Lineage (NCBI taxonomy): Eukaryota > Metazoa > Chordata > Mammalia > Carnivora > Canidae > Canis > Canis aureus. The sequence continues at coordinate 20,302,395 of NC_135611.1, read as the reverse complement.
AATAAATAAATAAATAAATAAATAAATAAATAAATAACTTGATAGACTATACGGGGGCACCTGGGTGGCTCAGTCGGTTTGGTTGGGCGTCTGCCTTTGGCTCAGGTCATGATCCTAGAGTCCCAGGATGGAGCCCTGTATTGGGAGGAAGCCTACTACTTCTCCTGTTGCCCCTCACCCTACTCGTGCTCTCTCTCTTACTCTCTCTCTGTGTCTCAAATAAATAAAATCTTAAAAAAATGAAAATAAATGACTTAATAGAATATATGTAATGTTAGCACAAGAGATATAAATGGAAGGAAATATTTCTCGATCTCTAGTTTTAATCTCTAGATCATGTTAATAAATTTTGGCATATACTTTTTGGTGTGAGAGGATACTTCATTTGGAAGATAACAAGGTTTAAGAAAAACTTTCTTTACATAATATCACTCCTTAATTTAACTAACCTTTAGGATTACTTTTGTTGCTAAACTGATTTGTCAATTTGCCTCCCAATGTTGTATTTCTCTGTGCAAGAATAAATGTTTAAAATATATAAAGACACCACAAAAAAGGGGGGAAAAAACCCAGCCCTCAAACTGTTATATTTTGGAGGCAAGGGAGCTATTTCAAAATCAGAGCACTGCAGTCTTAATTTCCAGCCTTCAAGTCTGTTAAAAAAAAAAAAGTATTTATGTATTTTAAAACAGGCAGAAATAACTGCTTTATTATAAACAGGATATCACTGAAAATTTAAATTTTTGAGCCGATGAAGAAAAAAATCGTGAATCATCAGTTTGTCAAATGTCAACATCAGCTCAAGCAAATTTGGGTTGACTTTTCAATAGATTTCTAATGGATGGGGTAACGAACCTGCCAGGTCTGGGGAACGGATGAGGAGCAGCAGACGCACATATATTCCACGTTTGGGATGAATGGCATCTTGCTGCTAAAACGAGCTTCACACGTTAGCCAACAGTCATTAGGTTGGTGACTTTCCCGATACCCAGGAGATGCTTGCACTGGGAATAAATTTCTATGTCGAAGCATTTGACAAGCCTTAGTTCCTGATGTCTCACACCCAAGCCTTACTTTATAGTCACATCTGTTAGTTTAAAGCATTTTTAGTTTATTGAAGAAGCCTTCACAAAGAAAAAACAGATGATGAAAATCTCATCTGTCAAAACTGTTATTAAAACCAGTAACAGTGTGAAATTTTGTTTAAATTGAAAGCATCATTTATTTTTATCAAACATTTTATAAACAATCACATTTGAGAAAGATTTGGGGGACCTGGAGAGCCCTCAACAAAATGCAATTCATTATGTCGCTTTGTTGAATGTGTGGCTCAGAGATAGGCTGGGGCTACTTCCCGCATCCTCGAGTGAGACCGGACGGCTGGAGAGATTACCAGGAGCAGGGCTGCCAGCTTTGAGGAGGAACAGTGAGCAGGACAGAGGAGGAAGCCTGAAATGGACCCATGGGACGGTGGCAGACAGTGGGGGCACCTCACCTGCCCTCTGCTGATGGGCGAAGGTGGGGAGACATAGTCTGTACCTTGAAGTCCCTTAGAGGGTTTGGGAAAAAGAGAGTAAAGGAAAGAAAGGGTATTCACGGGAAGAATGAGTAAGGCTTCCTTTCCTTTCTTGCGTGCAGTTGATTTCATCCTCAGATCTGCTACTGATATCAAAGGGGGTTTCACAGCCAGGAGGAGTAGAAGCCAGCCTTAGAAGGGCAAACGATGTGAACATCAAATCCATTTAGCTGAATCCTCATTCAAACCAGATGTTTGGCAATGTGGAGACAAAACATCCGACACTTCGCTATTGTGTAGACTCAACCTTCAAATATACAAAAGATCTGGTTTCACGTTCTCAACTGTGTCTCATACTCCTTGGGCTGTTTGGTATTAGCAGCTTCGGGGAAGGAAAACGTGTCTACAGAGAGTGGAACCATGTAAATCTGCATGATTTGTCCAAGAAGTGACCTCTCTTTGCTTTCTCCAGGTGATACCGTGCTTCCCCTGGTCACACTTTGAGATCAACCCCTGAGGGCCAGCAAAGGTTTTTCACGGGGCACAGGCCTCTGGAATGGGGGTGCACCGAGTGTTAAGGAGCTTTGCAGAGCCTCAATTTTTCATTCACACTTTCCTAAAGCTCAGTCTTCTAAGGACTCGTCTATTCTCCCTTCTTATCTCCCCTTTGCAATCCTTCCTGCTTCTATTTGTAGAAGAAAACCTTATCTCTTACTCATCCTGGATCTCACGGGAGAATGCCGGCCCCGGGCGTAAAGAACTTTCTATCTGTTGAAGAGCGTTTGTTTGTGTATTTTGAAAGCATATGTTGGTAGATATGAAATTGGGTTGTGTATCTATCATTCCGGGGCCTGGTGGGATAGACTGGCACACTTCACCGAGGGAATTGAGCTGAGTTTACTAGAAAACAGCTTACGAAGGGGTGGGCAGGGTGTGGGATACCTCATTGGGTGCGAAAGTGGGGAGTAGAAGCAAAGTCCTGCAGGTGTAAAGGGAGGGAACAGTCATCAGTTCCTAGAAGAAAGTGACTTTATCTCAGGAGAGAGCTGGCCTGTAGCAGCTGGTTTGGTGGAAGACATAGCTGACCTCCACTCTACAAGGAAGGAAACCAGGAGAATAAATGTCTTGACCCTCAGGTCTCCCTGCTGTCCTTCCCATTGGTTAAATCCAACTCTTTAGAAGTGGTGACAGGCCTTAATCTTTTGCCATTACTGTCAATAGCTGTAGGTTTTTGTTTTTTTGTACATGTCCTTTCTCAGATCAAGGAAGTTTTTTCCTTAAAAAAAATTATTATTAAGATTTTTATTTATTCGTAAGAGACACACAGAGAGAGGCAGAGACACAGGCAGAGGGAGAAGCAGGCTCCCTGCGGGGAGCCTGATGTGGGACTCGATCCCAGGACCCCGGGATCACAACCTGAGCCCAAAGCAGACGCTCAACCGCTGAGTCACCCAGGTGCCCCAAGGAAGTTCTTTTTCTATTTATAGTTTTTGAGAGCTTTTATCATGAATTTCTGTTGAATTTTGTTAAATAATTTACTGCATCTATTATGATAATCATGTTTCCATTTATATCCTACTGATAAGGTGCACTCTATCAATTGATTTTTAAATGTTAAAGTATTCTCACATTCTTGAGATAAACTACACTTGGTCATGAGGTACTATCCATTGTACGTCATGCTAATTCTATTTGCTGATATTTTGTTAAGAATATTTGTGGCTATGTTCATGAGAGATTTTTCCCCCCCTTTCCCTTCCTTTTTTGTAACACCTGTGTTTTGGCTTGTTATCAGGGCAATGCTGGTATCATAAAATGAGTTGGGAAGTGTTTCCTCCTACTCTCTTTCCTGAAAAGTTTATATGGGATTGATATTATTTCTTCATTCAATATTTTAAGGAATTTACCATAATATCAGCTGGAATGGAGTGATTTTTTTTGAAGATTTTAAATTATGAATTCAATTTTTTAATTGCTACAAATATTTTCAAGTATCCTCTTCTTTCTTGAGGGAGTTTTCATAATTTGTATTTTTTAAGAATTTGTTTCATCTAGGTTGTTAAATTTGTTGGCGTAATGTTGTTAATATATTCCTTTATTATCCTTTTATTGTTTATAATACCTGTAGTAAGACTCCCTTTTTCATTCCTGTTGTTAGCAATTTGTGACTTCTCTATTTTCTAATCCTGATAAATCTAGTTAGTAGTTTACCGTTTTTACTAATCTTTTCATGTTACAGGCTTTTGGGTTCATTGATTTTTTTCTATTATTTGTCAATTTTCTATTTTATTGATCACTACTTTTAGCTTTATTATTGTCCATCTACTTTATGTTTAATTTGCTTTTTTTTTTTTTTAATCTTCTTCAAGTCGAAGTTTAGGTCATTGATTTGAGACTTTTATTTTAATTACAGCATTTAAATCTGTAAATTTCCCCAAGTACTTCTTTGGCTACTTCCCATAAATTTTGACATAGAATCTTCATTTTCTTTCAGTTAAAAATAACTTTAATGTCATTTTTGAAATTTTCTTTGAATTATGGGTTGTTTAGAAGAAGTATATTGTTTGTCAGATTTTCAAAGGTACGTTCAAGTATCTTTTTGTTACTAGTTTCTAATTTAATTACATTATGTTAGAGAACATAATCTGTGTGATAACAATCCTTTTATCTATTGAGACTTTTTTATGGGCTAGAATAGGATCTATCTTTGTGAACACTCCATGTGCAGTTGAAAAGAATGTGTATTCTGCTGCTTTGGGGTGTTTTATAAATATCAGTGAAATCCAGTTGGATGATGGTCTTGCTCAATCTTCTTATGTTTTCATTGATTTCTTCTTGAGTTGTTCTATCAATGGCAGAAAGAGATGTGTTGTTGACACCTCAACTATAATTGTGGATTTATTTCTCATTTCAGTTCTTTCATTTTTTGCTTCATGTATTTTGAAGTTTTATAATTAAGAATGGTATTAGGGTTCTTCAGAGGAACAGAATCAATAGGATATGTATGTGCATATACATATATAATAAATTAAATATATATTATGTAAACTTATGTATAAAATTAGTATAATATTAAATAAATATGATAGAGAGATATATATATATAGATTTTTTAAAGATTTTATTTTATTTATTCATGAGAGACACAGAGAGGGAGGCAGAGACATAGGCAGAGGGAGAAGCAGGCTCCCTGCAGGGAGCCCGATGCAGGACTAGATCTCAGAACCTCAGGATCACTCCCCGAGCAGATAGATGCTCAATCACTGAGCCACCTAGGCATCCTGAGATACATAGATTTATTACTAGAAGCTGGCTCATGCAACTTTGGAGGTTAATTTCCATACCTGCCAGAAACCCAGGAAAGCCAGTCTGAGTCCAAAGTCAGTAGTCCAAAGGCTTGAGAAGCAGGGGAGCTTATGGTGTAAATCTTAGTTTGTGGACAAAAGATGAGCTGAGATGTCCTAGCTCAGGCAATGCAAAGGGGTATATTCCTCCTTCCTCTGCCTTTTATACTATTTGGGCCCTCCACAGATTGGATGATGCCCACCCACACTACTTTACTGAGATCCCTAGTTCAAATGCTAATCTCATCCAAAAACACCCTTATAGACACACCCTGGAAATAGTTTGATCTGGGCACCCTTTAGCCAGTCTGTTTGACATGTAAAATTAACCATCACAGCAGCATATACATCAAATATGTCTTTTTGGTGAATTATCTTCTTTATCATTATTTAATAACCCTTTTTATCCAAAATAGTGTTACTGTTCTGAAGTCTAATTTGATATTAATATAGCTATTTTAGTTTTCTTAAGATTAGTATTTGCATGATAAAGCTTTTCATTTTATTTTTAGTTGGCTTTATACTTAAAGTGAGTTTCTTGTAGATAATATATAGGGAAGTCTTGTTTTTCATCCTTTCAGGAACCTGTGCCTTTTAGTTGGAAAGTTTAGACCATTTATTTTTAATGTGAATATTGATATGGTCAAGTTAAATTTTACCAACTTGCTATTTATTTCTATTTGTTCATTTTTTTAAAAATCTTTTTTTCCTCTTTACCAGTCTTATTTTGATAATTTTTTTAATGTTCCACTTTATTTCCACTACTGGATTATTGGTGTAATTAGTGGTAACTCTAAGGTCTGTAGTACACATCTTAGTTAAATCTTACTTATACTGCTTCATATATAAGGCAACAATCTTACAGCAGTATACTACTGTCCCTCATTCTCTATCTTTTGTTCTATTGTTGTCACACATATTATTATTTCTTTGCATGTTATAAACCCAACAGTGAATTCTTGTTGTTTTTGCTTTCAATAGTCAACTATCAATCCAAAAAAAAAAAAAAAAAAAGAAATAGGAAAAAATAGTTCTTTATATTTCTCCACAAATTTAGCATTTTTACTGTTCTTTATTTCTTTTAGTAAAGCCAATTTCCATTTCATATCATTTACCTTCTGCCTGAAGAACTTTATTTTTGTAGTCTTATAGTGGAGTTCTGCAGGTAAAATATTTTCTCAGTTTTTGTTTTTCTGAAAGTCTCTATTTCACCATTATTTCTAAAATATATTGCACTGAGTATAGCATTCTAAGTTGATTGTTGTTGTTTTTACCCAGTACATAAACTGGTTTCTGTTTCACAAAGTTTCTGATGAGAATTCTGGTGACCATTTATTTTTTGTTCCTTTTTATTCATAATGTGGATTTTTTTTTCTGTTATTGCCTTTAAGATGTTCTTCTTTTCACTATTTTTCAGCCAATTAGATTGTGTCTTGGCTCCCTTTCCTTTCTTGCCCATCCTGTCTGGAATTATTTGAATTTCTTGGAGCTGTGTATTTATAGTTTTCGCTAAATTTGGAAATATTTTTTGCCATTTTTTCTTTAAATATATATTTTTTTCTGACACTTCATTCAACTTGCCTTCTGAGATGCCAGTTTTACTTATGCTAGACTGATATTTTCACTCAGGTCAATGAGTTGTGTGTGTGTGTGTGTGTGTGTGTGTGTGTGCGAGTTCTCCCCCTCCTTCTTCCTCTACTCTTTATTTAGAATAATTCATATTGTTATATTACGAAGGTCATTGATTTTTTTTTATTCTAAAGTGTCTAACCTGTTAATCTCATTAGTGAAATTTTCATTTCTGATTTTGTATTTTTTATCTCTAGAAGTTATACTTGTTCTTTTTTCATATCTTCCATTTCTTATCTTATTATGCACACATTTTTCTTTAAATTCTTGAGCATATTTTGCATATTTATACTGGTTGTTTTGATATCTGTATCTGTTAATTTCATCTTCTCCATCATTTTTGGGTCTGTTTCTATTGGCTAGATTTTCTTTTGGTATGTACCATATCACATTTTCCTGTTTCTTTTTTTTTTTTTACATATCATAATATTTGATTTGATGAGGGATATTGTACATTTATTTTTATGGGTACTGGATTTTGTCATATTCCTTTAAGGAATGTTAGATTTTTTTTCTGGTCAATAGCTAAACTAAAATGGCTTAGTTGAACCATTTTAAGGCTTCAAGTTTTGTTTTTTTTTTTTATTTTTTTTTTGTAAATTTTTATTTATTTATGATAGTCACACACAGAGAGAGAAAGAGAGGCAGAGACATAGGCAGAGGGAGAAGCAGGCTCCATGCACCGGGAGCCTGACGTGGGATTCGATCCCGGGTCTCCAGGATCGCGCCCTGGGCCAAAGGCAGGCGCTAAACCGCTGCGCCACCCAGGGATCCTGGCTTCAAGTTTTTTTAGAGCAGGTCTAGTTTAGTCTATACTCTTGGACAAATTTAAGCCCATTTTTAAGGTATGTTCCTTCTTGAGTTTCTACTAAAGTGTATATTCAGTGACATATTTCACCTCTAACCAATAGGAAGTAAAATTATTCCTGGCTCTATGTGAGCTCTGATAATTTTTTTTATCTTACAACTCCCTGGTAATTGTTTTTCTACTCAGAATTTTTCTCACTCAAATCTGTGGAGTTTTATCCTGTATGTACATAGCCAAAGACTTAAGAAGACCCTTATTCAAATTTCTGGAGCCCTTTTTCTGTGTAGAATTTTTTTCTCTGATATCCTATCCTACATATTTTAGCCATATCTGCCACCCTGAACTATAATCTCTATCACTTCTCAGCAATTCTTCCAATTGTGATCTTAAAATCTCTTAAAAAAATCCTCTTAAAAATCTTCAGTGGCTCCATCTTGGTAACAGAGTAATTAAACACTTTTTAGTATTGGTATTAAAGCAACTTTATGCTCTTCTCTTTTGCTTTTATCTATCATTTTATCTACCATTATTCCCATTATTTCCTTTCCTTTTCCTTCTTGTCTAATCTTTTCTACCATATTTTCTTTCCCCTGCATATTAAAATTCTTCCTATTTTTGTGATCAAGACAAAATTTATGTCTTTGGTAATGTTCTCAATTTCATTTCTTAAAGTATCTCTCCCGTCTCTGAAGTTGGAGAGTAAATTGTTCATACTTCTCATGGCACATAATTTTGTTTTTAATTATTGAAGTATAACTACATACAATAGTATATTAGTTTCAGGTGTACAATATTTGATTTGACAATTCTATACATTACTCAATGTTCATGATAAGTATAGTCACAATGTGTCACCATATGCTATTGTAGTATTATTGATTATATTCCTATTTTCCCCATGCTATACTTCTTATCACTGTGACTTATGTATTTTTTAACTGGAAGTTTGTATTTTTCAATATTGGCTATGTATTTAATCCGTCCCCCCCACCTCCTCTCCATCAACCATATGTCCATTCTCTGTATTTGAAAGGCTGTTTGTTTTTTTGTTTGTTCATTTGTTTTGTTTCTTAGATTTCACATATAAATGAAGTCATAAAATATTTTGTCTCTCTGTCTGACTTATTTTCACTTAGCATAATACCATCTAAGTCTTTCCACATTGTTGCAAATTGCAAGATCTCATCTTTTTTTTTTATGGATGGATAACATTACATCATATAAACAATGACAAAAAACATATATTACATCTTTTTTATTCATCTATTGATGGACACTTGGGTTACTTCCATATGGATCCTGGCTATTTTTAATAATGCTGCAATAAACATAGAAGTACACATATCTTTTTAAAAATTCAATTGACCAACATATAGTAAATCATTTGTTTCAGATGTAGAGTTCAATAACTCATCAGTTGCATTTAGCATCCAGTGCTTATCACATCACATGCCCTCCTTAATGCCCATCACCCAATTACCCCCTTCCCCAACTCACTTCCTCTGCAGCAGCCGTCAGTTTGTTGTTTATAGTTAAGTCTTTCGTGGTTTGTCTCCCTCTCTGATGACTTCCCATTCAGTTTTCCCTCCCTTCCCCTATGATCCTCTGTGCTGTTTCTAATACTCCATATATGCATAACTTTTTGAATCAGTATTTTTGTTTTCGTTGAGTAAATACCCTGTAGTGAAATTACTGTAGCATATGTTTGTTTCTATTTTTAATCTTTTGAAGAACTTCCATACTGTTTTCTACAGTGGTTGCACCAATTTATAATCCCACCAGCAGTGCACAAGAATTCCTTTTCTATACATCCTCACCAACATTTATGTCTTGTCTTTTTGAAAGTAGTCATTCTGACTGATGACAAGTGATATCTTATTATGCTTTTGATTTATATTTGTGATTAGTGATGATGAGCATTGTTTCACATGTCTGTTGTTCATCCAAATGTCTTCTTTGGAAACTATCCATTCAAATCATTTGCCTATTTTTAAACCAGCTTATTTGAGGTTTTCCTGGTGTTGAGTTGTGTAAGTTCTGTATGTATTTTGGATATTAACCCTTTAATGGATACATCATTTGCAAATATCTTCTCCCATTCACTAGATTTCCTTTTTTGCTTTGTTAATGGTTTCTTTTGCTGTACAAAAGCTTTTTATTTTGGTGAAGTACAATAGTTTATTTTTGCTTTTATTTCCCTTCCTTGAGGAGACATATCCTTAAATATGTTGCTAAGGCTGAAGTCAGAGCCATTACTTCTTATGTTTTCTTTTAGGAGTTTTATGGCTTCAGGCCTCATGCTTAGATCTTTAATCCATATTAAGTTTATTTTTGTGTATGTTGTAAGAATGTGGTCCAGTTTAATTCTTTTGCTCATAGCTCTCCTCTTTTTCTGACACAATTTATTGGAAAGATTGTCATTTCCCCAGTGTATATTCTTGCCTCCTTTGTCATAGATTAATTGACCATATAGGCAGAGGTTTATTTCTGGGTTCTTTATCCTGTTCCAATGATTTGTGTGTCTATTTTTGTGCCAGTACCATACTGCTTTGATTACTATAGCTTTGTAGTATATCTAGAAATTTGGGATTGTAATACATCTGGCTTTGTTCTTCTTTCTCAAGATTGCTTTGGCTATTTTATGTCTTTTGTGGTTCCATAAAAAATGTAGGATTATTTGTTCTAGTTCTGTAAAAAATGCTATTGGCATTTTGTTAGGGGTTGCATTGAATCTGTAGGTTGCTGTGGGCAGTAGAGACATTTTAACAATATTAGTTCTTCCAATCCATTAGCATGGTATATTTTTCCATTTGTTTGTGTTCTCTTCAATTTCTTTCATCAATGTCTATGGTTCTGAGTATAGGTCTTTCACTTCTCGGTTAAATTTATTCCTAGGTATTTTATTCTTTTTGGTGAAATTATAAATTATTAATTCCTCTATTACTTAGTTCTTAGTGTATAGGAAGAACAAATTTCTGTATATTAAATTTGCATCCTGAAACTCTGCTGAATTCACTTATTAGTTCTAATAGATTTTTGGTGAAGTCTTCAGGGTTTTCTCTTTTCATGGTGCTTTTTACTTTGTGCACCTTTATCATAATTCTTTTTGAACAAGTATTATAGACATCAAGTATTGATGATATATGCTTTGATTTTTTCCTACATTTAATCTCCTATAACAAGTGATGGTGGTGAATTTTATTGATGTGGTACCTAATAAGGTGTTTTTGAAGAAATTATTGCCTATTTGAGCATCTTCACATTTAAAAATTATCTTTCTTCAGGTTTGCTGCCTTGACTCCAGAAGAAGAGGTGAATGTAAAACAAACAAAAAAAAGAGGTGAATGTTGATCACTTAACTGGGGGATAAGATTTAAAAGCAACTCTTCTGTATCATAGTCTGTATCATATCATTATTACCCCTTGATATCACATATAATATCATTAATTTGATATTTTAAAGACAAATACTATTTTCTATTGATATTTAGTGTCTCTCTTTTTCTTACTTTTATTTATGCTCAAATTTTGTTTTTAGATGTTTATATTTCTTTTTTACTAGATTGTGAATGCCACACAAATAAGTTTTTTTTTTTATCAGTTCTTTAATGGAGCTTTGTATACACAATTAGGGGTAATACACTGTAACTGTAAAAACTCTATTTTCTGAGACACATGCACACACACATTTTGTTTTACTGAGCATGGGCCATCACATATTAATGACATCTTCAATCAATCAATATATGTCTTTAGATAGTGCTCAATAGGTGTGATTACATACAAAAATTGAATATGAAAATACTGCTATTTTTTTTAAAAGATTTTATTTATTTATTCATGAGAGACACAGAGACAGAGAGAGGCAGAGACACAGGCAGAGGGAGAGGCAGGCTCCACACAGAGAGTCCGACGTGGGACTCGATCCCTGGACTCCAGGATCATGCCCTGGGCTGAAAGCAGGTGCTAAACCGCTGAGCCACCAAGGGATCCCCAATACTGCTATTTTATTGAATATTACTTGCTTAATGTTAGAATATAGTGTTAGAATATTAGCTCTAATATGTGTAGTCTGTAACTGGTAGTCAGAGATACTTTAGTTTCAGCATCTCAAATTATGAGGATTCAATTATTTTCTCTAGAAAATACTTGTTTCTCTCAACCTTATTATCTAAACACTCTCTGCATACTTTGCTTAAAATTACCTTTTCTTCATTTTAATTATACAACTCCAAATCACTTTTCCTCATTGGTATTTGATAATTATAAGCAAAGAAGCAAATATAAGAGCAAGAAATACGTGAGCCATGCATTCATGCATTTTCCTGTCTTTTGTTGATAGCCCTGACTTCATTGAGATGAAGTGTATTTAATTTCAATTTACTGAATGACCATATTCATAATTTGAGTTCATTTCCATTTCGGGCTGATTTCTTTTAAATTTGATTCAATATACATAATTTTTCTTTAAGCATACATGTCTACATTCCTTTGAACTTGTTTTTATCTAGGGAAGGGGGGAAGGAAATTAACATTCATTTTGTATCTCCTTTTGACACAGCCTGTTTTTGGCACTTGACACGTATTATCTCATTCAATTCTCTCCACAATCCTGAGAAGCCAGAATTATTATTCTCATTTTAAAGATGAAAAACTGATGGCTAGAAACCAACATGGCCAAGATTGTTTAATTAGGAAATGACAGAACCAGAGTTAAAACAAAGGAATCCTTTTTTTTTTTTTTTAATGATATTACATTGTTTATTTTCAGGCAAAGATTTTGCAAAAAACTCACAGGAGGCTAGAAAGTTTACAATTAAAAAAAATAAAAAAAAAAAAACAATTAAAAAAAAATCGTATTGACTTATCTGTGGTGTGTGTGAAGTCCGTGTGTTAAAAATGTTTATCAGAACATGGCCCTTGAGCAGGCTGCACATTAGAATTTTGTGATGTCTCCCTATTTGCTGAAGTGGGAGAGGAGACTTCAAAGAGAAACATTCCAAAACCACATTGTGAAATTGTTTCTTTCTATAAGGGCTCTCAATTTTTTTTTTTTTTAAGACAGTGATAAATTGATCTTAAGAGCCTATCGAGATTAAACTAGGTGGAAACCATCTGTGCTTTTACCATCACCCAAGTGTGATAGGTTCTTGGTGACAATAATGGAGAACGTGATCACATTCATTTCCACTCCCAGCAATTTGGTTTCGTCTAATATGCCACAGGTTTCCCCAGGAGTCTTGCTTAATTGAGTTGTAACTTACTCCTTTTGGAATTATTAAAACTGTAAGCATCCCAATGAGAGACTGTAAATTGTGTATTACGATGATACTTATGGTTGTTGTTATCTTAGTGACAACACTGTCACCAGTGTGAGGCAGTATAGAGGAAGCACTGCAGTCAGCTCCAGAAAATGTAAATTATGATCTCAAACTAGCTATAGAGCTAGGCCAAGTCACTTCACCAGTCCCTCATCTTGGCTTTTTCCTCCATAAAATAAAGGTGTTGAACAACAAAATCACCAGTGAAATTTCCTTTTTAAAACTATTTTCCCCATGAGGGAAAAAGTAATAAATGAATGTGGTAAAAATACGTGTGTGTGTGTGTGTGTGTGTGTGTGTGTGCGATGGAAAAGGAAATACAGTAAAAAACATTTATCTCATTCCAGTCTCCTAGCCCTTCTCCTTAGATGCAACTGTTAGGAACAGATTTTGTGAATGCTGAAACACATTTTCTATGCCTATACAACCAGGTGTGCAGGTATATGTGTGTGATATGCAACTTTTATTTTCTTTTTAGCTCAAACAGCAATATACTACTCACTATTCAGTTGAATTTTATAAAATGGTATAAATCTTGGATATTTTTAATACCACCATATTTAGATCTACCACATTATTTTTAATGGTTGCATAATATATCTTTGTATGGATATGCTGTGGTTTATTTAATTAGTTTTCTGTTGATGGACATTTAAGTTTGTCACAATGACAATGCTTCTATATATGATATTGCAAGTATATACAGGCAAAAAAATATGTAGAATGCATTCCTAGAAATGAAATTATTGGACCAAATTAATTTGAAAAATAGTTTCAGGATAATGCACAACTGATTTTTTTAATACTGTAATGACCTCTTTGGGGAGAAAAATTATACAAACTGATAAAAATTCAAGCAATAAACAAGAATAAAAAGAGGAAAGCAGAAATCATTCTACTCACAATCACTTCAAAATCACCATTAAAAAATGGGAACATTAGGGAAATACTATAATGGACCTCTATTAATGCTCATGTGAAAAGAAAGCTACATAGATAAAATTTCATTAAAAAGGACCATAATATATATTAATTAAAAAGCATATTACATTCAACTTTTATTTGGATCTCATAGAATAAAAAGAAACTGAGGTAAAACTGAAGGCATCTCTAAATTTTGGATAAATGTTTTATCACCAGAAGAGATATTAGTTTCTAAAAATTGCCTTTAAATTTAAAAAGGAAGATTCCAAAAATATTGAGAATGGAATCCACTCTTACATGATTATCCCAGTTTGCTTCCCCAGAGATACCTACCTCCAGAATTTAACTTAACATTTTTTTTAATTAAGGTCTATAAACTTTACAGTTTAGTCTATAGTCACCATTATCTCAGGGTTTTTAAAAATATTTTTATATTTAATGGATCCAGGACATTATATTTTTAAAATCCTATGGCTTTTTAAATTTGAGTTCTTGATTTTGATTTTTTTTTTGGTTATCTGGATTTAATTGACATCATTATTTTTTCAAAAAGGAGTCAGATGGGATCCCTGGGTGGCGCAGCGGTTTAGCGCCTGCCTTTGGCCCAGGGCGCGATCCTGGAGACCCAGGATCGAATCCCACGTCGGGCTCCCGGTGCATGGAGCCTGCTTCTCCCTCTGCCTGTGTCTCTGCCTCTCTCTCTCACTGTGTGCCTATCATAAATAAATAATAAAAAAAAAAAAAATTAAAAAAAAAAAAAAAGGAGTCAGATTACTATTTTTCTAAGTACTTGAGAACATTATTCAGCTGTTTTTATAGAAAAGGGATCAATTTAGCCAAGTATAATGTTATTGGGCCCTTTTTCCTTCACAATTTTCTAGACCCTACTGTCTTTTAAAATAAAGATTTGCAGTGGAAATTGTCTGATTCCTCCTTTACTTCCCACTTTGAACGTGACTTGCTTTTATTATATAGACACCTGAAGACTTATTTTTTCACTCTGAAACAAAAATTTAAGTTAGATATGTTTTGATATGATTTTTCTTCTGTGAGAATTTCTCGGAATATGGTGTCCCTTTCTGATCTGCACATTTACTTCTTCCTTCATTCAAGGACTTTTTATTTATTTTTTTTCAAGGACTTTTTAAAGTATTGCATTCTAGAATACTTTTCTCTTTCATTTGTAAACATTTTCTAATTTGACATTAATCATTTTAAAAAAGATTTATGATTTATTTTAGACATAGGACAAACATGCACGAGTCAAGGGGCAGAGGGAGAGAGAATCTCCAGGGGACTCCATTGCGTGTGGAGCCTCACCCAGGGCTCGATCTCACAACCCTGAGATCATGACCTGAGCAAAATTCAAGAGTGTGACACATAATCAACTGAGCCACTCAGGTGCCCAGACATTAATCATTTTATGTTCAGTCATTTTTCTTGGTCCTTCATATCTTTTCTTCTCTCTAATGTCCATTTCCCATGCAGTTTTTCCTACCAGCAATTTGACTTTCAAGGTATGTGGATTATTCTCTTGCTGTTTTGATCATTTCTGTTAAATCTGCAGTGTTATTTTTGATTCTCTATTTTCTCAACTCTATTAAGCTCCCTCTACTTTTTATTTTGTAGGTTTCATTATCTCCCTTCACCCCCCACCCAACTCTTAATGAATTAATTCATGTCGTTATTAAGTTCTCTTCTTCCTTTCATTGTGTTTTATTCCACGTTGAGTTTTAAATGTCTTTATTAAATTTAAATGCCCCATTCACTCCACTCACTAGGAATGGTGCCTGTTTTTTTCCATTACTGAAATTCTGCAGGGCCTGGGAGGAGCCTCTGCTATCATTAGTTTTGGTTCCTACCTTTTCTCCAGGCTGTTTATTCACCTGCTCAATATGCTTCTCTCTGAGTTAGGGGAATATTCATGAGGTTAAAACAAAATTTTTCTCATCTTGCATTTTTCTCCACTTGTATTTCTGGGCAGTAAAAGCTATGGTGGCAAGTAATGAAGAGCAGCATCCATATCTTTTATTTATTTCATTGACCACAACATTTTAAAGATTACACTATGAAGTTGTTACTCCTTTCCTTGGCTATTCACTGCTGATACATATTTTTTTCAATCTTACTTTGAGAGTTTTTGATTGCGCATTTGTTAGGTATTAATATTAATGAGATATGTTTTTAATTGCCTTTTACAGAGAAGCACTCTCCATTATAAATATTCTCCAAAATGGTAGCACCAATGTATGCTCCACCCAAAGGGACCTTGTAAACCCAAACTACTAAACTTGTTAATCTTTCCCAGTTAGGTAGGTAACAATGTTATTTTATTGTTTTAAGGTATAGCTCTTATGAACACGTTTGGGTGGAAACATTTTCTTATTGATTTGTAAGAGTTCTTTGTTATGTGAAATAGCTTTTGCAAGCATTTTCTCCAGTTTGTCATGTTTTCTTTTGGCTTTGATCATGATTTTTTTTTTTTTTTTTGGTACTAATTTCTAATTTTCATGGAGCCTAATGTTTTATTTTCCTTATATTTCTGACTTTTGTGACTTGCTCAGAGACTTTCCTCAGTACCAGATAAGATATATCTATATCTTATATCTATCTATATCTATTTATATATTTATTTATTTCCTGGAGCTGGAAAAATAGATTCTTGATCACCCACCACCACCCCCTGTAAACATACACATACGTTAGCCTCAGTCGATGGGTGAGGGACCTAATGTGTGTTTTAAAAAGCTTTCCCTGGCTAAGACTCACTGGGTCTTGGTCATCTCCATCATGCCTTCCAAACATGACATGCTGTGACTATAAGTGACACTTCACAGATAGGAAAGTAACAAAAGTTCTGTGAGGGGGAAAAGGCACTAGTGGCATTAATTTTTTTTTTTTTTTTTTTAAAGTCACGTTTCCACATCAGGACTTCACAACATATAGAGGTTTATAAAGTACAATTTATTTCCACTATTTAGAGAAAAATGGTAAAACCTAATTCTATCCCTTGTTGGAGGACTTTGTTGAGATAAGAAATGGGAGAGGATAGTCTTTTAACCAGAAAACTAAATATGTCCTCATGATATTAAAAAAAAAAAAAATTGACGAAGAGCATGAAACAAGAATGGGTTATTGCTAGATTGGAAGCCAAGCAGATCAAAGGGACTAGAAAGGGAAGAAGGGGGGAAAATGAATATTTAGTAGAGCCTTATTGTCACTGTTATCTCAGAAACACATTTTATCAAAGAAAAAAAAAGCTCGGCTAAATTATTACAGGCATGTGCCATCCCATCTTCTGAAGTGGTTCTATTAGAATATCCTATTGTTATCGAGGATGTTTCGTAGACAGGATATCTTTTCTGTTCAACATGATAAGGTGGAGAACATGTAGCCAAGTGAAATTATCCAAGTGGCAGGACATTCGCATATAAAATAATTTATGGTTCACCATAAATGTTGTGAAATCTGGGACTTGTACAATGCTGAGTTATGAATTCAGCCCTTGTTAATGTTTCCTTTGCAATATGTGGTGGGAAACAGCTATTAAAAATACTAGCGTCACTATTTATTCAGATTCCACATCACCAGAATAAATTGCCTGAGAGGAAACATCTTGTTCGTAATGATTTGGAATACAGAGCTTAAAGTTTCATGCGCTGAGTGTTTAGCTTTATAATAAGGAAGCATTCATAATATATGTGTGATATTTGTTAGTGCTAAAGATATAGCTAAATGTTTCATGAAAGAGCTATTGTGCACTTGATTTTACAATAAACAGTTAAAACTCCTGGAGTAGATTCGATGCAAGTGGAATGTTTGCTTAGATTTAGCAAAGAGAAATACTGTAAATAATTCATGGGTGTAATCTGACTCCGTATTTTCCCTGGCCTATGAGGTCTATGGACCTACTATTTTTCCATGTAGCTTTGTTCTTTTCTACAGGTAGCCGCTTTTCAAAGGTTGTTTGCAATTCAATTCTGGGGTCCACTGGAAAAGAAATTCAGAAGCTAAATTGGTAGCAATGTATGTGATGGATCAGAGGAAATCTCGTGGCTTCTTCCCTACGTAGTCTCAAAGGCCTTCAGAGAGACCACCTGCCACCTCCTTTGAGAAGGAATGATAAAGAAGGGAGGTAGGAGGGCTGAATTCAGTCGGCACCCATTCGTTCCCGTCCTGTAGCGGCCAGGGTCTCTGCCTCTGCCTTCTCCCTCCAGCAAACCAAATGGAATTAGGGGAGAAGTTGAAAGCAAGCCCAAAGTAAGTGCAAGAATCTGGTGATTCAGGACTATTACGCAATGGGTGGGAGGAGATGGACATTAGGACCTTGAACTTTGAGGCCTTCCCTAGGTGTTGTGTAGGGCTCTTATCCTGGCAGTTATGTTCAGGCTAAATCAGGTTTCACAGAATATCAGGGGCAGTTTGAAGGCGAAGTGGAGAAAAATGTTTAATAGAGAAGGTTCAAGCATCTTTCTCGGTGCTATGGAGGGCTTCCTTTGAAAACAATTTGTGGCTAATTTCCTTGCCCACTTTACCTTAAGTTGAAGAGGATCTAAATATGCATTTCCATTTTTAGTGATTATCAAACTATAGTGAAGCTCTTGGTTATTTCCTTTCTTTGATTTGCTATTGATATTTCTTTAGAATGCAGCGAAGCAAATATTATTTTTAAATTGGCTGGAGAGAACCCATTTGTGAAGTACAATTTGAGTCTGCGGATGTTTTACCTTTCAAGTTGAAGTTGTGCTGAAATAGGCTCCGGAGAGGTGATTACCAAGCCTTATTCTTCTTCCCTCCACCCCACCTCCCCCCCACCCCGGCCCGCCACAAACCACTCGGAAGGAAAAAATAGTCCCCAAGGCTGCAAGAAGGAAACAGCCTCAACTGAAGGATAAATCTCCTTAAATCAGAGGAGACACAACTGTGTGTAGAAAGATATCTATATCAAGAGTACTAAAGCTTTAAAATAATGAGGGAGTGATGCATAAATCCTTTTTTTATCTGCCTTCATGTGTCTGAGGTGGAGAAAGGAGTTCTGAAATCATGTTTCCTCAATGAGCACCCTATAGATAGGATGCCGTTATCGAAAGCTCTGGGAGCCAGGAGATGTGAATTCTGGTCTTGGCTCCAGCACCAATTAGCTAGTGAAATTGGCCCCTTTCCCCTTCGATTTCCTTATGCATAAGCTGATGGAGCTGGTGAGAAGTGATTCTAAAATCCTTTCCAGCTTTAATCTCTGCTTGTTCAAGCTGAGTGTTTCCTGAGTTGTGACCTGAGACCTACCAGAAATGGGCCAGAGTTGAACTTCCAGGTTCCAGTGGAAGAAAATTTGCTCCTTGTAATGTGAACTAAGGAAATGTTCTCTTCGCCCAGATAGGAACTTGTCGAGAAGGAAGGAAGGATTCTGAGGATGGAAATCTAGCAGTGGGGGTAGGGGGGAGAAGAGGGGGTATGGGGTGGGGTGGGGCCTTTATCTAAAAACAAAGCCTGGAAGAGGAATAGTTATTAACCATGGGTCCTCCATTGTTAACTAATAAGACATTTTTGATGCCAGCATGACTCCCTGGTAAGCCAAAGGACTTCGGGAAGCACAGGAACTCTTTGGGGTGCTTTGTTAGATGTGCTGGGGCCTGGGCTATTTCAGTTACTACCAAAGACTCTGTAAAGAAGTCAATATATGCATCATGATTTTTTTTAAAGATTTTATTTATTCATGAGAGACACAGAGAGAGAGAGAGAGAGAGGCAGAGACACAGGCAGAGGGAGAAGCAGGCTCCCTGCAGGGAGCCCCATGTGGGACTCCATCCCGGGACCCCAGGATCACGCCCTGAGCCAAAGGCAGACACTCAACCGCTGAGCCACCGAGGCGCCCCTATGCATCATATTATTGTGTGATACTATAGCATGCATGCCACACTACAATGTATCATACCAGAAGGGTCCCGGAGACCACAGAGGGGTCCCTTGATGCTCACCCTGTGAGCTCTGTTGCCCTGGAGAAGTGGCCTCAAGTGTGGCGAGCCGTAGATCACTTCAACTTGGCTGAGCCTCCCTGTACCCTTCTTTTTTCTTCTAAACCGTCGACGACAAATACATAGAACTCCCTCTCACACTCCTGGCTCCCTACTATCAGAGCAAAATCAGCTAAACCAACTGATCGAACAAAGACCAAATTTATTTAAGTGGGAAGAAAAGGATGTTTTAAATGAGAGAACAAAGAAAAAAATGCAACAGATACATCATCTTGTGCCAGGAACGAAAATACAGGCATGGATGTATTTCAAACACTAAGATTTTGAGAGTCCACTGTTATCTTGAGGACCCTTGGGAATAGACTGTAAGAATTTTTCCTTAAAGCAAATTATTTGTCCAGACAAGGTCATCTGCAGCTTTCTCTCTCTCTCTCTCTTTTTTTTCTTTTTCCTTCTTCTTTCCTCCTAGTAGCCAGGAACTTGGGTTTTGAACCAGTTCAGACACTCACACACCTCTTTTTGAGTCACTACTTTCTAAGACAACACTCGAATTTTCCTTGGAGAATGTTCATTCAGCACTGACTAGGATGGAACGTATTTTGCTTCTAAGACCTGACAGTTTCATAGCCAAAGGTGGGTTCAGAGGCAGTTCATCAAAGTTCAGATCATGATAAGGAATCCGGCCTGAAATGGGAAACTGGACTTGCCATAAAGGGAGGTATTATTTTGGGGAAGGTTGGCATGTTTATGATTCTTGAGGCTATGTGAGCTCAGTTTTTCCCCTTAAACATCTGCCACAGGTGCTAGGGAAACACTGCTTGTATTTTTGTATGAACATGGTGTAAATAATGTCCACTTTCAATAAACCTTTAAAACCAAAACAGCTGCCATTTGGGGCTTAAAAACAACTTGTGACTTCCCGTAAGTCTGAGTGACCTTATCACTATTATCCATTTAAACACGTTACCCTTCCCCCACCCTCACCTTTGGTCTATAGCCTTGTAAAGTTCATAGCCCTTGACTCTGTTTTTCACAAATACATGGCAGTGGCTTTAAGAAATAAATAAACACTTGTCCTAGATTCTTAGAGGAGGTGCTAGAGTTGGAACATATACCATTACCCTGGTAAAAAACAGCCTCCGTTTTAAGATTTAAAAAAAAAAAAAAAAAATCTTAAAAAAATCTTTTTAAAACTCTGGTACTCAGAGGGCCTCTTAAAAATGTGTGTGGCTGTCTTTCTTATCTGTGTTGTTTGTTATATATTGCAGGCCACAGCAGCTAGCACTTTATCTTCTAAATTCTATGATTCCTGAAGATCTGACCTAGGGCAAGAAAGAAATCTATAAAGCCTATACATGTGATAAATATTAAGTTTGGGTTTTCAGGCATTATATATTTTCTTTCTCAGCCACACAGAATTTTCTTCTTTAAACTGCAGTAGTTTCAAAGTCTGAGAAGGGATTTTCCTTTCATGTAACAGCAGGCTCCTCTCACGTCCTGGGAGCAGATTGGTAGCATCCAAGAGACCATGGGATGATGCTATGCTCGCTTTTAATACAATACAGTTTATCTCTTTAAAGATTTTATTTCTAAAGATAAGCCATGAAATGATGGGGCAAAAATAATCCAGAATACTTTTGCATGTTGTGTGATGTTTTGTGTAGGAGGATTCTCAATAGCTGCTGGGTTACGCAGTTGCGAGAGAGCTTGCTTGCTTGGATCACTAGTTTACCTGGTCAAGCCCAGGTGATTGGGCTCAGTCGTTCTCAACTGGGACAGTTTTAATCTCGGAAGGGCCTTTGGCAATGTAGTTTGGTTATTATAACTTGAGGAGAGGGCATTACTGGCATCTAGTGGGTAGAGACCGGGTTACTGCTAAATGTCCTACAGTGCACACACAGGTCAGCTCTTCACAACACAGGATTTTCTCGTTAAAATGTCAGTAGTGCTGAGTTTGAGAAATTCTGGGGAGAAACGTGACTGTGGAGTGAACACAGGATTGAGGGCCAAGAGTTCAAGAGGGCCTAGGAGGTTAACTTGAAGCTTGCAATCTTCCAATGCCAGTTCCTGGCCTGCCATTATGCGGGAAAGAGAATCCTTCTTCAAGGCACCAGAGTAGAATTTTGGGGGGTGGGAGACTTGGCACCTAACCCCAGAGAGCAGCCCGGACCTCCATGGCATTTCTCCCACTCTGCCATCAAGCTCCAAGAGGCAGAACCTGACCTGTGAGAGAGATTTCTATAATTCGCTGGGCATTCCCATTGCCCAGCAGCCTTGTTCTTCTTTTTGCCCTTTGTTTCCTCCATCACTCTCCTCTTCTCCTCCCCCTCCTCTCCTTCCTCTCCCCCTCCTCCTCCTTTTTCTTCTTCTTTTCTGTTACTTGTAGAACATTTGTTTATAGTACAAGGAGATACAAGCTAATGGCAGCTATTTATGGAATATGGAAGGTGTCTAAAGTACTCTTTTATCCCCTTTTTCCAATCACTTTGCTGATGTAACATTGCATCAGCTGTAGATTCTGTAGAAACTGAAGATTTACAGGTGGGATCCACTCTTCCCCCAAAATAGTGGGGGAACTCTGGAAACTTTTCTCATTTAACAAATATGTGGTGAGTACTTTTTGAGCTTAGATTGACCGTGTAATTTAAATATTTTAAAGTTTTTTGAATTAAGTTGTAATTTTAATTACGGGATAATGTCGTACAGTGTTATATTACTTTCAGGTGTATAATGTAGTGATTCAACAATTTATACATTACTCAGTGCTCATCGTGATAAGTGTATTCTCTCATTACAAGACTTGGTAGTTTTTAAATTGACTGCATCATATTCTGTTGAGTAAATGGACCATCATTTATTCAACCGTTCTCCTCTGTCAACATTCCTGTTGTTTCTAGTGTTTTGCTGTTACCAACAGTGCAGCAGTAAACACCTGTGTATATGTTGTTTCAAGTTTTAGTACTCTTATTTATTTATTAATAATACTCTTATTTCTGTTGGATTCCATATGATATGGCTAGGACTAAGATTATATATTTTTTGGAAAGATTTATTTATTTATATTAGAGAGAGAGAGCATGAGCAGGGGGTGGGACAGAGAAAGAAAGAGAAAGAGAATTCTGAAGCAGACTCCCCACTGAGCATGAAGCCTGACCCAGGGTTCGATCCCAGGACCCCCAGATCATGACCTGAGGTGAAATCAAGAGTCTGACACTTCACTAAGTGTGCCACCCATATTCCCCAGATTATACATTTTTAATTCTAAAGAGTACTATTATATTTCTTTAGAAGTTGTAATGATACAGCATCGATAGGATATGAGTGTCCATCTCCCCACAATCTGGCCAGTGGATAGTTGTTAGTAATTTTTTTAATGCATCTAATATGCTAACATCATACACATGCTAATGTATCCCTAATATCTTGTATTATATATGCGTATCTATATTTATATATATGTGCATGTATGTATATTACATACATATTATCCCTTTTTATCTAGACTTCATTTTTATGTATGATGTGAATGATGTGTATGATGTGAAATAAACACCTAATTCTATTTTCTTCAAATGGAAAACCAGTGACCACGAACTATTTATTGTATAGCCTATCAGGTTTGCATAGACTTGAGATACGATCTTCAACACACACATTGCCATAATACCAGTATTTGTTTCTGAACATTCAGTTGTGGTATGCTGATTATTCTCACCTCTCCTAATGCCACACTGCTTGACTCGTGTAGCCACATAAGAAATTTTGATGTTTAGTAAGACAAGTTGCTTTTATTTTGTAAAATACACATCATGCAAAATTGACCATTTTGACTATTTTTAATTATAGTTCAGGGGCATTAAGTACATTCACATTATTGTGCAGCCTTCACCACCATCCATCTCCAGGACTTTCTGTCTCCCCCAGCTGAAACTCTGTACCCATTAAACGCTAATTCCCCATCCCTCCCTCCCTGCAGCCTTTAATAGCCATTCTACTCTCTGTCTCTATGAATTTGACAACCCTAGGAGACCTCATGGAAGTGGAATCATGCAACGTTTGTCCTTCTGTGACTTATTTCACTGAGCATTATGTCTTCAAGGTTTGCTCTGTCTTAGACAATTATCCATCTCATATACACGGTCTAGTAAATTTGCATAAACACTACATAGCAATCTCTTAAGGTTTTAACATTTATTATACCTATAGCTGAGACATCTTCTCATTTCCAAAGTTACTTGTGTTTTCATTTTTTTCCTGATCATATTTGCCATACTTACTCTTTAATTAATAATCCCTTGCATTTATTGAACAAATAAACAATTTTTTCTATTTTCTATCTCATTCTCTATATACATATCTGGTTTTTCATGCTTCCTCCATCCTTCCTCCCTCCCTTCTTCCCTTTCCCCCACCCCTGTCCTGGTTCTTTCTTTCTTCCTTTCAGTGGAAGCCTTATTTGTTCTTTTTTTTTTTTTTTTTTTTAAGATTTTATTTATTTATTCATGAGAGACACAGAAAGAGGGAGAGGCAGAGACACAGGCAGAGGGAGAAGCAGGCCCCATGCAGGGAGCCCGATGTGGGACTCGATCCCGGGTCTCCAGGATCACGCCCTGGGCCAAAGGCAGGCGCTAAACCACTGAGCCACCAAGGGATCCCCCTGTTCTTTACTTAGTTTTTAAAATGTGTGCTTAGTTCACTTATTTTCGATTCTTTCTTACTTTCTGTGAAATTCCAAGTGTGCCTTAATTTTGATGTGTAGTGTTCTGAGTATTGTTATTTTATAAGTAATTTGCAATATAAATTATGAATTTCTTTTTAATTCAAGACTAATTAGAAAAAGCTTTTAAATTTCCAGTGGATAGATTTTAATTTGGCCATTTTGGTTGTTAATGTTTTAGTTTTATTGCATCATAGCTGTGGAATATGGTTTGCGTGCTCTCTACGATTAAAAAAAATCTTTTGAGAATTTTTTTGTGGTCGAATATATCATCAGTGTTATAAGTGTTCCATGGGTATTTGAAAAGGATGTTTCTTTTGCTTCTTTTTGCTTAACAAAGTTCTCCATATATTTATTAAATCAAGCATGTTAATTGCGCTATTAAATGTTCTTAGGTTCTGTTTTCTCCTACCAATTTTTGAGAGAGAAATATGGAAATTTGCCATTATGATATTAAATTTGTTTTCTGGATTTCCAACATTTTTGAAAAAAATGTGGTTTGATCGTTGAATATTTGATGGAATGAGTTTGTACCTGCTTTGTGTATTATACTGCATTTGTCTTATTTAATGCTTTTTGCCTTAATTAACTCTAATGTTACCACTCTTGCTTTATATTATTAATGTTTGCCTACTATATCTTTGTCCATTCCTTTATATTTTATCTTTCTGGAATATTTTGTTCCAGGCATATCTCTTGGAAACAGATATACCTGGATTTTTGCTTAAAGAAAAACCTATTTTGAAATTCTCTGTCTTTGAATTGGGAAATTTATCTGTTGCTGTTTACTAGGAAAATGGAAACATTTGGTCTAACTCTGACAACTCTGTTTGGTTTTCTATTTTTATGTAAATTGGTTTTTACCTTATCCTGGAGTGATTGAGTTTTATTTTCTGACAATTTTTTGTTCACCCGTTTGAAAGATATACATACTACTACTTCCATTTATCTATGGCCTAAGCTTATTTTTTAATAACACATTTGAATATGTACCCTATTATCAATTGCTAACATTAGTTAATGTCTCTTGCTTCCTACTTAAACAAGTCAAGACCAAAACTTAACCTCTCTTTGTCTTTCCTCCTCTACTTCCTCCTCTGATGGAAATTTCATTTCAACCTTGTGTCTGACTTTTTAAAATATCTTGCCTCTATTTAAAAAGGATTTATTTCTTAATAATTGAATTACGCTTAAAAGCATCATTATGAATCATTATTTTGATCTAATTTTAAGTTGTGTGCTATCCTTAACTTCTCATTGTTTCTTCAGTCACTTGTCTTTCTCTTCTTTGCATCTGTTTTTAATTTTTTCTGATACAAACTCTCGAATAAGTTTTTTTTTTTTTTAAGGGGTGATACCTATTCTGAGTCCTTGAATATCTGTTATTGGCTTTGTTGAGTTATTCACTTAGGAATTGACACCTTCGATTTTTTTCCTCTAAACTTTGAAGGTATTTTCCCACTATATTTAGGATGCCAATTTTGATTATTTTTCAAGAGAAACAATGGAAGGCAGTTCAGTGACTTGTTCATTTGGCTGGCTACTCTGTTTTAGGCACATATTAAGCTACAGAAATTTGCAGAAGGTAACACTGATCTATAAATAAATGTCTGTGGGAAGAGGAGGAATGAGTAACTGAGAGTGCTCAGGGTGGTCTCCTTTGTAGAGGAAACATTGAAACTAGACAGTCGAATTTTTTTTTTTTTTTTTTTTTTTTTTTTAGACAGTCGAATTTAGTACAGAAATTTACTACAGAATCTATAATTTTGTCTACTCCAATTTCTGGCTCTTATATTACAATGTTAGATAGGCTTCAATTAGGTAAATCTAGACTAGCTTAGAATTGCATAGACTTGGGAGGCCTGGGTGGCTCAATGGTTGAGCGTCTGCTTTCAGCTCAGGGCATGATTCCGGGGTCCTAGGTTCGAGTCCCACATCTGGCTCTCTGCGTGGAGCCTGCTTCTCCCTCTGTCTGTGTCTCTGCCTCTCTGTGTGTCTCTCATGAGTAAATAAATAAAATCTTAAAAAAAATTGCATAGACTTAGAAATAAACATATCTTCCCCCAAATATCAATTAATCTTATTCTACTGACATATATAGCACTCTACCCCTTTTCCGATTTCCTAGGCCAGAGGTTGGTGAACTAAGGTGTGCCACCAGCTTTTGTAAATAAAGTCTTATTGAAACAGCTATGTTCATTCATGTACATGTTGTCTGTGGCTTCACGCATAGACAGCAGAGTTGAGTGGCTGCAACACAGACTGCATGGTTCACAGTCTAAAGTATTTACTTTCTGACGGTTTACAGAAAACATTGCTGACTCCTGCTCTAGGATGTTCATCAACACAGATGATGACCTGGGCTCGCACCAGCGTTCCTGCAAGCCAATGAAGGTAGGTTACAAGAGCAAATCTCGACATCCTCAGGGTGGCCGATGACTCTATTGATGCAAATCTGGCAACTCAGTTGGCCTCCGTTTTACACTGAAGATGCGGAAGCTTATCTCTCAATATGTGCTGTTAATAATAACTTGCCCTTTAAATTATTTCCTTTCTTCATTGTTGTTTTTTTCTCATGTTCTAGGAGTTGTGCAATTCAGCATTGCGATTTTCATTTCTTTGCGTGATGTGAGGGAAGCTGGCATATTTGCTAATGTGCTGTTGTGTGGGCTCGGGCTGTTGATTGCTTTTGGCCTAGGTGCTGTGCCGAGCTCCAAGGTTTGGCTTTGTGAACGCTGCCTGGCAAAACGGAAACATTTTGTGAAATTTCACAAATGTCACATGCACCCGCACACACACACATTTTAAATTGCAAAATTCTCCCCCTTGGCACACAATTTTACCCAGGTTTTTGTTGCTCATAATAAATCTTTAACTATCTCCAGTCCTATAGGAGCCCTTTAGTGGGTTGACTTGCTTTTGCTTTGATAAAATTTGCACTTAAAAGTCCTTGGTTTCCAGGGTGTTCATATTGTTTCCCCTTTCTCAAAAATTTAATATGATCTTTTCTTCCAAAAGTAAAGCAGCTTTATTTCAAGCCCAACTGTTCTCTCAGACAAAGATCCCTGATTTAATTCCCAAGGAAAATCATTTTTCAACATTGGACCCAGTAGAAACTGACCTCACAGCATCATTGTCCTGAACTCAGAATGAGACACGAGGAGTTGATTCAGAGAAAAACCGGGCAAATTACATTCTTTTTGTGCATAAATTAATGCATTTAAGAAACCATAGCAAGAGTGCCTAATCCCAATGAAAACACTTGTTGGCGTACTGAAGTGTTTTTCTGTTGTGGGTAGCTAAGAACACTTTGAAAACAAGTCTGTCACACGGATGAGGGAACAGGTATTATTGTCACTGGGTCACAGATGACCTTACACTGTGGAGAGGTCAGCTTTTGCTCAAGGTCATTCAAGATGTCAGTAGGGGCCGGGCAGGCTGTAATTTTGTGGCTGGTGTATCTGTTCTAACTAAGTATTCCGCCAATTTTAAGATATGCCTCTGATTTAAGAAAATTCTTGCAATTTGACTTCCCAGATTTGCATCTTTGTCTAGGCTTCAAGCTCTATAGTTTCCTGACATTCTAGTTACTGAGACATTACTTCTGACAACAGCCCCCGACCCTCATTCCTTTAGCTTCACCCCAGGGTCCTTGCACCTGGGAGCTGCCATCCCAGCAGCCTTGATGAGATGGTTTGGCTGCCCTGTGCAGTAACCATGTCCTTCTTGATTTGGATGAACAGGGTAACAATAATCGGGTGGCCCTCTGGATCCGGAACATGCAGGCCAGATCGGACAGGCCCAGCCACACTATTTGAAACACATCGTGTTTACTGGGGAGCAGACTGCAGTTGAGAAACTCTAAAGAGAAAATTAGTGTCTTTATTTTGTCAGTTACAGATCTGGTCCCAACTGTTTGTGGAAGAAAGGAACTAAGTGTTCCATTCGATCATGTAAACAGTACCTTTAGATAATGCTCAGTGTTCTGGGATAATTGCTCAGGACCTCTTGTGGAAATGTTAGAGTTAAAAGTGTGTGTTCCTGGGTGAGGGTGTCTGTGTTTAAACCATGATTTTGCCACCAAGTAGCTTTGGGACCTTGGAAAAATTACCTAACTACTCTGTGTTCCTGTTTCCTCATGTGTAACCTGGAAAAAGAAATCTGCCTCTGTGCAGTTCAATTCAATAGTGACTAGCCACATATGCACATTTAAATTTAAGGCAATTACAATGAAATGAGGGTAACAATTCATTTCTTCAGGTGTACTAGCCATATCGCAAGGATTCACTAGTCCCATGTGGCTAGTGGCTACCGTACTGGAGATCATAGAACAGTTCTCTCATGAAGTCTGTTCAACAGCATTGGTCTACATCACAGGGTTATAATGAGGAGTAAATGAGTTAATGCTGCTAAAGTGCTTAGAACAACACCTGGCATGTAGAAAGGGCTCAATATATTTATCATCACCATCATCATCATCATCATCATCATCATCATCATCATCATCGTTTCTGTACCTCTCCTCCTTCTCAAGTCTTCTTCAAAATGGTGGTTGGGTCTACTGGGAAAGGGTAGGGTTACTACACTTCTTGGTTACTAGTTTTTGCATAGATGTCTTATTTCCTGTACAATCTTGCAAATTTCCATGTGACAAGATTTTTATTTTTAAAGAGAGATGCAATCATAGAATAGCTATGAGTAAGGGCTGTAGAGCCAACTGGCCTGTTTGGAATCCCAGTACTGCCATTTAGTAGGTGTGTTACCCTAGGCAAATTATTCCCTCCTTCTGTGTCACAGTTTCTACATAAGTAAAATGAGGATAAAATATAATAGAATCCCTTAAGGATTGTCACAGAGAATTAAATGAGTTAGCATAGATACTTAGAATGGGACCTGGCATTGAAAGTTCTAAAAAAATGTTACTTCTCACTTATATTATTATTTCTGCCTTGATCTCATCTCCTCTTCAAAATGGCACTGGAGTCTACTCCGGAAGTATTCAGCTCACTCAGTTCGAGTTCTCTAGTTCTTCTGGTCTTTGGGGTGATGTCCCTTTGCCCCTTTGCTGGCTTTTGGGAGTGAGATTTGTGGTTGATTTGATCTGTGGTTCAGTGAGTCTATAGCCCTTCCTGGCTGATGTAGCCGTTCCTTGTCTCTCACTGGTGTTATAGACCCATTGCATTTCTGTCATACCTTCCATTCAGTTTCTGATTGGGTGGTCATTCCCAGCAAGATCTCTCTCCATCTCATGATGGCTGGTCCCTGGACATTCTACTGTTTTCCACCCTATCTGGGAGAGCTTTGGGAACTTCTGGGCTTCATCCATGTTGGATTCACAGGTTGACTTCAAGGTGACTATAGTATGGGTAGGCCTGAAACAGATCTATCCTCCATACTTTCTTCAGTCTATCTAGCATATCATCCCCTTGCTCTGTGATTTTTTAAAAAAGATTTATTTATTCATTCATGAGACAGAGAGAGAGAGAAAAAAAAGCAGACTCCACGCAGGGAGCCCAATGTGGGATTCGATCCTGGGACTCCAGGATCACACCCTGGGCCAAAGACAGACACTAAACCACTGAGCCACCCAGGGATTCCCCTGCCCTGTGATTTAAGATAGAAATTACCCCTATCCCACCTGGCAATTAGTTTCAGCCCATGTGGATCCTCTTAGAGGATGAGGTCATCTAAGGCAGGTCCCTGGAGAAATGAGATTTCTCATGAGACATTCTTTAAGACTGACAGTCATTCCAAAGTACCTTGAAGAGCTTTTAGCTCATCATCTCCACCCTGGGCCTGGAGATTCCATGAGTCCACTACCCATCATTTAGTCATGACTTGAGGACGGAACCTAGCTTTGGGCATGTGTATCCAGACATAGTAAATGACCTTATGCCTATGGATTCTAGCCTTAACTGGTAACTGGAATTCTGAATTGGTATGTTAGAAATTAGCATTTCAGGAAAGGAAGGCAAGAGATAAATGCATTGAACATTGTGGAAGTCGAGTTAGTAGGTTTGCCCACTGACTAGATGTGGGAGGCAAGATTCAAATCCAACTTCTGGGTATTGAACTTGGTGTTTGGGAAAACCATAAGTTGACAGGCTGTCCTCCCAGTTGGATCTGCCCCTAAGGCATGGAACCCAAATATTAGCTATGTAGCATACCTTGCTGACGACGTAAGTGCAATAGATTTGTTTTCATAGGTTTTGAGAAGGCAAGTCCAAGGGCAATCATACTTTAAAAGTGAGGCTGACATTTATAAGACTGTATATGATTTGTAAATATAACTTGGTTGAAAAATATAATATTCAGGCAGCTAATAATTTGGACATCTAATCTCTAGTATCAGTAATTGAGGTTTTCAAATAAAGCCACAAGTAATTGAAATTAAAAAATGGATTCATTCCAGCAATGGCTTGACGATGTGGTTAAGGTCCTGCATCATCAGTTTAGAGTCCAGCAGGTATCTCAGAACAGGCAAGTTGCCTTTCTCTTTCTTAAATGAGAATTTGCATGGTATTTATGATCTTGGGCACTGCCATGAAAGAGTAATATGTCCCCAGGTGCACATGAATATTATTTGATGATGATGAGCACTTGATGAATAACTTTCAGAGTGTTGTTTATAATTACTCTGGTAATAGTAATTATAGATCCAAAAGTAAAAAATCCTGACTATTAGATTTAAGAATAAAAGGTTAAATCTCATATAAAAGTGATCATTTTTAGTGGTTGTGGAGAAAATGTTGAAATGACTAAAGGAACATATGGGGAACTACCAGCAGACCAATTCATGTGTTGCAGCTATTTAACTGAATTACAAATGCAAAATGCATTCTTTTCCCAGTTTCATTCCATTTAAACCCAAATGGCTATGTGAAATGGTGTCATACACCTGGTGAAAAGCTTTGCTTTTTAAAAATCTTATCGCTTCACCAAAGCGCCTGGTGTTGAACCAACAACAACATTCTTTCTGTATTTTTAAAACAAGTTTAACCATTTTCCAGACTATCCATTTCTCTCTGCATGAAAAAAATGAAGCATCACAAGAAATTTAATTTAACCCCCTTTTCTCCCTAATGGTTTCATTGACATTGGTGATGGTGCTAGTTACTGTTAGGAAAGTAAATGAAGGGAGATTTTTTTTCACCTTAAATCTAGGAAAGAATATTTCGTTGTGGTGGTTATAAGTGGAAGATTGTGTTATAAAACAGTAAGAAGCACTCTTCCAAACTGCTAAGAGAATGCGACGAACAATGGAGGAATAAAACCCACAAAGTAAAAACTTTGAATTGTGCTTGAGAGTGCAACCGAAGGAACACAGAAATAACATTTAGTTGAGGCAGAAAAAACTGAGATCTCTTATAAAAACACACTAAAATTATATTTGATCTATTTGGGAACACAGGCTATATTTACTTGTGATGAATTATATAAATTGGACATTGCAAACTGTTGGCCCTTGAGCCACTTCTGGCATGTAGGTGTTTTTATTTGGTCTATGTACTATTCAAAAAAATTTTCATTGACTACTGCCATTGAAAAATTGGGAGAATTCACATAAAAATATCCAGGCTTTTAGCTCTTTTTTTTTTTTTTTTTTTTTTAAGAAGAATCTAGGCATTAGGCTGCAAGCCATCAGCTGGAGGGAACTGAGACCAACTGCCTCCTGGAGGTGGAATGTTTCTTCTCCCATTTACCCAGTTTGCACCACTCCCTATTGCCTCCCTATTGCTTGATCTGTTTCTCTAACTTTTGTTACCTGGGCAGTCTTGTTGGTCTTCTGAGCTTGCGATGGTGCTAGGAATATATAAGTTCTCCCACCATAACGTGATTGTTCATTCCTGTAAAATGCCGGGCCATGGCTGTGAGGCTAATACAAGCACAAGGGCTGGCTGACAGCCCACCGCAGTGAGTTTTAGGTGGTTTGAGGGTGTGATCCTGCATGTTCTGCTGTGCCTTCATGTATTTGGTGGCTGTTGCCGGCTCTGAACTTAAGTTATCAGTGGGATTGACTCCTGCTTTCTGTGACCGGCCAGGACTTTCAAGACAGAGGCAACAAATCCAGAAATATTTTTGTCAGTTGGTGCCTGTTCGTTGGCCTGATCTGGAGGATGAGGTCCGGAAAATGCTAGTCCCCCTTCCACTTCTTTTTTAGAAGCTTGCTCCTTGTTGAACATGAGGACTCAGTGAAAGGTAGGGCCAGTCACCATTGGTTTGATTCCAAGTCATCATAGATTTGATTCCAAATTGCCTTAGTTAGAGGCTGCAGCATTCCAAGATTGTAAATACAAGAAGTCCTAGTCCATATAAACTATGATGGAATGGGTTAACAAACTGCCACACACGTTTAAGCATCAGCGAAGATGTTTTAGGATATAAAAACATTAATTTTCCCACATGACTTTTAAAGTAAGATAAGAATCTACCGAAAATGATTCTGGCCTTTAGGGTAATTATGATTTAGTTGAGGAGCTGGGACATATGTATTAATGAGCAGTAATACTACAAGGCAGCACGTATGTGCCAAATCAATGTGATAGACAGTAAGTGGTGTGGGAATTCCGAGGAATGAGTGAGTGTTGTGGGCCTCATAACTTGGGGAGAACTCACTAAAGAACTAGGTTGGCCTTGAGGTGTATTAAAAGACAATTCTAATGACAGGTTGGGGTCCAAATAATCATTTAGAATAATCATTCAAGGGGTTGGTTCTAGACCAAAAGAGTCCTCGAAAGGTAGAGAAACAATCAAGCTTTTTCAATGAAGCTCAAAACTATTTAAACTTACTGGCTCTCCAAACAAATGAAGTTCATGTTAAAAAAAAAAAAAAAAAAAAAGAAAAGAAAAGAAAGAAGAAAAGAAGAACCAAACCAGTCAATCATCCAGCCAGCATTTAATTACCTTCCCCCCCCCAAAAAAAAATAAAATAAAAAATAAAATACTTAACCTTCCAGCCAGTTCTCTGCTTGGAGAATGGGAGGTCTTCAGCGCAGGAATGTAGGGGCCTCCCCATCTTTTACTGATGAGGAAACTGGAGTCCTCAAAAGGTGTGTTACCTGAGGTTCCGGAGTGCAGGCTGGGGAGCCCTGGAGTTGGTGCACAGCAGGGTGGGGGTGCACAGCAGGGTGCACCTATTTAAGATAGGTGTCTTAAATCATGAGATGAGGGTCCCAGCAGGAAAGCTGGAAAGGAATGGAGAGTCTGGGAAAGGTGGAGACAATTTATCTCCGTGATGGATGGGAATTTGGTCTCTTGTAGCCTGTGAGCTGCACTTAGGCAACTTTGGAGCAGGGAGTGAACAGTCCTGATTGCGAGGCCCTCACCTGGGGCTACGTCTCCCCTCCGGGATCTGAGACAGCTTAGAAAGCCAGACTCAGGTGACTGAAGACATCAAAATTTATACAGATACAAAGCTATGCAGACCTCTTCTTGATTTTCTGTAAGTAGATTTTTCTCATTATGAGTTATCTTCAGCGATTCATATTTTAAGTTCTTTTTGATAGAATTAATCAATCCAATAATATCATTTGATGGCTCTATTCACAATTTACTTGTGGACCCCATGCAGCCCCCAGGTGGCCTTTTAAGCAAAAGCACTTAATTACTTCCTACCACCTAAGGGAATGTGAAATTACAAATACTGCTAGCTTACTAAAGCACATGTTTGGTTCATAATTTGTTCTTCTGCTCATTTCCATCATGCGATGGAATAATTTAGAGTAGAGAAGCATGGACAGCGAGGGGACATTTTAACCACATCACTTGAGTGAACTTTTAAATAAGATTTATTAACTTTGGAAAATGATGAAATGCATCGTGGAGTGCAATTTAATGTGACTCCATTATTTATTTAAAGAATCACAAATTTCCAGAATGTAAGACAGTCCAATAGTAGATAAACATTACTGTGGAATTGCTCTCTATTTATATTATCTGTATCTCTAGCCAATAACATTCAGAACTAAGAGATGGCCAATTAATATTATGAATTAACTGGTATGTAATCGGAGAGTTTATTTGTGTACTTTAAAATTTTAAGTATGATTCTTTCAAGTACAGCTTATGACTAGTTTGTTATGGGAAACTGAGGGCATAAAAAGTTCAGATTTATTTAAAAAAAAAAGTGATTTTTGAATGGAGGGAATTCCAAAAGCTGAGGAACTTTAAAAAAAAAAATAAAGTCAGAAATACTGCATTTTCGTGACCTTTTCCTTTATGAGTAACTCATAAAATTTGATTCAAACTTTCCAAAATAAATTTTTCTTTGGCTTGAGTCTAAAGCATAATAATTTTCAGTTCAAAAGGAGCTGTTGGTGGACATTTTTTTTTTTGACAACATGAGAAAGGAAGAAATTACAGCCCCAAATAGAGTAGTAGCTATTGGCTTAATTAGGGAGCAGGGACTGTGGTGCCATAATTACCGGAAATGATGCACCCACATCATCCATGTTTTTAGCTGGTAAATCTACTTCCTTTTCTGAGAAAAACAGGGATGTGTGATCTGAACTGAAAAACTGCCCCTTGATTGTCAGTCAGCGTGCCATACGTCTATCATGTGTCTATGCAAGGAAAGTAACATGAGTGAGGAAAATAAGATAGGTGTCTTAAATCATGAGATGAGGGTCCCAGCAGGAAAGCTGGAAAGGAATGGAGAGTCTGGGAAAGGTGGAGGAAGGTTGATGAAGGAGGATAAGAACTTGAGACCCATGGCCCCTTTGTTGACACTTCCCACAGCAATTCTTCAAAAGTGGTGCAGAACTCCTGAGCTTTCACAGATGGGTGAGAATATGGGGGGGAGACAGAAGAAGAGAGAGTTTTCTGGAAGCTCTGTGAGGAAGGGGGGGAACAAAGATTAGGAAATGTTATAAGCATTCTGTTTGTGTGTGTCACGTAGTGGGGTCTCCTCTCCCCAGTCCAGTGGTGTGGGACTAATGTCAATCTCAATCGTAACAACAGACAGTGGGGAGCTCTTCTGCAAAAGATCACCTGGCACAGAACAGGAGGCGCTGATGACTGGATGCCAGCCCAAGGAAACAGAAATACTGGAGAGCCGCACCAGGGCCCACTGGGGCTCGTGGCTCCTGGCCGCCTCTCTGTGAACTGCCGTGGGAGCAGGAAGTGTGCTGGGAGATGAGAAGACTGGGCTGCACCAGACACCTGTCCTACCAGCAGGAGCTGGCCAGAGGCGGTGGGGTCACCATTCTTGGTGCAGTCCAGGGCAGAGCAGGATCAGGACCTAATGTCTAGGTGGAGGTGGGGCTCGGGTTTCCTCCCGGGAGTGGAACACACACAGAAGACCCCTTGGAGGAAAGCCAAAACACCTCATTATCGCCTCAATTTTATATTATACCCTTTCCCCCAAACAGTGCCCTGACAATGAGCAACTGGGAAGGTAGTTTGGTTCTTACTGACCACACAATATGTGTTGTAACAGGCTTGTCACAGTCCATCACACGGCTGTCTTACCGTGCTTCGCTTCCATCAATTAACACACAGTCTACGGAAGGCCTGCCCACTGTGGGCGGTCTGCGAGACGTTGATAGTGGACAAATAACACTTAGTCCTTGGCCTGGAGAAGGTCCCTGCCTAGGGTGAGCAACGAATAATTTTGATACAAAGTATTACCTAGAAGTGTAGAGACCTGCCTGAAGAGCCCTCGAGTCAGAGGAGAGGACCTTAGCCCAGCCAGGCCAGTAAGGAGGCAAGGAGGCAGTGACTCATGAGATTGGCAAGTGGGGAGAAGAGGGAGGCAAGTCCAGCTGTTGCTAACACCAAATCACTTACCTCTTCCTTTCACCAAGGCCAACATATTCACCTCCTTCTTCCCATGCCCCTGGTTTGACTCAGTCTTGGAGGTGGCCTCAGCAATGTCATTACTGCCTGTCCCAAATTCACTGGAGATGACCCACTCCCATCAGACTTGTTATCACCGAACCCAGAAACCACAGATCTCTTACCCTCTCCTTCTCCTTTGCTCATACCAGCTGGTGAGCAATTTGTCACCCAGTCCTGACTCTACCTACAAGCGTCTTTGAAATTGCTTCACTCACTCTTCCCGGTCTATGTTATCTCCACTGTTCCCCATGCTCTCTCTTCTTCCCTGACTTACCGTACTGACTGCTGACCCACTCTCACCCCTGTCAACCACTGCTGTGGAGGTCTTTCTAGATCAGAGATCTTATGTTATTCTACTGCTCAAAATCCATCAATGGTTTCCCCTTGCAAACCAAATAAAATCCTAACTCTTCAGCATGATCTAAAAAAAAAGTCCTTTATAAAGCAAATATACAGATACCATCAAAGTAGATGTATAGATGTCAAATAAGCACATGAAAAAATGCTCAGTGTTATTAGTCATTGAGAAATGCAAATGAAAACCACAGGGAGATACTACTCTACAACCAGTAGAATGGCAAAAATTAAGAAGACTTTGGCAAGGATGTGGAGGAAATGGAGCCGTACATACACTGCTGGAGGGAATGTAAAATGGTACAAGCACTTTGGCAAAAGTTTTGGTAGTTTCTTATAAAGTTGGACATACATTTGCTGTATAATGCGGCCATTCCATTTCTTGTATTGCCTAAAAGAAATAAAAGCAGGTGTCTAGAGAAATTCATACACAAACGTACATAGAAACTTTGTTCAGAATAATGAGAAACTGGAAACAATCCAAGTGATCATCGATAGTGAATGGGTAAACAAATTGTGTATTCATATGATGGAATACAGCCATAAAAAAGAATAAACTAGGGATACATAACACAATATAGTTACACCGAAGGAAAGAAACCATCAAAAAAGATATAGGATCGAGTCTGTATAAAGTATGCAGTTGACCCTTGAACACCAAGGATTTGAACTGCATGGATTTATACTTGGATCTTTTTCAGTAAATACAGTACGGTAAATATATTTTCTCTTCCTCATGATTTACTTAACAACATTTTCCTTTCTCTATCTTATTTTATTGTAAGAATACAGTATCTGATAGATAATGCATAAAACACGCAAAAATATGGGTTAATGAACTTCACGTTGTCATAAGACTTCGGACCAACAGCAGGCTAGTAGTTAAGTTTTCAGAGAGTTAAGAGTTACACATGGATTTTCAACTCTGTGGGGTGTCGGTGCTCTTGACGTCCTCACTGTTCAAGGGTCAACGAGGCAAAAGTTCTCACATTGCACACCCTAAATATGCACAATCCACGGTATGTCAATGATACCTCAGGAAAGCTGTTCTTTAAGAAATAACCTTTACTGATCTTACGTTTGCATTATGAGTTCTAGGTCCCGCCACTTCCTTTTAGGCACCATGCTACGTGCACCTAGACACCCAAATTCTTGTGGTTATTTGAACACTGCAAACTTTCTTACACTCCCAAGCCTTTGTAAGTGCTGCCTGAATGCCCTTCCTCCTTCCCTGCTTAGTGATTACAAGGCAGACACTGCTTTGCAGTAGCAACCATCTCCAGGCTGAGCTAGTTGTCCTTCCTTCTTACTCCCATAGCTTTATTATAGCACATTTAATATTGGCTTTTGGCTGTTTATTTTCTTATTTGTATCATATTAGTTTAGGTTCTTTCAGGTTAAGGGTTTTTGTCTTGATATCTTTTTTGGGGGTATCTTTTTTTTTTAAATAAACTTTTAAAACTGGAGGGTATTATGCTGAGTGAAGTAAGTCAATCAGAGAAGGACAAACAGTGTATATTCTCATTCATTTGGGGAATATAAATAATAGCGAAAGGGAATATAAGGGAAGGGAGAAGAAATGTGTGGGAAATATCAGAAAGGGAGACAGAACATAAAGACTCCTAACTCTGGGAAACAATCTAGGGGTGGTGGAAGGGGAGGAGGGCAGGGGGTGGGGTGAATGGGTGACAGGCACTGAGGGGGGCACTTGACGGGATGAGCACTGGGTGTTATTCTGTATGTTGGAAAATGAACACCAATAAAAAATAAATTTATTAAAAAAATAAGTAAGCCTTTAAAATTTTGGAATAATTTTAGATTGACAGAAACATTGCAGACATAGTACAGAGAGTTCCCATACGCCCTTCACTCAGTCTCCCTTATTAAGGTTAAGGTTTCACATTACTTTGTTAAAATTGAGTAACCAACACTGGTATGTTACCATTAACCAAATACCAGATCATGTTCGATGCCACAAGTTTCTCCATGTGTGCCCCTGTGTTCCCGGATCGGATGAACATATCACATTACATTTTCTCATCATGTCTCCTTGGTCTCAGATCTTTTCAACCCCAGAGTCTGGCCCCTAAAAAAAAAAAAAAAAAAAAGGATAGCAAAACTTACATTGCCTACTGTGTGTCAGCCACTGTTAATGCCCTTTTGTGTATCATCTTATTTTGAACCCTTGGAATGATCCAGGAGTAGTTGCTATTCTTATCGCTGGTTTAGCAGATGGAGACATTGATGCTGAAAAAGCGGAAGACATTAGCTAGCTTAGCTCTTACCACCATTCTGTAGGTAACTAAGAAATATTTGTGAGGTAAGTGGATTAATTCATAACCACCTTTCTCCATTGGTTGAATTGTGAGGACAGAGGAAAATGCAGAATTTGCACAGTATCAGATCTCCTTAAGTAAATAAGATGCATTAAATTATGGTAGGACATTATGGGAAAGGATAAAACTTGGCCCTGCCTTGACGGGAAGTGGAATCTCTGCTTGAGTCACTCACCATGCTACCCGCAGCAGCCAGTCAGGCCAGTGGGGCATTTGCCCTGCCCACGAGGAACAAAGACCTGTGAAAAAGACAATGAGTTTACCAAACTATAAATGCAAAGTCCAAAGCACAGATATTTATGATAAGGAAATGATATGCAATGCTACACTATTTTACAGGGCTTGTGGAAAACACCCAAATCTTTAAAGACTGTAAGTCAGCTGGAATGTCACTGGGGAAATGAAAACAAACTCAACATGTGCCCAATGTGCTTTAAACAATAAAATAGTAAAATAGGGGGAAATTAAATTAAATTAAAAAATAATAAAATAGGCAAGGCCACTTCAGTGATTTCTCTCTGGACACCCTTATGGATCATTTACAATAGAATGCTTTGCTGTCCCTCCCTCTGTGGCACTTCAATGTGTTCTCAATCCGAGGACGTCTTTGTGAAAATCTTTTTGATTTGGGTGGGTGGTGATTCAAGTCAGTTCACTGCCCACTTTCCAGGGCATGCTAGGAAATCCTTTACCATCGTCCTGGTCCTTCTCTTTCTGGGGATTGAGGGTGAGGCACTCTACAAGTTGAGTTTAGATAAACACCTTTGTTTAATAAATAAAAGTGTTTGGGGCTTGAAGAAAGACCTAATAATTCACAAAAAGTCATTTATTACGAAATTTCCTCCAGAAGGTTCTCGTAATAACAATCAAAACCTTTTCAACATTTTCAAAATCGGGAACATAGTTTAGCCAGGGAACTTGAGGGATTGTGCTATTGCTTGACTTTTGAGGCTACCGCCACATGAGGGTACAGTGGAAGCAATGATATAGCACAGGTTTGGGGTTCTCTGCTGAGAGCCCTCTTGTATTCTTGGAGAAGGTGCATCCCATTGCAACAGCTCTGGATTTCGCAGGACACCTAGTCATATAAAGCGAGGCAATTACCTCTGTTCCTTTCGTATTGTCAAGTTACTGTCTCTGGAGGATATGGAATTACCAGCCCCTTCCTGACTACCTCTCAGGAGGAGTGGTTGCCAGAGGCGATAAGACAAGGAAGTGGAATACAAACATCTCTCTTTCCAGTATTTAGAAAGTCGGACGGTAATCTGCTGCGTATAAACTAGGGATAAACCAATTTTCAGTTTTTTCCACTTTGATCTCTTTGCTTAGAGTCCATTTCATCCCTTGGATTCTTTACCTTAGATCAGGGATTGGCAAACTTCTGCAAAGTTCAGAGAGTAAATATTTTAGTTTTTGCAGGGTGTTGCAGGGTGTAAGGTCTCTGACACAACTACCCATTTTTGCTGTTGGGTTTTCACTGTATTAACAATAAAAACATGACAATAGCCAAAGACAATGTGTAAATGAATGAGCATGATTGTTTGCCAATAAAACTTTATTTACAAGAACAGGAGTCGATCCAGGGGTCATAGTTTGCCGGTGCCTGCATTAGATGACAGACTGTAAGAGCAAACAAGAATTGTAACTTTTTCTTTATAGCTTATTCCTTTTCTTTGCCATTGGTATTTTTATAGCTAGTATGTCCTGGATGATGTTTATTGAAGGTATGCATTGTATTGGTAAAAATATTATAACTTGGAAAGGATGCAGCATTTGGATAGAATTTTATTTCTACAAAATAAGACTCAGTAGTGTCAGAGCTTAACCTTACACATCAAAGCTGATGCTTGTTTGAAAAAACCCAGTGAAATTTAATGCAAAATTTCCTCCTTGGGTAATTTTAAATATATTTAGGAGCTTCCACATACATTATGTTTTACTTTGTCAATTTTCCCACGGCTCAGCTAGCTAATGATAATATCCTTCCTCTATCCAGATGATGGTAATAATAATAGATTATTGTTTTAGCTATCCCTTTGATCCTTCTGTCCCATTCATGGTTATCTCTTTGGCATAATCTTTAAAACCACATTTTTTCCGGATCATCAGGTGTGGCCCAAACCTTTCCTGAAAATTCAAATGAAGGTTTATGAAAGTCCAAATACCAGTCTATCAGATAACCTAGATTAATAGTAACAAGAAAGAGAAATCTTTTGTAAAACACATTTAAGATAGTCTCCATTTGGTGAACTCTGATAGTGAGTTAGGTTCTTATATCTCTGATGTGGAGCACTCTCCTGAGCTCGTGTACCCACCCAACAGTGGATGCCTCCACTTGGGGGTCTAATAGATACCCCTCCCCCAATAGTAGCTTTAATGCTAACACTCTGCAAGCCCATCTTTCAATCCAAATTTATCTGAATAAGTAGTTCCACCATCGAGTCAGGTGTTCAAGCTCCAACCATAGGAAGTACCCTTGGCTGGTCTTTTCTCCTCACTCCCCATATCAAAACCATTCCTAGGTCCTGCAGGCTGTATGGGCAGAGTGTACTCCAAACCTGACTTTTCTTTCCATCTCTGCTGCTACTCCACCCATCCAAACCCAATAGCCCCTGACCTGGATTATTTTACCCCATTCCATCCTTGTCTTCCTGCTTCCTCTAAAAAGCTCACTTGAAATCCATCCCCTCAGAGGGGGTTCCACCTACCTTAAAGATTTCAAAAATTCCTATCTGTCAATAAGTTCTCTCAATTTTCTTTCCAACTCATGGAGTAAAATCTGTCTACCTTTGTGCACCTAGTAGCAATGCTTATAGACCACCGTCCATTTTGGGCCAGGCCAAAGGGTGGATGGGGGAAGGGTAGGTGTGTCACCAGATGACTTTATCCAAATGTGAACTTCAGACAGTCTAATACTGCATCTGTCCCAGGACCTTTGCATTTGCTGGCCTTTACTTCATATATTTGAGGGTCTGCCTCTTTCTCAACATGCAAGTCTCTGGACAAATGTTTCCCCTTCCAAGAGGCCTTCCCCTGCCATCCTAGTCAGAGCCGTGGGCCTAACCCATGTCATTCTCTATTCATTATCCTATTTATCTTCTTGGTAAAACTTATCAGTTCCTATAATTACTCACTTATTTGCATATGTTATCATCTGTCTTATCCTGATACACAGAAACACTCCCGGGGCAGAAACCTTGTCTATCTTTTCATTGCCATAAGCCCAACACTTTCAAGTTCCTGGTACATAGAGGGTGCTCAAAAAATATTTATTGACTACCACTGGACTCAGCGCTTCTCATATATGATCTCCTTTAGGCTTCAGGACAATCCTTGAGGCAGCTGCTTTTATTGATATCTTCTAAGTGGGCAAACTGAAGTTAAGACAATAAGTGACTCACGTGGACAAGGCTATTAAGTGGAAAAGGAGTCTGCTTCCACCTTCCACCATACCTCATGTACCACAAGTTTCATGCCTTTGCACACACTGCCCCATTGCCCTAGAATATCTTTCCTAGTCCTTTCCTACCATCTCCACATCTTCACTTATACCTGTTCTCCATGGAGTAGGTCAACTGGTTACTTTCCTTTGAGTCTTTCCTGATGCCTGCCAGGTAAAATTGTGCTCTCCCTCTGTTGTGTGAGCTTCTTATACCAGCCAGGTTTGACCTTGTATGAGGGTTATTTGGTGCCCATGTAGCCTCCTCTTCTAGACTGAACAGCTCTCAGCTATGGAGACTATCTCTGCTTATATTGCTCAGTAAATATAGACTGACATTCATTAATCCATCAAGTACTTATTGACGGACAATCTACTGTGTTCCCACCTTTGTAAGCACAAAGGCTAGAGCATAAAACAAAACAGAATAACATTTCTGCCTTCCTGGACCTTATGTTCTTATAGTGAAGACAGACAATGAACAAGATGAATGATACGTACTACATGTACTGTAGATAGTTTGAAGAGCCAAGGAGAAAAAAACCCAGCAAGGTAAGAGGACATGCAGTGTTGGAGAGAGGGTGACAATTGAAGTCCAGGAGAGGATGGCCAGGGCAGGCCTCATGGAACAGGTGATTTTTGAGTCCAAGGTTGCAGAAAGTGAGATATCCTGGAGTTACCGGAGGGTGAAGGATATAGGCAAGAAGAGCTGGAGAGTCCAGGTGACTAGAATAGAGCTAACGTGCACCACAGTTGTAGGAAGTGAGGTCAGGGAAGCATCGGGAACCATGCGGGGAAGATAAGTAAGGATTTAGGTTAGTCTCAGTGAGGTGGGAAGCTATTGAGGGGTGGGAAGCCATTGAATTGATTTGAACCCACAACTTAAATGTCACTTCCACTGAATCTAAAATAGTTTCCACTCAGCCTTAATGACCATCAGAATGCTCTTAAAAAACAACAACAACAAACTCTGCGTGTAATTGCACACAATCTGATATTTTTCTTTTTCATTTGTTTGACTGTTTTTGGCTGCCTCTTAGGCAAGTAGGCTCTGGGAAGGCAGATGCTGTATCTGTTTACTGCTATGTCCTTAGTACCTTGTAATGGCATTTGGCACAGAGCAGGTCCCCGTATCTCTTTGGTGAATGAATGAAGTAAGTATAAATGGGCTCTAGCAGAGGTTGTAGCAAGCAGTGGGATCTGACTGAATTAGAAAGGGCTTGGGAGCAAAGACAAGTTGAATATACTTCAGTATATTCTTGTTGCATCCCTGCCCCTATGCTCTGGAATCATCCTTCTAGAATTAATGTTAAATGCATGCCTCTCTTATTTACAATAAGTTGCTGACCATTAACTGAAACCAT
This sequence comes from Canis aureus, assembly GCF_053574225.1. Classification (NCBI taxonomy): domain Eukaryota; kingdom Metazoa; phylum Chordata; class Mammalia; order Carnivora; family Canidae; genus Canis; species Canis aureus. The sequence continues at coordinate 20,258,833 of NC_135611.1, read as the reverse complement.
TCTTGATTCTTTGATGCTGCAGGGGGCCTGATGTGGGACTCCATCCCAGGACCCCGGGATCACGACCTGAGCCAAAGGGCAGAAACTCAGCTACTGAGCCATGGCTCCTGAGTCATGTAACTCCTGATTTCAGTCCTCCTTTCATTTCTTTGCTAGTAAAAGCAATCACAATTTTGTTTTCTTGCTATATTACGCGAAAATACTGTTTTCACGATGGCAGAGTCACAGGCTAGATACTGCCCTCATGACCTTGCCTCATATATGGGGTGGGGGTGAAGTTAACAAGAGATTGAAAGAGAACAGAACAGGATATGAGCCCTAGGAACATGTTTCTTCAGACTTGAAATGCTATGGGAATTCAGGGAAGAGAGGTCAAATATTGGAGGAAGAAATCCACAGAGAATGAAGTTAGGAGATGGGGAACATTACTGTGGCCTGATTCTTGAAAAACTTTGGATTGTATCATGTATGTGGATAGTGGCTCACTGAGCCTTCTGTGTTTCTCTGAATGGCTTGCCTCTGTGCTGGGGAAGGGTAATTAGACTTTGGTTGTGCAGATATTTTAGCTTTTTTGCCACTTAAGTCCACTTTTAATATTCCTCTCGCATGTTGAAGGAATTTCATAGTAGCTTCCCAACTTTTGCTCTTGTTCACTAACAACATTTATCGATTACCCTTTACTTATTTCTTTATTTTTGTCACTTTTTGGCCCATGTGGTAGCAGTCTTGATGGGTCAGTGAAGAAGTATGCTGACATGCGGGGGTGGCCGCTGTCAACAGAAAAGAGCTTCTGGGTGTTCAGATGTCAGCTCTCCCAGTGAGTGAGCGTAGTGGTCAACCTTGTGGCAGAGCTGATGGGAAAGGCGCAGCAGGGCCAGCAGGCACCTCCAGCAGGCACCTGATGCTCTGTTTATGTAACAATCAAAAGGATAATGTTTTGCTAGCTGGACAGGGCAGGAACACTATCATGCTGGCAGAGAACCAAAAGATTAAAAGGTGAAGATACCCTCGCTGTGAAAAGAAACAGAAATGGCTCATCGGTTTGAAGATTTCTCTAGAAGATAGCTCATTGGGTCTCATCTTTACCCAAAAGTAGTTCTCCTTGACCATGTGAGCAACTACCAAGTGATGTGAAGAAGCAAAGGTGCATTAGAACAGGATTCCAGCCAGCCTTTGCCCCTAGCCCTATTCTTACTGCTCTTTGTGTTTTTTGTTTTTTTTTTGTTTTTTTTTTTTGTTTTTTTGTTTTAAAGAACCAGTAGGCCCCGGAAAAACTTAATTAACTATCGTGTGGGTTGATGAAAATTAGCAATTTTAACAAGTTAGATGGTGGTCTTAGTAGTTGTAACATAAAGAGGACCATTTAGTACAGATGTCAGGGGCTACTGGGAAGGTGCTAGTGCCCGGATCTTTGGAATCAGGGAGCTGGAGTGGCACATTGGGCTAAAACCCCACCTTATTTTGCTGTTAATCATTTTCTGGCATTCTTCCACCAACGACTTTCTTTAGAAAATGAGAAGTGAATTGGACTCAGAAGCATAAATGACAGCCGATTGTCATTGCTTTTCACAGCCCACGTAACATTCTCAGATTCTATATATTTTAAGTGTAGAGATTCATCATGATTGAGCCCAGCATCCATTTTAGACATTCAGTTTGTTCACTTTTCTTTCTAATGCCCTGATTTCCTGTGGGTTCATTATTAAAATGTTTATTATGTCTAATTATGCCCTCATATTGTAAATGCTGCAGTTATAATGATAAAATGAAATAATAGACATGGGCAGGAATTCATGCCATCCCTCTTTTATGATACCTTCACTCTCTACCCCAGTAAATATTCATTGTAGGACATTTGGAAATTCAAAGCATCATAAAGAAGAAAAGAACCATTAGCCATTGCCCCTTTACCTAATAAAAAGCACTGGTGACATTTTGATGGGTATATAATATAGTTTTATATTCTTTGGATGGTTTTTAGTTCACCTAGATAATAAGTTGTTTTCTATTCTAATTTATCTTAAGTTGTATATATATCTTATTTCCCCTGTTAGAATCAAGGTCTTTGAGAGAAAGATCAATTTCCTACAACTAACATTGTACTTTATTTAAGTTAATTTATAAAGTGGTTGAGTTTGCTAATTACTAATGAACATCCACTCACCCCTTCCTCCACAATAAAGAACACTGTCAGACAGCAAAGGAGCCCAGTTTAAAAAAAAAAAAAGGTAAGAAAAGAGAAAGCACGTATTTCCCAGTCTTCCTTGCAGATAGGGAGGCAATTAAAAAGTTAAGCACAGGGGCTCCTGGGTGGCTCAGTTGGTTGGGTGACCGACTTTTGATTTTGGCTCAGGTTGTGGGATCAAGTCCTGCGTCGGACTCCACGCCGAGTGGGGAGTCTGCTTGAGATTCTCTCTTTTCCTCTCTCCCTCTGCCATTCCCTGCATGTGTGGGCTCTCTCTCTCAAATAAATAAATAAATAAATCTTAAAAAAATAATTAAGTGCAAGTTGTTGGGGAGCTTCTGGGAAAGTTCTTTAAAAAGGGCTAACTCAGGTAGCAGGCATCTGTTTTTCTTTTCCTCTTTTTTTTTTTTTTTTTTTTTCCCTTGTGCCTGAGATTTGAATGTATTGGCTGGAACTCCAGCAGCTATTTTGGGACCATGAGAGAAAGGCCAAGAAAATTGGAAGGTCTTTGGCCCTGACATTCTGAACTATTTGCTGAACCAACAACAAAATTGTTGACCCAGACTTTTAGTTACATGACAAAAATATGCCCTTGTGTGTTCAAGCCACTGTATTATAACCTGTGGCCAGCAACCGAACTCCATTCCAAACTCACATCATCAATACCACTTTATTTTAAAAAAAGGATTTGAGGAGATCACCAACTCCTCTTGTATTGTATTATCAAAAGCAACAAGCACGGTGTATCTTTCCAATGGTAGGTAGTCTGTAAGTGTGTTGAATGAGCTCTAAAGAGGTTAAATTCAACATCAGTGAAAGCATCATCTTCCTCCAGTGCTTTACGCTTATCTTTTTCTTGAATTCAAGTGATCACTTGTATTTTTTTCCATGTAGAAATTTTAATAGTTCAAATCTACAGAAGGCATTCACTGTGGGAAACGTCCAGCTAAGCTCTTTATTTCGGGATAGCCTTCCTTTTGTAGCTTTTGCTATCTTATTTCTTGCATTTTCATGTTCATTATGTGCCTACACCATAAAAACAATACTTCACAATTGTTCAGCGTGTTTAACTTATCAGGAGCTCATTGACTCCTTTGTTTTCATTTTACCCACACCCTGGCAAGGGATAGAAATAGTCTAAATGACTTAGGTTCTAAAAATAAGATTGAAATAAGAATGAAATCTCTTGCCTTCCATTACTAGCTCATCTCTTTTCTCAAGAGATGTCAAAGGTTTCATCTCGTGTGCCAGCTCTGCTTGGTTGGTATAACACAGTTTGGCTTTCTGGAGCACTGTGTTAAGTAGGATTCTGAAGCCATATTAGGATTCCACGGGCAAAAGAACAGTAATTGGTTTAGCAATGCTGGTCATAGATGTTAGGAATGAACAGGGAGTTGTCTGTGGCAACCTGTGTACCTTTTATTTGCCATCCTACATCTACAATAAGACAGATTTACCGACATTAACCCCCCAACACACAAAACAGCCAAAAGGCATCCCATTCTTTAGTAGGATTTGCTCAATCCCAGTCTTTCTCTGCCAACCTTTTTCTGCTCATTTAGATTTATTCAGTATAATTTATGTATTCATGTAATGTATATACATGTACATATATATATATACACACACACATATTACTGTCTATTTTTCTGTGTCCCAATTTAGATGAGGTTCCCTAGTGTAAATCATGCATTTATTCTAAGTCTGTTTTTAATAGAATTACAACAATTACAACATGGTCACACTGTATGCCAAGGTAAAGTTTTTGATGACAGTAAGCTTCTGAAATAGTTGGATAACGATCAGTGTGCTATGGTTTATATTTTATCCAGCCTAAGAGGGAGGAGATGCTACATGGCACCTTAGGTCCCCTTTGAAGTATTTTAGGATACGAACGCATAGGCCAGGGGTTGACATCTTTTCCTACAAAGAGCCAGATAATAAATATTTTAGGCTCTGCAAATCTATCTGATCTCCAGCCCAACTACTCAGCCCTACTGTTGGGGTTCAGTAGTGACTGCAGAGGCCATGCACAGTATGTCAATAAGCGAGCGTGGCTGTATTCAGGAACAAAAGGTGGAGGAGAGCAGATTTGACAGTTAAGTCTCATCGGCTGACTCCTGGCATAGGGAACAGATCACCGAGGAGGGAACCGAACACCTGGGATGGTTTTCTGCAGGGGGCTGTGTGAGCTTCAGTTTATCTCTGCATGTCATAGAATTATCTGTGACATGATGATGAGGAGGAGGAGGATGATGACGATGATGGTGACTGGGATGATGGCTATCTTATGGGACCCTTGGTTATGGGTTTATCTGCATGGCACTATATCTGGCTGAGAAGTAGACGCCTCAGTTGATTATTTGGATGTTTTCTCAGCAGCAGGGATCTTACTCCCTTCTAATTTCAGGGGCAGGCAGGTGGAGCTGGTGAGGCAGCAGACCTGGAGGAGATGAGGGCTAAGGAAGAGCAAACAAATATCCTGTTTGAGAAGTAGGCTGCTGTTCATCTCCAGGCCCCTGCTTTTGTGTGAGAATGGGGTCTTCTTGGTGCCAGGTCTTCTGAGTTTTCAGAATCTAGAAATCCACATTTTAAATAAAAATTTCCAATTTTTAAGCTTTTGCAAACTACTTAAAATATAAGCAGACTGTAGGAGCTGAAGACACTCCAACTGAATCAAGTCGAAAAGGGTGATGACAATCAACCCACACGAAGGCTTATGACAGAAGGACTATCTATTAACTACATGGAAAGGACACTCACTGGTGGTGCTTTGGGGTCACTGAGAACAAACAGGAGGAATCCTGGTACATTTTCAGGACAGGGGTTTAAGTAAGGTTTGAGGAAGAACATCCCAACAGCATGTTGCTAAACAGAAACAGGTGGCTGAAGTTGATTGAGAAGTCTATTCCCTGGAGAACTTTAGGAACAGGGTCATCAACATTCATCCAAACATACAGTCTCTCTTGGGGACAGGGACTTGGATTGAAGCCAGGGGCCTGAGTACCATAATGAAAAAAATTTTAATTTCTCAGTTTTTTTTTTCCTTTGGCCTAGGAGTCATCATGTTTTAAATGTTTTTAAAAAGTTTGTGTTTAGAAAGGTCTCTTCTTCTATAGTTCAAACTACATAGATGAGAGCGCATGTAAGGAATGCATTTTTTTAATTTTAGCACTTTCTATAAATGGGTTTTCCAAACCCTATGCTGAAGTTGTTACCACGACGGGGAACATGGAGATAATTTTTCATTCTTTCATGCTATGCTGAATGTCAGCAGTAGAAGCTCCTAAAAATAATCATACCTTGTATTTATATAGCACCTTTCCCGAAGGTTCTCAAACTGCTTTGTAAGACATCATGTAATTAATCCCTATAAAGCATTCGGAAGACAGTTGTATAATACTCAGTTAATATTTGTCTTGCGTATAAAGGTTATGCATTTTATATTTATACTGTGTGCCGTGAACTCTATATCAGGCATAGGGTTTGCTGCCCAAAACCACTTTCTGATTATTGTATTGCATGGTCTGACAAGCAGGAGAGATGAGGAACATAAGCTGTAAGTTGCAGGGAGGTGAGTGTGAGGGAGTCAAAGGGAACTCACACCAGGGCTGCTGGGAGTTTGTCAAAGTTTAATTTATTTCTAGGGTTCCTGGGGAGTCGTTGCAGGAATATGAGAAGGGGACCTGGAAACAGGATTCTAACACCCCTGAAAAACAACTTACCTGGCTTATTTGAATGCATGGAGGTAAATGAGGGAGAGAGGATCCGGAATGAGGTAGGCGATACTGTCGATTTATTACTGTTTCTGAGCCAAGTCTCCCCTTTCTCAGCCTTCTCCCCACTGTGCACACAACTTCTCCTTAAGATGCTTTTATCTTCATCTTTCCCAACTCTTATCTTCTGCACTTTTAGAAAAGATTATCCCAGGAATCGATTTGCAGCCAGTCATAAACACCTTAGTATAAAATAAGCTGGGATGCCTCAGCCAAATACTTTGACGCTTTAAACCTCATCTCTAATTTTGCAATGAAAAAATTCAATAAGTGAATAAAAATGTCCAAGCTCGTAGAATAGCACCAGGCCCATAGTAAATGTTTATGTGAGTCATTATTATTTTTATTTGCAAAAATATCAGGCACAGTTGAGCAGGAGTGACCGTAGACTGGATTTTTGCAGACACTTGTGTATCCTCACAATCAGGCCTCATGGGTAGCCTTCAACCGTATCTGTGCATAAAACTGGTCCTGGCAATGAATACCACAAGGAAACGGTCACCTTAGCTCTAGCAGGTGGCTGGAGAATTGACAGGAAAGAGGATGGTGTGTGTGGGGTGGCAAATCTAAGAAGCGTAGATGAGAGTCAGGACAGGGGTGGGGTTGTGTGTGGTGATAAATTGAAGAGAGAAAAAAAGAGTAGGGAAACCCTGGAGAAGACCCCCGAGTCCCAGCTTGGAGGGATGGGCATTCAACTACCGAGGGGCATAATATGCAGGTTTGGAAAGGGAAAATGTTTACGTAGGCTCCAGCTTGTGCCCAGCCCAGCAGGCTGCCTGCAGGTTTACAGCTGAACATTACCATCATGGCACTCTCTTCTCCAGAGTGGCCAAGAGGAAGGAACGGCCAGGGACATTCCCGCCAGCCCAGAGGTTCTGGTGCCGCCCTTGAGTGTTTTCGAATTGGCAAGAGTGGTCTGATGATTTTTCCACCGGCCAAGTCAATCTTCCACGCTCATGGACCCAGAATTTAGCATTTGCATTGGTTCCAGAACTCCTTTCATTGGCTCCGATAAGCCCTTTGAAACAAGCTGAAAACTTAGCCACAAATCCACTTTCAAGTGTGAACTAGGCCTTGAGTAGAAGTCCTCAACCCTAAGCCAGAAGTATATTGTCTGTTTTTAGTTGATTCTCTTTTAGGCACCTGACCTAGTCTTGGCTCGCCCTGAAAAGAAGACATTCTTGAGCAAAGGCCCAAGGCTATGGAATTCTGGCCCCCGGCACTAAAGCACAAGCTTTAAATGAGGCGCTCAGAACAACCTCCGAGGCATTGATTTGGCCATGTGGTAGCCACCCATGATTCAAGGCCACCCAAGAATAAAATGGGCAAGGTTGTTCCATGAATATTAGCTGCAAGAAAAACACTGCTTTTCAAAATTTAATCAATTCTTTTTTAGACAAAAAGAAAGCCACTTTGAACATTTCATTGAAAACCGAATGCTTCAAAGATGTTTAAAAATATTAAGATTAGCCTATGAGGTGATGGATACTGATAATTAACATCTATTATACCAACATTAGTGTCTCTCCAAAATGGAGGAAGGGAAGTTGAATGATTATCCTAAAACCACAGAAATTCTATCATTTTTTTTTTCCTGAAAATGTGTCTTTTCTAGCTCAGTAATGGAAAAGAGGCACCCTGTCCTATGTGGAATTGTTTTAAGTTTTAGTGATTTGGCTGTCTTCTGCCTCCATTAGAATGATCATTGTTTGGGGTGCCTGAGTGGCTCAATCAGTAAAGCATCTGACTCTCGATCTCAGTTCAGGTCTTGATGTCAGGGTCTTGAGATCAAGCCCCATACTGGGCTCCACACTGGGCATCGAACCTACTTAAAAAAAAAAAAAAAGAATGGTAATTATTTGAAGGTTATATTAGGTATAAGTGACAGAACCAAGTTCTAACTAGCTTGAGCTGAAAAGGGAATTTATTGATTCAACTGAGAAGTCTAAGAAATGGGCATCGCTGAGCTGGTCCGGATGGTAGGTACACATGGGTTTTCAAGGCTCAGGCTGTCTTACTCTCTGAAATCTTTTTTTTCTTCTGTGTTGGATTTTTCTCAGGTGTTTTCTCTCTTTGACAAGGATTTCTTCCAGCCTGAGGTGTCCTTTACTCTTACTGGTTAGTTATTAGGCTCAAGCTAGTTCAGTGGCTGGGAAATGGAGAGGAATGCTCAGGCCAGGATGCAGTGTGGATGTCCAGGGACAAGTTGGGGGAGGGGATATGAATCAAGAAGTTCCAATCTGAAAGGAGAGGAAATGAGTGGAAAATATCAGAAAGGGAGACAAAACATGAGAGACTCCTAACTCTGGGAAACGAACTAGGGGTGGTAGAAAGGGAGGTGGGTGGGGGGTGGGGGTGACTGAGTGATGGGCACTGAGGGGGCCACTTGATGGGATGAGCACTGGGTGTTATTCTATACGTTGGCAAATTGAACACCAATAAAAATGAATTTATATATAAAAAAAAGAAGTTCCAATCTGAGCCCTTTCCATGGGCTGAGATGAAGCTTAGATTCCATGATCCATCTTCAAACCATTCTCTTATCAATACACTTAACGCTTTTGTCCCCCTCTTCTTCTTATCCCCATACTCTATAGTCACTGTCCATGTCTATGTGGATAGGGGCAAAGATCTGTGCCTAAAATACAAGAAACCACCAAGAACAAGAAAGTGGCATACCCCAGGAGGAAACAAAGATTCTGTTTCCACAAGGAGGGGATGGGTTGCTGGGCATTCTAGAACAAAATATGTCTATCTAGCAAGGGCAGAAGCTTACTTGTGCATTGCTGTATCCTCTCCAGCACCTCCCGTGCGGGTAGTAGCCCGATCTTAGCGTGCTGAATACGAGTCCTGGATAAACTTATCTTCATCAATTGCTTTGGTGCTCTAGCAAGCTTAGGTTTAACCCGTGTAAAGTGGGAAAATCCTGTGGCTTTTTCTCGAGGGCCACCATCCCAATGCCTAATCCCATTTCTACACACATTTTGACTTGAACGAGGAGTATGATAGGAGGTGGGCATTCTTGAACATGATTTCAATATTTTGACAAATGTTTTAACTTTAGAGACCATGGAAGAAACTACATCCTCTACTTTTCACCTAGCAAGAGCTTTTATTTTTATTTATTTGTATGTTTTGTTGGGTGCATGGCTGTTCAAAATCAAGATGATATTTTCCAGTCTTCTTGGCAGCTGTGATCATGTAAGTTCTAATCTCTAGGATATGAGTGGAATTTAGGGGGGCACCTCTGGGCATACCCATAGGGAAGGGGCAAGGTCTCCCTTTTCTCTACTTCAAGAATTGGAACGTAGACACGAGATGCCCCATCTTGAGTGATGCAGATGAGGGCAAAGCCTTAAGGATGGTGAGACAACAAGAAAGAAGGCTTTGTGTAGCTATGGCAGCTGCTGGTTCTGACAACCTCCCCAGGCAGAGCCACCTCTTTGCAGGAATAGAGAGAGAAATAAATGTGAAAGAAAAATAATCTTTTATCTTGCTCAAGCTACTGTTATTTCGGTTTTCTATCACATGCGCTAAGCGTCTCTCCTAACTAAAACAGTGAACAAAAAGCTTTTATAGGAACATTTGGATCAAGCGATCCAGAAGGTGCAACAGTGAAAAATGGGCGAAAGTCTAAGAGAACTTACATTATCTTAAATAATTACCGTCTTGACATTCAGGGGGGAAAAACACATAGCTCAAAAAAAAAAAAAAATAGAAAGTGATAAAAATAATTAATTGAACAGCCTGAGAGCATGGCATTTACAATGCATTATGGAAATCAGGGACTTATGAAGTTTTTGAGCTGGAAGGAATGGGAAAGTTCACCTGGGCCCATCACCTGGCCCAATGATCTCATTTTAGAGCTGATTTTCTCAGTCTTGGCACTATTGATCTTTTGGGCAGATAATTCTTTGTGGTAGGGGCTGGCCTGTGAATTGTACAGTGATTAACAGCAACCCTGGCCTCTATACACTGGATGCCAGTAGTGATGCCTTCCCATCCTCAACCAGTCATGACAATCAAAAATGTCTCGAGACATTGCCAAATGTCCCTGGCAGTGTGGGAGTGGAATAGGCAAATTTGCTCCCAATTGGGAGCACAGTTTTAAAGATCAAGAAATTGAGATTTAACCAGCCAGAGAGTCAGTTATCTTCTGGATGCTGCTCTATTAGCAAGTTTGAAAGATGCAAGTCGCTTATTATACTGATGTAGAATTTGGGAAAGTATTAAAAGGAAAATAATTTAAAATAAATAAAAGTGAAATGACAGCAATAGCTGATATTTATGAAAGCCTTAGGCATCTTCTTACTTAATCTTTACCACGACTCCAGGATCCCTTCATTTAAAGTTGAGGAAACTATGCATGATAGAGGCCAAGTAAACTTACACAAGATCACACGTCTTAAAAGCAATAGAATTAGCATCTGGACCTGGCTTCAAACCCACCGGCTTCCTCATTGCTTTAATGTAGAAGGTGGACAAGAAGTGAAGAGTGTTGTCATGTTGGATCAGGTTGTCAAGCCAATAAAATTAGCTGAATATACATGTTTGGATAAATTCACATTTTCCTTAATCAACTTATGTTATTTCCCGCACTCAGTGAAGAGTTACTGAATGCCAATAATTATTTGTGTAGCATTGAAGGATTAAAAAAAATGAAAAGATTGAAAAAAGCTACCCGCCATGTTTATGGCCAGACCCTGGAATAAATTTTACACATATTAATTCTTTGATTCATTACAATAAACACTAGGATATTGGCCTTGTTATTATGATCATTTTATAAACAAGGAAATGGAGGCATCAGATGTTTAAGTAAATTGTTCCAGGTCACACAAGCTAGCAAACAGGAGAACAAGATTTCAAATCCAGACAGTTTGACTCTTCTTTAATTTCCAAGGACATAAGAAAGAACCACAAAGGTGGTGGCTTAAGAAATCAATCATCTCATTGTTCTGGAGGCCAGAGTCAGAAGTCAAGGTGTCCTCAGAGACATGCTCCCTCTGAAACCCTTTCTTGCCTCTTCCGAGTTCCTGGTAGCTCCTGGCAATCCTTGGTATTCCTTGCCTTGTAGCTACTTAACTCCAATGAACTTTGTTCATTGTCCTCGGCCTTCATCCTGTGTGTCTCTGTCTTTCCAAGCCTGTCTTATTGTAAGAACACCAGTTGTATTAGGCTAGCAGACCAACCTTATTCCAGTATGGTCTCATCTTAACCAAGTGCATTTGCAATGACCTATTTCCAAATCAGGTCATATTCCAGGGTACCAGGGGTTAGGGCTTCAAACATATCTTTTTTGGGGGACACAATTCAAACCTTATACCCAATGGCAACTCTTAAACAGTATGTCATAGTGCCTCCTGGTGAGTAAGATATAATCCTTGTTGCTGGGAACTCATGGGAGCACAGGACACACATCATGTGCACAAATAATAGCAACCGTACAAATGCTAGAATTGTTTGGTCAGTGTCACAAAAGAGGCAAAAACAATGAGTCACAGAGGCTCAGAGTAGTGCTGAGATTTAAACGAGGCTATGGGAGGGGAAAGCATTAGGTAGGCCTTTGCCAAGGGGCATCATGAGATAGGTAAGGAGAGGCATAAGGACAGGCAGGGCCACATATAAAAAATATATGGAGCTAGGAAAACTCAGAGCTTGTTCCTTAGAATAGGGTGCTACCCAACAGGACATAGAGTCTACAAGCAGTGATAGAGGGGATCATAAAATCAAAGCTTTTCAAGAGCGGAACTTCATGAGATCCACAAGACTAGCTCTCTTCTTCAAGAAAGGTGGCAATATTGCACCGCTGCGATCAACTTGAAGCCAAGAGAGGTTAAGTGGCTTGCCTTGTTTGCATAGCTGGTTAGCGATGGAGAATGGTGAATTGGGATGTACTTTTTCTACCTTCTATTGCAATTGCCCATTTTTTCTATATTATAAGCTAGAAAAATTTATCGGAGAGGTATCATGAGGTGTTGAATGCCAGGCTGAGTCCAAAACTGAGTTACAGAGTGAAAAGTTTTCAATGTCATCTTCAAAGGTTTGTGGGTAGACTAGATACTCTATGAGAAATGGGGCCAGAGAAGAGGGTGGAGGCTCAGAGTGATTCAAGAATGGAGAGCAAGGGGGCTTGAACTGATATTGGGCAGTGAATGAAGGGAGAAGTAGAAAAAAGAGAATCTTCAGACATAAAAAAGAAATTCTTGAGTGTTTGATGAGGGGGAGAGGAGGCCAAGATGACTTTGAGGTTTAGGGCCCCAGAGATAATGTGCCATAGATAGCACTGGGAAACTCAGGGCGCTATATAGGGTGACTAACCATCCTGGCTTGCCTGGCTTGGAGAGGGTTTCCTAGAAGGCAGGATTTTCATTAATAAAACCAGGGGTGTCCCAGCCAAAAGTCTTGGGGTGATTTGATGACTGTAAAGGAGAAACATTTTGCTTTTGTTTTTATAAAAATAAGGTACATTTTATTTAAATATACTACTAAATTACTAAATTTAAATTGCTCTAAACCTGGTTTTAAGGCTAATTAATGCTAGATTTAGACATAAAACCTAAAAGCAGGACAATTCTTCAAATATGTCCTTCAGCTCCCAAATTCCATAAATCTACAAATACAGCCAAGATTACTTTAACTAATCATATCTACAGTGTTGAGGAATCGTGAATTCAAGGATGAAAGAGTTCATTTCAGAGATCAGCGAATTGGAAGGCCCCCGCCTTGTGCGTTTCACAATTAGAAGTTTCTGTAAAATCAGCGTTCCCTTTGCTTGGGTGTAAAAAGAATCGGCAAGGTTTGACAACACTTTTCTCCTTTTGTTGTGAGCAGTCCTTGATCTCTGGGTTGTTCACATCAATTCTGCCCTGAGGGTATCCACTAATAATGCCCTCAGTATTTGTCTGCTAAATGACATGAGTCACCAGCTCCTTGTTCACACAGGGACTGCAAAGGTATGTTGGAAGAGCTCCTGATTTCCCAGGCTCTTCCTGAATCTTATTTTAGATAGTAAGAAGTAATTTTTCAGTGCAGTGCACATGAAATTAAGCATGCAACTGCTATTATTAATGGGATTTGTGCATCTCATTTCCCCCCCTACACAGTAACATATACACATGTGGGAGGCTGAAGCTCTGCTACAGTTGTTCTATCAGAATTATAAAATCTGTAATCTGTCCCTGGAGATAAATGCGCAATTCATTTTCTCATGGAAGGAAAACCGAGCCTTGGTCCCTGACATCTCAAAGGGCTTGCTCGAAAGATTCTCTTACTGGCTTTAAGTATTTGAGTTATAAGCTTAATTTTTAAAAATATCCATTTCATTAGAATGCGCTGAAAAATACACACGGCCCTTTCTTTTGTAATGTGGTGGATTCAGCGTTGACCAGATCCTGCACACCGCCTCGGCACAGGAACAATGAATACCCTCTGTTTATTTATGAATTGCCAGGGTTTCCTGACAAGAAAAGCTCTTCCATGTTGCTTTGGTTATGTGCCTCTACGATGGGGGGGAGATACCTGTTCTCCTCAGGGTGTAACAGTTTTGGTCTTTGATGCCTGCATTTTGACTAGAAAATTTTGACTTTTTTTTTTTTTTTTTTATCTTAAACCAGGGCTGGGAACCATTAGTACCCAGTAAATATTTCTGGTGACCTCATCTGTTCTCACCCTACCTTGGTTGGTCCAGTTTTGGGCAGTTTACAGTTTTAGTAGGAAATCTGGATCGGTTCATAGTGGACAAATGACATGGAAGAGAGAAGAGAAGAGTCGAGAAATGGCAGCTCCCAAGAGCAAGAAGCCAGGGAAATGATGTGGCGTAAAAGCCCATCATTGACCAGGCATGATGGCACCACCTGTGATTTAGAAGGGGGGGCTTACTTGTATCCCATTGAGCCCTTTGCAGGTTTCTCTTGGCAGCATTATTGATCGTGGCTGGAAGCCTCCAGGTGAAAGCCATTACTTCAACTACGAACCCCAGTAACTCTTCCAGCTCCATCATCTGGGCAGGCCTAGCCACCAGATCTTTCTGCTGGGAACCGGTCCGCCATCCAGAAGGCCAACGCTGCTATTAACATCGCTCACAGCAAAGTTCTTTTGTTTTGTTTTCTGTGAGTTCCAAATTGACAGTAAGTATAACAGACACCAGCTCAGGAAATAGAAAAAAGATGTAGAACCGAAATAAATATATATATATATAAATAAAAATATATTTATATATATTTTTATATATTATATATTATATATAATATATATATTAATATATATTATATATAATATATTGTAATATATATATATATATATTTTTTTTTTTTTTCTTTTCCTAACCCAGACGGGCTATACAAACTTGTAAGGTGTTTGGCTGTCACTATTTTGCCTCATGAAAAGAATCTTTTCTACTTAGTTTCCCCTTTGTTAAGAACTGAAACTTTGAAATATGCTCGGCCACGGAGTAAAAACCACTGAACGAGTCTCTCCAGCTGCTGTGGATGATTTTGCAGCCGTTCAATTAAGTCTCTTCCAGCCTTGAAAAGCTGCCTAATTTGGGGTTGGGTATAATGTGCCACCCCATTTTGTATTTTCAATGTCACTTTTTAACAGGCATGAGGATCATGACACAGGGATGCTACCCGGGTGCTCTGGGTCCGCCAGGACTGCGTACGCATAGACCCCGGGTCCTCGGTGGCATCAGTCCCAGCTGCCCCTCTGCCAGAGAGGAGCGCCCAGGAGCCAAAGCTAAGAGGCAGCTAACCCACCTGTCACCCAGCTCCTGTGACTCTTCCAGCGTGTTTAGGACACCACGGTCATCTTGAAAGCCCTTACTACAGAAAACCATTTCTTTCTTATAAATGCCTATCTAGATGTAGGAGAAAGTAGCATTTATTTTTAAAAATTACCGAGCAGAATATCCTGTGTAGCCCTACCAGGCGGGCAACAGCTGCGGGAAAATAGAATATTGAAAATAAGTTAGCAAAACAACAGCCCCTTGGGGACTTTCGCTCCGCCTTAGGATGGTGAAACAAAGCACCTTAAAAGGCTTAGTTTTGTACACATAGAACTTATTTAATTCCCAAGGACACCGTTCTCAACATCAAGAGTATGTGCATGTGTGGATTTTTTTTTTCTATGAGAACTTTCTTTATTGAAGGTTTGTGCAAGCGTTCAGCAGAAATTATGCAGCATCTTTCCTCAAAGAGAGCTGCATTAATGTGCCAATGCCCTTTATTTAATGCACTTTAAAATTCTGACGCGCCTTTTAAAAAGTATGAGTTGTGTTGGGGAAGTCTAATCACCGTTCTGCATGAACGGAAATGTGCTATTTTTGTAAGGGTAGTGCTGGAGTCGTTTTAGCATAAGGGTGTCTCTATAGTACAGATGTCCGAAGACATTGGTTCGTTCGGGTGCCCAAATCAACCAGCTAGAAATGTTACTTCTGCCAAAATTAGTCAGAGGAACTTCAACTAATCATCATTTAAGCAATTTGGGACTGAAAACTCTTAAGTCTGTAGGGAATATTTAGAATTAATTCTGCAAAAACTCAGCTTTGAGGGCAAACTTTCTTTGCACTCTGGAGCGTGCAGCCACCCCGCAAGATTATGCTGTGTGCCTGTAATGACTTCATACAGATTTTTTAGACGTCTCTTGGGATACTATCGTTTTGGTTTGCTGATCTAATCCATTTCCCTTTCTTCCCGATCCTGCACTCACCCTTCTCTCTCTGGACGCCTCTCTTTGGATCTCTTCCCATTTCAATCAGTGTGTCCTTTTTAAGAGTGTTTCATTAAGGTTGAAGTTCCAAGGACATCACTTTTCCTCTTTGAATAAAATGTGCCTTCTTTTTTTTGAATGCAAACTGCCTGTGCCCTGACTGTACAATCAAAACAACGGGAAATACACCCAGTGCACTCAGGCAAAATTGGTGTGTGAGTCTCTTGGAAATATCTAGTAACAGGTGCAGTTAGATAGGCTGGCAAAGCATTCTGGTTTCATAACAATTACTAATAAGAAAATAAACGCTAGGTATGCATTATTAAAATATTTTTGGGATTTTTTTTTTCCACGAGAAACAACAACAAACCCAAAGCTAGCCAGTAACCAATTCTATAGATTGAAACCCTTGATATAAACATTTGACTCCGTCTCTCTGTTTTCAACACTCTTTTATTTAAAAAAATTTGCATAGATGTTTCTTCCTGTAGGAGGAAAATATATATAATTTTCGCCCAGATCTTTGAAATCTGTGTTATCTATCAAGTCAGTAGGAGATTCTTCTCTCTGTGGCTTTTGACGATTGCACAGTCACATTGGTTACGTGCACTCCATGTTAATTGTAGTAAACCAGTAGGCACGCATATGTTGTCCCCTTGTTAGTAAATGGAAACATTTGCCAGTAATCTGGAGGTTTTTGGTGTCTACGAATAAGGGTTCTAGACAGCCTTAGAACTGGCTCAAATGCACTTTGGTAGGGAAGGCTTCTTTGCAACTCTTGGAGACTTCAAATGCATCGTAGGAAATTCCAGTGTTTCATTTGCCATCATGCAGACAGAAGCCTACATCCACACATGAAAATTTGATGACTTAATGTTATTTGTGATCCTTGTGCTCTTTAGTATAGAACCTTAAAAAAAAAAAAAAAGAAATTTCCTTTTGTAATCAAGAGAGGAGCATACTTACTGTCAGAATCTCATAACTTTTTTCTTAGACTTTGGATTCTACAGCTGAATTTGGCGTGCAAGTTTTGCTGTATCCAAAGCCAAAATGTCAGATTTTTTTCTTTTTAATCAACAACAAAAGGAGGGATGGCTGTATTATGGAGATGTTTAATAAATTGAAATGAATAGATTTTTTTTTTGGCAGATGGAGTGTAACTACTTGAAATATATAGCAGGAGAGTGGGGTGGGGAGGAGAAAACAGAGAAAAGCATGAAAGTAGGGGGCAAGGAGAAAATCTATATATTTCAGCAAAAATGTTTGGGAGCCTGAAATTCTAATGAGTGTATTGAGTTAACTGCACAGAAATGTGAAGATGTATTTGCTGGAATGGAGTTCTAATTTGACACACTCTACAGGATTTCTAGAGATTAAGGTTGAGGAAGCTTGAGAACGACATGGGTCCAGATATCATCAATGCACTAAAACAGGAAATGCCCACAGGTGAGAGGAAACAATCAATTCTGGTTCTACTCTGAGAGAGAGAAAGAGAGAGAGATTGAAAATAAAAAAAGACCAAACAATTGCTTCAATTCTTCCCGTTCATAAAAGCTCTCATCACTCCCTGCTTTACTGCTAAATGTTTGTATTCGATTTAAATTCTGAGGAGCTCGGGCCTTGGTGAGTCCATCACAGTAAGTAGAGATTGACACACAAACCCCCTTTAGGCCAGTCACCTGTTAAGTTTGGGATAAAACAGAAGTCGAAAAATGATTTTCTTCTCAAACTGTGTTAGTAGCTCCAAAGTATCGAGGACTAAAATTATCGTGAAGTCTGCGTGTATCTGCCTGTGAATCCTTTTGTGATGAGAGAGAGAGAGAAAGAGAGAGAGAGAGAACCCAAGGAAACAGAGGTCCAGGAGAGACAGAGAAGAAAGTTGTCAACATGAATGAATGGAGGAAAGATTTTTCTAAGGAGACTATATATATATATATATTCACATATTAAAGAATGCATGTGAAACTATATAAATGGAATATAAGTATTTCCAGCCACAGAATTAAAAACACAACACATATTGCGTATGCATGTATATGTGCGTGTATTTTTGTAGTTGTCAGTAGTTTTTTGGAAAGAAAAGGGGAACAAGTGTTACTTTACCAGTTTTATCATCGTATTCACAACCACCAGCCCTGGAGTCTCCTGATTAAACCAATTAGCCTTGTTTAGCTGTTCATTACCCACATTGCTCGACCTGCCGCTATGCTTAATAGGGTTAATCATAATGAAATGAAATCTTATGATTTTATTAATTTCTTATATAGTATGTCTTCCAGAATTCTTACCAATGCTTGGACATCAGGGAATACTGCTCCTTTGCTCAATTTTGCTCCCTCTGCTGGCTGTCTCTGAGGGAATGATAAAACTACTGTCTTATACCTAGACAAGGACTATTATTATTTGGGAAAACACACACACACACACACACACACACACACACACACATTTATCCTTAGGGAAGCAGTGCCATTGCATTGAGAGTTAGCCCTGTTCTCCTCTGGCACTGACAACAGAAGCTCCACCAGGATATTTTCTACCCAGAATGCCGTGGTCACTGAAGGAATAAGAGCCCAGGGAGGTGGTGGTAGGGGTGGTAGGGGATGCCTACTATACATCTAAGTTGTGGTATATCTAAGGCTTAGATAAGCATCAGCTCCCACCTCATGAGCATATTTCATCCCCTCTGCTTGCTGATACCGTTAGTTCCTGAAGGGGAGTGGGCGAGCTTATCCTGCAGTACACAAATAAATGTGTTACTTGGGTTCCACGGGAGTCATGGGTCATGAGATAAGGTCTTGAAATTAGTGAAAGAGCATGTCCCCTCATTAGAATCTCTAGATTTATGCAAATGTAAGTATTTATATGAAATACGTAAAGTTAAAAGGAATGAGTTAATTTTTCAAAATGAATTAGAAAATTTGAAAAAATAAAAAACATTAGAGAGAATCCTGGAAGCATAATATATAAGTTTTCATTTAAAAAGGCATTCGGTTTAGGACTAAAACGAATTCAACAGATACTTAAGTTTCTAAGCCTATTTTATCTACAAATCTAGATGTTAGGGGAAAAAATAAAGCAACTGGGGAGATATTTTAATAAATGGTTAGATTAGGTTAACCTAACATAAAACGTGTTTTTGTCTTGAAGTTAGGAAAAACTGCTTTTCTCTCAGAGGTACACAAAATGATTTCTTGCCCTTTGTGAGAAGATTAAGGGAGCTAAATCTTAGCTTTAGATTTGGAATCATTAAGGAGATTTAAAAAAAAGAAGGAAGGACAGAGAGCATGGACAAGAAGCATGTTATCTACTATATAAATTAATTTAAATTCTTTAATAAAGTTTCTCAGCGTGACTAGAAAATTTCCCTTTCCCCTCCCCTCTTACTCAGTGACTTTCTTCGGAAAAAAAAAAAAAAAAAAAGCCACGACCAAAAAAGATAAAGAGAATAAAAGAAATGAGTCTATAAAAATCTGAATAAATGGGAATTTATACGTTATTTAATGCCAATCTGCTGCATTTTTTATGTTTGTTATGTGTACCCACATCCGTGCCTGGCATTGGCATTTTATGAGTTGTTTTGGTATCGAAATATACTCTCTTGCCTTTCAAATTCATGCAGACCTTACTTGTCCTTCAAAAAGGAAAACATCCTGTTTTGGTTAATGGGCTTAAAAAAAAAACAACAAAAGTAAATTGTGATAGCAATTAGGTTTCTCAGTGAGCATGCTCAGTGGGTCTCTCGTGGTTGCTAGGCAACCAGCTGAAGGTGTGTGGCGAGAGAGGGCCCCAAATGTAAAAACACAAGCACCTTTGGCGTAGGTTTCACCCAGCCCGGCAGCCCGCTTCGTGTATAGGATTAGTTGTGGGATGTCCTTGGATGACTTTCACGAGTTCCCTTTCTGCAGTTTTGGGGAGAAGGCTGGAGGTCAGGATAGGGGACCCCGCAGGCTCGGTTCAAGAGCCATAGTGCACGCTTCCAGAAAGTGTTGGAGCTGCGTGGCAGGGTCAGGAGTGTGTGTGCGCCTTGGTCTTGGTGGGCCGCGCAGGTGCCTCGAGCTGCGCAGGTGCCCCGGGTTGCCCAGATGCCCCTGGCCGCGCAGGTGCCCCGGGCCGCGCAGGTGCCTTGAACAGCGCAGGTGCCCCTGGCCGCACAGATGCCCCGGCCCCCGCAGGTGCCTCCAGCTGCGCAGGTGCCTCGAACTGCGCAGATGCCCCGGGCCGCGCAGGTGCTCCGGGCCGCGCAGGTGCCCCTGGCCACGCAGGGTCCCGGAGCCGCGCGGGTGCCCTGGGCCGCACAGGTGCCTCGAGCAGCGCAGGTGCCCTCGGCCGCGCAGGTGCCCCGGACCCCGCAGGTGCCCCTAGCCGCGCAGGTGCCTCGGGCTGTGCAGGTGCCCCGGACCCCGCAGGTGCCCCCGGGGCCGCGCAGGTGTCCCAGGCCGCGCAGGTGCCTTGGGCCCATTCGCGGCCCGCCGGCCTCCGCTAGGGCCTGCTACCTCGGACACCGCAGCTTTTGCACCGAACCCGTGTCCACAGGCTCGAGTCCTAGGGCAGAACGTTCCCGGTGAAAGCACATCGTTCAAGTAAAGGTCACAGCCCGCATTGAAGGCCCGTTGGCCGCCGGGCTGCCGCTGAAGCAGCACTTCCAGTAGGTTGGGAGGCGGTGCGGCGAAGCAGAGAGGACCCAACTCCTAGAAACCACACAAAATGCTTCGTCTTTGGTGAGCGCAGTGCCATCTCCATCAGCACCTCTAAGTAGCAAGCCGACCAAACACCTGGTTCGGTCCACAGTGACAGCTCACTGTCTCTCCAGTGGTAACAATTTAGAGGCACGATGCTAAACAAGATATATACATGATGTCAAATATTGGCTGCACACATCTAAGCCAATCACTTCTAAATAAATTAACCATGGCACAGCCTAATACGATCCACCTGCTTTCTTCCTTGCGTTGTTCCAGACCCTACCTGAACCCCCCTTTGATTAAATGTCAAAAGCTTGCCTTGTGCCTACAGATTTCACTGAAGGCGGATAACAGAAAGGTTCCTCCTGTGACTCCATAAAACTGAAATAAATTCCACTGGCATCTTGTAAATTTTTATTTTCTACAATGACTGCAGGCCCCATCTGCGGCCCAGCTGTTATTAGAACGGAAAGCGTTGGCCCTTCTGCATTACAAAACAGCATAGAACAGTAATTGCCAGTGGAAGAGATTAAGTGTAGACACTAAAAATGTTTACTCGCAATGAATATGCATAACGATGGGTAGGAAACAGCACTAGAAGATTAAAAAGAGAGAAGGGTTTGTTTACAAGGCTGGGGAAAAAAAAAAGAGTGGAATGTCAGTTGGCCCCGAGCCTGAAATAGGAACGAAAAACCTTTGGGCAAGGCATTAGGGAGAAAAACAGATGGTTTGTGAACCTTTTATTAGATAGAAAAATCATTAATCAAGCCCAGGCTGGAAATGGCAGGGTTTTTGGTAGTTCATATTTTAGTTTATTTTTTCTTAAAGTGACAGTATGCTTTTTTTTTTTTTTTGTCTTTTTGGGACAGTCATCTATGGATCATATGTCAATAGGCACTGCTTTTGTACAACATTCCACATTAAAGCCAGCTTCACTTTAGGTTAGTGTGAGCACTGATTTGTTATACGGAGAAAATTCCTCCAAAGGGTTTCACATTTCAGCACCTGTTTTGCCTGTGTAGCAATTAAAAAAAAAATTGCGGCATGGAATATTTTCTTGTTCATTCACATCCTATTCCTTTGCTTTTGAAACTTGGGAAGAAAATGGAGAAGAGGAAACTTTTGCACGTAAGGCCTTGCTGACTAGGTTGATTCATAACAATTTAAGCAAAATATGTGGTAACAATAATCACAAATTGATTCATCTCCTGAGAGGGAAATTCTTTGGAGAAAGCTCTCAAGAGCCTAGAGGGTCCCATTTGAAACTGTATCTCCCATAAAACTGATCTGTGCCCTTTGGGCTTGAGAAGCTTGTATTTTGCATTAAAAATAAATAATAGTAGTGAGAAATCTCAGGGAAAGGCATGTCCTAGAGATTAACAAAATCCTGGAATTAATGGTGCAAAGCTCATCATCTGCTGCTAGCCAGTCATCAAACCCTAGGAAATGCCCTATGCCAGGGGCATTATTGTTTAAATGAAATGCATATAACATGAAAACACCCTCATGTGTTTGAAACACACAATGCATGTGTGTTCATCTACACATCCATGCACGTACACCTGTAGACACACATATTGTGTCAGCTTTAGGAGTAGGATGGCAGGGGAGGAAAATATCAGAATAAAAGTGCCTACAGCCAGACCCAGAATTAACTTCATGCCACGGTCCTGGAGTTTTGCTGTGGTGCCATGTACTTGGAGCAAGGGGCTCATTTTGACTTTGGGAGGCTCCTCTTAAACTTCACTGTGACGCGTTCCTGTTCCGGCTCCGTGTGTTTGGTGTTGGATGGGGATTGACTTCATCAGGGTTGTCACTCCTAGAGCCAAGCACTGTTGAGGCAGGGCTTCCTGGAGTATGCAGTGGGGCAACTTCTGGGTAAGGAATTAAAAGGTACTTAGAAAGTATCTCATTCATGTTTTCACTCTTTGGTGGAAATTGTTTTTGTTTTTTGTTTTTTTAAATAATTTTATTCACTAGCAAATACCAGCGATTCATAAGGAAAGTTTTTTTTTTTTTTTTTTCAAAAAAAAAAAAAATGCTCATGGAGAACTCATTGATTTCCTGTCCTTATTTCCCAGGAGACAAATTGTGCAAGTCAAGGTCAGAAAACACCTGCGACGTCATCTGATTTTTCCTCTGATCAATATACCTATCATCCACGTTAGGGAAATGAGACCCATTGAAATGGTCGCATTAAAATCAGAAGCGAATGAGGTGAAGGGTGTCTAACTACAGGTCTGTCTTCTGATGTCATTACTACCTCCCTCTGATGCCCATTCCCCTGAAAATCTGAGCCGCAGCCTTTCCCTTTCCTTATCCCCTCGTCTCCTTCATTGACTTATTTATCTTCGTGTGGTTTGTTTGGAGTTAATGTCATTGTCAATAAAGAATGCCCCAAAGGAGCGAGATCAGCAGTGACCTTCTGCACAGATTCCAAAACCCTGCCAACCTACCTCTGTGTCCTGGGCTGACTCATTCTAGAAACAGAAGTTCAAATACATGGTTGCCATGCTCCTTTAAAACACTTTTACAGCACAGTTAACGTTTTCTGTTTTCTGACATTCTTTTTCTAAAGAGATGCTTAAAGCAAAAAAGGTTTCCTGCCACAAAAATGACATTAATATTTCGTAAATCAAGAACTAAGATAATGTTTTGGCTGCTGCAGAGACGTTTACCTTATGTCGTTTATCTAAATGCTTTTCGATTATAACATGACACAATTTTTGGACTGTCTTTAACCGGAAAAAACAATTCCAAGAACTTTCTTATTTCAGAGCCTGAAATTCTTTAGTATATTTCTCACCAGAATTCACTGTGGAGTATACAGCCTTTCAGCTCATTGAAAAAGGCTTCCCAAATAATAAATCTTTTCCAGTGATTATTCATGTGCACTAAGTCAAATAATTTACTGAAAGTCAGGAAGAAACCTTCAAATGAAAACCATATAAATATGTTTGTAAACTTTTGAGTTAATTGCAACGTCAACAGTTCTGTTCCCCCCAAATCAAATGCTTTCTATATTGACCTATAAAGGACTGATCTCTTTAAAGAACAGATTTTTTTGTATCAAAAAAGAGCAAAAAACAGAACAAAACAACAACAACCACTCAACACTTTATAGGTAATAAAGCTTTGTTGAATGAGCATCTGCTGAAGGAAGTATTAAAATCACAAAAGTGATTATGGGTTTTGAAGCTTTTTACCTATTTGAAAAATATGGGGAGGAATGAGGTATTGGAGTCTGTGCTGTAGGGTAAGAATATGATTTTCTGGTATTACATTCATTCTACATTTTTTTTCTTGCAAATTTGCTTATAACAAGGATTTTATCTCTGCCCTTTATTATCCTACTTTATCTATGGCTAATGCATTTCCTTTTCCTTTTAAAACCTTAAGGGTTTTACCAGTTGATTTCCACACATTCGGATTTTAGAAAGAAAAACACATTTATGGAGTAGCTATTTCAAAACATTGAGGAGAGTAACAGTTACCAAAAAAAAAAAAAAAAAAAAGCATTAAAATTCTGCCATAAACCATTCAACAGCAAACGGAAGACTACAATTAGGGCCAACCTGCTTCCCTGGGGAATAGTGAAGAACAATTTTTTTTTTCCCAACTGTGTACACCATAGAAAACTGCCCACATAGTTCCTGAGTTCTGAACTACTAACTCTGAAATGAACTTCCTGTGGGAGATGAGCCCCCTGAAGATTTCGAGGGGCTGATGAAAGCTTAGCTGGCTGTGGCTAAGAGAATGAGGGAGAGGATCAGGTTCTGGAAAGAGAATGTGCAAGGGCTATATAAGGAAGGGTAGCTAGGACTGCTAGCCTCGCGTATGTTATGGCACACCATTAATAACAATGATCAAAAGGATGAGGATGTCTTAACAGCTGCATTAAATTACTATGGAAATTGGCATTTTGAAATGAATTCAGGGTGAGACACTAAAGAGTACCTACATATAGTTCGGGTCACATTGTAAGGCCAGAGAATAATTCTCAAAGGTAGAGTGGTTGTGGTCAAGCAGAGATTCTTTCTTTCTTTCTTTCTTTCTTTCTTTCTTTCTTTCTTTCTTTCTTTCTTTCTTATTTATTTATTTATTTATTTTTCCTACATTTAGAGCATGCATGGAAAGATCGGGCTTCACCAAAACACCCGAGTCCAGTAAGATGCTTCAACAAGATTGTGTTCTCTGGAAGATGTGGGAAATATTCAATATCATAAAAATAGGTAAATATCCTTATAAGATCTGGGTGAAAGACTGCAACAGTCTATATTTCCAGCTTAATAACTAGATAGTATTTAACTCCAGCTTTGGAATGAATTTTTTTTTCATGGAAGTGGAAGATTTTGAGACCATTTGACTTTGAAACGAACATTTTGTATTAATAAAAAAATAAAGCACAAGACGAGAGCTAGTGCATCCTTTAATGGAAAAATGGAAAAGATAAAAAAAAATTTTTTTAATTGCATAGCATTAGAATCTGATTTTCAAGATGTGTTCTATGTTTTTTTTTATTGACATTCATGCACGAGTCTTTTTCATGTGGATTTAAAAAATCATGATTAAGTGATTTTACTGAAGTCATAAAACTGATGTTTTTATACATTGTCAAAGTATCTGATGCAAAAGTATAAAAAAAAAGTCGGATAATGATGTGGAGATTTGTCTCTGCAAACCAGATATCCAAAGACTGGCTTGTGCCTTTTTGCATGAAAGCTTCTGTCCCTGCTACGGAGCTGACCTGGATTTCTCTAATTACCACTACAAAGCTACGAAAGGTTTCTTTCTCAGAACTTTTGAGAAGGAGGGACCAATGCTTCATAATTGAACTGGGACTGCAAGAAGAAAAAAAATCCTCCATGAAACACTTAAAACTTATACCTTAGGCAAGGGGAGCATTATAAGAACAAGTTAAACTTTTCTTTTGAATTCAGTGGGAGTACTTTGGGGTTTCTCTTGGTCCTTAATACATACTTGAGATGGGCATCTGTTGACAGAAAGTAAGTAATATTTTTAATTCGGATGACCTTGATTTGGTGATTATTGTAGGAGAAGAAGCTTTATCCAGTTCTCTTTTGGCAACAGTTACATCCATTATATCCATTTTGGGTATACTCATGTCTTACGACTTTGTTGAGTGCTCTGTCCCAGTCATTGCTAGAGGTTTGGAATATGCTTTCTGGACTATTAAAGAGAAAATCTTCGCAGGAACGTCTATCCTGACAGCCTCAGTTGCCATCGGAGTCTTTGTGACTGCTGGCTGTCACTATATGATCTGTGGGGCGAGAAAACAGCCACCAGCACAACACACTTGAGAAGCCATCCTTACGTTGCTAGCTATGTTCTCTGCTCATGATTGTCCCCCGATTCCTGCACGATTTTAACAGACAAGCCAGTAAGGACCTACAGAGCTGCAGTCGGCTTAATAACTCTGCATTTTCATGGGTCAGTAAATTTAAATTAGCAAGTGTGTGTGAACAATGCCTTGATAAAAACTTAGCCTTCGTTTTGATGATAAAAACTTAGACTTTTAGTCCTGGTTACCTATTGAAAATTATCTATGGATTTACTTAGAAAATATTCAGATGTAGGGGCATCAGACCAACGGAATGAAAAAATGGGGGTGACGCCCCATACTGCTGCATTTAAGTAAAGCTCTACTGGTTGTTCCAATGCACAGCTAGGTTTGAGAAGTACTACCCTATAAGGTCTCATGAACCAGAATGGATCCACAACCTTCAAATAAGGAAGGGCTATATTTTCGTGTTCTCACTCACTAGTTGACTGTGGAACACTCATTCGGATAAATGGTATACCATTAGTCTGAAAGAATTAATACGCTTCTAGGAGTGCTCAGTTAATACAATAAGAATAACTTAAAGACCCAATAATTTTAAACTCTTGAAACAAGGGCATAGTTGTCAGAGGGTAGACGAATATTTAACAGATACGGTGGGAATATCCAAAATGACTTTGCAATATGTCCAGATGGCTTTGCCCTGTTGACTCCACTTGCTGTTTGTGCCCCAGTCTGAAGACTTAGCAGGTGCCTTCTACACCTCACCTTCCTCCTCATCAATGGCGCTTCCATCCCTGAGCAGTCATTTAACTCCAGAGAGCTGCCAGGGCTGTGGAATGCAGCCCTTTAAAAATACTGTATGCACCTCCAGGTCAAAATGTCTTTCATTCACATTCTGCAAGAGGCTACATTTTCATTCCAAGAATGACTTTTGATTTTTTTTTTTTAAATGATGTTTTCAGAATGGAAAAAATGTGGAAAGATATGGTCTTCTGGGGGAGTAGATCATCCCTGGGAATGACTTGGAATGAGTTTTCCTGATGAGTTATGAGAGCATGAACACATATCCTGTTTTCCTTCTCAATTCAGACAGGTCTGCACATAGATGCCTGTTTGCTCCAACTCATTCATTCTGTTTGCACTCCTCTTTTTAAGACATCTGAAAGGAAACACTGGCTCAAAGGTTCCATCCCAGGTGTGATGAGGATTTCTGGAAGGACAGTTCTTGTCGAACATTATTATTGTCTGCATTTCATGTTCCCTTTCTAAGGAATTCCAAAACGAGTGATCCACTCTCCACATCCCAGATGTTGTTGTAAACCAGAATTTTGGAACATTTGAATGAAAATGCAATCCCCTAAAGTTCAACTGAGTCCCAGCTCTCAAACCAAACACTGACAAAAATGTATTTGTGCAATGGTTCACATGACTTCTTCAGTGCACTGTGTTCCGGGCTGCGTGACTCAGTCCCAAACGAACTGACACACCATACTGTAAATTTTATAACAACCAAACACCAGGATGCTAGAAACGAGGCCTTGGTTCATGTGTTTTGAGAGGCGAAAGTTCTGGAAATATCCTTTAATGTTGATTTTTATAAGACCTTTAAGCAATGTTGTTTTAAAAAACACCTAAAAAAAAAAAAAAAAAAAAAACAACAACCCTAAGATATTCAAGTCTGTTAAAAAGTTTCCTACATAGCACGGGCAATCATTTCAGTTGGACTAGTAATTTGAAGAACATGTCTTAGGGGATGGGTATTAGTCCTTATTATCTCGTCCAGATTTAAGCAGATCATTTTGGGAAGTGTAAATATCCGTGATTTGAAAGCATTCAAGAGACGGGCCAATATATAATTAGTAAAAAATCCTTTTGCAGGGTTACGTGCAATCTTCAGTGTTAGAATTTAATGCGTGCAAATCTCAGTTTTCCATTCCTCCTTCTGCCCGCCATTCACCTGTGTTTGTCTAATGGAAACCAGTTACTACAGCTCTTGTTACACATCTGTTTCATGCATGTGTGATTACAAGCCGTTTTAGCAACTAGTAAAACTACAGGTGTCTGGGTTTTAATGTAACCATTTTAAAAGAGCAGTTCATGGGCCTCTGATTATTATTTTTTATAGCTGGCAATGTTCCTACCATAGACTGCCAGCTCAGGAGTTAAACGTAAGTCTGTTGTTCTCTCATCTGGTGGGATCTCTGAAACCATTTGTAAATTAATTTTTTAAACTTTGGATCCACACTGCTGAATACAGCTATCATTGTATTCTTCACAGACAGCCTCTACTGCTATTTCCACATGTCTCCAGCAACAAATAATTAACTGGATTTTGAATGCTGGATGTTAAAGTACTAAGTATGTGTATCTATTTGGCTTGCTCACTTCCATACCAGAATAAAGACCACAATTACCATCACATCACTTTGATAAATAATGTTGACACATGGTTTCATAGCAGCTGTAGAATGTCCATCAGTGCCCTTAGAATCAGAAGTTCAGTTCTGTGTAAATGAAAAATTTGATTTGGAGATTTCTTCATTTTACCTCTCATCATCTAAGTGCAGCTGGAAGATATAAGAGTTCCAAGAACTATTGTAACAACTACTGAAATCCATTATTTACAAATCAGATACTCAAAGAACACATTCATCTGCTCTTAGAAGAGAAAGATTGGTGAGTATGAATCACAAGAGGAGAAAACTGATTTATAGATTAATCTAATTCGATACAATGAGGATTTAAAATGTGTAAAAATCCTGCCCGGTGCCACCAGACTCAGCACACGGTATAGGAGGCACAAGTCAAAATCAATTACAAATTTGACTTTGCTGCACAGTAATAGAGACACGTCGCACTGCTATATTTAAAGCTCTGGTGACATTTCTATTACAAATATAAGCATCATTTTCCAGGGATTTATTGCTCAGCCATAACAATTTTTAGACAGGATCATTTATGAAATTCTAGGACTTGGCTCCCAAACCAGATATTTTTATTTACTTCTTTTAAATTAATAAACAGAGCTTAAATGTTCTGGATGAATGAAAACAAATTAATAGTGATAATTGTGAAAGTTCCCTTTATTAAATAAAGTTTAGCCATTTTACAGAAGCATTAGAGGCTGTAGTTAATTTCTTGGTAATATATTTTCATTTGCCCTTTATCCATAACAGCATGATGATGTTTCTATGGCAGAGATGGAACCTAGGATTGATGACACCCCAAACATTTTAATCCTCCGTATGCTAATTAGTTACTCAAATTAGAGAGAAATTTCCTTCTCCCTTACCATAGCTTTAAAACAGAAAATAAATGAAGACAAACTTTCTAGAATATGTGGGAATTTGACTCTGGCATTATTCCGAATAATCTTTTAAACATGTCAAATCCCTGAATAAAATCCTCAGCAGTGACTCTTGTCTTCCAGATAAAGTCGTAATTTTTAAGGTGCTCCAACCTCTGTTCCCAGCCCCCCTTTCCTCCCGCAGCTTTCCGTGCTTCTCTTTATGACTCCTCATCTACAGCTAAGCTAACTCCCAGCAGCTTCCCAGGCACATCTGACTTACCAGCACTGCTCCTCAGTTTCAAATCCTCCCATGCTCCCAGCCCCTATTCACCTACCACTACCTCCAAAAATAGTTTCCTGATCCTCCTTGCATAAGTAACCTCTTACCCATGAACATGGAAAACATTTGTTTTTTACAGTAGCTATTTATGTCTGTGTTATCTGCATCCTATCCGCCAAAGAGGTGCCCAATGAAAGTTCGTCGAGCACATAAATGAATGAATGAATAAATGTCTGCTATTGAAGACATCGCTTTTTGGACTTATGGTTTCTTTTAGGGTCAGGCAGCAGATAACAGAGTATGACATAGAAATATGTTAATATCGGTCTGTAATATAGAGGCTCACACTACATCCCAAATCTTAGCCCATCCCAAAGTAAATAATATTTTGGCAAAAAAGTATAATGGAAGCAATTTTGATCTGCTTTCGCAGGTCAGACTCTTCTTATTCATCAAGGCTAGGAATACTAACCTGGCCGTATGCTGTACCTGAAATGCCATCTTTATCTGCCCCCTGCCCTTCCTGCCTCAGATGAGGCCGGCGTCATCTCTTGCAACCATATTTTCCTAATAGTCTCTTTGATTCCAACTTCAGCCATCCTTCGGTTCTAACAGAGTGAACCTCCTAATATGCAGGTGAGGGGGTGCCAGTCCCCTGCTTAGAAGTCTTGTATGACTCAAAGTAAACTTCTCATGGCCTACACATGAGGGTCAGATCCCTTCTGCTGCCATTCTGTGCTTCCACTCCGCTGCTTTCGGGGTGGGGTGCCTTCCCCACTCCATTGTCCCCACTTCCCATGTGTGCCCTATGTTCTATCGACAAACTTCACCTCGCCTGGAAAATGCTGTTATGCCTCCCCTTTGCCTCATCCTCTGCTGCATCTCCCAGGGCCCTTTCATTCAGAATCTACCACATTTCTTTTCTATCTGTTCAAAACACCTCTCTTTCAGTGTGCCCAGCCTTATGGCAAGGACTCGCACTTTCCACTCTACCAGAGTGTATTCTTGAATACGAAAACCGTGTCACCATCATGTTTCTGTCTCCTTGCGTCAATAATCTGGTCTCTTCATGGCTCTTCACACAGTTCTTCATTGCCTTGTGATGCATTCACTCATACCTTTTTGGTGTATAATACACTTTAATGAGAATCGTATTCCTAGGATAAAGAAATAGCTTCAGAAAATTCTGATTCGCAATCATAAGGTAATAATGTGCTTAACTGATGAAGATGGAATGGTTGGCAGACTTGAGTGAAATCACCTCTGTGTCAATTTTTTCCCACATAAAATCTATTGATGAATGAGGGAAACAAGAAAGTTTGATATTTAGCCTCTAAGTTTTTTTTTTGGAATCTAGGGCAGTTTGGAATCGAATGGTCTCTGTATGGGTAAGTATAATAATGCCTTTAGTGTTGGTACTTTTATTTAGGTTTGGAAACTCAGGTGGAGTATAATGCCTATGGAGTAAGTGATGACCTCATTCTCCATGGCAATAATCTACCTTTCAGAAAAGGTCAAACAAGCTCCTTTATTTTTTTTTTATTAACCTCTTTATTTTGAAACAAGCTCCTTTTGTAGAGAACAAAAGTAGGCTTGAATTTAACTTTGCTGGTTGTCTGGACTGTAAAAATGAAAGTATAAGCCAAGCCACCAAATGAAAAGAAACAGGGGGTCTCTTTCATTTGGAAGAGAAATTGTAAAACACTGCTCACACCAGGCATTTATTCATTTTTATATTTAATGCATTTTAAGAGTTGCTATTGTAACTCTAATATTTTAAATACGTGTGTGTGTGTATGTGTGTGTGTGTGTGACTAAGGCTAGGATTCTGAATGTATGATGGATAGCTCATTCTCAAGATGCAAAAGCCCAAGCACTTTTATGTATAAAGTCCTTTTCTATTGGTAAGGTTTTATAATTCCCTAAGGAGATATTTTAGCACATGCCTAATGTTAGATTTCTACAAAGGGCAAGTGAACATTCCTTAGATGGGATGGAACTCTCTAATGACATTGGAGGTGAGGATGGGGGATTACTTTAGCCTGATAATCCCAGAAATTCTGCATTATGGCATTTGGTGACAGAGAACTGTGCTCGATTTATCTTACAGATAGGAATACAATGTCCACAGAATGAAAATAACTTCTCTAGACAGGAGCCAATCTGGACCAAGAGTTGTAATTTTCTCAATGCCCAATTTTTATCACAAATCATTCTTCTCACCATGATAAATTTGGGGGGTTTCCTCCTTAGTAAACACTGTGATCTATCCCTTTAATTGATTTTATTCCCTTTTGAGCTTGGCAGCAAGTTGGAGGTAAGCACAGCTGCCTGACTGCTGAGCATGCTTCCAGATGCTTTCAGATTGAGACAGAAGCTCTTTTATCCTGTAAACTCCAGCTGAATCAGGAGGCCAGAGGTCAGGACTACCTGTACACATTTTCTTTAACATCTCCAGCCAGCTTTGCTGACAGAATTGTATGGCTCCACATGTCCTAATTCAAGAGGGACTTATTTATCCAGGGATTACTGGTGAATTACAGCATGTTGGAAGTATCACAAAGCTCTATAAATGAGTCATCTAGACTTAATGGCAAAGAAGGTTTTACTTTGCATATTCTTTATGACAGTGTTGTCCAACAGAACTTTCTGTAATGATGGAGATGCCCCGTATTGGTACTGTTCAACATGGTAGCCATATTAACACGGGACTGTTAAGCACTTGACATGTAGCTAGTGTGACTGAGGAAATGAATTTTCAATTTTATTTAATTTAAATTTAAATAGGCCCATGTGATTAGCAGCTACCACACTGGACAGAGCAGCTCTAGAATAAATATGTGCTTGGAATGTGACAGAGACAAAAGTTTTATAAATGGTTGTTAGTTATTAAGAATAACTAATGTTTCTTATATTTAACTGACATATATCCTCATTGATACATCAGTGTAATGGGATGATTAATAATGGTCTGTGTAATAATATGGCTGAATCATTCACTGAAACTATAGTGCTGCAGTCAAATAATGAACCGGTTTGCATCATTTCTATTATTTTAGAGTCAGAGCATGTTTTAGAAAACGAAAGGCAAAGGACATTGATTTGAATTGGGCTCTACCATTTAGATTTGAATCTGGCTCTAACTTTGGGCGATTAAAAATATTTATTGGAGTTTAAGTTCTTTTCTTTTTTTTAATTGCCAGCTTGCTTTTTCATTTTCTCTTCCTTTTTGTATCAATTAGCTATTACCTCGTTAATGTTGCATAAAAACCACTCCAAAATTCAGTGACTAAATAAAACAATTGCTACTTCTTGTTCATGCACCTGTGTTTTGTCAAACTGCAGATATTTTGTAGATCTAGGCGAGGCTCAAATTGTGTTGTCACCAAGCTGCAAGTTAGTCTAGGTCCACTCCACGTGCCTATCATGCTCACAGGCCCCAGGGGCTGGTTTGAGCACGTTATTTTCATGGTGATAGTAGAAGTGCAGAAGATAAGCCAAAGTGCACAATCTCTGATAATTTCAAGTCTGCTGATATCTTATTGGTGAAATAAAGTCGTATGACCAACCTTAATATCAGTGGAGCAGGATATTATACTCCTCCCATGGAGGTGCAAGGAGAGAATGGGTATTTGCCAAACAATCATTTAATTGTCTGGCTGCACTCTCTAAAACCTCACCTTCCCCAAGTAATTGGCATCTAACACTTGATAAGCTCAGTGTTCATTTGTAAAATAAGAATAATAGTAATGATGCCTGCTTCACCGGATTATTTTAGGAGTGCTTAAAATCTTAGACGAAAAGCTGTTTAAAAACTAAACTATACCAAGTGAAAAAAATGATCATTATTATTTTAAGGAATATTGTCCCCTTTCATAGTTGTCACCTTATAAACAGAACAAACCTTAAAAAGTACATTTCTTTATCCTACTCTGGATAATGAAACTTAAAGCTATAACCTTCCAATACTGAATCAAATAACTTACCCACTGGCATATAAAGGAAGCAAGTCAGTTTACCTGCTCGAGTGAATATTGTTACTGACTCTTCAGGATTCATTCCATACCTTCTAAGTAAGAAGCAGCAGTGCGGTCAGAAAAGCTGACCTCTGCTTAAAGAATGGACCAAAAAAAAAAAAAAAAAAAAGAATGGACAAGGTTTGGTCTAAGGATAATCCCATCCTTTTTGTTAGTCCTGTTTGGAAATGAATATGTAATGTAGTTTTATCCAATGAGACCCAGCTAGAGGTTTTTGGAGGTTTCCAAGGATGTTTTTCTACTCTTGAGTTATGGGAAACCATTTTTTCTCCCTCTAAATGTGAGTGAAGAAGTAATTTGTCTTTGTTGCTGTTAGTAGGTATCCTGCAATTCTGGGTCAGAGAAAGGCTGAGCTAAGAGAATCACAGAGAAGTAAAACTGCAGTCCTAATAGGACCTTGCCCAAAGCATACTTTACCTGTGAACTTTGAATTATGTGATTTATTAATTGTGGTAATCATTTAAGCCTCTTTGAATCAGCATTGTATCTTGTTTCTCTTTTAATTATTCATGCTACTTCATTATTTCCTTTGCCATTCATTCATTCATTTGTTCATCTAATATAATCGTATGAAGGTCAATGGAGTGCAGAGGTCATTCTGGATATTAGGAAAGATGTAAAATAAACTTAAGAAACAAATTTTTAGCAATTTTCGGTAAAAATCACAAAGTGGATATATGTTTTAGCAAAATCCTCTATTTCAAACACTTGGCAGCCAAAGATGGGATTTTTTTTTTTTTTTTTTGAAGGGAAAACCAAAATGATATAGCTAGGTACAAAAATGAGTAAACATATCTGCAGATCACAAATAAAACAGAGATATAAAGTGTGATCAGGGATGGAGGTACGGACCTGCCAGCTTCCATCTCTGGCAACAGGCAGCAGCAGCCTGGAGCCTACTGCATTAAGGCGGAGGATAGATCTAGCCAAGCTTACAGCTCAAAGCCAGGAACTGAGGTAGGCCCACCACTTTCTGAAATGAGATTGACAAAAGTTATTGCTGACTCACTGCCTGAAGTCATAGCTTTATAGGACTCCATGGGCCCAGGCAGACAAGCAGACAAAAACACTGTCTCAGTGCAAAGAACTGAGCCAACCCCTCTGATGATCAGATTTGTGGTGTCTCTGAAGTCATGATGGAGCATGAGAAAGAATACACTTCTGTATCACCTGGATGTTTACTAGGTGTCAGTCTCAGCAGTAGACTGGGAAGCCAGAACCCAGGAAGATAGATAAAAAGAGAAAAGGAGATAGAACGGAGGGAGAAGAGAAAAATCCTGTGTTAAAATAAATATCCAAACCACGAGAAGAAATCTAATGCCAAACAAAATAACCAATGAAATCACCAAACAGAAGAGGAATTGATTTAATGGTATAGTCAGAAAAAGACTAAAATGAGAATTTTAGAATGTTTAGAGATAAATAAAAAGATTATATTCATTAAAAAGAAAAAAGATTATGAAACAAAGGCAGAATTGAAACAGGGATAGAGGAAGACATTAAAAAAAATAAGGATAAATAAAAATAGGGGCATCTGGGGAGGAGCTCAGTTGATTAAGTATCTGTATTTGCCTTTGATTCAGGTCAGGAGCCTTGTGTCAGGCTCCCTGCTCAGCCAGAGCCTCCTTTTGCTTCTGCCTGACAGTCCCTCTGCTTGTGCTCTCTTTCTCTTGTCAAATAAGTAAATAGAATATTTTTTAAAAACTATAAAAATAAAAATATAGCTATTTAAATAAAAGTGAGGCTCAATAAATGTAGTAACATCTGTAAGTGGACAGTTGGTATTTTAGATGTAAATACTAAGTAATAGTCCATGTCTCAGCACCAAAGCTTCAAGAAATAAATGTACTATGTCTTTCTTTCTCTATTTCAGAGAATAGAAAAGAAAGAAAAACCATAACCTCGGGAAAAATATTAAAAGGAGAATAAAAGGAAGAGATATAGATTAATCATACTTGTAAACATAGTGACATGCATCCTAAATAAAATAATATCAACTTATATCTACTAGCGTATTTTTTAAAAACATGAATAAGTAGAGTTTACTTTATTGGAATGTAAGACTAATTTAACATCAGAAAATAAACTAATGTAATTTGCATTAGCTGATGAACAGAGAAAAAGGATGTGATTATCTTAATAGATGCAGATAAAAGTGGTAAAACTGTATTTAAAAAACAAGAACAATATACAAAACTCAGAGTAAGAAATAAAAGGAAGTTTTCCAAATCTGAAAAGTGAACAATGAAAAACTTTGAGCAACTTCATATATCTGTGAACTATTAATTAGAAGCCTTCCATTTTGGTTAAGAAAAAGACAACAATGAATGCCCACTATTAATACTCTTCAGTACTCTTTACTGGCAGTCCTAGGCAGTAAAATAAGACCAGAAAAAGGAATATAAGTAAGTATAACTACACACATTGGAAAGGAATGTGTTCTTATTTTAGGTAATATAATTGTTCTACATAGCAAAATCAAGAAACTCTATAGACAAATCAGTGGAATTAGCAGGAGATTTTAGAAAGGTTGTTGGATAAAACATCAATATACAAAAACTGAGTAGTGTTTCTTTCCACATGAAATAACTAATTAAAATATAATTAAACATGACATGTTCCAAATAGTAACGAATACTGTAAAGTACCTAGAAATAAATTTTAACTGAAATGAGCAAGATCTGTATGGAGAATCTTACAAAAACGTTCTTGAAAGACTCACAAAAATAATCAGATTAGAAAGATAAACAAATATCCTGGATGAGAATAATTAAGATTGTGAAGATATTAATCCCTATCTCCACAACTGATCTATGAATTCAATGCTATTTCAATAAAAAAAAATATCAACACATGATTCTTAAACTACTAAGACACAAAGAACCAAGAAAAAATAGTGTAATTCCAAAAAGTAATAAAATAGCAGAACTAGCTATACTAGTTCAATAAAAATGGATATACTCATTGGTTTTCCATGGTATTCGATGCTTAAAGAAGGCAATGCTTAAAAACAAATTCTAGAGTGATTAAATATCCCAAAGTTAAGGATACCTAATACCTTCAGAAAAAAAAGGAATATATCTTTGCAAGGGCAGATATCTTCTTTAAACAAGATGCAAAAAGCATAAATCATAAAGGAAAAGATTGATAATAATATTAAAGTGTCATATTATCATGAGTAAAAAAGAAACTCCAGAAGATAGTTAAAAATAACAAATAAACAACTAGACACTGGGAAAAGATATTTGCAACTCAATAGCTAACAGATACTATCCAAGATACATAATGAGGTCCTATAAATCACTAAAAAAGAAATAATCTAATATAAAAATAAGCAAAGGATATGAAAAATCAATTCACAGAGTAAGTAACCCAAAAAGTTAATATCTACATGAAAATATGCTAATCTCACTAGGAGTCATTGGTATTTCAATTAAAACCAATGAGATAAATAAGAAACAATTTGACAAGTACATGAAGTCATAGGACTTATCAAAACCACTTTTGAGAGATATTTGCCAATTCCTAGTCAAGGTAAAGGGAATTTTTACATATGTATATCACGGAAACTCTCATACTTTGGCACAAGAATGCCAATGCAACATCGTATGTCACTGTGGTTTGCCACAGGGAGAATGGGTTTTAAAATCTGATGTATTTCTGCAAAAGAAGTCTTTATGGCTCTTAAAGTGACTGTGCTAAAGTATCACATTTAACAATTAAATTTCGAGTAATTTTAAACAACACAAGAAACAAGTGTAGAATAATAGATACAGTATGGTACCATTTATATGAAGTTTGACATCATGAAAAGAAGTGTTGTAGATTGTTATTGAACATTTATGTGTGGGAATGATTAACACTAGATGGGGGATATTCAGGTTATTTGGATTCAGATTAGTGGTCACCTCTGGGAAAGGGAATAGGAAAGTGAGATAGAGAAACAATGACTGGACAGGCTTCAATATTTTATTTTTTATTATTTTATTTTATTTTTTTAAGATTTTATTTATTTATTCATGCAAGACACACAGAGAGAGGCAGAGACACAGGCAGAGGGAGAAGCAGGCTCCATGCAGGGAGCCCGACGTGCGACACGATCCCAGGTCTCCAGGATCACACCCTAGGCTGAAGGCAGCACTAAGCCGCTGAGCCACCTGGGCTGCCCTGACAGGTTTCAATATTTTAAAGATTATTTACATTATTTATTGAAAAGATCAGAAACAAGTGTATAAAAGTGTTAAGATTCGACAAAGCTGAGGAAGAGAAGGGATACACGGAGTTCCATCTTCTCTGTTATTTGTCATCTCTGATATATTTCATGAGGAGGATGAAGGAGAGGGGATGAGTAAGATTTTCAGGTGATGAATATGGATTTGTGAATGAAGAAAACATTGGAGTGCAAACAGTATTACAGACAATGAGGCTTCTGATAGAGCTGTTGCTCGGCTTCACGAGGTGTGTTTTTCCATGTCTCCCTGTCTATCACCTTTACCCACTTCCAGCTCAATATGCACTTCTAGATTCAGACAAGTGGGGAAGGAGAAAGCCAGTATTTCCAGGCACACTCTTTTTAGTGGGCAAGTGTGTGTGACTGGAATTCACTTGTCAAGATTACAGAAACAAAAGGTATTTTCAGATCATAATTGTCTGGGGCTTTAGGAGGTCATGGAGTTCTGGACTCAGTGGGTCCACAGAGGTGGTTAATAGGGCTGGGGAAATATATTTATATATATATATTTCCAGAAGGTGAATAGAAATTGAACAGTTGCCCAAATTACAACTACCAGGGCTAAGTTATATTTCCTTTTTTACCTTTGCATGGAAAATATTGGTGACATGTGGTTTTACCAGCTACCTCTCCCTGTTAAGGGGCTTTCATGGACTCTAATAACATATAAGAATGTTTGAGCATCTTAGGGGGAAAAATAAGAGAATAGTCCAGAAGCTTTGTGGGAAAGATTGGGAAATAGAGGTTTATATCAATGTCTCTGGAAAAAAGAGATACAGGGAGAATTCATGATTTACTCAGGCTCATTCAGTCAGATAATGGCAGGGCCAGGGCTTAAGCCTGGTTCTCCCCATAGATCTGCTCAAGTGTTCTTCCCATAGGTGACAATCCTCTGTCCAGTGTTAAGCCAGGCTACTCAGCGTTAGGTCAGGCTCTAGTTCCAATGCTTTGCGGCAAGCTGAGCCAACTCTGGATGCGTAGGCAATGTGTCGTGGTAGCAAGAACAGTGGACTTTAAGTCATCTCTCTGTTTTTGAGTCCTGAAAAGTCTACTTACTGGCTTATACCTTTGTCTTCTTCTTCCTTAGAATAGAGTTGCACCAAAAAAAACATCTGTCTATGCAGGGATTATTTCTTGGCACCATCCTTCCACCTGTCCACCTGTCCAGATGTGGTTCATGTCACTTGTTCTAGCCATTGAATGAGAGCAGAAGTTCTATATACCATTTCTGAGCCAAGGAGTTTAAATGCACGAATGCTTATTCCACTCCCTCTTTCCATCTGCTTACTGGGTGCAGAAGATTTGAAGTCTAGAGGAAGGTGAAGTCCCAGATGCAGAAAGCCTGGATCACCGAATCACTTCATGGATGACTCTCCACCAATCAAGAACACCTGTATGTGGCTGTAAGCTAACACACAAAAATAAGATCTATTGTATTAGGTTGGCAAATTTTTGGTATTTCTTTATTGCAGCTGCTAGCATTATCCTAACTAGTGCTAGTTCTGTGACCTTTCATGTGTCATTCATTTTTCTGTGCATCAGTTTCCTTATCTGAAAAGAGAATAACAGTCCCCAGATTCATACAGGATTATTGTGGATCTCTGATGAGATGTAAGAAGAGGTGCTTTATAAACTGTAAGATGGCATTATTACTATCTCTGAAGCGAATTGAGGGCAGCCACTTAGAGCTCCACGATTTAAATATCCTCCTAGCAATTATAGGGAGCAGAATAGGAATCATTCTGCAGCTGCCAACCAAATAGAATCAACTTTAGCATTTAACCATGCCACTATTTCTCGGTAATTCCTTAAGCTTCATGCTTGCTCCCGATTAGTGACACCTTTTCAATCAATCATTCAATCAATCAGTAAAACAAACAAATAATCCATGGTTGTTCAGTACCTGCCAGGCTCAGGGTATGCAGCTAAGCTGTTCCTGATTTTTATGCATTTAGTTCCAGTGATTAATATCAACCTTGATGTCTGTTTCCCCATTCATGGAGAAAAGGATGAAAGGCATAGAAAAATAAAATAAAATTGTTCATAATCCAACTTCAGTGATAATCACACATAGGTGAATATTTTTTAAGCCTTTTGTTTTCTATACAGATGTAAAATTTTAATTCAATAATGGAGAACATAGTCCACATACAGCTTTGTAAATAGGACTTTTTCACTCAAAATATCATGGACTTTTATTTTACAGTCAATAAATACACAACTACATAATCATTTTAGGATTTTACTGTTTGGATATTTGATAATTTATTCAACCAACTCTCTATTGATCAACGTTTAAGTCATGTAATATTTTTTGATACTATAAGTGACACTGTGACATTATTTTCTTTGTATAATGTACAGATCTTTGGCATATTTTTTGACTAATCCCTCAGGGGAAAAAAAAATCCTAACATTGCATTTCTGCATCAAAGTACATGCATGTTTTTAAGGTTTTTTTATTCAGGTGCCCAGTTACTCCAGAAACAGGTTTATCTTTCTAGTTTCCAATAATGCTAAGTATTTACATTTCTATTTAGAATTCTCTCTGTATGAAAAAGTGAAAAGGCAATTAGCACCCTGTGCAGTATTTGTTTTGGCCTTGACATCCTAGAGCATAGATTTGGGATATGCTCCTCTCAATACTCCTTTTTTCAGGGTTTGAGCCCCTGTGCTGCCCCTTTCCTG
The DNA here is from genome assembly GCF_053574225.1 of Canis aureus. NCBI lineage: Eukaryota > Metazoa > Chordata > Mammalia > Carnivora > Canidae > Canis > Canis aureus. The sequence goes on along the minus strand of NC_135611.1, from coordinate 20,218,649 downwards.
CTGCTGAGCATCTACACAACCCATGCTTGCAGACTCTACTCCATACTCCATATAAAATTGCTCTTTGCCTCTTATCCTCTGTATCTTTTTTCTCCATCAAAGCTCTAATGCTCATAATGAAGGTTTATCTCCTCTAATAGTTAGAGGCCGGGGGGGGGGGGGCATTCTTTTAATTTAGGTAATTCACACTACCTGAATGTCATTTTAAGTGGCTTCATGGGTTAGCTGTCTCAACAGGCTTTACCTAAAGGATCATTTTAGTGAAAGGCTTCTCTTCTCAGTTCCAGACACCAAGTTCTAGCTACATAACAAGGCCTTACTTTTAAGTATTTTGGAATTTATATTCATGCCATTGATTGTCTTCCAAACTATCAATAAAAAAAGTCCTAGCAGTTTCTTTCTGAGTGGCTGGTTGTGTTCTATAGGATAGAACAGGCCTAATCAATAAATAATGCATTAATCACATGCAACAATTTTCATGATGTGGAGGTTATAATCAAGGTGATCATTGTTAGTATTGATCTCCCATTGCATATGCGATAGTTATTTCTTTCCCCACGAAACAAAGAAAATGCAATCTAGCACTCATGAATTTTATAATTCAAATGAAACAACACAGATAATAGATACAGAAAGTGGTATAGGAAATAAGTATATTCACAATATACATGAAACATCTCAACTGTCATATTTCGCTGACGGGACTGCTTATTGACCCTTTCTTGGTGTGAAAATGGACCAAGTCAAAATGAGTAACAAGTAACAATGAATTAAATATTTCTTGCATTTCTTTTCATTAGTCTCTAGGTAAATATAATTAAAGAATATTAGAGGGTATTGTGGTCTTATTTATATCCTGACCATAAATGCCACATAGGATGTGGGCATTTTTCAGAAAAATTGATATGACTTGGCAGAAACATTTACACGTCTCTGTTCTCTCTCCCCCACCACCACTTTATTGAGATATAGGGGACATATAACATTATGTAATTTTAAGGTATACAATGTTAGGATTTGATACATGTATACATATTGCAAAACGATTGCTACAGTAAGATTACTTAACACTTCTGTTACTTAACATAATTACTCTGGGTGTGTGTGTGCACCTGGGTTGAGAACATTTAAGGTCTATTCTCTTAGCAACTTTCAATATACAATTTGGTACATATAATATACAGAGAATATATATACCATACTATATATGTATTATGCCATATATATACATATATATAGTAGCTGTAGTAACTATATGGTACAGTAGATCTCCAGAACTTATCCATCTTATGACTGGAAGTTTGTGCCCTTTGATCACTACCTCCCATTTCCCTTCACCCTACATTCTGTAGCAACCACCAATCTACTTTTTGTTTCTATGAGTTCAGCTTTTTAAGATTCCACATATAAATGAGATCATGTGGTAGGTCCATTTTGCTGTCTGACTTAATAGCAAAATGCTCTCTAGTTTCCTCCATGCTGCTCCAAATGGTAGGATTTGCTTCTTTTTCACAGCTGAATAATACTCTATTTCATGCATGCATGCATGTGTGTGAGCACACACACACACACACACACACACTGCATTTTCTTTATCCATTCTTCCACTGAAGGATGCTTAGGTTGTTTCTTTGGTTCTATGTTTTTGGTATTGTAAATAATGTTGTGGTGAACTTCAGGGTGCAGATATCTCTTTGAGACAGTGATTTCATGTCCTTCATGTGTATACCCAGAAGTGGGATTGCTGGCCCATATGACAGTTCTATTTTTAATTTTGGGGGGAACCTCTATACTGTTATCCATAGTGGCTGCACCACTTTGCATTCCCAAAAATAGCACAAAGGATCCCTTTTCTCCACATCCTCACAAGCACTTGTTATCTCTTGTCATTTTGATAATAGCATCCTAAGAGGTGTGAAGTGATATCTCACTATTGTATTTGCATTTTCCTGGTGATTGATGAGTGATATTGAGCACCTTTTCATGGACCTGTCTTTTGTATATCTTCTTTGGAAAATGTCTATTCAGGTCCTTTGCCCATTTTCTTAATCGATTATTTTTCTTTGGGGATTTTTGTTGTTTGGTTTTACTATTGAGTTGCATCTGTTACTCATATATTTGGGATGTTAACCCCTTATCAAATGTGTGGTTTTCTCATTCTCTCTCATTGTGTTTTATTTTGTTGTTTCTTTTGCTCTATAGAAGTGCTCTAGTTTGATTTAGTCCTACTTGTTGATTTTTGTTGTTGCTGCTTGTGTTTTTGGTGCCCTATCAAATAATCACTGCCAAAATCCATGTCAAGAAGCTTTCCTCTCTATATTTTCTTCTAAGAGTTTTATGGTTTCATGTCTAACATATATGTCTTTAGTCCCTTTGAGTTAATTTTTATGAGTAAAATAAGAAAGGGATCCAATTTTATTCTTTTGCATATGAATATCCAGTTTTGCCAACACCATTTATTAAGGAGACTATTTTTTCCCTTGACTTCCTTGTCAAATATTAGCTGCCTGTGTATGCATGGGTTTATTTCTCAGCTCTTGATTCTGTTCCATTGGTCTATGTGTCTGATTTTATGCCAGTAGCATACCATTTTGATTACCATAGCTTTGTAATATAGTTTGAAGTCAAGAAGTCTGATATCTCCAGCTTTGTTCTTCTTTCTCAACATTGCTTTGGCAATTTGAGGTCTTCTGTGATTTCATATGATTAGCATTATTTTTTTTATTTCTATGATAAATGTCATTGGAATTTTGACAGGGATTAAATTGGATCTCTAGAGTAGTGTGGACGTTTTAACAATATTAATTCTTCTAACCCATAGACAGTATATCTTTCCACCTCTTTGTGTCTTTCTTCCATTTCTTTCAGCAATGCCTTTAAACAGTTATGCTCTTAATTATCAAAGAATCCTTCAGGGAACTTAACCTGTTTGCAAGAGTTATAGACCTTTTACAGGATATTTATTACTAAAAATCATTACTAATTCATGGTTTTTAGTATATGAGTTCTGCTATTCTAGCTGGATGAGAGATAATTGGAGTTTGGGATATTAAAATATAATTCTGTTGACTCATTGTGGTAATGCAAGTAATCAGAGGAGCATACATGGCTTTCATAGATGTAATAAGAGATTTTTTTATTATGTAGAAGATTAATAACATCAATACTATACTTTATTGAAAAAGCAAGTTAAAGATTGTGGTAGCAGCCATCAAATACTAGTAGAACAGACTTTGGTAACTACCTGGAAGTTGGGTGCTGACCTATTAAGTACCTAAAAATGTGGAAGTGACTTTGAATTGGGTAATGGGCAGAGGCTGGATAAGTTTTGGGAAGGATGATAGAAAAAGCCTAAAATGCTTTGAACAGACTGTTAGTAGAAATATGGATGTTAATGACTGTGCTATTGAAGATTCAGAGGAAAGTGAGAAGTATGGTAGAGAAAACATCTATCACCTTAGAGAATACCTAACTGTCACGAATACACAGCTCGTAGAATCCTGGAAGTTAAAGGTACTGCTGGTGAGGGCTCAGAAGGAAATGAGGAACATGTTATTGGAGACTGGAGGAAAGGAAATGTTTATAATACAGTAGTAGAAAGCTTAGGAAAATGTGTCCTGCAGTTACGTGGAAAGCAGAACTTGTCAATGATTAATGTAGATATTTAACTGAGAAGATTTCCAAGCAAAGTGTTGACGGTGCAGTATGGTTTCTCTTGTTGCTGAGTAGAAGATGTGGGAGGATAAACAGAGGGAAGAGACTGATATACAAGAAGGAACCATGACTAGATGACTTAAGAAATGTTCAGCCTATCCAGATTGCAAAAGATGCTAACAGTAATAGATGCACGCTGCCAGGAAACTGCATTGGAGAAGAAACTAAGGTGTGATGGGAAGACCTTTGGCTAAAATCTCAGAAAGATTAAAAGGTCAGAGTATTCATTCACACAAAAGGCTCTTTGAAAAGATTAAGTATGTGACTCCTACATCCCCTCAGGCAGCTCAACAGAAGCCAAAATAGAGATGGGATTATCAAGATAGACTCGTGGAGAAGCTTCTGTGTATGAGTGACATAAACAGGAGACCACAAAATTTTTGATAATTTTATATTACCAGAAACACTGTCAGTTTGTACTGAGAGGGGCAGAGAGAATACAGAATGAAAGAAAGCTATTGAGCCCCTAAAATTCTACAAGCAGGAAATGGGTTGATAAAACTATTTGGCTACGAATATGTGCTACTTTTCATGAAAACTCAAGGCTTCCACCTGGTCCCCCTACCTCAGTCAGATTAATTTTGATCGCTTGGGATATGACACTCCTTAGCTTAAAATTGAAAATGGATACCCTCAACCAGAAGAATAATGCCTCAGCCTGGCACCCAGGGTTCTCTACAATCTAGCCGCCACTTGCATAAACAGCTTCTGATTCAGAAAAAATAGTTTTCGAAATTCTTCCATGAATATTGCTTATCACAGCTTCCAGACATATTCTTATGCTGTTTACCGCACTGGGAATAAACTTCCCAATCCTCTGTTTCTCCTCTCTAAGTCTACACCCAATAAATCCTTTCTTGAGATAGTAATAGCTCTTTTTGAAATTTTAACATTCTTGTCACTCTAAGGAGATTAAATCCCTGAGGCTGTGTATAATATCTTACTTACTTTTTTAATAGTACTTGATTGAGGTGTAATTTATATACTGTAAAATGTTTAATACATCTCAGTAATTTTTCACTTATAGCCATCTCCCAGATCCAGATAAAGAACACTTCAGTCAGCTCCAAAGTTCCCTTGTGTCTTGACAGGCAACCATTATTTTGCTTTCTATCCCATATATTTGATTTGTTCTTAAATTTCATGGGAATAAAATCATACCATATATATTCTTTAGCGTCTGCCTTCTTTTGCTTAAGATAATATTTTTTAGATTCCTCTATTTAGATTTGATGAGTGTATCAGTAGCTCCTTTATTACCTTTATTAATAGCTTACTACTCAGTAAAAAAGGAGAAATAACTACTGATACATCCAATAACATGGAATGAGCCACTGACACAATCAGTAACATAGATGTCCATGGATATCCACTCTTCTGTTGATGGACATCTGTGATGTTTCTGGTTTGGGGCTATTATAAATAAAGAACCTTCTTTTTCAAGAGTCTTCTGGACCTAGGCACTTATCCATCTTGGGTACATTTGTAAGATGGAATGTATGTGTACGTTTAACTCTAGAAACTGCCAAGCAGTTTTTAAAGTGGTTGTACATTTTAGAGTCTCACTGAGAATATATGAGAATGCCCATTGATCCATCTGCATACCAGCACTTGGTCCGTCTTTACAGCTTAGCATTTGAGTAGGTGCGCAGTTATATCTCTATGTGGCTTTTAATTTTCAATTCTTTGATTACTAATGATTTGGTCTGTCTTCATGTGTATATTTACGGGCTATTCAGACATCTTCTTCAGTGAAGTGACTGTTTAAGTATTTTTTTCATGAAAAAAATTGGTCATTTATATTTTTAGCATTAAGTATCTTTTGAGTAATAGTTTACGGGAGTTCTTTATATATTATACTCTGGATATGAGTTCTTTGTGAAATCCATATATCTATATTTTTTTCTTCTAATCTGTGGCTTGCCTTTACTAATGTTTTCCATGTTTTTTTTTTTTAAATTACAACTAAAAAGAACTGTCATAGTATCTAACCCACTAAATAACTCATAACTATGCATTTTTTTTTCATTACCTAATAAGATACACAGGAAGTAAAACCAACAGTGATTATTCTGGTAAGGGTTGCTCCTGTAGATTTTATTGTCTCTAGAGGCTGCTTATGAAACTGTATTCTACATTTTCTATTAGCCATTTATTTTCTGGATTATCTTAATTCTAGCAAATGATCACCGTGAAAGTCCCTTGCCTCTTTGTTTTTGGTTGATTGGTTGTTTGAATCATTAGGGCATCACTCAGGCCTAATGAGGACAAGGTTATCTCAGCTGGCTCTGGGGCATTTCAGAAATCCTGTTTTCAGAATTTTTTTCTCTTTCCTTTAAAAAAAATCTTGAAAATGGATGCTAGTAAATTGAGCAGATTTCCTTTCCAACATCTGAGAGTTTGAGAGACACAGTCTGGTGAGGGTGGCAGTAACACTAGTAGCAGTAGCATTGGGTCCATTGGGAAGCCCTTAATTCCATGAATATCAAGTGGTTAAATGATACACTAGTGACTTCTGAAACATAGTGATAATTCGCCTGGATGTTTGTTTTGTAGTTAGCAGAAATAGCATGATCTCATTTCACATAAATAACCCTGGGGAATGTTTGTACCTGTGACTGAATGGAGAGCAGTTAGAGGTGGGAATGTGACCCCATCAGGAAGAGTGCAGTTATTTCAGACAATTGATGCTGTTACTATGAACATCTGATTTTCCTCTCTGGTTATGTTGTTTTGGAGTCAGAGGACAATGACAGCTACAGACACAAGTGTCCCAAAAGGAGGAAGAGGAAGAGGAGGAGACCGTGGGAGATAATGGAAGTGCGGAATGCTGATCACTTAGAAGCCAACACTTAGAAGGATGTTGAATGAATTAAGAACTTGAATCCATTAAAGTTATCTAGTTGACACTTTTGGTAACTTAGAAATCTATTCTCCATTAAGCTTTCAGGCACCAAATTATTGGACATGAGTTTGGCCTAAGTTAAGTGGCTTGATGAATTCACTTTAACTTAACAAATATTTGAGTGCCAGGTAGATATCATTGAGTATCTTGGATTAGTGTGGTTCACGAGGCAGATATATTTCTTGCCCTTGGAACTTGGTCTGTTGGGGAAGACAAGTAGCGTGAACCACAACGAGTACTGGAAAGGGCACCCAAGAGCACTGTGGCAGCTTGAGTACTTAGGTACCAATCTTAGAATGGAGGTACAAAGGCAAAGTCATTAAATGGAACAAGACTATAAATAACACTTAGCCTGGTGAAGGTGGTAGAGAGGCGTGGAGGATAGAAGAGCAGATTGAAGAAAGAACTAGTAGGGAGTAGAGAATGGGGGCTGCTGAGAGAAAGTTCAACTTGCAGTGTATTCTTATTAAGATTTGACTCAATGGTATATTTTAGCATTCATGAAAAGCTATTATGTAAGCAATCTAGGTATGTGTGACAAAGAACTTTCACTCAAAGTTCACAGTCCCTTATTATATTTTGTTAAATTGATGCCTCCTCACAGAAACTTCCTATTGGGTATTGAGGGGCCAGGCCACACTTGGGCCTCCCTCTGCACTTCTCTCTCACCTGATCTCCTGTGCAGGTTCCGTTGTTTACTTATTAGTCTGGTGTGTGTGCTTTTTTCCCTAATTGTCAGGATTCCATTACATTTTTCAGGATAAAGAAACCTTAAGACAAATCCCCTTTAAATTATTTTGGAAGTTTGTAAAAATGAAAAATTGAAGAAGGTGTCTGCATTATTGCTAACTTTTTTCAGTGCTCTTAGAGCTTCTGCCTCCCGTTGTAGGTAAACGAGAAATACAAAGTCACAGAAATCATGTAAGGTGATGATTGCCATAGATGATTCATTGTAATTTTGCACCTTAAACATATATTTTATTTTATTTTATTATTTTGTATTTTTAAAGATTTTATTTATTTATTCATGAGAGATACACAGAGAGAGGCAGAGACATACAGGGAGAAGCAGGACTCTGTCGGGGTTGCAGGGGAACCCAACCCAGGACCGTGGGATCCAACCTGAGCCAAAGGCAGACACTCAACCACTTAGCCACCCTGGTGCCCCTGTATTTTATTCTATTTTAAATGACATTATCATAATTAATTTCTTTATATTTTTTTCTAGTCAATAAAATCAACTTTAACTTAAACCTCTTGCTGTATTCATTCCTGAGATGGATCTCCATGTGTCTCCCTGCATTTATAGCAAAGCCATGCACTATGCAACAACAAGTCCTCCTAGAGTGCCCTGGGTTCACCTTCATTTCTTTGCAGTGACAAATGACTTTCATCCTTGAAAGCACTTTATATTTTTTTAAATAGCAGACTTGAAACCAGAGAACTTGTAAGGCTAAACAGAGAATGAGAAGGCTCTGCAAAGGAGGAGGGAATAAAAGATGACGTTCAAGTAGTTATTTATTTTTTAAAAGACTGTTTCACAGATTCTTTGAATGCTCAAAAAATGTTTGTATGTAAGTCTTTCCTGCATACACTTACCAAAAACATAACAGATATGTTAAAAAGAGATTGCATGTAAGAACCCAGGAATCTATTACTGTGTATGGACAAGAGAAAACTTAGAATAAGAGAGAGAGTGTATTGAATTTTGCTTTTCTCCTGCAATGTCTCTATTATTGTGAATATATTTACTTCTGGAACATTTATTAGACATTGCTTTGCTACAGCTAGAGATAAAAAACAATATGCCGGTATTTAGGTCCATTAAAAAGAATCTATTTGTAAGTGAAGAACGGAGGTATTAGATAGCCGCCCCCCCCCGCCCCAGTATTAGAATACACATTACTTTATGAATTACCACATCTAATAAAAACTGACTTTTTGATAATTCTTGGCGTGCAACTAGCCTTCTCCATTTCAGCTGCTGTGTAATGCGGGCAGGTGAGGGTAATGTATTTTCATGGCACTTTCGGTCTGGTAACTACAATTCCTTGAGGTTACTGTGCTTAAAAAGTATATGAAAGTGAAGAAGGAGAGAGAAAAGGCAGGGCCCCTGGAGAAGAGCAGGAAGATTGTGTGGTAGACCAAAGAAGAGGTCAAGGAAGGTTCTGTGGGCCTGGAGGGAGGTATCTTGGGCCAGGAAATAGGAAAAGGGACCCTCAGGCATGATAGGAATGTTTGGAAAAGAGGAAGAAATCGTCTTTTCTGTGGCATAGTATGGCAGTGGGGGCTTAGGTTGGACATAGCTGCTGTTGTCCTGAAAGCATTTTTTATCCTAGGTATGCAAGTAGCAAGCACTGTCATAGAAACTCAGGGAGGTAAATTTGCTAAGAGTAGATCTCAAGTGTTCTCACCACACACATTCATACACTAACTGAATATGTTAATCCTCTTGTGCTAATCACTTTACAGTGTATGCATATATCAAAACATCACATTGTACATCTTAAATGTATAAGATTTTTATTTTTCAGTCACTCCTCAATAAAGCTGGAAAAAAAGAAGACCTAGACACAGACAGGGATAGACTAATACAAAAGTATTCTATTGAATATTCAAGTACCTATAAGGAAAGATTTGTTTCAAAGAAACCAATTATGCAATTAATAGCAGAGCATATGCCTACTGTTCCTTTTTGCTCTGCCCCTTGAATGGAGATCAAATAAATGTGCATCACTGTAATATCTTTTTCTCAGACTCTGTTTAGTTCCGATTCTATTGGTGAAAATGAGTCAGCCTTCTACAGTCATTACAACAAATGGCCATTCCAGGTAAGAGGGCTCCCTGAGAAGCTTCAGGATCTCTGATTTGAGGCCTTTCAATCTTCATTCAGTTGCTTCGCTCAGCCTTCTTTGAGGCTTTCACCAGAGTTTAAAACAAAGCACGACAAACAGCTGTTGTCTTCCAGATGAAATCTTCCCACTGATTCTGAATATGTTCTCTTTCGATCTCAGGGCAAACCAAAAGGGTATTAAGAAACCTATAAGGTCTTGTAAGAAGAGAGTTTTCCCTTTTGAAAAATGTTACATTTTCCTATGTTAGGATAGATGGTGCTGTGTTAGGGTTTGGTTTTGAATGGCCAGACTGGGAAATATTAATCCATTTTATCTTCCATAACACTTCAATGTCCTGAAGTTTTGACTTTTGAGGGAGAAGTGGAAAAATAATAGTCCATTAAATAATCTTTTATTACCAGAGCTTTAATATATAAATGATCAACAATGTATAAATATTACCAATTATATATGTATATATGTGATTATATGTGTACATGCATATATAATACTGACTATATATGTATATCTCCAGTGATATATGTATTACTGACTGTATATATATTAACAATTGGGGATATTATTTTGTTAGAAAATGAACTTCCTTTTGTCCTTTTTAAAAAAAGCTCTACCTAGCTCAAATCCAAATCTTTAAGTGGCTTACATTTGGGTGTCTACTGATAGACTTCTTTTCATTGGGACTTCTCAGTATATACTCATTCTTTGTCGCTTGAGAAGTTTTATAACTTGGTTTTCCTGTAATTCCTGTAAAACCAGAAATAAAGCTCTGAAAGTTGGAGAATAAATTGAATCAATAGCCTACATCTCTGGTGATGTACTCCAAGGAATACTTTTTTCTTTTTCTCTTTTTTTTTTTTATTGGAAGGCATGAGTTTTCTAAAAACAGTTTCTGTGTCTGCATATGTATCTCTGCATGTGACATATGGCACTTGTGAATATATAGGGTTACCTTATTACCGTGGGTTACCAGTGGCAACATGTGCACTGAGCTAAATCCTTCTTGGAGTTTAATATTCCGTCTGTAAGTCATGTGCTGGGAGATCAGAAGATAATAAAATGGGCTAGTCTGACACAGATAATATGATATTTTCAATGGTCATGTTATATGTATATATATATTGCAACCGGTGGAAAAATAGCAAAAGGTCAAGAATGCACCATATATTATGTCTATTGAAAAAGGAAAAATAAATTAGTGGACTCAGCATCTCCCTGTGACCTAGTATTGGATGTGCCTTTGGGGTCTCTCTGGGCGACAGTCCACTGAGCAAAGTATTTCTGGGTTTCTGTAGATGGAAACATGGCAGATGGTAAAGAATAAAGGCTGTGAGTGGACAAGAATGGGTCTCTTCTCAGTCATGAAAATGACTGAGTTTAATTTAGGGAAAGTACCTAACTGGGTTGATTGTCCCCCTTATTAAGGAAAGTTTTGCCATTTTTCATTCTCATAAGTATTTGTGTGGAATATACACATTGTATGCCCTTTTGGCCTGGGGAATAGAACCCTTCTGAATGAAGTACAGGGCTAAGGACAAGATCATAGAAAAATAGAAATTTTTTTCTCCTGGCAATTCGTATGCACATAGCTATCCATTATTCATGAGCTGCCTCTTCAGTTTTGAATGATCAGTGTCTTTGCTGTTCTTTATTTTGCCTTCTGTTTCCACCATGTTGGCATTTCACTGCTCATTAATAATTGTGGGAAGAAAAGAGGGAATACATTAATTGATGATTGCATCAATCAATACATGCCTTCCCACTGGTATAGAATTCCTGGTGGCATTTTTTAAAAGGTAGATACGGATGACTAACCTACCAGTGTGAGCTGGGGGGCGGGGGGTGAGTTTTAGATTATTCTTACCCATCAGCAGAGAATATGATGGTCATCGGGCTTTCACGAGGCATAGTAAATACCCCAAGTGAAAATTTACAGGAATAGAAATCCTATGTCTTTGAGGCTTCTGTTTTGAAAAGAGACATGAGAAATACTTTTAGTAGAGGAGAGACAGGATTCAGAGTTTTCACATACGTGTTTTATGTTGAGCTCTAGTATCAGGTAATGGAGGTGGATAATCGCAGTGAAGTGGCAGGATGGATTTAGACGAGACACCCCCTCCCCAAAATATTTGTCGTCAACTGTTCTACTGTATTCCCAGGAGCCTTCTTAGACAAACGCAGAGTCCTATCATGTGGACAAATAGAACTGTCAGTTGGCTCCGACTCCCCGCCTCACCTTGTGCATTTTAAATGGATGATTTGGGGGTCAACTGGCTAACCTGATTTAAGAACATTTGCATATATTCTTTGAGTGGCATGTGCTTTTGCCCTTGCAAAGGAGCAAGGATCAGTACAAAGCCTACTATGTGTCATACCATATGCTAGAAACATAATGATGTAGAAAATATCTAGAAGAGCATATTATCAAGTTATAGTGAAATACATGCAATACTGAGAAAGCTAAGTAACAAGCAAGCCACGCACCAAGGAAAAAGTCCAGATGTTACACGGAATGTAATTAGTGGAATTCAAAAAGAAGGGTGAAGTCACTGAGGCCTGGAGTGTTCGTGAAGGGTTTTAGAGAAGAGAGAAAATTTGAGTGAGGTCTGAAAAGAATGGGAAAGAGGAGGGAGCATTTCAGGCAAGGAGAACAGCAGACCCAGTGGTCCAGATGTGGGAAGGGATGTGGCATTTTGGGGATAAAGGAACCCCCTAGGCTGAGTAGGGAGCTAGCAGGAGTGATGGGGAGAGGTAAGAGGGTGGAAGGTCTTAAACACCAAGCTAAGATGTTGGGCTTTGTCCAATAGACAGTATCTTTAAAAGCATTTACAACTGATTCTGATAGTATAGTCTTTTTTTTTTCCTTTCAAAATCAGCAAAAAGATATCCTTTAGGTCAAAGAATGTGGTAGTGGTTCCTGAGAGATGAGTCAATTGCCTGCTTGTGACTGTACTGGAACTAGAACTTAAATCAGATCTGCGGAGCAGCATCTCTGGGTCTATCAGGCCCGAGGATGTAGGGCCAGGAGTCACAGTGTGGTCTGCTGCTTCCAGAGCTCGAGCTTAACCACCACATGGTACCCAAGTTTGAGTGGAAGGCACTATCCAGCAAGGATTACATTATAGGGCAAATGACATTTCATCTTCTTCATTATTATTAATAACCACAGTGATTGTCTTGCTACCTTCCTTGTGGGCTTTATAGTCTTCAACACGTTTTCAAGTACGTTCTATCTCTTGATGCTCACTCCAACTCTGTTAAGTAGGCAAGAATTTTAAATTATAAAGTTATTTCTGGGCTCCCAATTATCTGTGCAATTAATCCTGGTTACATATGCAGTACTCTCATTTGTATTGTCGTAAAAATTATAATGAACAGTTTGCCCTTCTTTTTTTCCAAAATAGTTTAAAATTCAGGACAGGTTGTTGAAATTCTCTCCAAAAGAGTGGGCTTATTTTAGCATTGCGGGTTTTTTTTTTTTTTTTCTCAGATTAAGAACCTCCGTTCCGCATCAAAATAAAAGCTTGGATGCCACGAAGAATCATTTAGAACAAGGCACTACATCTTTAACACTCCTTAATTACAACTGGATAAGGTGACTCACTTGGAAATCCTTGGAGAATAGGCAGGTGATCTGCTACATGTGTTTATTTATCTAAAACAATTTAGCAATTTACAACCGTATCAACTCTGGTTTGCCTGTCACAGGGCATTTTCCAGGACTCTTTGATTTGGTCTACATCAGATTTTCTTTTCACATCAACTTATCCTTCAAGCAGTATACTTTTGTTGTTGTTCCTGAGCCAAAACTTGCCCATACCCCGTGAGTAAATTAATGATAATGCTGTAAAATACATGTTTAAAATTCCAGTCTGCTGCGGACTAACTTCATTGGTATGAAACTCAGACCCTCTCTTATTAAACACTGTTAAATATTCTCTTCATTTTCAAGACAAATATGAACAGAAACACAACCAAACATGTACTGTATTAAAATCATTGATTCACAATATTTAAATTTTCAGCTAGCCTCCAATTAGCAGGCTTTCCAATATTTGAACAGAAGACCATTTTAATGTAATTACAAACACATTTTAGGCATCTAAATTTTTTGCATAATTAGTTCCCTATTAAACTATTTATGTAGCCCTTTTTCCATCAGAAACAGAGAAAGCAGAACAATTTTATTCCTTACTGTTACAATAATTAACTATGCAAGTAGAACAGCATATTAATAGAGTATAATTTGTTTACATTTAAAAGAAAATTGTGTTAGATTAGCATAGCAAAAGACTATTTCCATATCCAGGCAGTAATATGCAGGCCTAATAGCAATTTACAGTGTAGTTAAAGAATATTATTAATAAAGTAATACAGTGTAATTCTGTTTGCCCCACCATATTTCACAATGTCCTTAATTACAGCTAATTCCATCGAGACTAATTTGGGTGTTATTAAGCAGTAGACATAGGAATCTTAAATACAACCTTCGCTAATAATGAATTTAGAAGTTACCATAGAACTAGTTCTTGTAAAACATAGGTACAAGATGAGTATTTGGATTTTTTCCCTGGGGTGAAACCTATAAACATACACAAATGTAACTGATATCTGAAAACAAGCTTTTCTGGATCCAGTGTTCTGTTAACCTCTCAATGTGAGTTTTTTTCAATAAATAAATACAGTTAAGGTGAGATGGGATAGTGCATGACAATTAAGTAACAACTTTGGTGATTCTTTTGGTGAAAATTTTTACTTATTCATGGCTTGATTTTTTTTTTTTTTTATCTGAAGCAATGATGGGTTTGTGGGTATGTTGGTGTTTTTCCCTTCAGGAAAATTAATAACAATACTTTTTACTTATTAAATAACTGCGTCTCACCAGATACTGTGTCTGATGCTAGATGTAGATTGCCATCAGTTCTCAAATTAACCCTGAAAAGTAGGTAATAATTTATCCATTTTCCAGATGAGGAAACTGAGTCTCAGAGAGTTTAAGGGATTCACTAGAAGCTACACAATTAGGAAAAGAGTTAATGAAGATTCTGAGCAAGACAGTGTAGCTTCAAATCACAGACTTTACAGATGTCATGCTGTTTCTTTTTTAGGCTATACACCTTTGATCTATTCAAAAGTGAGTTGGAAAAAAATTTGCTAGACTTATTTTCCTAGTTTTGAATTAAGCAAAGATATGGAAATAAATAATAAGTCTTTCTGTGACGACTGTATAAAAATCAGTACAGATGAAAGTGTGATAATGTTCAGATTTTTCCTGTGATATATTTATTTATTAGGACTTTCTTTTCTTTTGTTAAAGAAAATGCGGGATGATGGATGTGGGTAAAATTGCTCTGGCCAAAATTCCGAACGGTATGCATTCTGGTCCTGCTTTTGCCTCTTTTTGGCTGACTCCAGATTCAGAATTGGTCTTTGAAAAGTAGAGCCCTGTCACTCATGTTATTTGAAAAGTCTTTGGTGTTTAAAAGGCACAGAACAATAAAGATTTAATTTTCAGTTTAGTAGGATATGTCCTTGAGATTTAGTTCTTTGCTCAGACCTTGTTTGTTTCCTCTCTCACCTGGTATTCCAGTACATTCTGTAAACTAGAATGGGGCTATTGCATCATGCACCCTTTAAGGCAATATTAAAATTGGTTTGGATTTCTTATAGAACATAGCAAATTAAAGAGCAAGCGAACTATAAGCTAGATGGTGATAAGCAGCTGTCCTAGGATGAGGCCACTGGGACCTTAGCTCAGAAGACCAAGGCCCTGGCTCTGCATCTTATTAGCTGCATGGAACTGAACAAGTCAGTCTTCTAGGGCTGTGCCACCCAATAGAATGTTCTGCAATGCTGAAAATGTTCCAAACCTCTGCTACCTACACATGGCTATTGAACACTTGAAGTGTGGCTAGTGAGACCAAGAAACATAATTTTACATTTTATTTGATTTTAACACATTTAAATGTCAATAGCCACATGTGGTTAATACCTAACTTATGAGAGAGTGCAGTCACCATGCTCATAAAATGATGGTAAAAACAAATATTTCTGATATTTCAGTGTATAGCTGTGGACTTAACTAAGATGACATATACATAATGTGATTCATAAACTCTCTCAGGCCCCCCCTCAAAAAGAAGTCATTAAAAATAACCATGACAACGAAGAAAACACTAATGATACCAGTAACTGTTGTTGTTGGACATAACTCACCTAGATTTAGTAGAAAATCTCAAGTTACTGAGCTTGGACTTTATCACTGCCTTCTACTTTTCTCTTTTCCGTGGGTGTGTTGATCTGTGATTCCACACTTCCTAGGGGAAGATGGCAATCATTGCAAGCTTAATTATATATACTATGGGGGACCAAAGTAGATAAAAAGCAGGGAGTCCAGAGAATTAGATTCTAATTGCCATTCTGCCATTGACTGACGGTATAATCTTGGCTTCTGGTAAAACTCCAGGAACCAATTTTCTATAAGCTCTGACCAAGGAAGTTCTCTTAATGGCTTATAGGCTCATAAAATGTTAGTGAGAAAAGGGATGTAAGAGATCATTTTGACCAGTCCTCTTCTTTTTCTAGATGAGGACACTGAAGCCGAGAGCTGGTAAGTGACTTGCCCAAGATGGCTTGACTAGCTGTTGGCAGAACCAAGCCTAGATGACAGGTCTTTGTTCCCACTGCACTCCATGCTGCCACTGTATGATAACTCAAGGGAGGGGAGAGTTACCGTTTAATGCCATTGAAGATAGATAGCAAATTGGCGATCACATATCCCCACAGGACTTAATCACAATTCTATAAAAGCCATATAAACCCTACTGTAATTAGCTTAGCACCATGAGGTAGATTCGTTCACAGAGCACACATTCCATTAACTAACTGTGCAACTCAGCTTCCACATTTGTAAAACAAGTGGGGTTGGAAGAGTCGATCTCCAAGGTCCCATCCTGCTCTGAAAGTCTTTAATTCTAAGACTCAAGCATTGATTTTTTTTTTAAATTGTAAATGAATTCCTACTTATGATAGCAGTTCCTACAAATATTTCAAGTGCAATGATTTCATGTATCTGTGAGTCCTTTTCTTCTCTCTATAGATAATGATTAGCTATACATATATGAATCTGCAGGATCCTCGTGGATACTCCATAGTTCTGGAAGGGCCTGGAATCCCCCGATTAGTTATTGCTGGTCTATGGAGGCCTTTTCTCGTGAGACTAAGATAGACTCAATCAATATTTTATGTATGAGTATAATCTGGTACATTTTTCTCTTTTTTATCAAGTGGGTTTTTAGGGCTTTCTGTCATCATTTTATAATCTTAATTAAAAATTTTTAAATAGCTACTATATATAAAATACAATATTCAGAGTTACAATAGGGTTTGCAATGGAAGGATCCAATCCCCAGGTGCTGCTTTTAACAATAAGATCAGCAAGCATAGCATTTGTCCCTGGAGGAGTTTTCTGAGGGGTTTTCTGGGACATGAGACTTTCAGTGCCCAAAGTGGAAAGATCCTGGGAAGACCAGAACAAGTTCATCACCCTAGCAAGTTCCTTGATACACCCAGTTTCTGATGCCATACCACCAACCTTTGCAGTTACCATTGATACGGAATTCCAGTGGGTATAAGGCAATATGCATTTAGCATTTTTCTCTGGATGACATTTTGAAGTAAATAAAAATGATCACTCAAAAGGTGAACTTCTGAAGGTCTTTGGATACTTCTTATTCTCTAAGTTTTAGAGACAAAAGGGTGGGGCTGAAAACCCAACTTATTCAAGGAAAACAGAATGAAAGTGCAAGCCTCCTTTGTGCAACTAGTGACCTCTGAGACATTGGGAAGATTTTATTCACAAGCAGAATAAATTATTACTTGTTGAGGAAACCAGCCTCCTAGAAAAAAAAAAGTCACTTGAGTCATTTAATATCCATTTGTGAAAAGACTTGAAGAGAGACTAAAACTGCCTTCTGCTTCCAGTCGTGGTAAGGAATGGAATGAAGTCAAGATCTGGAGTTGACAGAGCGAAAATCAAGATGATCTAATAGTTCCTTTACATTTTTAATTTTTATGGATTTATGTTTGGGAGTAATGGTAATGCTTTCCATTTCTGAAGGGTGAGCTGTTCATTCCAGAATATGAATTATGTACATTCATTAAGATTTTCCCCTAAAATGAGTTTTTCCATCTACTTTTTTTGAATGCATATTTTATGAATGTATAAGCTGTTGTGGAACATGATGTCTTTCAAACTCTACCTCTTTTTTTTTAATTGAAACTACATAAAATTTTGTTTCTCCTTCTTGTCGAATTTTATATTTCCATCTTATTCAAATGAGTGTGTATTTATGGAGTAGCTATTATGTCGAAGGCACTACTCCGAGTCCTGGAGGGAATACCAAAAATGAATGAGAAGTCCTGCCCTCAAGGAGCTTAAACTTAGGTATGAAAGATAAGCACCCACATAGCTATAAGAGCAAGCTACATAAAATAACTGCCATAAAGAATGTTTAATAAAGAAGAGATGTTACACTTAACTGATGAAAAGGAACCTTTTTAACATGGAAATACTATTTGAAACGAATCTCAATGAGTAATGAATTTGAGTGCAATTATAAAGTATTAAACTTCAGATTTAGGGAACTGTCATCACTATCATTGGACTGGAGTGTCTATGGTAGAGGGAGGCTCCAAAATAAATTCGAGCCGTAGAGCACAGACCCATGAAAACAATAATGGAGAGTTAGCAATCTCATTCCTTTGGCAACGGGGAGTAAGTGCAGATTTCAGAGCAGGGGCATGATACACTCAGATGTGCATTTTTAAGAGGTCACTCTGGCACTGTTTTATAGATGAATTGAAATAAAAATAGAAAAAGGATAGGAGACAGGGAGACAAGATGAGATGTGACAAGAGCCTTAAGAAGGGTAGTTAAGAACAAAAAAGGAGGGAACGCACTTAGGAATGTGGTTAAAAATCTTCATGGCTTGGAAGTTATGATTAACAGAAAGTCAAAGGTGAGTCTGAGCTTGAGCCTTGATAAGGGGGAGTCAGTTGGTGGCAGAAAGCAGAGGTGGGGAGGCAAAGAGTTGAATCCCCTTGAAAGTTATTTCCACTTATATTGCTTAATATTGATATTTCCCTTTACATACTTTCTACCTAATGTTATTTCATCATTAATTTTTTTAAGTTTAAAAAAAAATTCCTAAGAGCCCATTGAAGATAGGATTTTATTGTGACTCCCTTAGCATTTTGCTATACAGACACTTGGCAATACAAAAAGCTAAGCAGAGAGTCAACATTTATATTGTGCTAGATAGTACCAATTCGTGGGCTTGTACTCAGGCCATCTTTGTTTTACTCCATGCAAAATATCAGATTGCTTCTCAGAACGTCAATGGGGTTGTCAGGGGAGGGATAGCAATCACACGCTTTAATATTACAAAATTATCATTATACTCCATACATTGTTCGATGGGAAGAATAGTTATCCAAGTGGTGCTTTGGATTGGGTTAACATCACCTTTATTGATACTGGGTTATCTACTGAGCTGTGAAACCTGGCAAATTAACCCTATAGTTCAAATCAAAATGTGGAGACTCTCCAAGGCTCTTGGGAGCACACATAATTTTATTTCCTTCATCTTTTAAGACTGATAGAATATTCCATCAGTTTGATAGCAAAAGTGTTGTCCTAAATAAAGGATGGGGCTCTCCCCTGACTGCAGCTATTAGGCTGAAATCTTATCAGTCACAGGGGTGGCAGGAGACCTACCAGTTCTCATCCTGAGTTAATCAAATTAGGTATTTGTCATTCTTTCCCTCCCTAGCAGGAAATTAAGTTTCACTGAAGCATTTGGGTCACACCCTTAGTATCTAAGAATGATCTCCCTGTAAGATAAGTTTACAGTATTCAGTTGCTTTGGGGCATTGCCTTTTGATTACTTTTTTTCTTTCTTTTTTTTTTTTTAAAGGAACATGTTTAAGGCAGCTTTAATATTTTACCCAGCTGTTCTGCTTTTAGGATCAGGATCAGTGTGGTCACGTGGTAAGCCTGGCAAAGTCTCCCCTAATGTCAGAGGAGAATCTGGAAAAAATTGTATGAATGTTTTCTCAAATGCAATCAGTTTTATTTTTTCAAGTGGGTATTGTTTTAACTGTAAAATAGTATCCAGCTCTGACAGCAGTTAAGTAGTAGTGGCAGCCTAATCTCAAATGAAAACAAGATTAATCTGCCTCCAAAACGATTGCTTTCTACAAACGTGTTTTTCTCATTCACTTTTTCTCTCCTTTTCAGCGATTACTTTCCAGCTGTTGCACAGGTCTAGCACAGCCCTTGCCGGTTTTTCCTTTTCTGCTTTTGAGTATCTGGGGCTCATGTCTTCTGGTAGCATATTCCCAATGTAAGTTTGATGCTCCTGGTATGTTCTCGGACATTCAACACATGAAGAAAAGCATTCTACAATTTCCATGTGGCACAAATTTGGAATGTTTCATTTGAAAGTTCTGCTATATCTTTACTGGGAGAAATGATTTTAGAAGAAATCATACATTGATTGAAGAACTAGCAAATCATATGACCAGCTTTTTCCAAGTTTATATTATTCATGCCACACCTGAACTCCACATGGTTTTCATGGCCATTTGATAAAAAGTTTAGATAATTGCCCCCCAACCAAAAACCTACCAGAAGAGAGAATGTCAGTACTCCTTTCTGCCATTCGCCCATTTATTTCCTCTTTTGGGAAGCTATGAGAGTACCTACTTTTCATTTCAGAATTAAAATTCAAAATATGATGACATTTTCTTTGTGTTGTATTAACGCACATGCCAGAAACTTTTCAGGTTATGGGTCACCCAGATTTGACAATTACGATCAATCCTAAAAATATCTATACAGAACATTCCTCTGTTTATTTCTTATATTGCTGACTTCCTGAAAACAGAGGCAGTCGTTATAGTAGAGGTTGCATTTAAGCAAGAGAAATTAGCAAGCTTATGGAAACCTACCACCCCGAGGATTGCTGGCAAGTCTGTACTTCCATTTTTATTTATTTATTTTTTTACACTTTGCAGTTCAGTCCAAAGTTGCCTAGTCAAATGTAATCTTTGTGCTTTCAAATAAATTCAAACAGCTTGCTACTGTTTGTCACAATTTTCATTTGGGCCCTTAGAATCTTGCTTTCTTTTTGTAAAAGCCACATTTTACATTCATAAACCATTGCGCGTTGCTCATTTAACCCTGTTCCCACGCTCCACTCCAAATGCATTACGGAGTGACCCCGCATGTCAGCACTATAGCATTGTACAGTAAATAGAGTGTTTTGCTTCATAAATCAAGCATAGAACTTATAGCCAACTTCAGCATAAAAAAAGTCACTGAAATAATATGGCCCAGCTGCAGGAGATAGACATTGTATTCATAAAGCTAGCCTTAAATTACTGACATTTAAATCCAGATTTGACAAAGCTAAGACTATTTTGGAGGATTCTGAGTAATCCTCATGAAATTCCAAATTTCTCTTTTGTTGTTTTGAAGGAGATTCATTTTTAAAAGGAAAGAGGGTTAGATTTTTGTTCCCTCTACAGTATCTTTGATGGTATCAGAAAGGCACACTTGGGTGGCCAGTTCACCTAATTATGCAAGTCACTTTGCAAATCATCTATTTTTGCTTCAGGAACCTGTTTTCTGGGGGGTGGGGGGGTGGGGGCACAGTTCTCTTATACTATAGTATCTATAAGCAGGAAAATGCAAAGGTGATTTTGGAAAATTCAGGTTTGGATTTCTCTCCCATATAAATCAGATTGAACACAAACGTCTCATTGAGGGTATCCAAAGATAGAAACTAATTTTATTTCAAACTGCAATTTGTATTTCTCTGTTGGAAAAAAAGAGAAAGTCTAAAAGCCCCACAATTGGCCAGACTTCCAGCTTTTGCTGTTCTCTGTTCATCTCTCTTTATAGGTAGCAATTTTAGCATTCAAAATTTAAAAATATGCCAGAGGAATGTATATTTACAGCGTTGTCTCTGAAAGCATGCTCTGAACATAACCTGTGATGGGAACACCTTGTCAATGGAGGCTTGTCAGCATACCAGATAGTTTGGGCCACAATCTCTCTGGCCAACACCATTGGTTTAAATAAATTAAAATCATGTTATTTTTTCCATTAAATTTTACTAAAAAAAAATCTGCTTTTTAAAAAAAGCACAAAACTAAATGCTTATAACAAATGTAATTATAATAGTATGAGAATTAATGAGAGATGGGAAAAAGTAATGTCTGTATTTTATCTTTCATGCAGGTAGATTAAAAGCCATTACCACTATGTTAAAAGCATTTATCTGCTCACTGTAAAATGAGTTAGACTAGATTTTTAAAACTTTTAATGTCCTTGCTACAGGTAATTTCTTTGTTCACCTAAGATAGAAGAGTCTAACTGAATTATGTTCTGGCATAAATTGCCTTCTGGAATTCAACTACTTCTTTTGGGAAGTAGCAGTATCTTCAAATTAACCTCAGTTAACACGAATGGACTAAAAAAATTGTTCAAAAATTTATGTAGTTCAAAAATTGTCAGATTTGTTGAAATGAATAATGTGTTTGGATTTTTGGAAGACCTTTACAAATTTTGAACCTCCTGCAGTTCCATTTGGTGTAAAGAATTATACTATAAACAAGGGGCTCCATCTGTACTTTTGAAATAACTATTCAGTTTTCCATTTCAGTGCTCAGACAAATTGACACGACAAACTGAAAAGCAGAAGTTAGTGTTCAAAGAAGTTCAAGAGTAAACATTTAGTCAATTCGTCTGTCGAATGGAGAGAGATTCAGTGCACTGGAGTCCAGGATTCTGAAGACAGCTTCTAGGTTGGTGGTGAAGACTCTCTGTACTCTCTTTCCCCAAGCCTCAGGTCACATGCAGAGTATGAATCTTCTCATAGGGTCCTCACTATTTCTGGGTGTTTTGTACACATTTTGCTACATTTATCAATGAGGAGGAGGTTTACATTAAAATTTCATTTACTAACTTTAGTGTTTTTCCTGGTCCTTTTCACTGATGACTTAGGCAAGTATTTGGTTTTTTCTATTTGGCCAAGGGTATAGGAAATCGCATCTTTAGGAAGAGGAATAAAATGATCATAGCTGTTGAAAACTTGATATGGCTCAGCAAGGCAAGTTTTAGAATGTTGTTTTAATCAAATTACCTATCAATTCATCTCGGTGGGAAATTACAGATCGCCAATATACAAAGATTTGTGATAGGTGCTCTGTGATCTATTCTTGGCAGGAACTGTCCTATTTAAGCTAAAATTTAAGGTGAACATAATTGGGGGAGGGGAGGCAATAAATCCTTACCCACCAAGAACATTTGGCACATGTCATTCTCCAGATCTCAAATTATTTTTCCTCCAGGACCTTCTATCTGGATTTTGTTGTTCAAGGATCCAAGGATTCATGGCCTGGTCCCAGTCACTCTCGTTATGCCTGGGGTAATGCATGCCCTGGTCAGATGTGGCTTCTCCGTATTGTCTGCGTGCACTTTATACATCCCTGCACAAGCCCACTCCCAAACTGCTTGCCTTTTCTTTTCCTCTGCCATTCTTTACATAGGATTTCTCATTTTTGGCCTAATGTGGTGTTCCCCTGCACGGTGAGGCTGTGCTCCCCTGACCTCCTACCGCGGACAAGGTCTTTAACATACATTTGGAACACGTTATGCCGGCATTATAGGCTATCTTGTAATCTATATTTTTCTTCCCAATGAGATCATGTATTCTCTGAGAAATCGGTGACGCCTCTTTGTACTTTCTGGCCTTAGTACTTAGTAGGCTTCCAATGGCAGCTGGCTGATTTAGTGATGAAGCATTGTATGGAAGTCTGTGAAATTAGAGTGAGTTGATATGGTGTATTCCCATGGCAGTTAATCTGTGCAGACTTGTGTTGGATCAAAGGCCTCATCAGGCTTAGATAAGATAAGACCCCTTTAGCTACCAAAGGATGCAGCATTAATTTTTCAGATGAAAAGACAACTAAATGTAAACCTTTCTGAAGTATGGAATGCAATGGAAAGCAACTCAAATTCTGATAAAGGTTATTTATTACAGAGATGCCATTTAATTTCTCAAGTCCTCCCTTTCATGGGGAACATTATGGTGTGATGATAGCATATGCTTTTCAGACCCTCTAGAAAGTCATCATTTTGGAAATCCCTCTAACAGTTGGATGATCATCACTCAATGTTCTAAAACAGATAACAAGGATACTTAGGATGAGGCTAAGGGAAGGAAATGAACGTTCATTGAATCCAACCTTTTTGGCATTTAATTCTCTATGACAACCTTACAAGGTGGATAGAATCATGTTCAGTGTTTGCATGGGAAACCAGAAATTCAGAGGTGTTGAATTAATTGTCCAGGATCACAGAGACAACTCAGGCCTCTCTGTTTTACATGTCTCTTTGACCACTGTCTCAATAAGGAAGGTTTGGCTCTTATGATAACGAGTCAACATCTTAATAAAACCCCTCCTTTAGTTTTGGTTGGAACATTTCCAACACTTTTTTCACGTGTAGTGCTGTGTCATTTCTATGGATTTGGGAATTTGGAGTGATTCTGCTTTAAGCAAATCTGGTTTGATTAATCTAGTAGGATGAACTCCTAAGGCAAGAGGCCTTAATGTCTTTTCCAGTTATATTTTGCTTCTTGCTCAGAATATGCTGCTTCTCTGTTCTGAGGAAGTAGAGAGGTTTCCTGGTTCTGTATGAGGGACCCTAGAGGCATATAATGCCAAGACAGGCATCCTTGAGAGGGTCAGGGTGATCACTAATAAAGAACTTGCATGTAGAATTTCAATAGACAAAACTGGGACAGAGATACTTTTGTGGTTTTTTTTTTTTTTAGATGTATTTATTTATTTATTCATGAGAGACACACACAGAGAGAGAGAGAGAGAGAGGCAGAGACACAGGCAGAGGGAGAAGCAGGCTCCATGCAGGGAGCCTGACGTGGGACTCGATCCCAGGTCTCCAGGATTGCACTCTGGGCTGAAGGTGGCGCTAAACCCCTGAGCCACCTGGGCTGCCCTGTTTTGTTTTTTAAGTTGGACCTACCAGGGGCTATCCATCAGACCTCTTATGGATAACTGTGTTCCTTCAGTTTGGCTGGTGGTCACCCTCATGGCTTCTGGTTGTTTTAATAATGTTTTGCTTCCATAGGTCTCCAGACAGTTGACTCTTCTCCACTTCTCTCTCTTTTTTCCTTTCTATGATTGTTACAAAGCAAATTCTAAGTTACTTTTCACTTTTCATTTGTTACTCCTGCTTCTGTTCAGTCAGCTCTGCCAGATTTGCTGTGTTAGTCTCTAAAGCTGGCCGCCACAACTCCTCCCCTCCCTCTGCACATGTGCCCACCTTCTCAGTTCAAGGTAAAGCCTACTTCCCTTCCTCTTAAATCTGGCCTTGTGACTGGCTGTGGCCAACAGAATGTGGAAGAAGTGATACAGTGGTAACTCTAAGTCTAGCCTTTAAAGGTCTGGAAGTTTCCACCTTCTCTCTAGGAAGCCAGTCCCAGGTAAAAAGTTCAACTACTCTGAGACTGCCATGTTGTAAGAAAGCCCAGGCTAGCCACAGGGATATACTCTGTGGGAAGAGAGAAGGACACTCAGCCAGCCCCCAGCTGTTTCAGCCTATTATAGCTGAGGCACAAGATGAGTGAGTGAAGGAGTCATCTTGGATCTGCCTGTTGTAGCAAACACCACGTAGAGCAAAACAACCACACAGCTTAGCCTAGCCAAGATCACAAAATTATGAGATACAATTATTAGTGCTGTTTTAATCCACTAGGTTTTGGGGTGTTGTATAGCAATAAATAATTAAAATATTGGAATACTTGCTTAAAGCTTATATCCACAATCCACTGTGATATTCTAGAGCTGTGTGATACAATATGGTATTAGCCACATGTGGTTGCTTAAATAGAATTAAAGTTAAACAAAGGTAAAAATGCAGTGTTTCAATTTTATGAGCCACATCTGAGATGCTCACAGCCACTGCTTTGGACAGTACATATAGGACATTTCCAACATCACAGAAAGTTCTGTTGGATCTCAGTTATCTTCATGTTTTCTGGAGTCTTATGTTACCCGTTTGTCAAGAGATGTTAATCCCAGCAAATTGCCTCAGTGGAGTACAAGGTTTTTGTAAAGCAGTAGAAGTGTAATAGAGAGAGTTGTCCTGCCACTGGTATACATAATTGGGACATGTGGGGCCCTGTCTAATGTCAGGTCAAGATGCTCTACCCTCATTCTGTAGACAATGGGGCACCATTGAAAGTTTTGAGGTGAGAGAAATGACCAGAAAGGTTATTTGGAAAGATGACTCTCATGTAAAATGAATTCAGCTGGGTTTCACACCAAAAGAGCACTCTCTCAATCTTATTAGTTATTTGTTTCTCCAGAAATAACTTATTTTCAATTGTTTTTCTATTTTTCATTTATAATTTTAACTTACCTTCCTAGGGTTAGGGCAGGAGTAGAATCAAACCCATTTTTTGCTGATGGAATAATTTAGCCTAGATTATGGTAATTCATTGCACCATGACCTCAACGAACTGGCGTGAAACACAACAAAAGTTGTCATGTACTTGAAAATATTATGAACTTCTAAAATATGACTGATAACAGTACATTATTTACATTCTTCTTAACTATGTCAAAAGAAATACACATCTTCTAAAAATCCCTTAGCTCTGTGTTTCATTGTTTTTTAACATGAGGTAAAATTCCCCATCTGAGTTGAAATTAAATCAAAAATAGCAGGTTACATATATACCAAAGTACATCATAAGATAGTTATATTGAATATATACAGTTGTAAATACAAGAAGTTATTTTTTAAATTAATTAATTAATTTATTCATGAGAAACACAAAGAGAGAGAGGCAAAGACATAGGCAGAGGGAGAAGCAGGCTCCCTGTGGGGAGCCTGTTGCAGGACTCGATAACAGGACCCCAGAATCATGACCTTAGCCGAAGGCAGATGCTCAAACATTGAGCCACCCAGGTGGCCAACTATAGGAAGTTATATTTGATTAATTCTCCTATAAAATGATGACATGAATATGGGTAGCAAAACAAAAATCAGATTATCTCAATGAAAACTCCACAGAATTCTAATTGTGTAAATAGTAGACTTAGTTCAATGTATCTATTTACTATTTACAGATTTATTTATTTATTTATTTATTTATTTATTTATTTATTTATTTAAGGACAGGAAGGGGCAGAGGAAGAGAATCCTCAAGCAGAGTCTCCACTGAGTGCAGAACCCAATGCTGGGCTTGATTTCAAGACCCGTGGGATCATGACCTAAGCCAAAACCAAGAGTTGGACATTCAACTGACTGAGCCACCCAGGTGCCCCTCTTTTCACTATTTAATGATAATAGTATAATAAGGGATCTGGAAATCTTTAAGAGTCCTCACTTGGGAGTTTGCAGATCCAAATCCTGGCTATGGCTTGGCTATCGATGAGTTTTGTAGCCTTGGACAGGTTGATCGCCTATTGAATACATGTATAGAAGGAGTCTGATTCTACCCCTCTTTGTGAGTTCTCTTGGCTTGGGCCACTGATCAAAAGGTTCTTTTGACTCAAGATGTTACTAAAGTACAAAAAGTACACCACGACTCTATTCCTGTTGGGTCCTGATTTCTTTCTCCTCAAACAGGACCAAAAAAAATGAGAATTTAGTGTGAAGATCCACCTTGTGCTAAAATCTGCCTTAATGTGTTTTATTTTGGGTGGTTAAAAGGAAAGAAAAATAAGAAATCTGTCTTAACACAAGTTTTCCTGTCTTTGGCCCCTTGCCCTGATTTTAAAGTGCTGGAGGCCAGGTATTCTGTTTTGTTTTGTTTTATTTTGCGGATCATCACAAGTACCCATGACTGCAGGTACTATATTTATGTAGAGTATCCGCAGAGAATTCTCTCCCACATAGATAAATTTTTGTTCTCCAAAACCTTTGTAGAAGTAACCATATGGATATTTATCCCTTCTCCCATTCTGGCCTTGCAGCTTCTCCTTATGTGCACTTATCATTGCTCTCTTCATCCCTTCCTCTACTCTCAGTGCATAAAACACACATGAATTATGTATCTGTTCTGTTCATGGTACTACTCTAGGGCTATGAGAAATTAAACGGTAACCCAGAAGTATCTCTCTCAAAGGGCCTTGGCTGAAGAGTAGAGATTATCTTGTCCTAGAAAGAAAGGAGTCCAAGAATAGCCCTTTAGAGACTGTCCTTCAGCTCAGTAGACTAATGCAGGATGAACAGGATGGTAACAAGAGACAGATTAATTCTCTGCCTGACCCTTCTTAACTCCTTGTACCTTGTCCTTATTTCCATAGGCATTAGCGTCCTTTTGGATTTTACCACTTTTCCCTTTATCCTGTTTCATCTATGGTGACTAGAGAAACAGTCATCCTTCGTTGTTCCTTGATGATAGTGTATGTTTGACTATGAGTGCAAGGCATGATGTAAGAAATATCTTTGCTGAAGGTGGGATGCACATAGATTTACGAACACGACTAACTACGACACGTTAGAATATTTTCTTTGTGGTATCTAGTAAATCACAGTGATCTCAAATCTTCAGTGAAGAGCTCAGTAAATCTGATACAGAAGCTTGAATGTGGGGATCTATTTTCTAGGAAATCAAATTAAACATTAACATTATTAATAGATAAAATTTACTGAGCACTTACTACATGCCCGCTATGGCACCAAGAGCATCACAGGTGTTAATGTACTTAAACCTCTCTGCGAATCTGGGAGGAAGACGTCATTATAATGCACTTGTTTCAAATGGGGAAATTGCTACTTGGCAACACAACTAAAAAGATGCTGAGCCCGGACTCAAAACTAGGCAACGTGGCCCCAGACTTTCTCTCCTACCTATCCTGTTTCCTTGGCCTGTGAGTATAAAACACACAAATAAAACCCAACAAAATTTGAAAAGCAACTTCTCTGTCATCTCCTGCTCTCCACCCACAAAGAGCAATATTAAGACTCAGGTTCATCAAGGAATAAACCCAATAACTATGTCTGTGACCAAAAGCATAGCTAAGCTTGGCAGCATAGAATGTTTTAATCCTGCCTAAATGCTGATAGGACAAATCTGTTAGAGATATGAGACCTTGTGTCTGATGGAGGCTCAGTCACCTACAGGCTCTGACCACCCCTGAGCTAGTGGACCACATGGTTGCTTTTGTTTCTCCTTTCTTCATCAATCCCTGTGGCTCTCTGTTCTTCATATTTTTCTGCTCACTCTTTGAAAAAGTTGTGATATTAGATAGACACTTCATTCTCCTAGATTTTCCCTATATATTATGACTCCAATAGCCTCTTGTGAGATGTACAACAGTATCTAGTGTAGTTGGATTGAGCCAAATTCTCTCAAGATCACCTTTATCTCTTATTTTATCCTTCAAAACCTCTTAGAGGCATATCTCTTTCTCAAATGAAGAAAGAATGTTGGTGTTAAACAACAATAATTAATAGATCTCCATGAAGAGTTAGAGACAAAATCCGGAAATTAAGAAAAAAAACTAGAGTGATCAAGAAAGTACCAGGAAGGGAGACTAAGGCCAAGTGACCAGGTCACTCCATGACGCTAGACTGATGCTGGGATGGAGGATGTGGGTGGGGGCCTGGCAAGTGTTACCCTGGAAATTTACACAGAGAGACAGGTGTTCATGCTTTTATTTAGAAATATTTATTTACTACGTGTTCCATGTCAAGCACTGAGATAGCAAGGATAAAAAAGACTCAACCCTGTTTTCTGAGTATTTATATCTGATAGGGGAGAGAGATTTAAACAAGTAAGATCAACCATACTATGTGTATACAGATTACCCCGAGGACACAGAGGGAGTGATGGATTTCATGGAGTAGGCCAACAAAGCCTTCATTTCAGAGAGGGGGAGGGAGGTTTGCATGGATGGGCACCGGAGTACATTCCTGGGAGGGCATGACCGCAGGAAGCAGGCACACAGAGCATAGACACGGGACAGCCCGGACCTGTAGGGCGCATGTCAGCTGGAGTACAAGGTGCCTTTGGAGTGTGGAGTCACAAAGATTGGGTGGGTCAGAGATATTTGTGAAGGACCTTGTTGTTGGGTTGTAGCCTGAGCCTCGGAGCCAAGCATCAATCCGGAAGGCAGGAGGGATGGAAAGAGATGGAGACTCTGCCAGAAATGACCCCGACTCTCCTTAGTCAACTGTACTTAGCTCCTCACAACCAGTGAGTGAGGGTTGCATTGAAACCAACTGTATGGTTAGAAGCTGGGGAGGATTCACAGGAGATAGTACTTTCTAAACTCAAGGACCTGGAAATCTATACAGGAAGATAAGAAAACATACAAGAAATAACTGGATAATAGTATAAGAGAGTAGAGGGTTAATTGCTAGGACACCCTGGAAGTAGCAGCTTAACACTGGGGTCCTCTGTGGATCACTGGGCTGTTCTCTGGGGCTCAAAACACGATGAAGATTTGCTTAATAAACACACTGCAGACTCGTGAGCTAAAGACTGTTGATTCCACGCTATTATGTTTACTCCTCTCTCCTCTGTAAGCCAGAGGGTTCAAGGACGGATGACGTCTAGAGCTGATAGGGAATAAACAGTTAACAGTCCCACCTTGGGCCAGCTCTGAACCTTCCGAGGCAGCCAGTAAATTGAACGCAGCAGCGAGAAAACAGAGCCACTTCTGCTCACCCACGGAAACAGTCAAGCTGCCACAATTTGCTCAAGGTGCAAGTAACAGATCAGCCTTTCGGAGGACCCTGCACACGCTGCACATTGCGGCAGTCTCACCTCAGTCGCAGAGCCTCTGCCTCACAGCTGGCTGAAGGAATTAGCTTGCACACCAGAATATTAATGTCAGCATCTTTTATCACATGGGCTGAGGATTTGCAACCATTGGAAAACACCCCCAACTCTGCTTGTGAATATCTGTGATTTAGAGGAAGGAACAAAGTTATCATTAAAAAAAAACAAAAAACAAAAAACCTGCCTATCATCAAACACATTGATGACAGGCCCTGTGTAAATATATATACTTATATATATACATATATTTATATATATATGTATGCATGTTAAAATATTTGGAATGCCTCATTTATAAGCCATCATGACAAGGTAAAAGCAAAACCAAACGAAAAAAACCTTCAGAAGTTGCTTTAGAAAGAGACTGAAAGGAACGCTTGCCTATTTCTACTCACTGTCCTCCCAAACCCACCTTGCAATAATTGCATAATCTAGACAGAGAATTCTCATAAAATGCCTTTGGATTGTGTGCTACTTATTGGTATATCTCCTGACACCCCCATTTGTGCCTATCTCCTGGTCGCCACCTTCCCCCAGGCTTCCTGCTTGGGCTTTCACCCGGTTCTAACAAACTGGGCAAGATCAACAAAATCCCAGCGTCAAATTCCTCTTCATGCTTGGCAGATCCTGTCACGGGCTGCCTCCAAATCAGTAAGATTATTTTGTCAATCGATCAATTGTTGTATCAAGAATCAATCAAATGTGCTCTCTGCCCTCATGCAGGGACCATTCTAAGCAGCAGGATGTTCACATCAGATACTCAATGGCAATAAAGTTGCATTCCAAAGAAACCCATCGCAACACGATTTTTAATCCATTTTTTTAAAAAAAAGATCCCGAAATGAAATTCGGATACAGCTCGTATCATATGAATAATTTTTTAAAATCAAGATCTTAACCTAGGTAAATCATTCTCTTCAATGTTTCAAAAATGCAGTATTTGGTACTTATCATATGTACCTTTTAATTGCATCTGGCTCTAACACTACTAAACCTGCCCTTTGGTTTTCAGGAATCCTGACTTGCTCTTTCCTTACTCACTACCCTTGTTCTTTATTTCTT
Organism: Canis aureus; assembly: GCF_053574225.1. Lineage (NCBI taxonomy): Eukaryota > Metazoa > Chordata > Mammalia > Carnivora > Canidae > Canis > Canis aureus. Next base: position 20,187,225 of record NC_135611.1, on the reverse strand, counting down.
AAAAACTCCTAGTGTTGTGCTCATAGATGCATATTTTTTTAAAAGATGGATTAATGAATTCTAGAAGCTACCAGCAGTTACACAATTGTAATCTAGCAGTGATATAGTAAACAGCATAAAATCTAAGGTTCAATGCTGGAATAGCCACTTAGTAGCTGAATGACCTTAGGAAGTGTACTTAAATTTTCTTGGCTTTAGTTTCCTCATCTGTAAAGTGGGATAATGACCATTATATCAAAATAGGTCATGGGAATCAACAGAAATAACAGATGTAAATTACTCTACAGTCTCTTTCACAAAGTGAGTCCCCAGGAAATACCAGTCCCTGCCACTTGGATTTTAGGAAATAATGGTTGATATGGATTAGATTAAGGACCTACTCTGGCCAAAGTTTTATATTTGTTCATAACATTTTCTGGATTAAGGCAAGAATGTGGAATGATAAGAGACCAGCTCACACGTACATCTATTAATCTGGCATATATTTCATCAATTAATATATTTTAGAGTAAAGTTTCTTGTCTGAGGATGATTCTTTTGTGAAAGAAGACAGAGTGAATGATCGAAGCACATTATCATTTGGTTGAGAATATTACTTTCACCTCACTCAAACTGCAGGTCCGAGCAGCAGTACAGTAAATCACCAGCTTCAAACCCTGTAAATTCCAGGCAGGTAGAGTCATTCGGGGACAATGGATGCTTTGAAAGTCTAGATGAAGAGGAGACATCTACTGCTAATTCCAGGGACAATAACAATATTTCTAAGAGCCTGCCATAAGCTCTCATTTACAAAGTCTCATCAATTTGGGACTTTATCCTTGGCGTGAAAGTGGACTCTTGTCCTCTCTGTTAACATACTAAGCAAATCAACAGCAGGCCCACATGAAAAGGTGGTGTATTTACCATCTTAACAAAACACCCGAGTTTTATGCAAGGCGAGTTGTATATATTTTCATAAGATGACATATTTGTAATGCTAGCACAAGCAGACATTCTTCAGACGGAATCTCAATTTCCTTTCATTATTGCCTTAATCCCTTCTGGGAAGCACATGGTTAAGCACATTCCAGTTACCGCAGGATTTTAAAATTTAAGAGCAAGAAAGCAAACAAGTAGACAAGCACATAAAGAAATAGTCTATAGGTCAGCCTTTCTTCTTCCCCGTACAGCATATCTCCCATCCAATCATCTAAATTATTTGGGATTCAGTCAAGTATGGACAACAAAGCTTAATGAGTCCTCCTGTGAATTTGTGAAGTACATAGTATTTTACTGTATTGAATCCAGGGCTTCTGTGGTCCTCTAATTCAGCCAATAATCAGCCAAAAAAGAAATTACTGATACTAGCACTGTAGTTTCTTAAAAACATATTGAATCTTAACCATGTAATTGACAAAACATCACTAGAGGTGTAAAACTAATGAGCCACAGTGTTTCTAAGAATAGACTTAAAATCATAAAGAGTACCTTATCATTTGGTATATATTTTATGAACAAATGCCTACAACCAGAGGCAAATGACCTCTCTGCTTCCTTGCTGTTCTTAATAAAATTTCTGTAATGGTTCCCATTACAAAGATTTTAGGCTGTAGGCTTTAGGGACAAATTTTACACCAACCAAGGGCTTTGTCATATTATGTTACTTGCCTTTTCATTTGCTCCATTGAATTTTTAAAAGAAATTAACCTCCTCTTCTTTTATCCATGTATGCTTGTCTTCCCATTGGAGTCTTAACTCTTCAGAAGACAACAGTGTCTACACTCTTGTTGACCTTCATCTAGGACAATGAAATATTCTGCAAAAACCAAGCAGTCCAAAATATGGATTCTGTTTCCTGTCTTCTCCACCTACAATGGGAAGATCTTTGTTTTCACTTTTCATTTCTGGAGCCGAATGGAATGTCATCCTGACGTGGGTCTATCTCTATAAGTATAGGACAAAGGTATTTCTGAAAGTGGTGGAGGATGCTGCTTCCTCCTGTCCCCACCTGGCCTCCAGTACCACCTACCCAAAAGGACACATGTGACATCCCAGCATCCTTGAGGAAAAGTCAAAATGTATAAAGACCAGATATGTGATAGAATACAAAACATGGTGATATACAGAATGAGCTACACAAACTGAGAAATTTAAATCACAGTCTGTTCCATGAAAGTGCAAGAATTGCAAATTTTTCTTCAAGATGGGAACTACAAATAGAGAAAAACTCTTTAGACCATCTTGTGGCGAGTCCACCACTACTACATTAGACCATGTTTCCTTGCCCACTCACTCCCAGCCATTTTAACCATGCTCTGTCTCTGTTTGGGTAGATATTATTATAGTGAATTAAAGAATTTTAAAAAATATGCTAGTAAAAAGAGTCTATCCTTTCCATTTCTTGATTGAGCAGGCAGCGAATAACTTGTGGAAAGATTATTTCAATGAGATGTGACCACATGGTAGCAAGAATTGAAAAACAAAAGTTTTTTCTTTTAATGATTGGGTCTTATTGAATTCACCAACTGGAATCAAATATAAGGGAAGCTTTCTTGCTTTCTTTATCATTTATTATACACAGTTCATAGAATTGTAGAGCTCGAAGTGAACTCAAGAAGTCTAGTAGAGCCCTGTGGCCTCAGGGAAAACACTCTGAAACACTGTCCAGCAGGATTGTTGATGGACTCCATGTGGACTAAAATGGCAAGAAGTCAATACTCTCAGCCTGGGCCATCTCATGGGTATCTGTTCTTTTCTCCGTTATCTGTGTATATTCCAAACTATTTCAGAGGGAAATTCATTTCATTTGGCATGAATTGCTCTTTTCAAAACTTTTTTTGGATGTTTCAATACAACTTTGTCTTCCAGATAAAAGAGATTCATCATTTTAGAAATTATAGGACCTATTTAGATGTCTTCCTACTAGCTTTCTCTTAAATATGAATGCTATCCTGTGTTTGTACTTGTCTAGTTCGTAGTTTTTTGTTTTTATTGGTGCTTCAATAAGTTATTTAAAAAGATATTGATTTCTAAAATATTAGCTCTGTTCCTTGGAAAAGCGTTAACAAAAGTAATGCATTCACATTGAGGAAGGCATGGCAAATGGAGAAAAATATGTATATAATCGGCAAGAATCTCTCCATGCCGGTACTGTCTTTGCTATTACTTCAATGTATTTCTTTCCAGTCTTTTCACTGATAATAAATTTTGATTGCCCATAGTTATTATAGAATTTTTTCTTTTCTTTCTTTCTTTCTTCTTTCTTTCTTTCTTTCTTTTTTTTTTTTTTGATTTTGAGAGAGATAGAGGGACAGAAAGAGCATGATCAGTGGGGAGAAGCAAAGCAGGCTCCTCGCTGAGCAGGGAGCTGGATGTGAGGCTCAATCCCAGTAGGCCGCCAGGATCATGACTTGAGTGGAAGGCAGATGCTTAACCTACTGAGCCACTCAGGCATCCCTACATCTTTTCTTGCTCTTTTTCAGTCAATATTATAGGAAGAGCATTTCCTAGTTTTTATATAGTTTTTCTAATCATCACTTTTCCCATCATATTTCATTAAATGGATCTGTTACTCTTCTACGTTAGGACATTTTGGGGGTTGTTCCATTTTTGATTATAAGCAATGCGGCCATGAATATTTTCATTTGCATACTTGAGATTATTTTCTTATTTTCTGAAGAGGCTCAAATGTATAAAAACTTGAGAATTTTGGTATGCGTTGTCAAACTTCTTTGCAAGAGTGGTGCTATTTCAGCATATGTTTGAAAATGTCCATTTCTTCTGATCCTCACCATCAATGGGAAACACACACTTCTAAAAATATGAATTTAACAGATCAAAACAACGCATCATTTAAAAAATAGATTTCTTTTATTTCTAGTGCAAAGGAATATTTTTCTTTATATTCCTTCTCCTTTGTACATTAGCTCTTCCCTTTATTTGTCCATTTATCTGTTGACTACCTGTATTAGGCTTTTAAAAATATTTGCTTCCACCTTTTTCAAACCACCAACAATGTACATACTCATTTTTTTAAATAAATTGAATGTATCTGTTTTCTCCATCTTTTCTTCTGCCATTTCCCCCAGTTTTTGTTCTACGTAATTGAAAATACTTACTCTGGTTGTCAAGACAGCACATTTTTCTTGTCTCTTTTTTGGGGAGCTGTTCCTCTTTCATGATTTCATTTTGTTGATTTGTTCTCACATACTGACTTTGGTTTTTGGCATTATTCTTCACAATCTTGGCCTGCCATAGACTATCTGCAGTTCTCATTCACAGGACAGCACCTGCTTGAGTGTAGGATCACCTCCTAATTATTTTACCATGTGCTGCCAATCTAATGTGACCCATCAGCCCAGTTACTGACCCCAGGCACTAGTGGAAAGGCCTACAAGACTGTGGTGAATAAAAAATCTTGTCATTTAGCAAGTTTTCCCTTCATGCCATGACACATCACACTGACCAGGGAGATGAGAATGTAATAGGACGAGCACAATGATGGCGGATGTGATTTTGTTTTTTTGGCCACAGACTTTTCATTCCCAAGGTATAACACTCATGTCCGTTAGCTAAGCTCAGGAAAGAAATAATGAGAAACAGGTGACGGCCTTGAAAGCATCATGGAATCAGTTCCCTGAGCAATTGACTGCTCTCCAAAATGATGCCCTGAGCATGTGCAAGGGAAATTTAAAAGACTATAAATGCAGCAAACCGATCCAAGTCATGTCCAGAGTGAAAGATGTATCACGTTGGGACGTAGAATAGCCATTAGGGTGGGCAACAGAACAGGATCTGTGATTTCAAGAACTACAAACCATATCGATGTGAGAGCCTGACAACCTCTTAAGACAGGATTATATTACTCTTCTCTCTCCTGTGGTCCCTCTCCTCAGTCTCCTAAGAGACGGTCACTGTTATCTTTTATTTGCCTTAAATCTGTAAGAGGCAACAGGGTTGAGGAGAGCGTGTGGGCTTTGTGACCAAACAGGTCTCTCTGCATATTCATGGGCAAATGATTTAATCTCTTCACGACTTAGTGTTCTCAGTGGTAAAATAAAACCAAGAGACATCTACCTGACCAGGTTGTTGTGAGCTTTAGAGGTAATATCTTAAAATATCACACTCAGATCTTTGCAAATGGTGGGCTCCAATAAATGGTGGTTTTATTAATGTACAGGGTTAGCTCTTGAGATGTGACCTTGCTATGCATCATAAATTACCATGTGGAGAACAGAGCTTGGATTCAAGTGTGTACAAACTGTTAATTCATACTGCAGTGTTTGAGATGAGAGTGGAAAATACATACATAGTTCCCATATCTGTGCTTTCGTTAGGGAAAAATATTTTCTTTTATGTACATTTTGCCTTATATTTTTGCAGGATATTCTATGTTGCCTATATTGAAAAGGAGAAAGGAATGCTGCTGATTTAGCTATTTGGGGGGGTCAAGAAGGCTAGTGATGTGTTCATTAACTGTTGAACCTCCTTGGAAATCACGGCAGTGCTTTCAATAATTATTTTTATTCCACCTAAAAAGTGATACATGGTACTGCTTAGTTACAGGAAACATCTACTTATGTATCTACAAACTAGATCTGCCCAAAAGTTCAAAATTTTGCTTATTAAATTAGAAGGTAGATGTGGAAAAGTATTTAAATCTATGATCAGATTGCCCTTCTTACTACTTGGACTAATTTCTTAAATAAATAGAATGCACTGGGAAGATGGTAAGATAGAAAAGACATGAATCAATTATTTCAGCTTGATAAGGTAGGCCCCCATAAAAAAGGGATCTTCGTGAGTCCCTTGCCATCACCTCTAACGAGGTGAAGCACTGACAAGAAATCCTCGTCAACTATGGCTGAAAATGGGTTGGCAATCATAAATTAAAATTAAGGAACTTAAATATGATATAAAATCATTTAATCTTGATGATTGATGCTGGTTCTCAGAGGCAATTATTTACTAACACTTGTGTTTATTGCTCTTTTGACTTTTTTAATTACAGTAAACCCCAAATTCAATTATACACTCTAGTATATATTTCAAGCAATAGTATTGTAAATAAAAAGGGAACCAATTAATAATGTGCTTAGTCTAGCAAAGCTAAATCAAGGATAATACAAAACATAGGACAACTTGATCCAGGTTTGAAAGCTGTGGAAAACATCCCATCTGGTTAAGTTGGAAAATCTGAAGGTTGGAAGTGATGATTCCTTTTTTCTTTTTTTAAAAATAGAAGTGCTCTTTAATATGTGACTTCTGGCAGGTAATATAAATTGTAACTTTCTAAGTTTAGAGGCAATTAAAAATATATATCTGGAAGCTTCTTATCAATAATCAGGGCTGTGATTTTGAGGCCAAAACTATAGCTTTGTGGGTTTATCTCTGTACTGTCTCCACTGGCATCTGCTTTTGGAATGATATAGGCCAATCCAGCTGTGTTTTGGGTTCCTTAAACATCTCACACTATTCCTCAAATGTTTGGGGTTTGACAAAACCCCAAATGCATTTGGCCAAGCACGTTTTTCCTTGATTTTTAAACACATGTGGGTTTTATGGGAAATTTAATCCATGTGTTTTTGATTCCTTTACACTTAACTCATCAAAATGTTGTTGTGTAAGGTCTCTTTGATGTCCAAGAAGCTTTTGGAGTTCTTTTTTTTTTCTTTATGGGACACTTTAATCCTTTTTTCTTAGAAACAGGAAGTTACATGATGCCAAGAAAAAATAAACTCCCACACTAGGATGGTGATATTTGATTGAAAGTTTTAAAACCTTAGGGTTCAACTTGGCTCAGAATTTGACTGAAATAATTCTCCTGGTCATTAACTTCTCATTAAATGTGTTGCTTCTTGGTGGTTTTTGAATGAATAAAATGCTTTATTTTTCTTCAGGAGAAAATATAAAAGTGGTAAAAAAAAATCACAAAAGGTTTTTAAATTAATAGTGACATATTGGGTTGGCATTTTAACTTAGATAGATAGATAGATAGATAGATAGATAGATAGATAGATAGATGATAGATAAAAAGCTCTGTAAACAGAGGATAAATTATGTCCTTCTCCACATGCCACAAAGGATCCTGGAGAAAAGGTGTCTGATTGGAGGTTACAGTGAGAGGGAAAACCCAATCAAGGCATTTTGGGAAACATGTGCACGGGTTTTATTAGCATTTTATGTTTGAATGTGTCATGAAGAAATTAGGAAGATATCACGTATCCACGTATAAAGGAGAGGGTTACATGATGAGGAGGGTGTTGATGGAGGAAGGCAGCATAGTCGATTTTATAGTCTGGGAAACAAGAAAAATGATAGTACTTACCTCCCAGAATTGCTATGAAGTTTAAATTAGTTAATACATAGAAGGTACTGGACTGGGTCCCTGTAAGAGCTCAGCAGGTATAGCTAATTTGATTGTTTACTTCTGGTTTGAAGCCCAGCTTTGGCCATCACTGCAACCCTGAGCAAGAGCCTCTCTTCCTCAACCTTACATAGAGAACTTTTAAAAAAAGAGAGAGGATCTGTCAGAGGTCCTGTAAACACTGTGTCATGTAAGTATAGTATCCAGGGATCTTCTACACACTAATCCATGAAATATCATCTGTTCTACAGATGAGCAAGTAACTTGCCCAACATCACAAAGCTGTGAGTAATAGAGTAAGAATTTGAACTCAGTTTCTCTAAGTAGTTCATGTTCTTCCCACTGCTTTTAAAGAAGAGAGTGAATCTTAAAAATAAAAACAAGGAACAAGACAGAAACTCTGATGGCTTTATCAAGACTGTCAGGGGCCAATGCCTTCGTCAAAGAACTGGTATTTCTTCTTTCTTTGTGAATTTTCCATCTATGACGTGAAAGTCTTTCTGGAATCATGAAATTAAAGCATATTAAAGCAAAGTAAAGGGTTGTATTAATGAAAGACAAAAAAAAAAGAAAGAAAGAAAGAAAGAAAGAAAGAAAGAAAGAAAGAAAGAAAGACGATACTCTGAGGCCATGATCTCTACTTTCCCAGTTCTGAGCCCAGGCAAACCAGTTCAGGACGCCCACTGAACTTTTCTTTCTGTCCTCTCCTCCAGAACCCCTGCATTTGAGGTTAGATGGCAGATGGTAACACTGGAGGCAGGATGGATAGGCAGACCTTGCCATTGGAGAGATGCTACCCTCTTCTTAGACATCATTAGCTTCACTCCATTCCATCAACAGCAGCAGAATTAACCTCCCAGTCTGAAATGGCAAAAGTTTCATCTCAAAGTGCCTGGAGATGATCACCTCTCATATCATCAGTGCCTCCATTACATTGATCCAGGAGACCGGAATGGTAGTGGCAGTGGACAAATGCCTTAAAATATTGTATGTATCATCAGCTACTTGATAGGTAAACTAAACAGAGCAGGAAATACCAGAATTTTATATTTCAAGAGTAATGGCTAATTTGAGATCAATCAGATATGAAATTAATAATGTCAGTTAGTAAGAGTTTTTCTCACAAACCACAAGATTATGTTTTGCCCTCTACCTTGAGAAATGTCTTTTGGACAAAGTGAGAAGCTTGTACGGTAAATGGAGGAAGGAATGTTTGTATGTTACTTTTTTGCTTATACTTGCACAAATCAACAGATAAAATGATACTTTTATTTAAATTATAGGTTCCATGAACTATAATGTGGAAGTATAACTTACAATAAATTATGGATTAGCAGTAATAGATAGTACTTACTCAATGTATTCTTAGCCTGTTGACATTATTTACTATTTACATATTTATTTAAATAATAATAACATGTATTGAGCACTTACCCTGTACCAGACAAATTATTTAAAATATAAGTTATCTGAAAGGGTCACTCATTCTATAATTTCTCTTTCATAAATATAGTTTTTCTCTTTCACAAGAACTGGCCTTGGAAAACATTTTCTGTCCTCTAACTGGTTTTCTGACATATCTGTGTCTGATTTGTCCTTGTGTCTCCAAAGGGCTGAGAAAATGCCCTTATGGCTTTTACTTGCTATAACCAAATCTTACTTACTTTTATATCAAATGAAAACTTGTCTCTGTATTCAGAAAAACTAGCCATAGAGTGTTCACCATTAGGAATGTGATATCAACAGCTTTTAATAAGTCTCTGAATGGGTCAAAATACCTGGCTGGTGTAGGCCATCTGAGGGAGGGAGCATGGAAGTCTTCTGACATCTGTGCCCAGGGGAAGCCTGAGAGCACACTCAGAAATGGCTAAAGGAACTGAGACCAGTGCCCCAAGTGATGTAGCATTAGAACTTCTCATGGTGCTTTCCTTCATACCTCCACCTGAGCAAACCAAGGATATAAGTAAGCCTTCTCCTGAAAGTCTTACTGTGGAAAACCAAGCTTCAGACATGCTCAAAGCAAGAAATGAGAAAGAAAACTAAGGCAACAGAGACACTAGGTCACTGTCATGCTTCATGACAGGAAGTTATTATAACTTACCGAAATTATGTAGAAGCTAATTTTTTTCAATATACTTTTTATTTTGGAATAATTTTGGGAAAATTGCAGAGATAGTAGAGAGAATTCCTAGATACTCTCCATCCAGTTTCTCCAGTGCTAAAATATTGACTATGGTACATTTGTCAAAACTAAGCTATGAACATTGGTACAATCCTCTGTAGACTACAGAATTTACTTGTGCTTCACCAGGTTTTTCATTAATATCCTTCTTAATTTCTAGGGCCAGGAGACTATACTGCATATAATCATCTTGTTTTCTAGACTTCTCTAATCCATGATAGATTCTCTATCTTTCTTCATTTTTCATTAGCAGTTAACTTTTATTTTTTAGCAGTCAACTTTTAAAAGAAGAGATAGTTCTTTCTGTATATTGAACTATTATATGTGTGTGTGTGTGTACATGTGTACACAGAATCGTCAGGGAATGTTCTCTGGAGGTAGCAGTTGAGCAGAGACCTAAATTTAAAATATGAGAAGACTCAAGGGATGAAAAAGTCTTAGGAGAAAGAATCCTGACTAGAAGGAGTCTGACAGAAAAAGGCCACGAGGGAGGAAGGCAGGAAGAAGTTTAATATATTCAAGGAGGCATAGATAGCTACCAAGCCAGATCATGCCTGGCTTGGAGGCCATGATTGTTAAATGCAATACCTTTCCTGGGTGATTTCCTTTGTGTCTTTCACAACATAACACAGAACTTTCCAAATTTTTTTCTGAGTGGAATTAAGCTGTGACTACTCCTACCCAGACACCATCTTTCTGACCATCAAAACCAATCCATGCTCATTCTTCTGAGAGCAGGCACGTACCTATCCTCTGAGACCAACAATATCTATGTGAGGTCCTAGCTGAACTAGAAATTGGCAGTTTTTCTGACTATCTAGGTGCTGGTTGTTGGATCTCTCCTTCCTTCTGGAAACTATTACCCTAGCTTAATCTACCTCCACCCCCACTGCTTTATCAACTAAATCTATGCAAGATGACAAATTTGACAACATTAAAATGAAGGGGATAATTATTTTGATAGCCTGAAAGAAAGATTGTATTTCTGGTAAGAGGGAAGCAAGAAAGTAGAGATCCTCAGACTATATATTTTCTCTCCAAATTCCCTTCTTTGGAGGGATTTGTGCAATCTCTTGATTATCTGCTATTGAGCTATATAGTCCATGATCTGAGTACCTCTCCAATCACTAGGACCTTACCTTATATGTGATAGCCAAGAAAAAAAGCATGGTTTGTGAGCCATCCATGTTACTTTTTCTGCAAAAAGCTGTCATATATATATAAAATTGGAGAGTTTCAAAAGCAATAAGTAAAGCTTCAACCACTTCTCTCAATAGAGCTCTTCAAATCTCTGTCATCCACAAAAATAAAGCATATAAATTGAAATTGATTTTTATAAAACCTTCATAAAAATAAATCTAAACATTTGGAAACATCTGTTGGATGGCTCAGGAATTTTATTTTTATCATTTTTGAATGAGTCCAGCTTTGAAGAGCTGCAACCAATTAAATCTGGCACTATACAAAATCAATCAGATGTATAGATATACAAAGGAAGAGACCGTCATAACCTTGGTTTTCCTGTTGATCATATCCAATATCAACTTTCAACTGTGTAGCATAACTTTCAACTACCAGGGGCTTTGGAGATACGTAGTTGTGGTTTTTACATTCTGGATCTGCCACCTATTTGCCTTGTGACCTTGGACAAGTTACTGAAACATTTTTAACCTTCCGTTTATAGATCTTTAAAATAGAGATAACAATATTTCTGCTATCTAGGGTAACTCTCAGGCTTAAATAAGAAAATTTACATTAAGGACCGATGCCCTGCCCATTTTAAATGATCAATAGAAGTTAACAATTAGTATCATTATTATTGTTAATAAGACCAAATATTTATTACCCTTATTATGTGCAATGTAGTATTCTGTAGGGACTCAAGAAAGAATTGAATATGGTTTCTTTTTGGAGAACCAAGACCTATTCACAAGGAAGGTTAACCATCAGTAGAAGACCCAAAAATAAAATTAAAAGGAATTTGGAAATAAAGTAAATGATTATCAAAGAAGCCTATAATCGAAAGGAAGCCTCTGAAAGTGAAGATGTGCTGGATTCAAAAAGATGAAGAGGAAAGAAGAAGTATTCTATTATTATGTTCAAGATTATGCAGTAGCAAATTATATATTAAAGATTGCATCAATAGAAAATGTAGTTATTGTTAAATGAATAGTTATAGTTAATCAAAGTAAGATATGGATGTGAAAATAATATGGAGATGGTTAACAACAGTTAACTAGATTAATTAATGTGAATTAAACATACTGAATTCATTAAAGCCCTTACATAAATCAGAAGTTCCCTTTTCATGAGAAATTCTTGTAATGGGTTGGGATGATTTTGTTGGACTTTGATTGCAGCTTTCACTCAGTGACTCTGATCTTGTCGAGCAGTTGTGATAAGGCTAGCTGCATCCAAAATGAGCATGTATCAGTATTGTAACACCTTTAGGTCTATCACCCCTACAAAACCCTTGTCACTTTAGTTTAATTGCAAATTCCCCGGAGAGCCTCCTCTAATGACCCATTTACATTAAAGCTTTTAAATTAGATTTCAATCTTAATTTCACTTGAAATGTTACCCTGGAGTAATCATTCCATTATAAATCATTTTATTTGATTTTATGGAATTGCTCAATTACAAGAGAAGTATTGAAATAAAGTGCAGCTATATTGAGAAAAGCAGAGAGACAAAAGCGGAGTCTGTTTGACTTTGGGAAAATGTTATCAGTCAGGGCAAAACTTAGTCGTTTATAAGCCACACAATGTCTTACAGTACTGAACTGTGGTATATTTTGTACCAGAGATAATTGGAGGACTGTGACAGTTTGAATGGATATGAAGGCTTTAAGCTTGGGAAGGAAGCTTTAGGAGAATGCCAAGACCATTCCAGATCAAGGTAGGATGCTTCTTTCCCTTCTGGAGAAATTACTGTCCCTCAGAGGCCATCTGTTATGCCTGAGTGGCATTTCAGAAATTACCTTCTTTCAATCTGTGTTCCATTTACACAACGTATGTGCTACTGAGTCTGGGTTGACAACTCCTCACCCTGTGCTGTTTTGTTTAGGCTTTCCCTGTGTGCTCAATGTGGAAACTTTTTGGTCATGTCTTTTGAACCTATTTTGGGATGAGTCAGGAGGCTTTTTATTATTGAGAAGTCCACCACGTTACTACATTCTTTGGTTAACAAATTTAGGGAGATGGAGAAGGAAAGATAGACAGGACTTTATATTGATAAGCAATAAATAAGTCTCATCACTGGGTGTTATTCTGTATGTTGGTAAATTGAACACCAATAAAAAATAAATTTATTAAAAATAAATAAATAAATAAATAAATAAATAAATAAATAAGTAAGTCTCAGAACTGGAAGGGACTGTAGATACATGGCTTCATCTTCAAATTCTACAAAAGGGCCACTGAAGCTCTGAATTTAGTGCCTGGTTTCAGCTGGACCCAGTCGGAATTCTAATCATTGACAGAGTGGGAGCTACTAAGAACTGCAACATATTTCCTCTCTATAATGCCAATATTTATTTCTCTCTAGAAATACAGATTTCTTTAAAAAAAAATCCAAAGGGGCTAATTTGCATTCTCTGTAAAGAAATGAGATGAAGCTTATAAACACCAACTAACTATATGTCAGTCATTGAGATAGGATGCAGATTCCATCATTTGTAATATTTTTCAAATTCTCCATATGGCTTAGTACCTGGTCAATTTTATAAATGTGTTACACAAATTTTTAAAAAATGTGTATTTTCCATTTGTTGGGTGCAGAGTTCCACATATTCATCTATTTTATTCATTATGGTTGTGGATGTATTTTATTCTTCTTAGAATTCTGTCAATTTTTGCTTTAATTTTTTAGGCTTAGGTTTTAAGTGAAGGCAAACGTGATTATTGTAGCTAATCAGTGAACTGTACCTTTTATTTATTTTTTATTTTTTTTAAAGTTTTATTTGAGAGAGAGAGAGAGCGCGCACATGTATACATGTGTGAGCATGGGGGAGGGGGTAGAGGGAGAGAACCCTGACTCCCCATTGTGCCCAGAGTCAGTCAGAGATCATGACCTGAGTAGGAACCAAGAGTCATACACTTAACCATCTAGCTACAGGCTCCCCTGAACATTTTATTTTTAAGAATGTACATGTCTTGGTGATTTTCTTTTGAGTTGTGTGAAACATCTCTTAATCACCTTTTATTTTTTAAATTTTGTGTTCTTCTATTTGAAAAATGTTTCTTTTAAACAACACAAAGCTATTTTTTGTTTGTTTTATATTTTAATTCAAACTCATAAACACAGCAATTCATCAATCTCATTTTCTTCCTGGTAACCCCCATACTTTACATACCCATTTCCTTCCCTAATCTGTGTTTAGTTTTTGTTAGACAAACATTGTCTTGAGATTTCTCTTTTTTGCTGTTTATTGTTGGGTGCCACATTTATGTCCAAACTTATTTCCTTGTTTTGGGGACCTATTTCAGTATAGCTTCTTCTAACAGTCATGTGAGGGGTAAGCTATTTGATACTTTATAGATTTGCCTTTATTTTGACATCATGCTGGATTGATTGGTTGGGTATACAAATCATTTTCTCTTAGAAGTTTATTTTTTTCCCAAAGATTTTATTTATTTATTCATGAGAGACACACAGAGAGACAAGCAGAGACACGGGCAGAGGGAGAAGCAGGCTCCATGCAGGGAGCCCGACTTGGAATTCGAACCTGGAAATCCAGGATCAAGCCCTGAGCCAAAGGCAGGTGCTCAACCGCTGAACCACCCAGGCAATCCTTCTCTTGGAAGTTTGAATTGCTCCACTGTCATCTAGCTTCCAATACTGTTCCTGAAAACTCACATGCTGTCTGACTCTTAATTCTTTGGATTCAACATTTTTATTTTTTATTACTTTTTATTTTTTTGATTCAACATTTTTATTTTTTTTTTTATTTTTTTTTTATTTTTATTTTTTTTATTTTTTTTTTTATATTTTATTGTTGTTCAATTTACTAACATACAGAATAACACCCAGTGCCCGTCACCCATTCACTCCCACCCCCCGCCCTCCTCCCCTTCTACCACCCCTAGTTCGTTTCCCAGAGTTAGCAGTCTTTACGTTCTGTCTCCCTTTCTGATATTTCCCACACATTTCTTCTCCCTTCCCTTATATTCCCTTTCACTATTATTTATATTCCCCAAATGAATGAGAACATATAATGTTTGTCCTTCTCCGACTGACTTACTTCACTCAGCATAATACCCTCCAGTTCCATCCACGTTGAAGCAAATGGTGGGTATTTGTCATTTCTAATAGCTGAGTAATATTCCATTGTATACATAAACCACATCTTCTTCAACATTTTTAAAGAAGATACTAACATTGTGAAATATCTGGGAGCATTTCACTGTCTTTTTATTCTACCCCTAGGACTTTATTCATTTTATTGATAGTTTGTGTTTTCACTATTCCATTTTTAATTTTCAAGGCCCTTTCATGTTCTCTCCTCCTTTTTGAAATAGAGCATCCTGTTATTGTTTGTGTGCATTGTCTTCTTTATCATATCAAGTGTGTCAGTGATAGTTTGCTAGTGTTTTCTTCTGCTTCCTCCACTGTTTTCCTCTAAGATCCTTTTTCTCTTTTGTTTTAGTTTCTGTCTTTCATGTTGCTGGCCATCTTCAAAGTTCCTGTGGTCTTTGGCTATCATTTTGTATTTAAGTGGTAGATTTTTATGGTAGTGTGATTTGAGGGTATTAGAGTAGCTTTTTTGTTGTTTTTGGGGGATAACCAACAGAAGTTTGTTCCCCCTGAGGCTTTCAGCTTCTCAAAAGAATCCTCCTGTCTCTTACCTGGTAGGTAGAGTTCTGGGAGAAGGGGCAGGGGTGGTGGCCACCTTACCATTTAATTCAGTTCAAGGAGTGACTCACTGCTCTCTACTGATCTTTGGGTTTCCCAGTCTGAGGCCTTCCAAGTTCATTTCTCTCATCCCAGAAATGAATAAATCCCTAATGTCGCAATGGAGTCATTGTCTAGCTTGGGTAGGGTACTGTTACATACACAAAGTTTTGACCAATCCACTTATTTTTAGGCCTATTCTTGTTCCTTTTCTACCGCATCCCATCAAATAAGGCATTTATATTTCTTGACGACTTCTAGGTTTCTATCTGACAAATGCACTTGCTTTGCCTATTATCACAGTCTTGTGTTTATATTGTCATCTTCTCCTCTGTGCTGTCCATTATCACCATCCTACCTGCTTCCTATCTTCTAGCATTTGGTGATACTTATTCTCTTTTGAATCTTCTCGTGTTCAACTTGCCTTTAAGGATTTGTATTATTTTATCCTTTTATTTTGATGAAATTTTGGGAAGGACTGGCACTCAGTGCCCATACTCATTGTACTATATTTAACCAGAAGTCATTTGGCTATGTTTTAACAATTTACTTTTATTGTCTTAGAATTTCTGTGAGCTGGGGAGGATGGTGTTTGTGTGAGTGTGTGTGTGCATTGAGGGGGAAGGTAGGGTGTGTTCTTCTACATCAATCTAGTTTGGCATATTTACTCTTTATATTTATTTCTGATTAAAGCCTTCACAATAGTATTATATCTCTGTTTTACAGAGAGGGAAACTGAAACTCAGGGTTAATAAGTCACTAACTCAAGAGCACAAAATCATTGTCAAGTTGCAAGGCCCATATCTGGCTCCAAAGCAAATGTATAATATAAACTGTATTTATGGTGAATGACTAACGATTTACGAAGACAAGTGTGTCTATTAATAGTAAAGTAGTTTTACCTATCAATGGCCTGATTTGTGAAGTGTCACTGTCGCTGTTTATAGTTTACCTAGTTACTCACCTTTCTACTGCCTATTATTTAGATCCCTACCATGGGTACTAAGATTTTGATAACAATAGATTTTGCCTCTTTGAATATTGAAACAACCATACATTTTAGAAGGCAGTTTTAAATGATGAGACAGTTAAATATGATCTAATTGGTTGACTGTGCTGGGCTCCATAATCAATCTACATAATTAACATTTAGATACATCTGATGGAGTCAAGCGGCAGTTTGACAGAGAAGCATGGTTCAGATGAGTTCAGGGAACCACTTCTAGCCCATACTTCATCATGAAGACAACTAATAATCTTTGGATACTCACATTCTGCATATAGTCTTTACAGTCTCCCTTTCCTCTTATCCCCCTCTTCTCTCCTCTTCTCCTTACCTCTTCCTCACCTTTTTTTTGACAATTCCTAAAAAATTGTGCTCACTCAATTGTGACACTATGTCTGGGTAGACAAGTGGGAACAAATAATTCAGAAACATTATATTTGGGTTGTTTTATAAGAACTTAACCGTAAGCATTCTGCCTACATAGCAAATATATGTTTTCTGAGTGAATGAATAAGTGAATGAGTAATTTCATATTCATTGGTGCCTTCCATGATACATACAACATGCTCTCTAGCTTTTGTACAATGTGAGTAATTTATGTGGTGGTTTATTTTGTTACTAATCTATCTTTTTTCAAGCAACTTCAATTCTTAAAGATTATTGACCTAGGCTATAAATAAATATATTCATCAAAAACAAATGAATAAAAATACTATGTTTTTGAGTTGGTCAAGGTACCGGGTGCTATAAATACATCACCTGAGAAGATATGATTATAGAGAATGGTGGGGCCTGTGGGAAACTATCACAGGAATCAAACATAGAAATAAAGAGTAAATATATATAAAGTACATGACATGCGCCTGTAAGAAAGTCTCCAGCAACCCAATTTTAAGGTATGTGTATATGTGTGTGTGGTGGGGCGATTTCTTCACACTGCCAAGCAATTCTTCAATGCTAGCTGGGTGTGCTACACACTTCAACTCAATTCTGACACTGTCTACCCAGACATAGTGTCAGTTTATGTTAGAGGCTAGTCCCACAAGACTGCCCTCTACTCAGATGCAGATCTCAAATCCAGGTTGTTACCTACGCTTCTGATTCAATGGTTATAAATCAAAGGTTCCCATAACCCTCTCCTTGTATTTGGTTAATTTGCCAGAGTAGGATTACAGAACTCAGGAAACCCATTTACTCACTAGATGATTAGTTTATGACAAAGCATACGAAAGGATACAAACCAACAGCAGGATGAAGAGATTCATAGGGCAAGGTCCTGAATGAAAGAGCTATTGTCCTCATGGATTTTGGGGCATTGCAGGGTGACATATGGAAGTATTCTTCTTCTCTAACCAGGGAGCTCCCTGAACCCCCTCTTTATGGGTTTTTATGGGGCTTCATTTCAGAAGCACAATTAATTGACTTTAGCCATTGGTGATTGATCCAGCCTCCAGCCCTCTCCCCTACCAGGAAATCAGGAGGTGGGATGGAAAGTTTCAAACCTCTATGCATCGTCAGTTTCCCTGGCAACAAGTCTCCATCCTTAGGTACTTTCCAATAGTCACTTCATTAACATAAATTTAGTTGTGATGGTAAAGGGGCTTGTTATGAATAGCAAGATGGTCATTTCACTGTTATGCCTCTGGAGAAATTTCAGGAACTGAGGACAAGAGACCAGATATTATAATAAAAGATGCTTCCATAGCTCTTGCCACTCAGAAAATATCATGAGCTTTAGGAACTTTGTGCCAGAACGGAGATGAAGATCAAATCTATATTCCTGTTATAAAATATAATATCGCAGCCTAATATGAGTGATTCTGCTGAATGTTTACCTGTAGGAATATGGGCTCAGGATTACCACATCTGCTGTTCCAAAATAAACAAGAAATGTGGGGAATTTGGTCAATTCCCTCAATTTTTTAAGGTTGAAAATTTATGAGTTGGATAGGCTCCGGAAGACCAGAGAATCAGTGCTATGGTCTGAATGTTTGTTCCATCCCTCCTCTATTCATATGCTGAAATCCTAACTCCTAAGGTGACATTAGGAGGTGGAGACTAGGTAGGTCTTGCTGGCAGAGCCCTCATGATGAGATAACTGCCTTTATAAAAAGGACCAGGGATAGTTTGCTTGCTCCTTCCACCATGTGCAGACACAGCAAGACACACCACACTGGTGGTCTGCAACCTGGAAGAGGGTCTTCACCAGAGCCTGATTGTGCTGGCACCCTAATCTTGAACTTCTAATATTCAGAACTTTGAGAAATAAATTGCTGTTGTTTATAAACTGCTTAGTCTGTGACATTTTGTTACAGCAGCCTGAAGAGATTAAGACAGACTTAGAGATTATGCAGCCAAAAACAGCACACAAAGTACTGCAGAGCAAGCCTAATGAAGAGCCTACCTTGGTTACAATTGAGCATAGGTACTAAAATTCACACCATCTATGCTAGACAGAAACTTCTGATGCTGCTGTTGTCAACCCCAGGTAGGGAGTATTTCTTTCAGTGCCTGTTTCTGAAGTCAAGTTCTACTTCAGTGTATCTGACTGGGAGAACCCATACTTTTGCTTCAAGGAAGCCTAGTGAAAAGAGTATCAATCAGTCTGCTCTCTGGGAGAGATAAGGACTTATAAAGCAAGAAGAAAGGAAGAAAGAAAGAAAGAGAAAGAAAGAAAGAAAGAAAGAAAGAAAGAAAGAAAGAAAGAAAGAAAGAAAAAAGAAAGAGAAAGAGCAAAGAGAAAACAAAGGAAGGAAATGAGGAAAGAGAAAATAAGAAAGAAAAAGAAAAAAGAAAGCAAGAAAGAGAATGAAAGAGAGAAAGAGAGGAGGGAGGGAGGAAAGAAAAGGAAGAAAAAGAAAGAAAAAAGAGGGAGGGTAGGAAGAAAGGAAGGAAGGAAGGATGGAAGGAAGGATGGAAGGAGAAAGATAAAAAGGGAAGAAAGAATAAGAGAGTATTCAAAGGAAATGGGTGACTAAAAAGCATGACAAATTTCCACTAAAACAATCAATTCAAATTTAAAAAGAGAAATACCATACTGGCCATCAAAACATGACTGTGTGAATTTGCCTATTAATCACTCGTGTGTGGCCTCTGGTCTAGTAGGATGTTTCATTACATACATGAAAGTAGACTAATACTATAAACACAAGGAAAAATAATTAAGATAGCCAGCCTGCCCTTTAGAACAATGGCAGAAAATAGGCTCCCAATGGCTTGAGTCACTTCTGCCAGTGACTTGAGGCACTTCTAACCTCCTCAGATCTGCCAGCAGTATCACATACAACATTATGACTCACCATATACATGTTATATAGTTGTATAACTAAACTATACTGGAAGATGAACGGAATAATGACTAAAATGTCTAAAAGATGTTGCTAGGGATCCCTGGGTGGCGCAGCGGTTTGGCGCCTGCCTTTGGCCCAGGGCGTGATCCTGGAGCCCCGGGATCGAATCCCACATCAGGCTCCCGGTGCATGGAGCCTGCTTCTCCCTCTGCCTGTGTCTCTGCCTCTCTCTCTCTCTCTGTGACTATCATAAATACATAAAAATTAAAAAAAAAAAAAAGATGTTGCTAATGTCTTAGAAAAGTTTTACTTGAGCAGAGAACAAAGATGGAATTAAACTCTTAGATTCAAAATATCCCTCTCATATTCAACCACATATCCTATCCCTTTCTTCCATCTCTCCTAGACTTTGAGTTGAGCTTTGAACCCCACCCTTGCTCCATAGGAACCCTGAATATCCTTGTAGAAACCAAGTCTTTTTAAAGAGATCCTCTTTTGAAGTTATTGCCCAGTAAATATAAGTCATCTCCATATTTATAATTTCCAAACTATAAAATTAGAACTAGGAAATTAGTGTGTACCCACCTTGTACTTGTTTATACTATATTACTAAAACATCTTTGAAACTATGATTTAATTTATTCTGGTATGGTAAGTCAGGCCTCCCATCTTGTGGTTAAATTAGTCCTATGCTTACCCAAGAGGAAATCGAGAGTATGCTATCTTTCAGAATTGAGGGCTTCTTCTGTCTTTCAGACATTACACTCATGTTTAGGAAGTAAATGGGTTTTGAAAGGGGAGCCTGATGTCATCATTATGGTGAAATTCCTTGGCCTTAAGACAAGAAACATATTAGAACCTCTGAATAACTCTAATGGTGGATTGCTTTTGAGGGTAGCTCTGAATACATCTGGATTTTTCTCTAGCCTCTGGTCTTTTATTCTATTCAAAATCCAAATGAAGAGAAAGGATGATATATAGATAATTGGGAATTGTCATGGAAATGGCAATTAGTATTAATTTAGATTGAGACAATTCTTCCGCTTTCTATGCATACCTCTCCTTGGTATAATTTTTTGACCTATTAATAAATTATTAGTTAAAAGTTTTGAAGTCTGTGCCTTAATCTCGGTATCTTCCTCTTGATGGAAGGCCAAGACCATCCTGTTACACTCACACCCTTCCCCAGTAGAATTGCTGGCTATGTATAACATAGGCAACATACAAATAATTATAGCTATTACTTGAGATTCCCAAGCTCAAAATGTTACCATTCTTTGGCTATGGACTAGAGGAGAAACAGAGTGCAAGAAATGAGAATATATGAGCTATGGAGTACCCACTCAGGTTGGCCAATTTTCACAAAGTCATGGAGCTGAATCTCCCAGTGTCACATCATAGTAGAAGTCAGATCTATTGTGTCAGGAACACAAGACTAGAGAAAGAACTACGAGTTGATAGTTAATTGCCCCCCAATAGCTACTTTTTCTTCCTTTTAGAAGTTGAATTTTTTGGGTGCCTAGCTGGAGAAGACCTCTCTCAGCCTCTTTGCAGCTATGTGTGTTCATGAGACTAAGATCATCAGAAGTGAGTACAAGAGAGTTGTCCAGCTTCTGGGTTGAATTGATAAAAGGAATCAGCTTGTTCTCTCTCCTCTTGCCATGAGCAAGAAGGGGTATTTAATAGCTAGCCTGACTTATATAGATATGGAAATCAGCCTAGATAGTAAAGCAACAAGATAGAAGTGGTCTGGGTCCCTGATAACTTCATGGACCAGAGATGCCATACCTACCTTAGATCACTTTTTCTTTATTGCCTAGTGGGAGAGAGATGGATGTCTATCTTATTGATGCTTTTTTTTTTAAGTTGATTTGCTTATGTTTAAGGGGAGGGGCTTAGGAAGAGGGAGAGGGCGTCTTGAGCAGACTCTGCACTGAGTTTGGAGCTTGCCTCAAGGCTCTATCTCACAACCCTGAGATCATAATCTGAGCTGAAACAAGAGTCAGATGCTTAGCTAACTGTGCCACCCTGGTGCCTCTTATTTATGCTTTTAAAGTTTTCTGTCATGTTTGAGTTAGTTATGGGAGCTTAGTCCACAGCCTAATTAATATAGCATGGAACTTGAAAAACGTTCTTTGCTCACTTTCCACTACTTCTTCAATTACTAAAAGACTGGATACCACAGTGGAAAGACCATAATATTAAAGTTAGACACATTTGAGTTTGAATCCAAATCCTGCAACTTTTTGAGGTGCATGATCTTAAACATGTTATTAAGTGTTATTAAGCCTCAATTTCTTAATTTTTGAAGAGGGCATTTTAATATCTATCTTACTGAGCTCCTGTGAGTTCAACAATGTCTTTAAAATTTGTGCCACATAAAAAAATAAAATAAAATAAAATAAAATAAAATAAAATAAAATAAAATAAAATAAAATAAAATAAAATTTGTGCCACATAGTAGGTATGTATTTTAACTATTATGCTTGAATTATCTATTGGAATTGCCCCTAAATGTGATAATGATATAGTGGTTATATTTTATTGAAAGAGTCCTTATTTTTTAAGGACATAAACTAGAATGTTTACAGACGAAATTAAAAAATAATAAAAGGCAACTAAGGGTTTGTCGCAATTGATTGCTTAGCTTCCATCCTCTGTCTCAGCCAGGCTTCCCTTCCAGCTTCTAGGATTAGCTTCCTGAAAGGTTGGTTTTGATTTTTTAAAAAAATGCATTATTTCTAAGTTCAGAGATATCTTCACAGATTCTAGACACCTATTTATTATCAGATATGAGATTTGCAAATATTTTTCCCAGTATGTGGCTTGTCTTTTCATTCTCTTAACAGTATCATTCAAAGAGCAGGTGTTCTTAGTTTCCATAAAGTCCAATTTATCATTTTTCACTTTTTTTGTATTGTATTTTTGGTGTGTGTATGTGTGTATAAAAAATTATACTTAAGTCACAAAGTTTTCTCCATATTTTCTTCTAGAAGCTTATGCTTCAGGTTTCATATTGATTTCTATGATCCATTTTGAATTCATTTTTACCTATGATGCACATACATATATTCAATTATTATAGCATCATTTGTTTAAAAATGATTCTTTCTCCAGTGATCTTTACACCTTTGCCAAAAATTAATTGCCAGCAAATATGTGGGTCTATTTCTGGACTCTCTTTTCTGATCCCCGGATCAACTTATGTATAATTATGCCATTTCCACCCTGTCTTGAAGATACTAAGTTTATAAATATGGCTGGAGATGAGAGGATGTAAATCCTCCAAATTTGTTCTTTTTCAAAGTCATTTTGCTTATTTTAGGCTTTTTACATTTATAATCTATATTTACATATAGATTATAGCATCAGCTTTTTCAGTTCCTGCAAAAAAAAAAAAAAATCCTGCTGTCATTTTGATTTGGATTGCATTGAATTTATATATCAACTTGGGGACAATTGAAATTTTAACAGTAGTAAGTCTTCAGATCCACAGCAGTGATATTTCCCTCCATTTGTTTAGGTTTTCTTTTATTTTAGTTCTCTCAAATCATTTGGTAGTTTTAGTGTATAAGTTTTACACGTCACTTGTCAAATTTACCCCTATGTATTTTAATATTTTTAGGCCATTGTAAATTTTTAAAATTTCCATTTCTGACTTTTCATTGCTAGTATAGAGAAATGCAATTGACTTTGCATATATATCTTGTTGTCTGCAACTTTGCTAGATTCATGTATTATATCTAGTAGGTTTCTTATAGATTCTATAGGATTTCTGCACAATGATCACATTATCTGTGACTATGTAGTTTTATTTCTTTATTTGCAACATTAATTTCTCATTTCCTTTTCTTACATCATTGTACCGAGTAGGCCTCCAGTATACTGTCAAAGAAGTGGTAAGAGATCTTTGTCGTGCTTCCCATCTTTAGGGAAAGCACTCAGTCACTTGACATTAACTATACTGAAACTGCTTAAGAATGGGATATGGAGAAATGTTGAAGAGGGTGTAGAGGAAGGGGAACCTTCTTCCACTGTTGTGGGGAATGCAGGCTGGTACAGTCACTCTGGGAAAAAGTATGGAGGTTCCTTAAGAAGTTAAAAATAAAGCTACCCTATGACCCAGCAATTGCACTATTGGGTATTTTACCCCAAAGATACAGATGTAGTGAAATGAAGGGGCATCTGCACCCCAATGTTCATAGCAATGATGTCCACAATACCAAAATGTGGAAGGAGCCACGATGTCCTTTGGCAAATGAATGAATGAAGAAGATGTGGTCTATATATATAAGGGAATATTACTCAGCCATAAGAAAGGATGAATACCTACTATTTACATCAACATTGATGGAGCTGGAGGGTATTATGCTGAGTGAAATAAGTTAATCAGAGAAAGACAATTGTCATCTGGTCTCATTCTTATGCAGGATGCAGAATATAAGAAATAGTGCAAGGGACCATATGGGAAGGAAGGGAAACTGAATGGGGGAAAATCAGAGAGGAAGACAAACCGTGAGAGACTCTTAACTCTGGGAAACAAATTGAAGGTTGCTGAAGGGGAGGTGGGTGGGGGGATGGGTAACTGGGTGATGGGCATTAAGGAGGGCATGCGATGTGATGAGCACTGGGTGTTATATGCAACTGATGAATTATTGAAAACTACATCTGAAATTAATGATGTACTATATGTGGGTAAATTGAATTTAAGTTTTTAAAAAAATTTTAAGCCCTGGTTACAAAAAAAATAGAGTGGGATATGGAAACCAGCATTTTGACTAATCTTCCTTAGGACAGACCTCAACGACCTGAACCCTTAAATGTAAGTCAACCATTGTTCAGCTACAGGTTTTCAATATTAAACATGTACACTGCAATGTAAAGCAAATTAAAATCACAAAGTCTTTTCATGCTCTTTCCATCCTCATCCACGGTGTATCCCTATGGGATATTGTACTGTCCCCAGTTGCAGCTGAGAGGAGTGTGGCTCTAGGAGGAAGGCCTGTTGGAGGTGGAAGTCATGGAGCCGACTCCCTCAAGATTAGAGGGAGATTGATTTCCACAGTGGCAAAGTGTAAACAAAATTCTTTGCTCCCTTGAGAGAAGCCCCCAAATGGAAGTAATTCATGGAAAAGGTAATTACCAATTAAATAGTAAACGTGCTACTTGGCCTGTAAGAAGAATTAAAACATATTTACACTTCAAAAAGAAGCAATTAGTGATAGTTGATTCACTAAGGAAAGTGCCAGACCAGGACAGAGGAAAGTGTGTAAATAGATAAAGACAGAGAGATTTATTATTAAATTAAGTCCCTTAATTACTGCAAATGTTAAATATGCAGTTTTCTGACATTTAAATGATGCTTTTTACCAAAATGAAAATGAATTGTCCACCTTGGAATCCCACTTCTTAGGTAGGATGTAAATGTCAGTCCTAAATTAAAGTTAACTAGTTTCTGCTATACATTAAAATTTTTTTAATTAGAATCAATAAGTCATTTAAAAAATTGAAGTCAAAGTGATCTAATCCAAACATTCAGCCTTCTCCCTAAAAGAAGGGAAATGGTAGAGGATTCCCTGAGGTCTGGGTAGAAGGAGAGACGTCTGCCTCCAAGGCACGATGAGCCAAGAGCAGATTGGACAAGTGTCCCCTCTTCCTTGGACATCGGTGTTTTCAGGTGATTACAAGGTTATTTCCTGAATTAAAAACACATTTCTTTCTAGAATATGATATAGCTACCTTTTATGGGTCATCTACTATGTACATATATTTTTCTGATTTCAGCCTCCTAAGAGCCCTCCAAAGTAAGTTCTATGATCATTATTAGACACAAGTCATATTGGATTGGGACCTTCCCAGATCAAAAAGCTTAGAAAGAGCTGGGATTCAAACCCAGGTCTCTCTGCCACAATACCATACTTCCACTGTTTTTTTTCTTTTTAAGGTTAAAAGACAACAATAATAATAAACTTAAAAATGTTTGTAATCACAGCTATAGAGAGCATTGTTGTCATTCCAGAATGTTCCTGGCTGTGTAGTCTCCAAACTTCTATCCCAGAGATGCTGGAAGCTACTTGCTATCCATAAAATATTTCTTTTCTGCTTAAATTTAACAAGATTGGTTTCTGTTGTTTGTCATTATGTATCCTGAAAGCATGGTTCAAGTCCTCTACTTTCTGCTTTAATTGTTCTATGTGTTCACTGAACTCCAGAAGGACATACAAAAACTCTCCATGTGTTTACTGAGTACCAGGCACTGTGCTGTACACAAGGAGATAATAAACTTCTTAACATGAGTCTTTCCAGCTGTTCTCCTCTTAAACTGGATATTAATTAAGAGACAATGTACAGTGATCAAATCCTTTGAAAATACTGGACAAATCTTTGTTCACCAGGTTTATTTTTCTGCAGGACTTCTCAGTGCCTTTAGGTATCAATATGCCCCATGAATCTTAAAAAAAAAAAAAAAAAGGAGTTAATATGGAGGAGTTTCATATCCACATGAAATTTATATGGTGTGGAAGGTTTTTTGAAGATTCCCTTATTGAATAATGTCTAATTAAACATATAAGGGATACAGGGATAACAATAGGGGCTGTGAATGAAGGAAAGGGGATGAAGTTTGATAAAGGCAGTAGGATTTTAAATAGGCATGGGGAAAGAGCAAAAGGCAGAAGGCCATGGTGAAGGCAGATTAGTAAAGCCAGCATTTTTTAAAAATGTTGGCTTCAAATTACTGTCAAATTTAATATGTAGCAAAAACTCCTCAAAAAGAAATCTTATAGAATATCCTTAAATCACAGCATATTGCCATCTCAGTATGCCTCATTTTTTAAAAAAATATTTATTTATTTTTAGGGAAAGAGAGAAAGAGCACATGATCAGGGGGAGAGACAGAAGGAGAGAGAGAATGAGAATCTCAAGCTGACTCCCTGCTGAGCACAGAGCTGGACTCTATTCAGGGCTCAATCTCATGACCCTGAGATCATGACCTGAGCCGAAACCAAGAGTCAGATGCTTAACCGACTGAGTCACCCAGTTGCCCCAGGATGTCTCCTTTGCAATACAAGATTTCAATAAAAAAAAGAGCTGCAGCTGTAAGTTATAGATGAGAGTCCCAAGGTGAAAATTTACTTCCTTCCTGAGTTTACAGCAGAAAGGTCTACAAGGTGTTGGTCATCATCAGCAACAGAACAGCAAATCATGTCTTACATGTAGTGGATCCACAGTTGAAATATATCAGGGGCTGTTCTGTCTACTTCAAGAAAGAAATAAAAAGCTGGAGAAGACTGAAAAGAAGGTAATAAGAATTGTCAAGAGCAACTTTATATGAGGCATGAATGAAGAAAAAATTTAGAGGAAAAAACCACGTTAAAAGACCAAAGATTATATGTCAGTATGTTTAAAGTACTTGTTATATGCAGGCCTTGTGCTGAAATAAAATCTTGCAGATATGGGTAATGGAACATCCATTTTCACATTAAATCCTGGAACAGTAAACTAACTTTCTCCTCTTGTTTCTAGAAGCTTGAAGAAATTGTTTTAGGGTTTAGGGAAAACAAAAAGAAATCCTTATTTGCATAAGCCAATCTATACAGAAAAAAAACTTATTTTCTTAAAGGATTTTTCAAAGTGGTATTAACAGGTCCAAAAATAAGGGGGGCCACCTGATTCATCCACAGCTTCTTTTTCAGGGATGTTGGTATTCTACAGAGCATCTCGACTCCCTACAAGAATGTGCAGTATTTTGCAAACTTCTCTGATCATTCAATGTTATTTTGAAACCATATCATGTTATGCGAATGTTGATTCAGGGGATACGTTTTGGAAAATGTTCTTAGAGATGATAATACAGAACAGCTCAAAGGGGAATTTGTGAGGTCTTACTAGACCATTAGCCTGTGTGTCTGATAACCTAAAGGAAAGCTACTTTTTGATTTTCTGTTAGCTTCTAAATGTTCCCAATGGATTAGAAAGTAGGTATATATTTATATTCTTTTATGTGTCACTGAAATCTAAGGGGAAATACACCTTTTTAAAATGTTAACAACTCACCGAGTGTCTGTACAAACACTCTACCACTTAGTATCCTCACAACATATTAGTACAGAATGATTCAAGGATGATCAGTGATTTTCCCAAGATTACACAGCTTGTAAGTAGAGAAGCCCAAACCTAATTCCAGGACCTCTGACTGCACACTTTTTTTTTTTTTTTCTTTCCATTGTAATCACTCTTCATAAGATTTGGGAATATATGGCTTTATCTAGTGTAGAACTTGCCCTGAAATTTTATGTATTGCAATTTCTTGACATATGTAAGAGAAACCCAAATCTTCCTCTAGTCGTTTTAGATATTCCTTAATAAGTCTTGCCTTAAACATAATACAGAATTCCATTCTCAGCTGTACCTCAAGGAGTCTTACAGAATTTAAACAATAAGTGATTATTACTGGAACACTTAATACATTGGTACATTCATGGGAGGAAACACAGACCTGCCTCCTTTTATTGGGTTTAACAAAACCCAAAATGACTCTCATAAAGCAAATTTTTCCCTTTTAACTTTTAAACCCATGTGCACTTTAAAGGAAATTTAATCCACATGTTTCTAAATCATTTGCACTTAATTCATCAAATGTTTGGTAAGAGCTATTTGATTTCCTAGAAGCCTTTGTTTATAGGATTTTAAAGCCCATCTTTCCTTGAACTAAGAAGTCTCATAAGGTTCTCCACTGAATTAAGCCACAATTGACTCAAATGCAGGGTCCCTAATCTTGGATTTCCTAGGGAACATCTCCCAGATGGTCCTTTAAAGACCAGTCTTTCCTTGGCTTCCATTCTCTTGCACTAGAATACTAGTGCAACATCACAAAAGCGGAACTCAATCTCTGTCTTCAGACTGTTGTCATTTTTGCTGTGGATGCAGAAAATCTCTGTGAAATCTAGGCCTCCTTGCCTTTGTAGAATTAACCACAAAACACCTTATCCTGGAAACCAAATTTTTATTTCTTCAGCATTCTTTCTAATTTTATTTTGAAAGGTTCCTGAAAAAAGCTACTTGTGCCCACAGCCAATGATCAATATCTTTTAACACCGTTCTTGCTTTTGAGTCTATGATAAAATATCCCAAAAGGAGGAAAGAAATAGAAAACCATGTAATTTTACTACTTACTAGAAAAATGACAACTGAATTTCTTGTTAGAGAATTGGGTGTTTGATGTCCTTCATAATCAAGTATGTTCAGAAGATCTAGGGCAAAATACTTCAGGATGTGGCAGTAGTAATTAATAATTGTACTAAAAATGATATTAGTTTAATTTGAGTTGTGGATATAGTATGTTAATAATGAGTAAGGATCCTTTATATACCGTTTTTATAAGCCCCTTTGCCCAGATTCTTTAGGCAATTCTTTTAGATTATAATAATCATTAACCAATATTGACATTAATTAATATTATCATTAATAAAAAACTAATATTGATTGCTATGTGCTATCAACTGTAGTATCTTTCTTTGTACCCATAGTTGTCCTATGAGGTAGATGGTGGTATTAGGTTTCTGCATTACTATGGTCAGGAATTCCGCTAGAGTACTTAGTGTTGGTCATTTGTACAAAAATATCTTAGTTTCCTCATTAAGGAAAAAAAAAGACTTTCAGTAAGATACTTGTCCCAAGCTTAGAAGTTATTTCTCCAAGGCAACAACTTTAAGTAATTTTAAAGAAGTATCTTTTTTTTTTTTTAAAGAAAAAGATTCAACTAGAGGAATTACTGGCAAATTTCTCAAAACATTTGCTGAGGTTCAGGAAAGTTTGCAATAGGACTCAGAGAACAGGCTAGAAGTTGAAAAGAAGAAAAGGTTAAGTAGTTTGAATAGATCAACAATGTGTTGTCTAATTAGCTTTTAGCACACTATTGGTCATTAATTAATCCATTATTTGTGGTCAGCTCAGACCTCTCCCAATTCCCTCTCCTTTTGTCCAGCACATTTTAGTGTACTGAGGAAAATGAGATCATCCATGTTTAGCTAATTTGCCAACTTGTTCTGAATGAGGTTTGCAAGCAGAGGGGAGGACCTGAATTGCAGAGACAGCAGAGGGGGACATTTAGAGGATGTGGTGAAAGCTAGGTGGTAAGAGATGAGAAACTGATGGAATAAACTAAATTTGCTGGGAAGACCAGAGACCGTCTAAAC
Organism: Canis aureus; assembly: GCF_053574225.1. Lineage (NCBI taxonomy): Eukaryota > Metazoa > Chordata > Mammalia > Carnivora > Canidae > Canis > Canis aureus. The sequence goes on along the minus strand of NC_135611.1, from coordinate 20,157,314 downwards.
AAGAATAAGATGTGAATTTTTCCCCCCACTGTTGCATGAGGTGTTAAAACTGTTTTTTCAATACATTGTGGAGTTGGAGCTCTAGAGTGCACTCATGAGCTGAATTCTGCTTCAAACCAAGTACAGGGTAAGAACAGAAGTTGGCCAGACTGGGCCATACACACAGGAGATACAGATTCATTCATCAAGAGCTTACTCTGTACCATGTGCTAAATACTGGGGATACTATGTGAATATGATTTGTTTCCCAAGAAATGTGCAGTCATATGAGCAACATGGGCAAATAAATAGACTGCATTTGCTAAAAAAAAAAAAAAGAAAGAAAGAAAACTCAAAACAACAACAAAAACAAAATACAGCATGGGAAGTTAAGAAGTAGGTAAACATGGGGTGCTTGGGAACATCTATGGAGGGTGCCATTCTCCTAGTAGCAGGTAGATTCAGGAAATGTGGATTAATGACAGAGAGTTGAGAGGGACTCTATAGTCCTACATGGGAATACTCCCTGAAAAACTAAGAAATTGGTAATGGATTTTGGAGGCTGTTGGGACTGAAGTTTTAGAAATTTCATCTTGAAGAACTAGAGATAGATATGAAAATTGCCACCAGCCCCAAAAGAAGGTCTAGCTAATATGTGGCAAAACCTGCAGTCTTTTCTAACAATTTAAGCAGTGTTTAGCAACCACTGAGTAGATTTTCAAAATAATGTCCCTCCCCTGTTAGTTAAAAAGTTCTTTTAAAAAAGAGAAGCATTTCCCATGTAACAAGAAAGGGTATGTGGATGGATCTGGCCATGAGTTAGAGATGGGAAAGGCTGGTTTGTTTTTCTGTGTTTTTCTGTGTTTTCCCATGGTGCTGACTGCAGGGATTTTAGGCTAAGGTTTACTCCATTAAAGAAGAGTCCTGAAAGCCCCGTCATCTCTTCCTTGATCTACAACCCAATGAAATAAAATCATGTGATTCAACACTGCCCAGAAATGAAAATAATCTATTAGTGTTTTCAAGGATCTCATCATTTTCCATCTTACTCAGTTTAAGCTACTATCACAAATTACCAGGGACTGGGGGTTGGGGGTTTAAACAACATATTTATTTTTCATAGGACTAGGTTTGGGAAGCACCAGATCAGGTGTCTAGAGAGGGCCCACTTCCTAGCTTGTAGATGGCTGCCTCCTCATTGTTTCCTATCATAGGGAGAACAGAGGAAAAGCAAGCTCCCTTAGGACTCTTACAAGGTCACTAATCCCATTCATGAAGCCTCTACCGTCAAGACCACGTCTCATTTTAATTACCTTCCAAGGTCCCCACCTGCTAATATCATTACATGGCGTTGGGAGCAGACATAGGGCTTCAACATACGAATCTGGGGGGACACAAACATTCATTCAGTCTGTAACACTTTCTCTGACTCTGTATGCTGCTGGTAATCAGTGAGGACACCACGAAGCCTGATGTGAAGGGTTTGGCAGATTCATATGTTTGAACTGGAAGCATAACTGTCATAATTTTATTTTAATTTAAAAAAATTTAGTCTCTTTTTTTTTTTTTTTTTTGTTAGATGCAATTGTGTAAGGCCACTACACAGCACAACTCCATGAAAATGAGCTTTCAAAACCACCTAATACTGTGTGGAACGTGGCTCAGCCTGTCATCAACACAACATTGCCTCTGACTCCCCAAGCCTGAAAGAGAGACAAAACATTCTGTAATTGGAGATTGCTTTGAATTAGTTTTAATTTGATTAGTAATATCCCACAAGGCTACCCTAGTATATTGAGATTATGGACAATTAAAGCTGTGATCAATTAGATCTAAATTGTTAGTCCATTAGAGGCCCTAACAAGAACTCTGATTTTCAAAGTCTTTTTCCCTAATCCTCCCTAGTGCTCCTCCTGATGACAGACAAAAGCTTTTCTATTACTCCTGTATTATTCCACACATTTAGTCAAATCCACTCGTTTGTATTATTTTGGAGTATACGACCAGATATCCTAGGTATAAATAATGTTTTAAAAATCTTTGCAAATGCAGCACACTTCCTTTTTATCACCATCATAAAACCAATAAAAATAATCATCAGAATGGCTTTAGCAATCCAGAATATGCAGACCATGTGTGCAGTACAAGGACCTATCATCTCTGGATAAATTAGGTACAAATGTCCTCAGATTAGTTTGTAAAAGCTTTAGAGCAATGTCTTCAAAGGGCACTAGAACTTAAAGATATGAAGTGAGAAATAGCAATGTAGAAAAATCCTGACTTCAAAACTACACTTTATCCTTTTTCTTTTTCTATATTTAGTAATAAACCCAGAAAAAAAAAATCTGCTAGCAGAATTTTTAGGAACACATTTCAGTTGGCCTCTGTTCAGGCCTTATATCTTCATCCAGGTCAAAATATCCCTTTTATATTTCCCAGTGAAACCCTCCTAAGCCTTCAAGGCACAGCTCACATGCTGCCTTCTCCAAGAAGTTGTCCATGTTCAACCCAGAAAGTGGATCCCTAAACTCCCATAGGTATTTATTTGTGGGGCCCCCTTACGGTTATGTTGTGATGTTCTATACTCCATATATTTGGCATAGTATCCTGAGCCCAGAGGGCACAAATAAATATTTGCTGAATTTATCAATAACTTACTAAATTCGAATTACTAAATAAGTTTAGTCTTAATGTCCTTTAAGAAGATTACATATGATCCTCTCCCTTTTTATTACTAAAAAAAAGTCCGAATTTCAGTTTCACTGAAATTTATTATTATACTTGTGAACCTGATACATCTGCAAAAATATCTGGTTGTCCACTAAAAAAGGTTAGTAGAGGAGATGATCCACACCCTAGAATGATAAAGACGATCTCCAGCTGTGATTAGGAGTAGATATTCTACACAGCCTCAGTAGGACTTGACATGTGGGGGAATATACCTACAACCTCGTAATAACTTATGGAATCTTAGGATTAGGGGAAAAAGCCTATATATGTGTGAGTTTTATATGTATTTTGCATGTAATAAGAAGTAAAAGATTTCAGGCAGTGGTTTTTATTTGATTATACATTTCACAGGAGAACACCTATGTTTTCAAGGCAACTGTACCCAGGTAACGCAAGCAGCAAAAGGATTGAAGGTGATGGAAGAAAGGAAGGTTGTCTGACTGTAGCTGTGATGACATCCAAAAGGACAGCCCAGGTGGCTCAGCGGTTTAGCGTTGCCTTCAGCCCAGGGTATGAACCCGGAAGCCTGGGATCGAGTCCCACATCTGGCTTTCTGCATGGAGCCTGCTTCTCCCTCTGCCTCTGTCTCTCTGTGTCTCTCATGAATAAATAAAATCTTTTAAAAAAATGACTGCTTTCTAAGTTCAAGATTATCTACATTTAATAATGAATGCTCCATAAATATTAAAATAATCATTTGAATTTCTGGAAGGAGCCACTGACATAGGACACAAGAGTAATAGCCTCAGAGAGGGAATCATAAGATTAGGGTTTTAATTCTATCACCATTACCCTGGAATTTTTGCTTTTTAAATTTGTAAAATAAAGTCACATCCCCCTTTTTAGTTTGACATGTTTCTAGAAATCTAAGGGCCTATTATCATTGCAATACGGTGGAGGGCAAGAAGTACAAGAAGTGACCTCAGTGACCCCAAGCAAGAAAGGTCAACAGGAGGAGCAGAGGTCCACAGGGAAAGATGTCCAGGTAAAGATTAGAAAGAAAACTTGGGAAGACACTGAGATTGGCCTGCATCCCATGCCCAGCTTTGCCATATCACTTTGTTGATATTGCTTCACTTATTTTAGATTCTGTTTCCATAATTCTTGATGCCTAAAGATCAGGGAAAGAAAGGGAGTTAAAGTTAAGTTAGTGGGAAGAAATAATGAACAACTTGAGTTGGCAAGAACCTTAGTAATCGTATAGAGGTCAGCAAACTCTTTCTTCAAAGAGCCAGATGGTAAATATTTCTGGCTTTTCAGGCCCTATGATCTCAGTTATAATTACTCAGCTCTGCCATGTTAGTGCAACAGCAGCCATAGACAATTCATAAATGAATGGGTGTGGCTGTGTTCCAATGAAACTTTATTTATGGCACCGAAATTTGAATTTATTATAATTTTCACATGTCACAACATATTCTTCTTCTTTTGATCTCTTATCAATGGCTTAGAAATGTAAAAGCTATTTTCAAATCATATAGAAGCAAGCAGCAGGCCAGATTTGCCCACAAACGGTACTTTGCCAGCTCCTGGTCATCCCACCTGCTTATTTACAAATACAGAACAGAGGCCTGGGGGGGATGTCACTTGCCCGGGGTCACAAGGCAAGTAACATAGCGAGTTTTCTTCTCCTGACCAGACTTGCTCCTTTCATTTCATTTTAAGAAAGGAAGAAAGGAAAACACTATTGATAGAGGATAGTGCTAGATGTTGAATTGTTGAAAACCTAAAATATTGTGTTGTAGAACATAATGGTACAGTGTAGGATATTTCTGTGATTGTGGACATTCCAGGGACTGATTGGACATTGATCTGATGGGGGAAATGTTCCTGTGTGTGCAAATACTGTTATCTACTCCCACTAGAAACCTCACCAAGACAGCAGCTTGGCGACCATGTAAACCTTCTAGCAGAAAAACAAAGGTTTTTTTTTTTTTAATGGTGCCAAGAACATACAAAATGTGATTCTGCCCCTAAGCAAACTACTATATTTGCCCCTGAAAATAAGATTTCATGAATTACCAAATGCTCTTATGTGATTTTTTTTTTGAATTGTATATAAAGTCTTGTAAATATTAACTCCTAAGTGTATTGTTAACTATCTACTTTTGGTCACAACTTTCAGATAACATTATTGTCATTTACTGCTTTAGATGGGCTATTTCTCTAATTCCTAATCTTTTTGAGAACCTACAAATAAAAGACGACATTGAAAGGCTAGCTAGTACTTTGGCAACTGCTGTCTTGCCTGACGGTGGATTAAGGATTCCTTTAATGATTCCTTCCGCCTTCAAATATTCTTGATATGGCCAACCCAGGCAGAACAGAGGCTGTTCCACCAAGGTACCCTGAAGCTATGTAGCTTTTACATAGTTCTTTCACACGTGGTCATATATCTAGATGCAGTTCTCATGGCCAAGGACATATGGTGCTGTTACCACCATTCCACAGATGAGGAAATTAAAGTTCAAGTAGCTGAAGCAAAACCCATAGCTAGTTAGCGCTACACTTGGGAAGGAACACACTACCATGAAGACTTTAATTCCCACACAGTGCACAAGAAGTTAATGTTGTCGCTCCTTGATGGCATTGAATTTCATTAATTTGGTGTTAATATTTCCAGTGTGAAGCATTCTAATGAAGTGTTTATTCAGTGAGAGGAGGAGTAGGGTTGATCTTCAGTGTTTTAACCACCACAGCAAAAGATTCAGAATTTCTTCTATTTAATGATTTGCAGGGCATCCTGTGCTGCTGAGATATACAGATGTCTCTGTGTAAGACATATTAAATCAAGGGGAAAAAGTTTCATTTTGGAAGTGATTATTTGCACTGCAAAACGGATTCTTAACAAAAAGCTTTTGTTCTGTTTCCTCTAATAGTTACCTAAGTGTGTTTATAATTTTATACATGAAAAGATTTGATTGATAAATTAACAAATGGATCTATTTATTGATTGTCATGAGATAAATGATAGATAAGATAGATAGATAGATAGATAGATAGATAGATAGATAGAAGACTGAATGAAACCAAATTGAAAATGGAACCAAAGACTAAAGATCGAATGGAACCAAATGGACGGACCAAAGAGTGATAGAAGAAGTTAGATAGAGTTCTTTGAAGCAATACCTACCCCCTTCCTCCCAAGGCATGGAAGCCCTTAATAGACGTTGAAGCACAAAGACCAGTGTTAGCTGGAACAAGTCATAAAGGGGAAACCAAATCTCTGACCTTTGGAAGCATTCATATTTTGGTGAAATTTGCTTTTCTGATATCTCCACCTCATCTTTATTCTACTCAAGGAAACAACAAAGAACAAGTTGCTCCTAAACTTCAAATTATCCTGATAATTATGTGAAGACAACTTACCCTTAAAAAAAATCATATTCACTTCCTTTGTTTCTTACAAAACATGATTTTCGAACTCCTCTCTCCCTTCCATTTGTCCTCCCCTGGACAATTCTCTTCTAATTTGTCACTGTCCCTCTTACATCTAGGGAACCAGCACTGAAAACAAATTTAATAAATGTGTTCTGAAGCCCCCCGAGCAGGATATGGATACTCTACTTGCATTAATGTAGCCTAAGGAAAGAGTTCTTTTGAGTTGTAAGCCTCTGCTCCTGCAAAAAGGTCACTGATTTACTTTTGACAGTTTTGAGCCAACATTATAATAGTTGGTCCACATCTGCCAGTACTGTTTTCAATGAGTGACTGTTATGAAATATTTAATTTTAAAGCATTTTCTTTTACATTTGGTATTAATTCAAAAGAAAATGGGGGTCACAATAAATCAACTCTGTGAATGTTTACATGTATATTACAATGGAGCTGTACATGTTTCCCATACGTGAATCTCTAATTCATTGAGGGGAACTAGCTCAGGGGCACTTGCCCACAGAAAGACCTTGGACTAAAGCAGATACCAGTGGATTGTTTCAATGTTGTTAACTGAAGTGGAAATTCTGGTGACGAAAGACTTCTGTTCACGTGAAATTGGTCTGTGTAAAATGTGATTTCAAGATGGCTTTTGGTGGAAACCTGCTGTTTCCATGCCACTGGCTTATTACTCACATTTTAAAATGTATTCCATGCTAGGCAAGACTTACGCATGTTCAATCACTTAAAAATTATCATGGCTGTCTTTTCATTAAAATGTTTGAATAACCACGTGAAACTGGTGAAATTAAAAACATGAAAAATATCTGGGTGATAAACTTGTATACAGAATTTTGATTACGCAAGGTAACCTGGGCAAAAGACTTAAAAAAATTCATGTCAAATGATGTTTAGTTTAATTCAATAAAAGGAGAGTGTGTGTATGTAGGTGGTGAATGTGATGGTGGAAGAAAAAAGGAGGCAATCCATAGTTGTTTTAACAGTACTGGTTTTGTTGTTCCACTGGATCTATGGCAGAGAGGAGGCACAACACTAAATGATACCCATTGGTCATCTACAGTGATAACCACTCTGTGAAAAATAGGATTCCTATGGTCCTTGTTTCCTTATTTACTTTATTACTACTTCCCTGGACACTGGCCTCTCTTTATAATCCACCTAACTTTAGGACCAAGGCTAACAAGCATGTGGTTCTTATATTGGGCCCATGGCAGAGTTCAAAAATCATCCCTGAGTGGTATTATTCCCATTAATCCTGGATACAAGATCATGCTCACTCTCAACACAGGGTTCTTGGCAGCCAATATACACAACTGGTCTAAGAATTTGCCATTCTCATTCAATCTCATTCAGTGAGTCCATTTCCTTTTAGTGCTCTCCTTCCTCCACCTTTGTTCTCTTTGAGCAAAGACTTCATCCTGGACCAGTGCATTCCTGTCGACTCCAATCCAAGGGCTGGAAGACTAGATAAATTAGAGTAATAGGTGAAATATCAAGAAGCAGTGGGCAGCCAGGGAATGAAGGCAACCTGAAGGACTCTTAAATAATCTCCACTATCCTCCATTATGTCATTTTATTTTGCAATAGCTGGGTCATATATTTGCCAGTGAGTATGCTAAGGAAAGCAAATAGTTGGAACAGGAAGATCTGGTCCCATTCAGGAAAAGTCTTTTCTATGTTTTAGCGGAGCAAAAACACTAAAGCATGGCTCATCCTTGCAGAACTGAAGCCCAACATCCAACAACATGATGGATATCAGTGCACCTTAATTAGCAGGAGATGATGTCAATTAGTTTTTCTTTTCTATTCTTTTAAAATTTTTATCAAATCATTTTATCTTTAAAGTCAGTTATCTTTTGCAATTCTTGCAGGCTTGCACATCCTCCCTCCCTCTTCTTCCCCCCTCCCCTCTTTCCCTCTCTCCCTCCTTCCTTTCTTTTCCTATTTACTTGAAAATTTTCTCCCACTCATGAACATTTGGGAGAAGTGAAGCCAATTCAGGGATGACATTTCATGAAAATTACACCTAGTAAGATAAAACATATTTTGTCCCCTTTTTGGATGCTTGAATTAGAACTAAGCAAATAAACACAGGTGGGAGGTGTCATTCATGCAACAGAAATTACTGTACACTGACATCTACCTCAATATACCACAGCTATTATTCCCTACATTGGAAAAGGCCTTGGCCTCTCACTGTTATTGTGGGTGGCATCATCATTATAACAATAGCTAACCCGTATTGAACGTTTACAGTGTACCTGGCATGTTGTATGCATTGTCTCAATCCCTAACCTATAAAGTTGAAACTTTTCAAATGTCTATTTTAGTGATGGAGACATTGAAGCTTGGAATAGTTAAAAGTCTTGTCCCAATGTCACTGTTACCAAGTGGTGGAGAAGGATTTTAAACCAAGTCTGCTTGCCCCAGATCCAGAGCTCTTAATCACTGTGCTTTAGTGCCTCCACGGATATAGTAGGAGGAAGGATTTCTCTTTCACCTCTGTCATAAATAAGCTTTTGTCTACGAGTTTATTATTGCTACCTGTAAGAAATGAGATACATAATGATATGAATAAATTAACTCAAGTACATTTGACTGCAAATTAGGAGGTGCAAAGCATTGTTGATAAACTACTAGCTAACCACCCTAACTCCACATTTCTTGAGAAGTAAGAGGGAAGTTACAACCTCTCTTAAATCTCTAGATGTGCAGGATGATAATTTCCCAATAAACTAAATCCTGCTACTATCAGAAGATTTGAAATTTTCTAACGATTATTACCAATGCCTCTAAACAACATGGGTTGGAGACAGCCAATCAAAAGCCTTGGCTGGGTTATGATTCAGTTTTATTTCCAAAAGGTAACTTAGCAGAAAGGGAGTAACTGTTTATTATTTTCTGTCATTTTTATATCATTTTTTGCCATGCATATTGTGCAGTAATTGCAGGAAATTAAATTTGAATCTTGTGACACAAGCATGTTGTGAATATCATAAAAAACACATATGTTCATAAATGGCAAAAAAAAAGAAAAGAAAGGTGATAAAAATTACATTTAGGAAACTTTTACAACCTACAACCCTTCAAAACGATGGAAAAGAGAATGTTTTAAAGTTCTTTGTTCAGGACGATTCCTCGGCTGAAGTGCTTTCAGGAGGCTTGGTAGGCATATTAGTATTTTTGCTTTTTTTTTTTTTTTCCCAGGGCCTTTTAAATGGTATCATTTGAGTAACAGGACATTTGAAATCCCAAACAGAGGACTGACTTGAGAAGAAGTTCCAGCCATGTGTAGTAGTAGTAGGGCCTGTGGATGAATCCATTTTCTATTTGCCACATGGAAGTAAGAAGAGACAGAAAATCATAACTTTTCTGGCTTCTGCTTTTGTTACATCTTCCCTTCTTTGTGGCACCTACTACTGCTTTCCCAACTGCCTTCTCTCTTTTATCTGATCCTTTAACTGATAATTGGGGAAACATTCATGAAGCTGAATGCTTACATTTTACTCTCTGGTTTGATCTGGAGACGATCTGGCATCGATCTGGCGTCAACCTCATCACTTGACACGATGGAAAAGCAAGTGACTGGCTCCTGAATGCTGACATCAATACCATCTCACATCTAGCTGTCGTTTTCTGATTTCTCCGGGTCCATGGGAGGCTGTCTGGGGTTTGGAACAATCTCCCTCGACATTTTCCTATGCTAATGCAAAAAGTGAATTCATCCTTAGGCATTTGCAGAATTATAAAACCACTAGCTTTTACCAAATTAATGCCACCCAGAATTGGCAAGTCATGTAGGTACCCAACTCTCTTCTGGCCCAAATCCTCTATCAACCATCCAGACAGTATTGATGGTCCCATCAATTCTAAGCTTTCCATGAAGAGTTCTTTGATGGCTTTAGTTCACAATAGTTCCTCTCTTTGAAGTACTTAGTGATTGAGTTCTTCATTTCAGTTTAACTGTTAAACATTAATCACTAGGATTTTTTGTAAAAATTTCAAATCTTTGTGAGTAGGAATTAAGTCATAATTAACTATTTGATCCTGCAGGATGCTTAATAATATCTTCGTCTTCATCCAAAACCAAATCTAGCATATTTGCCTTCTCACACCAGTCCTGTTGCTCTCCTTGCTACTGTTGCTGCTGCCACTATTGTTCCAAGTACTTAGACCCAAATCTTACAAAAGAAGTCTCGATTTTCCTGTCTCCATCATACCTCATAGCTAATAAGTCATGAAGTTCTGTAGATTGGGAATTTTTAATTTTTTAAAAAATTTGACTTGTTTGCCTCTAGAATCCCCTTGTCAAAAGAGATTTTATAAGAAAATCCAAAATGTAAGAAAATCAGGGAGGGTAAGAAGAGGCTGAACAAAGAGCCCTGAGCCTGCAGTTGCAGCCCTTGAAGGAACTCCCAGACCTTCTAATGCTGAGAGCTATCTGAAGACTCAAAGCTGTAGAGTTGATCTCCAAGTTGCCAAAAAGCAGGAAGGTCCAGTGAAAAGGACCTAGGCATGAATCAAAGGATCTGAAGTGGGCCTTGATTTTCTTTCCTACTTACATCACCTGATTATTATAAAGATGAGATCCTGCATGTAAAAGCACACTGTAAACTGGCAAGGGACATGTCCATTTAGGGCACCATTAATTCTTTCCTGATCTCTAGGGTCCCATTCTCCTCATTTTACCCACCATCTAATTGAGCCACTGTTTTCATGTACATCCTCTTCAAGCACATCTCTTTTCATGTCCTTGAGCCAGAAATGTCCGACAACCCCCAGTGGCTGATGAACTTAAGAATTCACATCCCAGCTTAGGTTATTTATTTATTTATTTATTTATTTATTTATTTATTTACTTATTTATGATAGTCACACACACAGAGAGAGAGAGGCAGAGACATAGGCAGAGGGAGAAGCAGGCTCCATGCACTGGGAGCCCGACGTGGGATTTGATCCCAGGTCTCCAGGATCATGCCCTGGGCCAAAGGCAGGTGCCAAACCGCTGCGCCACCCAGGGATCCCCCCAGCTTAGGTTTTAAACCTTTGCACAGTGAAGTTAACTTCTGTTTCTAGTATTAGCTGCCACCATTCTTCCACATAAACCTGCTGCTTTAGCAAAATCACACAACCATTATTTTCTAAAGGCTCTGTCTCTTCCCCATTTCTCAACCTGTGCCCTGTCCTGTGACCTTTGGCACTACACCTGAAATGCAATCCACGGTTCAAGTCCTGTCCTCAGTACTTCATACCCAGCAAAGCCCTTCCTGATCCCAGCCTCTGCTGCTCTAACCTCCAGACTCCTAGCAGAAGACAGGATAAATCTTCATGTATTCCTGAGAGGCCAAGAGATGTAGGATTTCAGCCACCATAGAGAGGTAGTAACAATTTATGAGATTTATGAGATTTTATCATCAAAGCTTAATAAATTAAAGGGAACAAATCTGTTTGTGAAAGCCATCTCTCTTTTTTAAGATAGGTAGACCTTTACTTCATGGTAATTTTACTCAGTTTATAATGTTCTCCTTCTTTCTGCTGAAAAGTCTGAAATGCAAGTCAGAGAATGCTGTTTTGGCAAATGAGCCCTGCCACTCTGGGCTCGGTGAAGATTTTCTTTTCTGAAATCTTCTATTTCCTAAATGAAAGAATACTGATATCTGTACACAAAAAGACTTCGTTTTTTAAAATGCTGCCCATTTATCAATATATAACTTAGACTTAAAGAAGAGAAAAGCAGGCTGAATTGGAGAATATATTTAACAGAAAAAATTTGTCACTTTAAGGTATAAAAGAGAACACGGCCATCTGCCACAGATAGCGGTTCTTATCTGTTTGATGTGGTAACTAAAAGAATTTGTGGAAAACTAGTGATGAAACAGAATAACTCAAATAGTCTTTAAAAAATTTCATTCATTTAACTATTTCATACAGATCTTAAGTAACTTATTAAAATAGACAATGCTTGTTGTCAAATGACCAAACTTTTTGTAAATAATTATCTGCTTATGTTAAAAGTAGTTTTCTTTTAAATACTTTAAATTTTTTTTCTTGTTGCAACTCTGTATCCTTATTCTTTTTTTTTTTTTCTAATGAAGACAGAGTCAACTGAGTAAAGATAAACTTAGTCTATTATCATTTGTGTGATTTTTCTTATCAATTGGAGGGTTTGAATCAATAGTGTTCTACTCCAGGATACCTGGAAACATGATATCACATGGAAAGTCCCCAGAAGCTTTTTGTTTTCCTCTGTCAGTTAGAGAAAGTGCTTATTATATTTTACAGCACTGCCATTCACTTAGGTAACCTTGGAGACCCAATGGTGAATTGGAATATCCAAACCATTGTTTTAGAGATGTGCTAAGGACCAGAGCTCTCTGCTATCTCACAGGAAATCAATTATACGTGTTGCTGGGGGAAGAGGCGAATTGAAAAGTAATAACACTTCTGCTTATGGCCAAGGTGACATAACATGGATCAAATTTATCTTCCTGCCTAAAACAACAAGACAATAACAAGAAAAAGAACAAGAACAAACAAAAACCAACATCAGTACCAAAAGAAGTATGTGAAACAATGTTTTTCAAGAACCTGGCCAACAAGCTATTTAAATAAAGTTTAAACCAAATTAAGTAAGTCAGCTATACAATTGCCCCTAGATTACCATTTTTTGAAAAATATTTTATTTATTTACTCATGAGAGACAGAGAGAGAGAGAGAGAGAGAGAGAGAGAGAGAGAGAGAGGCAGAGACATAGGCAGAGGGAGAATCAGGCTCCCTTCGGGAGAGCTCCATGCAGACTCGATCCCAGGACCCCAGGGTCATGCCCTGAGCATAAAGCAGACACTCAACCACTGAACCACCCGGTCATCCCCCAGATTACCATTTTGAGAGAATTTCTAGGCTATAGTGTAGGGAGTGGAACCCAGACTGAACCTAATGGAATCCCTGAGTAGAAGAGGCCGCACTGATAATGATCAAGAAGACTGAAGGCTAGGTTATACAGGACAGAGTATGGACAGTTGAGAGCTACACAGTGAAGAAACTAGATTATTCCGGCCAAGAAAAGACTCACCTGAAATGATTAGAGGCACCAATGCTTCACATTCATACAGAATTGAAAGTATTATCTGTTTCCATTAGACAGATTGGAGAATCTCACGATTCACAGGGTATTGGGGAGAGTATACAGATGGATCTTGCCCCAGTAGTGGAGAATAATGAACCCTCCCACAAGCACTGCTATAATTTTGCCTAAAAAGTCTTAAAAAGTAAGACTGGAAAGGATGAAATTGTTTATAAGTAACTTAAGTTGCAGCACAAAAATCAAGACTATAAGAATATAAACATTCAGTATTCCAAAATGTAAAATCAATCTGGTATCCCGTCAAAAATTACTGAGCATGGGGCACCTGGGTGGCTTGGTTGAGCATCTGCATTTAGCTCAGGTCATGATCCTGGGGTCCTGGGATTGAGTCCCACATTGGGCTCCCCACAGTGAGCCTGCTTCTCCTTCTGCCTGTGTCCTGCCCTGTCTCTGTGTCTCTCATAAATAAATAAATAAATAAATAAATAAATAAATAAATACTTTAAAAATTACTCAGCATGATAAAAGGAAGGAAAACATAATCACTGATAAAGAGAAAAAAATTAATTAAAAAGGACTCAAACTGACCTAAACATAAGAATTAGCTGATAAGGACAGTAAATAGTTATTATAACTATATTCAATGTTTACTAAGTAAAGTAGAACAAAATTGAATTAGTAACATGGATTCACACATACACACTATAATTGTAAGGTGAACATTATACATCACAGAAGAAAATAGATTAGTGAACTTGAAGACACACCTGATAGAGGCTATTTAAAGGAAACAGAAAGAGAATTTTTTAAAATGAAGAGAGCATCAGTGTACTTTGAAACATTTTTTAGTGGTCTAATATAGGTTTAAATGGATTTCCCCAAAGTGGAGGGGTATTTGAAGATACACTGGTTGATAGTTTTCCAAATTTGATGAAAACTATAATCTTAAAGAGCTAAGAGCCTTCTGAAGCAAGAAGTATAGAGAAAACCACACCAAGGCCCATCATAATCAGATTACTCAAAAACAGTTTTAATGAGAAAATCTTCAATGTAGCCAGAGGGAGAGAAAAACATGTTACATGCTGAGGAACAAAGATAAGAGTAACAGTACATTTCTCATGTAAAACAATGCAAGTGAAAAGATGAGGCATAATTTTAAGGTACTGAAAGAAAAAAACTTCAACCTAGATTTCTATACCCAGTAAAAATGTCTTTCAAAATCAAAGGCAAATTAAACACATTTTAAACATGAAAAAGGTGAAAGAATTCATTACCTACAGATTTGCACTAAAAGAAATGTTAAAGTCCATCAGACAGAAGAAAACTAACACCAGAAGGAAATGAAAATTTAAGGAATGGAGAGGAGAGGACTGGAAATGATATCTACAATGGTAAATATAAATGTTTTAAATATGAGATCCCTGGGTAGCTCAGCTGTTTAGTGCCTGCCTTCAGCCCAGGGCATGATCCTGGAGACCCGGGATCAAGTCCCACATCAGGCTCCCTGCATAGAGCCTGCTTCTCCCTCTGCCTGTGTCTCTGCCTCTCTCTCTCTCCGTGTGTGTCTCATGAATAAATAAGTAAAATATTAAAAAATAAATAAATGTTTTTTTAAAGATTTTATTTATTTTTTCATGTTAGACACAGAGAGAGAGAGAGAGAGAGAGAGAGAGAGAGAGAGGCAGAGACACAGGCAGAGGGAGAAGAAGGCTCCATGCCAGGAAGGAGCCTGACACGGGACCCAATCCCAGGACACCAGGATCATGCCCTGGACCAAAGGCAGGCACTGAACCACTGAGCAACCCAGGGATCCCCTAAATAAATGTTTTAAGTAATATTTGAAATATGTTAAAATGCAACTGTCTAAAGAAAAATAATAAAAGTTTACTGTGGGTGTTATATCTAAAAATAAAATGAGTAAGATCAGTGGCACAAAATTTGACAGTGGAGAAATGGTAGGATACCATTGCAAAGTTCTAATACTATATGTGAGTGGCATACTATTATTATTTGAATATGCTAAGTTGTATAACATTACCTAGTGTAATGTGTACTATAATCCTAAAACAATAACCAAAAAACAAAACAGTAAGTTTTAGCTAATAAGTCAATACAGAAGATAACAATGAAGTTATAAAAAATATTGTTAATCCATAGAAAGTAAAAAAAAAAAAAGAGAGAGAGAGAGAAAGAAGGGAACAAAAAACAAATGCGGTAAATTGAAAACAAATGACAAGTTGATAGATTTAAAGCCAACCATATGAAAAGGGATATTAAATGTAAATGGTCTAAATGCCTCAGCTAATATGCATACATTGTATAATTAGATTTAAAAATCAATACTCAACTTTACGCTTCTATAAAGACAGCTTTATTTATTTATTTATTCATTCATTCATTTAATTTAATTTGAGTATTGTTGATACACAATGCTACATAGTTTCAGTTGTACAACATAAACAAGTCTATATGTTATGCTGTGCTCACCACAAGTGTAGTTAGCATCTGTTATCATATGATGCTATTACAGTATCATTGACAATATTCCCTATACTTCACCTTTTATCCCTGTGACCTATTCATTCTGTGCCTGGAAGCTTGTAACTCCCATTCCCCTTTACCCATTTTGCCCATCCCCTTCTCCCTTTTCCCTCTGGCATCCATTTGTTCATTCTCTGTATTTATAGGTCTGATTCTGTTTTTTGTTTATTTTTTTATTTTATTTTTATTTTTATTTTTTTTAGAATCCACTTCAGTGAAATCCTATGGTATCTGTCTTTCTCAGTCTGGCTTATTTCACTTGCATATTACTCTCTAGATCCATCTGTGTTATTTCAAATTGCAAGATCTCATCCTTTGTGTCATGGTTGCATAGTGTCCCATTATATAAATATATCACATCTTTCTTATCTATACATCTATAGATGGGCACTTAGGTTGCGTCTATATCTTGGCTATTGTAAATAATTCTGCAAATAAACACAATGCTACATACATCTCTTTGAATTAGTGTTTTGTTTTCTTTGGGTAAATATCCAGTAGTGGAATTATTGAATCATCTGTATTTCTATTTTTAACTTTTTGAGGAACCTCCATACTGTTTTCCTAGTGGTTGTACCAATTTACATTCCCACTAACAGTGTACATTGGTTTCTTTTTCACCATACCTTTGCCAATACCTGGTATTAATGTCTTTTTTATTTGAGTCATTCTGATGGGTGTAAGATGAAACCTCACTGTGGTTTATATTTGCATTTCCCTAATGATTAGTAATTTTGAGTATCTTTTCATGTGTCTGTTAGTTATCTGTATGTCTTCTTTGGAGAAATGTCTATTCAAGTCATCTGCCCATCTAATCCAATTAAAAATCAGATTATTTGGGGTTTTTTGGTGTTAAGTTGTATAAATTCTTTGTTTATTCGGATATTTACCGCCTTGTTAGTTAATATCGTTTGCAAATATCTTCTCCCAATTAGTATGTTGCCTTTGTGTTTTGTTGATAGTTTCCTTCACTGTGTATAAGCTTTTTATTTTGATGTAATCCTAATAGTTTATTTTTCTTTTTGTTTTTCTTGCCTCAGGAAATATATCTAGAATAGTTTTGCTACAGTCAGGGTTAGAAAAATTGCCCCCTATGTTCTCTTCTAGGATTTTTACAGATTCAGGTCTTGTATTTAGGGCTCTAATCCATTTTGAGTTTATTTTTGTGTAGGGTAACCCATACAGGAAGTGTTTGAGAAGGTGGTTCAGTTTCATTCTTTTACATGTAGCTGTCCAGCTTTCGCAGCATCATTTAATAAAGAGATTGTCTTTGCCCATTGTTTGTTTTTGCCTTCTTCATCATAGATTAATTGACCATATAGGTGTGGATTTATTTCTGGACTCTCTGTTCTGTTCCATGAATCTATGTGTTTATTTTTGTGTCAGTACCGACTGTTTTGATTATTACAGCTTTGTAGTATATCTTAAAATCTGGAATTGTGATACCTTAAGGCCTATTCATCTTTCTTAAGATTGCTTCAGCTATTTGTGGTCTTTTATGCTTCCATGCATTTTAGTATTATTTGTTCTTCTTCTGCGAAAAATACTATTGGTACTTTGATAGAGATTACATTGAATCAGAATATACTTTGCATAGTATGGACAGTTTAACAATTAAAGATGGCATTTTAAATGTAAAGTCACAAGACAATAATGAAAGAATTGACAATGATATATGCCTTTCTATGATTTATTTTAAAAAAAGCTGGAATTTACTTATCAAAAGACAGAGTAGATTTCAAAGCAAATACTGTAAGGGATAAAGATAGTTATTTCAGTGTAATAAAAGGACCAATTCTGGGGCTCCTGGATGGCTCAGTTTGTTAGGCTTCTGATCTGTGATTTTCCCAGGTCATCATCTCAGGTCATGGGATGGAGCCCCACCTCAGGCTTGGTGCTCAGCGTGGAGTCTGGGAGTCTGTTTGAGATTCTCTCTCTCCCTTTGCTCCTCTCCCTGCTCCCACACACACACACTCTCTCTCTAAAGTAAATTAATAAATAATTTTTATGGGACCAATTCCTCAAGAAGACCTAGCAATCCATATATTATTTGACAGAGTTATCTCTGCCAATTTGAGGTCTCCTATTTCCTGGTATTGTATCTAAGTTGTCAGTACTTATAGAGTACCAACACAAATTGGTTTAGTCTACTAACTCTCAATATTGTCTATCCATCTAGAAGCCTATTACCTCATATAGTGCCCAGTGCTCTGTCCAGCAGATTGCTTTTGAGTGGAGGATCCCACATTCTTAGTTGCCTTAAGAAAGGGTTTCTTGGCACTGTTTCTGTCCCATACTTAGGGGCACAGGAATTATAGCACTCTGAAGCAAGAAGTTGGACAAAAATGGGTTTGTCTATGTCTCTGTGGCCCTGTTGACCTAAACCCACCATATAATCATTTCTTTCTTATGACTTAGTGCCTCCTTAGAGGCCTGTCATGGAAGCAGAGCAAGTCCCCTGGCTCATAGAAATCACACGAGTCTCCAAGATTTTTCATAGGAGGCCACCCAAACGATGCTCACCCATAACTATCATACTCTTCTTTCTTCTAGAAGGCTTTTCCTACCTGGAAATTATTTTTCTTTTGAGAGAGGGAGAAAGAGAGAGACAGAGAAAAGTGTGTGTGTGTGTGTGTGTGTGTGTGTGTGTGCATGTATGCATGCATGCACTGTGCATGTGTTGAGATACAGTATGGCTGTTCTCCAATATTCTCCGTGCCACACCATTTCCCACTATTCTCAAACACAAAGCCAGAATGTGCATCCATTTTTTCCTTTGCCTACTCATCTCTCTCATTCTATCTCAAGATCGTGAAAACTAAAAGGCTTGATTTTGGGGCACCTGGGTGGCTCAATCGGTTGAGCATCTGACTCCTGGTTTCAGCTCAAGTCATGATCTCAGGGTCCTGAGTTTAAGCCCTGCATCAGGCTCTGCACTCAGTGGGGAATCTACTTGAGATTTTCTCCCCTTCTCTCTTCCTCCTCCATCTCTAAAATAAATTAATAAATCTTTTTTTAAAAGGCCTGATTTCTTGAGTGGAGAGCAGGTGATTGTAGGAAAATGTAAAAGATCATGAGAAGAATGACAAAGTAATGTAAATATATGATACAATTTCATCAAACTTCCCTAGTTCTTTAACTGATGGCCATCACAAAATTAGCATCTTATCATTGTGGCTTCACTAAATATCTATTTAAAAAGATAACTATTATAGGCATATATCTTGAGACCAAAAACATGATTTTATGGGAAGTAAGGACTATATGGCATTAGCAGATCCTCTAATCATCAATATTGGCACAGGGATGCCATATTGGAAACCACCTAGCATCCTGCTGCAAGCAATTAGCTGCCCCTCTTTCCATCATAGCATTCTGAAAAATATGTTAACACAAGATCTTCAAAAGTTGGCAGCCAAGTTAATCCAAAATACATGTAAATATATTTTTAAAGGTTTTGAATGCCTTTTTGAATTATTTTTAAAATGTGTAAATTAACTCTAGGTAAAATAAGAGATGGAAATATACACAAAGGGTTAAATCACAACACCAGACAGAATATGACAGAAGTCCAAGTGAAAGGTGTAGACCATGTTTCTCAAACTGATGTCCAAGAAAACTTGAGGACCCACAATTTCTTTGAGAAATTTAGAATTTAATTTAGTTAGTCCAGTACTTGAATTTACCTCTGTGTTTACAAATGCATTTCTTCCAGGTGAGGGACAATTGACAGCACAGCTCACTGCATAAATGCACATTTCACAGGAGTCCATATAGAGAAAACTAATGGCAGATTTGAGTCATGAAATGTACCATATCATCATGAGGACTCTAAAAGACTGAACCATAGCAGAATTTCATCTTCACTGAGCCACAAGCATACAGGGAAGAATTTTTCCATTTCTGACTCCAGTGATCATTGGATTAGGCACCCGCTTAATGCAAATTTCCATAACACCATCACTTTAACCTTTTTCCGACTAAACAAGTCAGCTTTACAGACAAATGTAGTGACATTCCATTAAAATTGATGTTTGAAGATTACTGATCATCAAAGTTTTGGTTAAGTATGAGCCTTGATTATCCTCAATTATCAAATAAAGCCTTGATGTTAGTGACGCCAGTTTAGTTGTACAGAGTTAAATGGGTGTTCTCTGTATTGGCATTCCTAAAGTTAAAACAGAAAAGCAGGATTAAGTTAAAACTAAGGTTTCGGGGCTCCTGGGTGGCTTCGTCAGTTAAGTGTCTGGCTTTGGCTCAGGTCCTGGGTTCCAACCTGAGTGGATCTGAGTGGGGAGCCTGTTTCTTTCTCCTTCTCCTTCTGCTGCTTTCCCTGCTTGTGCTCTCTCATATAAATAAAATCTTTGAAAATAAAATAAAATAAAACTAAGGTTTCATTTTTCTCCATGATTAAACCCAGTATCAGAAATCTACTGTCAGCAAAACAACATAATCCATCACACTTGAATTCATATTGTCAAAGTGTATTTTATTAGCTATGTGGTTTCAGTGATATAATTTCATTAATACTAAAAACACAAGTATAAATATGCTAATGCACATGAAGGACTTAGTATAGTCCCCGGCATATGAAAAGCATTCAATAAAGGTTGGCTATTATTATTTTGTAGAAATTTATAACAAGTCTTAATTTAGCACCTGTTTATGGAAAAATATTAGTAAATCTTCACTTAGGATGGACTGAGGTTCCCAATTTTTTTCTTTGAAAGGTCTCTAAACATTACTCAAGTGTAATGAACATTAAGATAGAAAGTAACTGCCAAGAGTTCGTTAGTGACCGGGGGGGGGCTTCCTGGGAGATTTCAAAAGAGCTGCTTCATTATTATGACAAAAACTTAAAATTGAAGCACAAGAAAATTAAGTGCCTTATTCCAGCCCATTCATCAGGGCAGTAGAAGAACGCCTTACATTTTTAGTTCTCAGTCTTTGGGACTAAGAGTCCTTTCTTTCTCTCTTGTCACTGAAGTTCAAGAATCTTTGTACTTACTATTCTTTTGTCTTTACATAATGTTATTGGAAGTAAATAACAGTTGATTGTATTTGGCAAACTACTTCTTACTGTACTTTGATATATTTTTTTTTTTCAGTTTGCTTTGGAAATTGACAATTATGGTGACCTGGTATAGAGGTTAGAGGTGACATTAATTATCAGGGTAACCTAGATGTTTACATGAATGCCAGTTTTGATGAAGCATCAGACTCTTATTTGACATACACATTATCTCAATTGCGAACATGAAGACCATGTTGCTGTGGAAATGCTGACAGAACAGCTCTCAACCTGCTTGCAAAAAAACAACAACAACACACACACACACACAAAAGCATTTCTTAAGATCAAGAAGTATATCACACCTATTTAAAAGCTACATAGACACCACATTTGAAAGGAAATCTATATATGCGCTTAAACAGAAATCACACCTAAAATAGAAGCTGTGGAGACAATCATAGTGATTGAAGCTCTCCATTTAGAAATCATAACATAGCAAAGAGTGGCTACAAAAATTGAAAAGATCTGCCTCCCAACAACAAAGAAGGAATGTGAAACAAAACAGGCACAAAAGTAGCGGTTGCTGAAGCTCTCCTTTCTGAGCTGTTTAGCAAAATATTGGAGAGGGCGTCCGTGTGCAAGATGCATTACTTAAGAATGGAAGCTCTGAAAGTTTCAGGTGGATATGATGTGTGCGTTTGCATACTTATGTGTATATGTACATATATGCACATACATGTGTGCACATACATGCATGTGCAGATGTATCTATATAGGTATGTACATTTATCTATACAGATATATGTTATATATGTATAAATATATGTGTGTATATATATATGTCTGCCACATATATAGATACATATGTGGCAAATCCAGTTTTCCTTTAGGAGCTAAAAATCCTTGTAGAGAAATGAGATTGATGCATGAAGCAAAAGTAAGCAATTAAAAACGAGATATTACTGCAAATTGTCTCAGAGCCCTCCAGCCTTCTGGGTCACAATCTTTATGGTTCTCATGTTCTGTATACTTACTCATTATCCTGTCTGCTTGCTTTTGTTAACTGAGAAAGCTAGATTAAAAACTCCTACAGTACTTATGGATTAGTTTATTTCTATTTTGAGATTCATCCCAATTTCAGTGATGTGAAAATGTGAAAAACACGTGACTTAGAAGCAATGAAATATGAGAAAATATCATACATCTGGACATACGAAGAGTGTGTAGATTTTTAAGCCCAAAAGAATAATAAAAGAATTTCTGTACATTCTGGACAGTGGCTAGAATGGAAAAATGCCAGAATGTCTAGGGTTGAGTCGATTTTTTAGGGGAGCAGGATAGGGACACTATAGAAGGGAACCTTAAGTTTTCTTTATCTGTTCTTTGCACCAAGAGCAGATCCTAACCAGCTTGTACATTGCTTCCTTGACTGAGGGCCTCACCTCCCACTCCTTTTCAAAGGGATGAAACTCAACCTAGGGTTCCATGGACACCCCAATTTATAGGACACCCTATCAATTATCTTAAAAACACATACAAAATTGGATGTTCATATGAATATGGGCATTTATGTGGAGAGAAGTCCCATCCTCTCATCAGATTATCAGAACTGTCTGTCTTCCAAAAGTGAGGACCCCTGGAGCCAGTGAAACTTCAGATACACTCAGATCCAGATGAGAGAGGACAGGAGGGACACAAGAAAGCACAAAAACCCAAGACCCACTCCATCTTCCCTCAAATACTCTTCATTCCCCCCAAAGCCAGTACAACTCCTCTAGATATCTCTAGACACCGTTTACAACGCAGGGGTGAAAAGAAGAAATCAACAACCTAATTCTGTCCCACACTGAGCCACTAACTTCCTACTATTTTTCAAAATGAATATTATGAGTGTTATATCTTTACATTTTTTACATTTCTGCTGTCTCTTTACCAAATCTATCTCCCCTCTATGCCCCTGGTCCTTTCCTGAGGACAAGGTGAGTGATATAGTAAATAGGACCATCACTCAAAAAAGAAGCTGTCCCACTTCTCAGGGGCCTCTGGCTGAGCACGATCTCCACGTGCTGGATGTATGCATTCCACATGCCAGCTGTTCTACAGCTTATGGCCCATATAGGAATCAAGTCAAGAGTGTTTTTTGATCCTGGATACATTTCTGCTATGGCAACAGTCCTAAAGACATGGCTTAAGGCTTATCCTGGGCTGTGACCTCATACTTTTTTCCACATTTTATTTATAAACATTTCAGGATGACAGTTGACAACAAGGTCATGCACAAGAGGGAGATCATTGTGCCGACAGACTCAGAAACAGGAAAGACTAATTAAAGTTCTGTGGTCTTTCCCAGGTGTAGGTCTTCTGGACCTCGGGCATAAAAAGCTGGATTAGTTGACTCCTTTCCCCGAAGAAATCAAGGAAAACAAATGTGCCAAAGATATCACAAGGCTTAGTAGAAGTCAGGGGGGGCGGGGGGGAAGGGCAAAAAAGCCTTTTCTCTTATAGGGTCATGTAGAAATCCAATTTAAAAAGTCACCTGTAGGGCAGCCCTGGTGGCTCAGTGGTTTAGCGCCGCCTTCAGCCCAGGGTGTGATCCTGGATCAAGTCCCACGTTGGGCTCCTGGCATGGAGCCTGTTTCTCCGTCTGTCCACCCCGTCCCCCCTCTCTCTGATGAATAAATAAATAAAATCTTAAAAAAAATAAAAGGTTACCTGTATAAGAGCACCTTTTTAACCTAACAAATGTGGAAATACCATATAGCTTTTTAATGTAGGTGAGGGAAGTCTGCAGGCATGATCTCGGGAAATGGCTTCTTAGATTTTAAAATCAGATTCAAGGGATGCCTGGGATGCCTGGGATGCCTGGGTGGCTCAGTGGTTTAGCGCCTGTCCTTGGCCCAGGGAGTGATCCTGGAGTCCCAAGATCGAGTCCCGCATCGGGCTCCCTGCATGGAGTCTGCTTTTCCCTCTGTCTGTGTCTCTGCCTCTCTCTGTGTCTCTCATGAATAAATAAAGAAATCTTAAAAAAATAAAATAAAATCAGATTCAAGGAAGAGATAGTCTTTTGTTTTGTTTTGTTTTAATTTCTGGTTATTAGTGGATGAAGATGTGATGCATGGAGCTATGGCAGGCATCCTGTGATGATGAAGAAAACCAGCTGACACATAGAAGATCTAGCAGAAAGAAAGAAACTCAGTCCTTATTTGAATGGCTAAACACACCCACCCTTAAACTTTTCTCATCTGGAATCTCATATGAAATTACAGGGTTTTGTTTGTTTGTTTGTTTTTGTTTAAGGCAGTTGAGTTAGTCTTTTTTTCGAAGAGGGACTGAAATCTTCCAAGAGGATTCAGTAATACCGTGCAGTTAATTTCCTAAGAGTTGCACCAGCATTTCGGTCAGCAATGTGTTGATTTATGGTTTCACTGGGACCTTAGTGGAAAATGTGTGCAACGTCAGTAGTATCGGCATGTGTGTGAGTCCATACACATTTATTGATGGGGGTATATGTATTTAATTTTTGCTTCATTAAATTGGCTATATTTAAAATATTATCTGATTGTTTTTTACTGACCCTAAAGTAAGCTGGGCTGAAAAAAAGGACTTTAGTGTTGAACATAGTCTCTCCACACTGTCAGCCTACATCTGTCCTTATTCCCCCTCTGTGAGCACACCCCTATCCATGTAGGTGCCCACAGTTGAAACTTGGCATCCCCTTTATATCCTTGATTTCATCCATTTCCAAGTCCCCATGCTTCCATTTCATTTAACTTTTTATTTTTTTTAACTATATGCACCATATCTCATCTTATTCACTAATTCTCTCTTTTGAGTTCCTAGAACAGTGTCCTAGCAGGTCTCCTTGGTGGTCATCTCAGCCCCCTCCAACCCACCTCCCACACTTCCTTCAGTATTCTTATAAAAATATAGGTCCTATCATGTCTCTCCCTTCTTGAAGCCATAACTGAGGCTTCTCTGTGTTCAGCATGTGATCTGGATCCTCACTTGGCATTTAAGGAACTATGTACCACCCAGTTGATATTCCTGTTCTGTCCTCCTGCCATCTCTAATCACTAGTGGCTACCAAATGCAACACATTGTGTCATGTCCCCTTGCTTTGGACTCCTCTTTCTGGAATGCCCTGTCCCAACTCCTTTTCCTTATTGTTTAAAAAACTCAACTTGGATATACCTTTTCTAGAATGCATTTCACATCTCACTCTCATCTGTGCCACCACTCCACTTAGCACCATAACTGTCTTTTTCTTCTTCTAGATTGTGAGCAAGGATTATGCTTTGTTGCCTGGCACACACTAATAATAATGCTAATTGTAATGATGACAGATTACTTATGACACGAAAGTAATGGCCATGTAACTGCTTCTTATATTTTCAATTTAACTCTCATACCTACCATATCACCATATCAGGTGAGCTATCATTATTATTATTATTCTCATTTTATATGCATTATAGAAGTATGGAATGCTTAAAAATTTTCCCAAGTTACACAGTCACTAAATAACAGAGCAAGGATTTGAACACGGGTAGTCTAACGCAGGAGCCCATGTTTTTGTCCATGTAGTTGGATGGCTTCTCTGGTTGATAAATGCCTGGCTCATGGAAGTTAAGATGAGGGTGGGGAGTTTGGCTAGATGTTCCTGACCCTTCCAGCCCATTTGTACCTTTCGAAGGAGGCAAAATGGTTAGGCTGGTGCCTGGTCACTTTCTGACTTCCAGCTTTCTTCTCATGAGCTCTTTGATTCCACAGCGAAGTGTGTGTCTTCCTCTCATCTCTTTCAAAAGCTCAGGGTTTTCTTCCTCAGGAAATAATCTGGTATATTTACAATCATCGTCATAATAATGCTGCTGCTGCTGATGGCTAATAGTTATTGAATGTTTATACATCCTCTTAAAATTTTTACCACTGGTAGTAGAATAATGACCATATCCTCTTGTAAAGTGATTTTAAACAGGGAAAAGTGATGCATGCATTTGTGCCATGTAAGTGACTACCCCCACTGTTCGATGCACGCTGCCCTGTTCAACATTTTTAAGCTTTCTCCTGCTGTGATTAGAACAGGAAGGATGGTTGGTTTGTCCTCTGACTAGCTCCAGCCCACCATCCTGAGAACTCACTAACTCTTCCTCCCACCACCACCCAGTCCCACACCTGGGCATCTATGATGCAATGGAAGGGTAACCAGGCTAGGGGTTAGAAGACCTTGGTCTTCCTTTAATAGCTGAATTATTTTAGGGAAATAATTTAATCCTGCTGAGCCATGATTTCCACATTTTTAAATGAGACTGACAATTATTTCTGCCTCAAAAGTCATCTCCTCTAGATGTCTTCCCTGACCCTGTCACCTCAGGAAAGGATTATCCTCCCCTTCACTTCAATACTTCATCTACTACTTGACCCATGCCTGTCACACTTTATTGTAATTGTCTGTTAAGCTGTCTGTACCATCTACTATATTGTTACTGTCTCAAGATCAGGGACTAGGTCATAGTTGTCTTTGGGTTTCCTGTCCCTAGAAAACCTATTGACCTGAATTTCCACAACAGTTCCATGATTTTCCCTTGAATCTTCCATTTGTAGAAAAGTCTTTCATCCTCACACCCACCCATGACATCTGTTTGGATCTAAAACCACTTGAAGAAAACTGATGGAGCAAAACACACTAGGGATCCCATCTATCCTAGACTGGGAGACCAACAAAACATTTCTGGTCATGGTATTTGACTTTGGTCCTGTCTAATAATTCTCAACGGGCCATCCTGTGTTTAATGCTAATGAACATACAAGGACTTCTGCTGATGACTGTCCAAAATATGTATGACATAATTCGAGATGTTTTAATTTCTAAAGCAGAACTTGGATAGGGGTGGGTGCACTCTGGGTTGTTTTCCAGTGGATGGCTCGGAGTGGCGGAGTCAGTGAAGACACGCTCTTGAGGGATGTTCAAATTTGTAGAATTTGTGGTGGTGGTTGATTCTTTGGATATTACTCTTTCTCATCTTCTTTCCAATCCCATGGTCTCTTCTAACTCAGGTGTCCAGAGACTTGTTTGAGCCGAATACTGTTTGGAATGTCAAAACAACCATGCATATTTTAATGATTAAGTTTATCCCCTTCTACAAGGATACTACTCATCTGGATAATTCCACCTCAGAGTGTGAGGAAATGGAGCCTGGAGTGTGTGCACTTCCTATCATCAAAGAGAAGAGGCGAGGGAGAAGACAGTCTAAGTGTGAGCAAGAGGAATTATTCCTACAGATGTGCCCTTTGACTCCCATTTCCTGCTCCAAGCAAACCCTTTGGAGATTATTTTCAGGGAGATCTCCTTCTTCCTGTGAGGCCAGAGACTTTTCTAGTTATAAGGCTGTTGTGTGTGACATGCCTGGGCAAGCATGCAGCAAAACCACGGAGAAACAAGGGATTAAGGAAATAAAGCTGAGCAAACTCAAAAACGCCGTCTGCAGAACTTCTCTCAAGCTTGAGGTAAACATCTCCACCCACCCTCCTCCTTCTGCAATTTCACAGTTTATTTTTCACTGCATTCGACTTGTAGCGGTTCCCTCTGCTGCAGGGAAGGGGAAGCAAGTTGTCCTGTAGGAGTGGCTTTCCCAAAGGAGCACAATTCTCTGAGTTCAGGAATGAAAGACAAAAAATGCCCCTTCCTGAGTGAGATGATGGTGATGCCCAAAGGCAAGCAAGAAATGGCCTCCAGTTGCTGGAGGGTGAGCGCTCTTCCCCAGCTCTCCTAGTGAGGGCAGACTTCCTTCAAACCCGTGTCCTGTATTCTCTTCATCTGGGAACTGGTTCACCCCACGTCAGAGAGTTAACACCTCTGTCCCCTTTTCCAGACACATGAGACTTACAGGAAGATTTCCTCCAATGATTACCATCTTCTTCCCCTTATTTATAATGAGCAATATCTGAATGATGCTTCCGTCAGCCAGGATCCAAGTGCCATCTTTACAAGGAAAAGGCCCATAAGTCCTCACAAATGATCCTCAGCCTTGGCATATGCAGCAGCCTCATCCAGATTCCAGCAAAGAGGAATTGGCAGGGCATGAAGAAGGGCAGAAGGTAATTGAGGAGCTGGGGCTGGTTTTAAGGCAGGACAGAGCCCAGCTTCACGAGCTGAGCTGGAAGGAATTTGCTGTATGTGCCAGATGTCATAAAGAGCTGCTGAGCTAGTTGAGCTTTCTAGTGCTCAGGAGCAAATCAATCAGATGAAGTGCGGCTGCTGCTCTGCTGCAGACCATGAGCTAATGCGTGCTCTACCCCGGCGAGCCAGCGCCACAGGCCCTGGAGCCGACCGTGGGACATGGTGAGAGCCGGTGCAGCGGATGCCGAGTGCCTGATGCCAGGAGGGACAGACAAAAGGGGCTCTTCCTTAACTCCTCAAATAGCCCCAGAGTGAACATGGCCTTCAACAGCTGTGGTTTCGTTCTCCTCACCGCTGGGCGAGTTGGGGGTGCTAATTGTAGAGCTGGAGAGCTGTTACAATCAGCCCAGACATGTTAAAGGAGATGAGTGACAATACTTAGACCAGCATGTGTGGTTGAGCGGGCACAAGAGCTGTATGCCAGGAGAAGAAATGGAAAGAAAGGAAAAAGGCCATGAGAGAAGAAGCTGGTTGGCTGATCTCTCATCTGTGTTGCCTCGGCAACTTGTCCACATTGTGGTTACAGCCCTTGTCACATGGTGATAAGGTCATAAAAAGAGTCTGTCTCATTTATTGGGCTCTTACTATGTTGCAGGCACTGTTACAGGAGTTTGACATAGATCATTTCATTCAATCCAGACTCAGAGAGGGTAAGGGACTCTCCCAGGATGGAGTAAGTGTGTGGGTGTGTGTGCGTGCACGTTAGTTACTATTGCGTGGCCACCAGGCTCCAAATCCAGTTTTGCCCGACTTCAAAGACCAAACCTTACCCATTATGCGAGTTCAGAGCAAGTACTTTATAAGAATTTGTGAATTAATAAACTGTGGTCAGGAAAATAGCATTTACCAAAGCCACCCAGTTTGGAAATGAGGCAGAGAATATTCCCTGGGAGCCGAAGAGAGGGACATACATTGGACATATGGTCACAGATTGAAGTTTTCCGTTTTCTCTCCCTATAATAGCCCTGGCAGACAGCTAATAAGGGAAACATATTGCAGAAGGAATCTTCTCTTCTCTCAAATCACATGGTACAGATTTCTGGTGGCAGCAGAGTTTGCTGAAAACAAATAATAATCTGATGATAGGTAAATTCTTCCCCTCTCATCCCAGTGGTATAAATACCAGAAGATTCAGGAGCTTATCCTTTTGAGGACTGAGCCTATTTAAGGAAAAATTGCTAAGGGGGGGGGGGCATGAAGACAGTGACTGCCTTCTTCAGAAACATGTGAGTTCATCAGATGCCACAACCCTCCCTCCACGCTCAGATTGTTCACTTGATGGAATCATTTGAGATTGTTTGGGAAAGATAGATGATCATCCCTACCATCTGTATGAGGGTAGACAGGCCACTATTACATTTTTATAAAACTCCAACAAGAAAATATCCAAGCTAGCCTCGGCAAAGGAAATTACCTTTGAACATAAACAATGGGGAAACCATTCCTGACAACAGAAAAAACTCTAGGCTCCTACAGTCCTTTTGCCCCTCTGTTGTCTTTAATTTAGATCAAGGTAAAAAGAGGGAAAGCACATCTCCTTCGAGTGGTATAGAATCTGCAGTACCTTTTAACGAAGCTGCAGCATTGAGTTCAGACATTTCAGCCTCTTTGGTATTCCTCGCCAAAGACAGACCAGAACAGGCAGCTGGTTTTGCTCGTTTCTGTTGGATCTACACGATAACTCTTCTGCTGAGAAATTAGCAGGCGTCATATGAACACCTCTTCTTGACTATTCTGTTCTCCTCTTGGCAATTTCTTCTTGGAACCAGTGCCCCGTAAGTGCTCATGAAGCCTTTAGCAAGTCATCTAGAAAATAATTCCAAAGCATCAAAGGTTGTATATAATTTACTTGCAAAAAGCGAATTTGAACATATTCTTTTTTTAAAAAAAGATTTTATTTATTTATTCGTGAGAGACACACACACACAGAGAGGCAGAGACATAGGCAGAGGGAGAAGCAGGCTCCATGCAGGAACCCGATGTGGGACTCGATCTGGGGACTCCAGGATCACACCCTGAGCCAAAGGCAGCCGCTTAACCACTGAGCCACCCAGGCATCCCAAATTTGAACATATTCTAAGTTAATTTTTAAAATATCACTCTCTCTCTCAGAAAGTTAAACTAAGTTACCATATAACCCAGAAATTCCACTCAGAAGTATATACCGAAGAGCAGCAAAAACATATGTTCACGCAAAAACTTTACTTAATCAAAGCAACATTTTTTACAACAGCCCCAGAGTGGAAAGAACCCAAATGGCCCTAACGGAAGAATGGATGAACAAAATGTGATATGTCCATACAATAGACAATCATTCAGTAATAAAAAAAGAATAATTTACTGATAAATGCTTAGCATGAATGAACCTTAAAAGCATTATGCCAAGTGAAACACGGTGACAACAAAAGGCCAGGTACTGTATAGTTTTATTGATATGAAATATCCAGAATTGGCAAATCTATAGACATAAACAGTAGATTAAGGGTTGCCTAGGGTTGGAGGGAATGGGAGTGACTGCTAATGGGTCCAGGGTTTCTTTTTAGGATGATAAATATGTTCTGGAATTAAATTGCTGTGGTGATGCTAGCACAATGTGTGAACATATTAAAAACTACTGAATTGCACACTTCAAAAGGGTAAATTTTATGGCAGGTGAATACTATTCAATTTTTAAATAGTTTGGGGAAAAAAAAGAAAAAAAATATATCACCTGCATCATGGAGATTTGCACGGACCATACAGCCTATGAGCCGCAAGGAACCACAAGCCCATGACCTTGGGACTTGTTTCATCCCACCTCTTCCCTCAATGAGACAATATAGCACTGAGGTTAAGAACACAATCTCTGAAGCCAGATTGCCTGGGTTCAAATCCTGGAATTGCTACCTTCTAGCTGTGTGAGCAGATCACTTAACATCCTTGTAGTTCAGCTTCCTTGATCGTAAAGTGGAGATTCGAATTCTAATGGACAGTGGTGTTACCATGACAATTAAGTTAGCTACTACATGAATAGTGTAGTTTTGTCTATCCCCACCAATGCCAATGTCACCGTGGAGACCACACGGTGACCTATTTTCTAGCATGCTTGCAACTGCGATTATACAATCAGCATTTGTTTTTTGATCACACATAATTGATGATATATATTTAATTTTGCTTAGAAATCACATAATAAATAAATTGAATAATTAAATAATAATTAGATAAAAGATTTATTTTATTTAGTTTATGAGCCATATAATGTGGTTATAGATTATTTTAAAGCAAGAGCCTCTGTCCATCCTTCATCCCTTCCATTTGTTTTATATTTCCCAACATCCAGCCCAGCACCAACTTGTGGTCAGCACTTCATATGTACTGGCTAACTTTTCCCCAAGGGTCTGGGTCACTGGCTAGATTGTTCCAGGACTACTGCTATGGCATAAGGTGGACTCCCACCATGGACCACGGAAAGAATGCCAATCTGACTGTGGAATGAGTTACAGGAATTTATACTACCCTTGCAGTTGCATCTTGTGAGTACACTTTAAGTTCTGACCCTAACGTGCTAACACTGTAGTTTCTACATTGTTCTGGGTCCAAAGAGCTGCTTGAAGGTGCCTAGAGACTGTGGCTCATCAAACTGGCTACATTATGTGGGAGCTTTAGTTTCTTCAGTGTCACCAAAGTCCACAGCTGGGACCAACAATGCAACCTGGACAATAAAAAGGCCTGTATTGGGCAAAAGTCTTCCATGACAAAGGTCTAAGCAGGACCAAGAGATGTACGTGCATGTGCACACACAGCAGTTCCTCACTGATGGGTGGTCCTGGAGACTCGACTATAGAACAGCTGTCCTTCCTTCAGTCTCTTGACCAAGACATGCTTTAAGCATCAAGACAGACTTTAAAGCAATGGTGAATGCTTCCTGTAAGACCAACTCAGGTTTTAATTGCATTCCCAGAGACTCCAATGGTTTCCTAACTCTGTTTTCTTTGTTAGGGTGTTGTGCTTGTTATTCTTTTTCTCCCTGCTTCATTTTATTATCAAAATCAAGTCAGCTGCAATTTCCTGCTTATTGTAGAACATGGGTTCTGAGGCACTTGGGAAATACCATGCTCAGGCATCTTGTGATAGCTCTCCAACGTGGTGGTGAGTCCTTAAGACTGCCTGCTGGTGGGGTCTTCCCCAGCCTTTCTACTCCAAAAATGGCCCAAAATGCCCCAACTCCTAAGAGCAGACAGCTATTCAGACAGTTTTCTTAAGGGCTAAACCCAAGACCATGAGATGTATGCATTTAGAATTCTTTTCTTCAACTTACTTTGGGATGCTTTGGAGATACTCTTGCTTACTTTTGTGTCCTAGACTCTGGATTCTCTATGGGTGAAATTTGCCCCAGTGTAGGGAGATTGACTGAGGTGTGGGAGATACCGACTTGGAGAAAACTGTGCCAATGAGGAGGTGGTGTTCTGCGATCCTCATGGAAAACTCTGTAAGGGATCATGAAGGGATTCCTCTTTCCACTACCAATAGACGGTGGTGCTTCTTCAGTTTTGTGGTCTAATTAGCAATAAGAAATTAATGCTCAACCACCTTGGTGGGGATTGGAAGAAAGGAAATTGAATTAGAAAACCAAATGGTTGTCGAACCCCTCCTCCCCATGTCTCCAGCCCTGGAGGATTTAGGATGGGATTATGTCCCAAGTTTTCCCCTGGCTTCCTGCTGCTCCCTGTGAAGCAGCGTTCCTACTTCCTGTATGGTGGCTTTGGTACAAATCCTACTATCTCATTCAGGTCTATAATCAAGTTCTGGAGGGGAAAAACATGGCTCTTATATTTCTCTCTACTTGCTCTCATGTCAAGCCAGGAGTACTGAAGCACCAGTGCTATTGAGGAAAACATCCTTTTGCCTAGTAACTGAGAGCACATTTGGTATGCTAGACTTCTCCTCCTTGTTTATTTTCAGGGTAGTGATAAAAGCATGGAAAAAAACATCAGGGAAAATCAGTAAATTTCAGTAATATTTCAATACATCTGCAAAGGGCAAACAGTTTAGAGTTTCTCCTGCCCCATCTGAAGTTGGAAACTCTCACCACAGTGGGAAGCACGGCTATTTTGACTTGGCAAACCAAACCAAACAGCACGCACCTGCAACTCTACGTCTCTGACGTGAATAGCTGTGGCCAGAGGGTCAGTCTGTTCTCAGTTTTTCATCCAGAAACCACATTCTGCAAATGGAGAGAAAACCACTGTTGGATTAAAGGAAATCCTTGCCATGGAGACTAAGCATACAACTTTAATTAACTCATCATTTTCTAATTAGCATCCCCAGAGCCCTGTGCATGGGCAGCTTATGTTGCAGAATGTGCCATCAAATTTTTCCAAACAGTTTCATAAAGTA
This sequence comes from Canis aureus, assembly GCF_053574225.1. NCBI lineage: Eukaryota > Metazoa > Chordata > Mammalia > Carnivora > Canidae > Canis > Canis aureus. The sequence goes on along the minus strand of NC_135611.1, from coordinate 20,124,014 downwards.
AAGTTTTGCTTTTATAAATATTTATTTCAGAAGGTTTGGAAAATATAGAACAAATTTAAACAGAGCTGCAATACCCAAAACACACCATTCATATCAAGTCATTTGACCTTAGAGTTCTTTTCAGTCTTTATATATGTTTTGCATTTTGTATTTTATACATAGTGGAGACCATATCATCTATAGAAGTTCTGGCCTTTAAAAAAAAAAAAGAAAAGAAGTTCTGGCCTTTTTATTTAATAGTTTATGTTCAGCAGTTTATCCTTTAGCACAAACTTCATACAAATCACTGTCAATATCTGCATATTGTACTGAGTACAGGTGCTATGATTTGCTTAATTATTTCATTATTGTGGAATTATTTGTGGAAATATTTGAAATTTTCCAGAATTTTGCTATCATTAATGATGCTCCATGGATTTATTGTGTATACAGCTTTGATATCTGTATTAAGGATTATTTCTTAGGAAGAATTCCCAGAAGAAAATTCCAATGTGGGAACTCATATTGGCTGCAAAATGCCAAATTGATTTCTAAAATTTTCACTCTGCTATCTGGAATGAGGTAGTTATTTAATTAATAAATAACCCAATGACTTTTATCTAATAGGATAGGCAAAGATATAATGGAAATGTTGTTTTATTTTGCATTCCTTTGATTTTTTTTTCCTTTTATATCAGTTGCACCCCAGCTTTGTAAATGATCTCTTTTAGTTCTTTGCCTATTTTTATGTTAGGATCTGTTTTCCTATCAATGTATAGGAGTTCTTTTTATTTACATAAAAGATCAACCTTTGGTTCAACATATTTGCTGCAAATAATTTTTCTACTTTATTGCTTTTCTGTCCATTTTAGTTATGTTTTAAGGTACAGAACTATGATTTTATGGTAGTCGTATTATTGATCTATTGCTTGGTGATTTTTTTTCTACTGATCAAATCCTTAGAAACTTCTTTCCCTCTAGAAATTTTATAGATATTCATCTCTATTTTCTTTTAGGCTTTCTACAGTTTGAAATTTTCATCTCTTTAATCTGAAATTTACTTTAATGAGTGGTGGGCAATATAAATATCTAAGCTAGATCTCACATAATCCATCCTGCAAATAGTCTAATCAAATTCCACATTACTTGTTAACACACCCCTTTTCCTCTGGACGCACCTGTTGTCTTTATGGAGCTGGTACTCCATCAAGGTTTTTAACTCAATTTCTACTTTGTTTTTTTTAATGTGTTTGTAAATTTTTAAAAAATGCTATGTTCTATACTTACATAATTTTGTCATATACGTCAGACTCTAGCGGGGTAAGTTCTAAGCTTTGTCAAAAATTTCTTAACTGTTACTGGTGTTTATATGCCAGGTAAATTAATGTCCATCACCCAGTTACACCACCTCTCCCCCCTACCCACCAGCAACCTTTCAGTTTTCTTTCCTGTGATTAAGAGTCTCTTTTGATTGATGGATATTAAGGAGGACACATGATGTTACGAGCACTGGTTATTATATAAGACTGATGAGTCACCGACCTCTACCTCTGAAACTAATAATACATTGTATGTCAATTAATTGAATCTAAATTTAATTTTTTTTTAAATTAAAAATTTGTCCTCTCTCCCCCTATGATCCTCTTTTTGTTTCTTAAATTCCACATATGTATGAGATCATATGATAATTGTCTTTCTCTGATTGACTTATTTCACTTAATGTAATAACCTCTAGTTCCATCCATGTAGTTGCAAATGGAAAGATTTCATTTTTTTATGGCTGAGTAGTATTCTATTATATATATAAACATATATGTATATATATACACACCATATATTCTTTATCCATTCATCTGTCAGTGGACATCTCAGCCCTTTCCACAGTTTAGCTACTGTGGGCATTGCTGCTATAAGCATTTGGGTGCAAGTGCCCCTTCAGATCATATCTGTATCTTTGGGGGAAATCCCTAGTAGTGCAATTGCTGGGTCATAGAGTAGCTCTATTTTCAACGTTTTAAGGAAACTCCATACTGTTTTCTAGAGTGGCTGCACCATCTTGCATTCTTAAAATTTCTGATTTTAATTATTATTTTAATTATATTTAAAATTATGACTGCATTCAACTGAATAATTGTATCTGGATTGATTTTCTCATCAGAAAACATGGTGGATCACAACACATATTCATTTTTCATTAACATTATCACCTTGTATTATTGTTTTTAAATGCATAGATGCATAACTATAGTCTCATTTTTTAAAGTGGAAAGAAATGGGAAAACTTCATGCTGGTAAATTCCTCTCTGGAAGGTTACTTGGGTCAATTAAAAAATTTTGCTATGACAAAAAATGAAGCCAAAATAAATCTGTGAAGATATCTTTGTGCTTATTTGCAAGTATTTCTCTGGGATAAGCTCCTAGAATGTGGGTGAAAGAGAATTCATAATTTTAATTTTGATAGTTTCTGCCAAATTGTCCTTGAATAAGACTGTGCCAATTTACACTCCTATTAACAGTGAATAAGAAATTCTGTTTTCTCACACTGGATGTTATGGAAATTTAAAATATTTGCCAGTCTGGTGAAAGAACACAATCTCAATGTTGTTTTAATTCATATTTCCCTAATTACTGGGGAAGTGGAACATATTTTCTGATGTATGTGACCATTTGCACTTCTTTTTCTTTGAACTGCCTCTTTTTCATTTCTTAATTTTAAGTGGGGTTTATTTTATTTATCTCTTTATGCATTGCATATATTAAGTCTTCATCTGCTACATATTTTGCAGATATTGTCTCTTAATCTCTTCCCTGTCCTTTAATATTGTTTTACCATCTTTCCCAGTAAAGCAGTTACTCATTTTCATACAGTAAAATCTGTCATAATTTTAATTTTTTCTTCTGATTTTCCTCCAGTTTTCTATTTCATAATTTTATAGATTAAAAATTCCGACGTAAGATATGTATGACCTAACTTTTATATGTGGTGTGAGAAAAAACTCTAGATTTGTTTATTCTTTCTGAGTATTCAGTTGTCTTGGTTCCAAAAGTGGTGTGTGTCTCCCTGAGGATGTTTCTCCATTGGGAAATGCTAAAAATCGTGTGTGCATATGGATGTATAACACACATACAGTCTTAGACTTTATTTCCTCCAAAATCTGTTTATTCCTATGTTACTGTGACATTGTATTAATTAATGATTAAAATAATGATCTGTAATAAAAATAAGTGTACTTTAAAACTGCAAAGTCATATTAATTATTATTAATTAATTATTATTATTGATTATTATAATATTCTGAAACCTATAGGAAATGTCTCTTTTAACTGTTATTTTTTCAAAAATTTCACAGCCAATCTTGTATTTTCTCCCCCAAATTAGATTATAGAACTCCTTTACAATTATTTTTTTGGGGGGGGATTTTGATTGGGATTGTTTTGTGCTTTCAGGTTAGTATGGAGAAAATTGATCTCTTTATAATATTGTGTCTTCTCGTCAGGGCACATGGAGTGACTGCTCTTTCACTTAGGCCATTTTCAAGTTTCTGCAATAAATGCTTATATTTCTCTTCATATAGTTCTCCATACTTCTCATTAGATTTATTTCTAGGTGTTTTTAAAAAATTCTATTGTGATAATAAATAATATCTTGTTTTTCCATTGCATTTAAAAATTGCTTATTGCTAATGTATCAATGCTTACACATAGACCTTTCATTGCATTTGGGGAGAGACTTCAAATAGTTTCACAGTTGATTCTTTCTAAATTTTCAAAGATGTTTGAATATAGTAACAATTATTTGTCTTCATAGTTTTTCCTGAGATGTCCATATATGCAGCAGCAATTTTTTGATGTATCTTATTAGTTTTTCATTTTTCTATTTCATTGGATAAGTCAGGGTTCTTTGGTTTCCAGATTCTGTTATTTTAAGTAGAAACATTCACTCACAGGAAAGGCTGGACATGAGGCCAGGACTAGGGTGAGGTGAATAGGTAGTTTCCTCAGAAGCCAAAACTAGGACAGTGTTAAAAATCTCAATAGTCAAGATAAATAATATATTAATGCACTTTAAAAAAAATATTTTTAAGAAAATCTATGATGAATAAAATATCAGCAATTTAAATAAAGATAGGCTCAGTATGGAGAAGCAGGCTATGAAAAAGCCAGGAGCCAGGCAAATGTGGAGACCTCAGTAGCAGCTTCCAATGACGGCTTTACACTGGCTGCCAATGGGAGGGGTAAAATTCAAGAAAGGTCCTGGCATCCTTGGCCAAGAGGAGAGTAGGGAACTTCCATTGACTGTCAAAGACCCACATATAATGGGGGAAAGTGATTCTCCAAAAGGAAACGGGTACAGCTGCCAAAATCAACAATTGTCTACCATGTTACAGTCCCAAGATGCACTGTTCTTACAATGACCCCATCTCCTGCTGAAACTACAGACCTTCACATGTTAGGGCCCCCCTTCCCATGAGGTCATGTCCCTATATGCCAGTCCTCCTTTACCTCCTGCTATACTGTTTACTCAAAGTTGCAACCCTCCTCACATGGATAAAATGCTCACACAGCATAAAAGATAATGATAAAGAAACTTTGGTGGCTTTAAAGAGCACCGCCCATTGGAAAGGGAATGGCAACCTACACTGTGTTTTGAACAAACCCTGTAGGTTGTACTTGGGAGAGGGCATCATGGAAACTTCTTCACACAACTTCACTTCTTCTTCACATCTTCTTCCTTCCTGAATGGGTTGTTCTGGTTCAAGAGGAAAAGTATCTTTTAATCATTCATTGTTTCTCAGATCCATAGGCCTTGTTAGGCTGGTGAGAGTTCCTCTCAAAAAAATGGACTACTTAACCTTAATGTTTAATCATGTGATTATTTTCATAGGAATTTTAATGGACATTTAAATGACTTATATTTACTATAATTATTGATAAGGTAGGTTTTTTAAAAAAATATTTTATTTATTTATTCATGAGAGCCAGATTGAGAGAGAGAGAGAGAGAGAGGGAGAGGCAGAGACACAGGCAGAGGGGAAGCAGGCTCCATGCAGGGAGCCTGATGTGGAACTCGATCCCGGGACTCCAGGATCATGCTCTGGGCCTAAGGCAGCGCTAAACCCCGAGCCACCCAGGGATCCCAATAAGGCAGGTTTTATATCTATAATCTTTCTACTTGTTTTCTATCCTTTTTTTTTTTCTCTCATCTATTAGTTTATTATGGACTTCTTTTGGTTAAATGGCTATTTTCAAATGTACCATGTCAATTACCTTGTATCTTTTGCTATATATTTTTTACTTATTTTCTTAGTGGATGTTGTGGAGATCACAATTAGCATTTTAACTTAATATACGTCAGATTAATACTTTTTTTCAAAAGCATGTAAAATTTTGCTCAGGACTACACTGTGATTCTCATTAAAGATCCCTTATGTCTGATGAGTTGCTTTTCTTGTGCTTCGTTCCAGATATTTGTCTTTGTCTTTTAACAGTTTGATTGTAAGTTGTCTAGATGTGACTCTTTGGATTTATCCTACTTTATATTTGTTGGGCTTCTCAAATGTGTACATTAATGTACTTCCAACTAGGAATTTTAGGGCTATTATTTTTTCAAATATAATTTCTGCCCTTTTTTTTTTTTTTTTGTCTTTCTAAGACTCCTCTGATATGGATGATGCTAGATGATGGCCCACAGGTCTCTGAGATTCTGTTTCTTGTTCATTCTTTTTCTTTCTATTCCTTCTGCTGAAGAATCTTTATTGCCTTATCTTTGAGTTTGTTGGCTGTGTTATCTGGCAACTCAGTTCTGCTGTTGAGCCCCTCAGTGAAGTTTTTGCTTCTGGTATTGTGCATTTCCACTCTGATTTTATTTTGCTTCTTCTTTTATAGTTTCTCATTGTTCATAGTCTCTACTTGGTGAGACCTAATGCTCATACTCTTTTTTTTTTCTTTAGACATTATCTCCTTTAGTTCTTTGAAAATATTTATAATATCTGATTTAAACTCTGTCTAATAAGTTCAACATCTGGGTTTCCTCAGGAAACTTACCCACAAATTTCTTTTGACCATATCTTTTCCTGTGTAAGGGCCATACTTTCTTATTTTTGTGTGTGTCTTGTGGGTTTTTTTGTTGTTGTTGGGCAACGGATACTGTAGGTAATTTAAAGTGGGTCTTCTGTAAGTCTCTTCCACCATTTTTCTCTCTCCCTGCACCCCACACCAGGTGTATTGTTGTTGATGCAATTGCTCTTTGTTTTTTAGTCAGTTTCCTGGACTAATTCTATAAAGTCTCTCTCTCTATATATATATATATATTTTTTTTTTTTCATGTAGGGCCACTGAATTCTCTGTCAGAGAATTAGTGGTCAGGTAAAGATTAGTTAAGTTAGTGGTCAGCTAATGCTGAGACAGAAAAAAATTTAAGTGTCTTCAACCAAGAATTCTCCAGCCTTTGCCAATGGATTCTCTGTGCATTGGGACACATCTTCAGTGCTTTGGCAGTTTACAGCTCTGCCTTAGCCTTCACTTCCTGCTAGTACATACCCTCAAGTTTAGTCCAAAATGAGATACTAGAGTCCTCTCAAGTCTTCCTTGAGGCTTGCACAGCCCTGCACCAGTGTGGGGCTTCTAGATTCTCAGGAATATATTGGAACTTTTCAAAGTTCTGTAAGAGCATCTTATTCCCCATATTTTCATTTCACATTTTTTTTTTTGATCAGTTTCTTATTTTCTCCAGCTGTTATGCTGCCTGAGGTAGCTGCTTCTTTTTGACAAATACCCTAGGGATATATCTGGTCTTACTAAAGGAGATCAGAAATAGGTCAAATACAGACAAGCCCTCAGAATGGGGTTTCTCTAGGGAGTTGCCAGACAGACCAAGTAGTGACAAATATTGGGTAATGAGCTTTTGGGGAAGCTCCAAACTCATTCTGCCTACCTTCAGTTACTGCTAAGCTGCTTACTGTTATAGTTATAAGAGTTGGTCATTCTCAAGTCTATCCTGAGATCTGGGTAGAAGCAGATGGGGGTAAGGCACATTAAACATCACAAAATGCAGTTTGTGCTAAGCAAGATAAGGTCCCTCACAAAATATTCATGTTCTAATTCCCAAATCCTGAGAATATGTTATTTTATATAACAAAAGGGATTTTGCAGACAAGATTAAGATTATGGACCTTGAGATGGGGAAATTATCTTGGGTTATCTAGTTGGGCCCAATATAATTACATGAGCTCTTGAAAGCAAAGAATTTTTCCCACGTGTCATCAGAAGACTATACGACTGTGAAAGTAGGGTCAGGAAGATATGATGTGGCTGGTTTTGAAGACAGAATGGGAGCCATGAGCCAAGGAATGTGGCCTGGAAAAAGGCAAAGAAACAGATACTCCTTTAGAGCCTCCAGAAAGGAATGCAGTCCCATTGACACCTTGATTTTAGCCCATCGAGACCTGTGTCAGACTTCTAACCAACAAAAGTGTAAAATAATAAATTTTTGTTGTTTTAAGCCTCCAAATTTATGATAATTTGTTACATCAGCATAGAAAAACGAATGCACTGTTATTACTGAGATTCAGCCATTAAAAAAAATTAACACTCCTCAATGTTGTAAGCATTTGGTCAATATCCAGATTTCTGCAAAAGTTGATTTTGACAGTTTTTTTCCAGTGTTTTCATTGCCTTTATAAAGGAGTGGATTTTTAGATGCCTTTACTCTGCCATTCTAGAAGAGCTTTCCTCTACTTCCTCTGACATCTGGTATTGCAAATGAAAATCAGATTTTTGTTGTGCTGTGGATATGGTTTTTTTTTTTTTTTTTTGGAAGCGTTTTAGACTTTCTCTTGACTGTTCTGAATTCACTACATTGTAACTAGGTTTGCAAGTTTTGTTTCCTTTTAATTCATTCTGCTAAACATTTGGTAAAGACTTTTAATCTAAGAACTCATAGCTTTCTTATGTGCTGGGAAGTTATCTGCTTTTATGTGCTTAATAATGTTCCTTTCAATTCTTGCTATTCTTTCTTTCTGGATTTCCTGTTAGGTAAATGTTAAACTTCTATATGTGTAGAAGATATATATGCATGTCTCTTAATTATTCTTTCTGTCCTTTATTTTTTCCTTCCTGTACTATGTTCAGTGAGATCTTCATTTCAATTTTCTATCTCTCTCATTAGTTCTTCAGCAGTATACCTTGCCATTCTTTTTGCATGAATTGAATGTCAGTTTCAACAATCAGGTTTTTAATTCCCATGATATCTTGATGATTCTTTCTTATAGACACCATACTTTTTTTTTTTTCCTTTCTGAAGACAATATATATAAAAGTCTGGCACTGACTGTTTTCTTAATTTGTTTTCTCCATTGCAAATTCTCTTTTTTAAAAAAAAAAAAAGATATTATTTACTTATTTGAGAGAGAGTGAGCACAAGTGGGGAGAGGGACAAAAGGAGAGAGGAGAGAGAATCTCAAGCAGACTCCCTCCAGAACACAGCGCTTGATGCAGGGCTCTATTTCACAACCCTGAGATCATGACCTGAGCCAAAATCAAATGTCAGACACTTAAGCAAGACGCCCAAGGACCCTCATTGTGCATTCTTCTACATGTTGGTTTAGTGTATCTTTCTTTGTATTACCTTTCTCAAATGTTTGGTGATTTTTTAAAATTTGTTCTCTATTATTTTTCATTTATTTTCTTCAATTCTTTTATATTAAGTGCTTACTTTTGTTATGTACATTCTTATATATTTCTTAATTTTTATTACTTTCTTTTTTATATAAATTTACTTTTTATTGGTGTTCAATTTGCCAACATATAGAATAACACCCAGTGCTCATCCCATCAAGTGCCCCCCTCAGTGCCCATCACCCAGTCACTCCCAACCCCCCGCCTACCTCCCCTTCCACCCCCCCCCCCAGTTCGTTTCCCAGAGTTACGAGTCTCTCGTGTTCTGTCTCCCTTTCTGATATTTCCCACTCATTTTTTTCTCCTTTCCCCTTTATTCCCTTTCACTATTTTTTATATACGAGAAATATCCACCATTTGCTTCGACGTGTATGGAACTGGAGGATATTATGCTGACTGAAATAAGTCAATCAGAGAAGGACAAACATTATATGGTCTCATTCATTTGGGGAGTATAAAAAATTGTTTGGTGATTTTTAAATGTGTGTTCATCTCTAGTGTGATTTCCTAAAGACTGTTCCCTTAAGCTGCCTATATAGGAATGGGTTAGGACTCTTAGTACCACTGCTTGCTTAAAGTGACATCAGGATAGTAAGGAAGCCTGAGTTAAAGGAAGATGTATATACAGCTTTTCCTGAGCTTTGCCAGTCATGTGGGAAACTGCCGTCATTCCCTAACACAAGCTGCCACACTTGCTGATCTTGCCTCAAGGCAGATTTTCCTTTTACTGGTATGTACCAATGGTGCTAAGGGATAAGAAGGTGAAGACAGTTGTATTTCACTCATGCTTCCTGCTACACTATTATCTGATACATAATGGTTTATAACTCTTATACCTGCTATATAGATTATAATTGCTGGGGATCCCTGGGTGGCTCAGCAGTTTAGCACCTGCCTTTGGTCCAGAGCGTGGTCCTGGAGTCCTTGAATTGAGTCCCCACATCAGGCTCCCTGCATGGAGCCTGCTTCTCCCTCTGCCTGTGTCTCTGCCCCCCCCCCTGTGTGTCTCTCATGAATAAATAAATAAAATCTTTAAAAAAATTATAATTGCTGCTAATATAAAGTTATCCTCTTGTTCCTATTCGGTGACTGTTCTACTTCATCTAATACTGATATTTCTCTCTGATTTCCTTTTTCTTAGACTTTGCTTGAAATATCTCAACCTTCTTTTAATTTTCAGTTTCCCAGGTACTTTGCTTTGTATTTATCTTTGGTAGAGAGAATGTCACTGATTTTTTCTAATAATATAATATGAATATTATTTATTAATATTAATACATAGATAGTAATATTAATAAGGAAATTCAGACCTTTTTTCAAGTATTGACTTTATTTGTATGTTGCCACCATAAAAATGTCTGTGTCTTTGGGGGCACTCAACAAATATGTGTTAAATGCATGAACAATTTCTGATATTCAGGTTTCACTGCTTTCTCTCTTTCAGTATAAACATTTTAAAACTTGCTCTTATCTTCTGTAGACATCTTGTTTGGAATTAGTAAATTGTGGGTTTTAAAAAAACTATTCTATTTATGTGTGTGTTCCCAAGCTTTATTAGGCATTTGTTTATATTGTAATCACAATTCTGAAATATTTGAATGATTTTCAACTCCATAGCAGACTATGAACAATAACTGGCAGTCTGCATATGAAAGGTAGAGAATAAGCAGAATTGGCTGGATATAACAGCAGAAAGGCAGGACCAGATATCTTTAAGGACCTTGTGTTTTAACCATACAACTGAAGTTTATAAAACTAACTCCTACATCAAGAATAATCCATATAGTATGCCAACAATCAAAGAATTACTTATACTTCACAGAAAGATCACTTCCAAAATGAATTAAATTTCAAAGAAATGTTTGAGAAGTTAACTGATTTAGATTCAATGAGCTAATGCATTCATTATGTAGAAATGCCTCCAATGTCCTAATTATACTGTATAAACTACCTGTTTGGGTATTTTTATTAGTTCCATGTGTACCAAATCTTACTTTAAACTGACTTGATTTTGGCTCTGTTATTTTATCTCTAAACTCCATCTTCTGCACGTATAAAAAAAAATTGGAGGATGTTAATACCTAATAGGGTACTAATATGGATTATGTTGAAAATTGAATGAAATAATCCATGTAAAGGCATTTGGCACAAAGCCTGGCATCCATTACTCCCACCACTTACTAGGTATGTGACCTTGGGAAAGTTTCTTAACCTCTCAATGCCTAGATTTATCATCCCTAATATGGGGATTATAGTAGTTTTTACCACACAGATTTACCATAAAGAGCTTAGAGCAGAGCCTGGTACATCTTAAATTCTCAGTCATTGTAAGCTATTATTAGTATTTGAACACAGTAGAGGCTACAATATACATGCTCTGGCAGCAGCTATGAGACAGAAGAGTATTCTTTTTACACACCGATCAAGGAAGCAATAGCTGTGATAGGGTCCAGAGTAGAGATGGGCTTGAGTCAGAAGGCTGGGGTCCAAGTCCAGGTCCACTGCTTGGCTATGGAAACTTGGATATTCTCAGTATTTATTTTTGTACCACAGAGGAGATGCCTAATACACATTTGATGTGAGAATTACAAGAGCTGTCGTGTATAAAAATATTCTGTAATATAATATCAAAACTGTACCTTACTATCTTTCGCTACAAATAATTCTAGTATCAATACTATTTAGTGAGGACTGTTTATGATCTCATCGGCACCTCTTATGCCATTAATGTGCCTGGCCCCATCACGTTCAGAAGGGGATTATGTATCCTTGCCAACATAACCTCCTTCTTCCTTACTTCCCCATTCCTTGGATGTATGTGTCATTAGTAAATCTGGGTACAATTACTGTAAGGAATAGAAATAAAACAATATTTTGTGAATTATAAACAAATTTCTAACTCTCAATTTTGGCAGAATAACTCTGGCCCAGCCACCCTGGCTGTCAGGGTGATTTATGATGTTCTTCACCAAGTTGACAGCCAGTGGAAGAGAAACTCCACGCAAGAAGAATTTCTTCTATTTATTCTGCTTAGTTTAATACCTGATGAACCATGTTCTAAGAACAAATCTTAAAATAGCCTTGAGGAGAGCATCCCTATGTTTCCCAGTATATACAACACGTCATAGAAATTCTCACAGAGAACGTAAGGTGGATGGTCGTCTTGCTGTGAACTTGACTGGTTTACAAAATGGACTTTGATGAGGGCTTAGCAATGAAAACAACAGGTTTTAAATTCTAACTGGCACAGTTCTTCTTGGTTTTGATCAATGAGCCTTCGTCATAGGCAATACTATTTTCATGTATATAACATAGTAAATAAGAAGGGAGGACCAATCCATGGAAAGCAAAGCATGATTGCCTCCAAAGCCACTTAATTTGGAGCTCTAGAGAAGAGAAGAGAGAGTCCATCCTAAGCAGGGTTGTCTCTGCTTCAGGTCTTTCCTAAAAACCTTGTCTGACCACTGCAGGCCATAATAATCTCCTTCATCCATACAATTCATACGACACCCACTATATTGACTTATTCTCCAAGAATATGTGATTTGTGTACCTTTTCTTCTCAACTACATAGTGCCTTTTACCTCTCCCATTTCCTTTGGCCTCTTCCTCCCAGCTTATAAGCATGAAATTGTCTTCATATAACAAACCAACCAAATAAAACCATCCCCTCACCTTTCTGTCTCCTTTCTTGGCAGTTTCCCATGTTCTAAAAGAATAGGTGGCATCATTGGTACTACTTGGTACTCTATTCTCTTGGCTTTGAGGGCACTACTCTCCCTTGTTGCTATTCAGTGCTCTTTCCTGCTTCTGTTGAAACTCTCTGACCATATCTTTTCAACCTCCTTTCCTGGCTCCTCTCTCCCTGTTGATACTTCCCAGTGCTTGTCTATTCTTAACAGTCCCTGAGATTATTCATTTTCTCCAATATCTTAATATGCCAACATGTCTTAAAATCATATTTCTAGTGAGATAAACTTTAAGTCTAGAATCATGTTTCTGATTGTTTATTGTACACTTCAAATGTATCAACAACAGAACTGATATTCTCCCCCAAACGTTTTCCTTTATTCACCTCCATCATTAGGGAAACTCTGGGAATTACACTTGCTTCCTTCCTCTCCTTTATTTCTATGGCCTTATTGAATCTACTGCTTTTTTTTTTTTTTTAAGATTCTATCTATTCATTCTTGAGAGATGCACAGAGAGAAAGAGAGAGAGAGGCGGAGACACAAGCAGAGGGAGAAACAGGCTCCATGAAGGGAGCCGGACATGGGACTGGATCCCAGGGCTTCGGGATCACATCCTGGGCCCAAGGCAGCACTAAACTGCTGAGCCACTCAGGCTGCCCTGAATCTACTCCTAAACATCCCTCAAACATATCCAATTATTTCCATTCCATTTCTCATGACCTCATTGTTGTTCTCCCCGCCCCCCCCCCCGCACCATCCAGAACCGTCTTCCTTACGTCTCCTACCATCTTTCTCGCCCACCTCTGATGTTATCCTCAGCCATCCCACATGTCATCTGGGTAGACTTTAAGAACTAAGTGGCACTAAATGAAAGGGAGAAACCCCTCATCGTGTCCTTTTCCTGTAAAATGTCCTTAAATAGTAGGACTCCATTGATTTGAAAGCAAAGTTTCAATTCTTTGGGCAAAGTCAAGGCACTTTTCAATCCGATTCTCTTTTGCCTTCCCTAGGCAGTCTAATCTGTACTATTCCCCCCTGCGTTAACCTTTGGTTTCTCTTCATGCTCTTTCTTGCCTACATGCTTTTGTACAAGCATGTACAATTTCCTCTTCCTGGAGTCTCCTCCTCCTGTTGTTCTGCCTGGAAATCTCCAGATTCCCCTTCAGAACTGCATCAGAGCACTATTTCTTCTGGGAAAACAACCCTAACCTCCAGTCATGTAAGACACTGTGTCCTCTAAACCACTTCCACATATCTCTATTAGATCCCCTATGACAATGTACTATAACTAATTATTATTCTCATGTCTATCTTCCTTGCTCATCTGTGAACCTCCAGAGGCTAGGAATGTCTCATTCATCTTTACAATCCCAATGCCTAGCATTGATTCTGGAACACAGAAGGAACTTGATAAATGTTTGTGGAATAAACAAAAAAACGAAGTAAATGAAGCCCCTTCCTTTATTAAAGTATGGTGCGTGAAGCAATCACTCTGTTTTTTGGTATCTATAAAGCACACGGTACTAATGAGTAGACTGGCTGATTCATTTTATTATCCCTTTGACACTTCTACTAGAGAATACTTGCTCCAGGGCAAGTGTGAGGGTTCAGTATTTTTAGCTTCTAATGACCTCAGATCTGTTCCGTATGCCTCCCAGTTCCAGTAGTGTGTATGTGTTAGCCATGGAGACTGGCCGCATGTGCACACTTTCAAGGAATTACTTCAAGGAAACATTTGAGCAGCAATCATCAGTAGGAAGTGGAGCATTTAACATGTTGCTGCTGGGAAAAATGTAGGATTCCTAATTATTGGGCACTTCTCTTTGAACAGTGTTTCCCAATGTTTCCTATTTCCCATAGCTGAGACTTTGAAAATGTCTTTGGTTCGTTTGGGGCTATAGGTCATCATTAGGTCATCACGAGATCAAACAACAGGTTATTAAGTAGAAAGACAGGTGCATTGTGTTAATAACCCAACCAATTTTACTATCCATCTGCATTCCTGACTCATACAGATGACCTAAGAGGGCCCATGGCTTTCTTTAACATTCATATCCCCACTTTGATGAGTGAGAAGTCACCCACTAACTTCACATTCTGGAGACTTATTCAAAGGATGATGTCTTCATGGATAATGAAGGACTCCATTTATTCCATTACCTATTACTGGATAAAGTTTGCAAAGAAGTGTGGATGAAATTGGTCATTTCAGCATCTAGTTATATGGTGTCCTATGGTTTCACATCCTGTAGTCTTGCTTTTGGAAGATCACATATCCAGATACATCTATATACTCCACATGGCTGAGTATAGAGCAGCTTCTTGATACAATGTACATAAAATGACAGAGTCTTAGAATGATAGTTGGATGAAAATCCATTTTCTTTATGTTGACATTAAATACTTTATGAAATGTCTCAAATAAAAATAGCGATTTTCATCAAAGGCTGATTATAATTACAAAAGTTTTTCCCAAAGCTATATAAACCATTTTTCTGATTTAGTATATGTCTCTTTTTAATTCAGTGGTCGCATGTATAATTCTCTGCATGGTAAAATGATGTCAAGAGAGCTAAAGCTAAGAAGGGTGTAAACTATATCCAGTGCAGTCTAATTGAAGTTGATCTTTATCTGATTTGGCTTCTCTGGGGGCTACTTGGAAATAGCAGTACCAGAGGCATTCACTAGTGTCCCGCAGATGTTAATAATAGAGGCTTTCTGTAGACTTTAAAATAAAGACGATGTCTCCACAGTGCAATGACAACCAATTAGAAGATGAACATTTGGTCCATGAGTTGATGATTTTAATGCCATGCATCATGCTTGACTGATTAAACACCTTCCCTCTGCCCTGAATTAACCAATTTATTGTCCTAGGAGGCAATGTTGTAAAAAGCTGCTAACTGCATAAAGCTGTGGACCCACTACCCTCAATGATGTACAACAGGGAAAGAACTGTTTTTTAAGAGAGCCTTTTAAAAAATAATAGCTTTTTTGAAATGTGACTCACTTCCATACAATTCACCCTTTTCAAGTATGTAATTCATTGTTTTTTTAAGAATATTTAATATGATACTATGTTAAATATATAATATACATTAGAAAGTTATCATCACTGTCTAATTTCAAAATGTGTTTGGCACCCTTGACCATTAGCAGGCATCCACAACATCCCCTACCACCAGATCCTGGAAACTATTAATGTACTTTCTGTTTCTATGGATTTGTCTATTCTGAGTATTTCAAATATACGAAATTGAATCATTCAATATGTGACAGGCTTCCTTCACTAAGCATGATGCATTCGGAGTCCGTCCATGTTGTAGCAGGTATCAATTGTTCATTTCATTTTATTGGTAAGTAATATTTCATTATAGAGATGTATAGCATTTTGTTTATCCACTCACAGTTGATGAACATTTGGGTCGTTTCCAATTTTTGGCTATTATGAATAATGTTACTGTGAGTATTCACGTACAGGTTTCTGTGTGGACATATGTTTTCAGTTCTCTTGGGTATATACTTAGGAGTGGAATTGCTGGGGCATATGGTAATTCTATGTTTAACATTTTAAGAAACTGCCAGGTTATTTTCCAAAGTGGCTGCACCATTTTACCTGCCCACCTGCAGTGTATGAGGCTTCCAATTTCTCCACATCCTCACCCACACTTATTATCTGTCTTTCTGACGGAAGGCATTCCGGTAGGGTTGATGTGGTATGTCATTGTGGTTTTGAGGTGCATTTCCCAAATCAGATGACTAATGATGTTAAGCTTTTTTTGTATGCTTATTGGACATTTGTATGTCTTCTTTGGAGAAATATCTATTTAAATCCAATCCTTGGCCTATTTTTAAAAATTAGGTTTTCTTTTTTACTGTTGAGTGTTGATACATTCTGGACACAGGACCCTTACAAGTCATGATTTGCAAACATTTCCCCTTGTTCTGTGTGCTGTCTTTTCACTTCCTAGATATGTGTCTTTTGAAGCAAAAAAAAATTAATTTTGACAAAGTTCAATTTATCTATTTTGTTATTGTTGTTGCATATGCTTTGGCTGTCATACCTAAGAAACCATTAGTTGCTCCAGGGTCAGAAAGGATTGCTTCTGTATTCTTTTCTGAGAGTTTTATAGTTTTCACTGTTATACATAGGAAGAAGATTCATTTTTTAGTTTATTTTTGCATATAGTGTGAGGAAGGTCGAGAGGATCTTGTCAAGCACTCTCTTCTGATGTGTATCAGTTTAAAATGTGAACACAGAAAACTGTCAGTTTCCTGGAAACATATCTTAAAAGCAACTTCTGTGGCAGACCTGACTATATTGATTATTTATTGAGTATGATTCTGTTCAAGATGATGAAAGACCAAAATTATGCTAAAGGAAGCATATAGAAGTTTTGGGAGGAATATGAACCAATTTTAAGGACTTTTATAAAATTTTAAAAGTGATTTTAAATTCTCGAAGCTGGACTGAGAACTTGAAGAAATTACTCTGGATGCTCTTCCAAATATTTTTAACTTTGTTCAAACCAGTTACTTAATCTTGATTGTATTTTCTGAAGATTTATTCCATATGGGTTTGATTAATTTACATGGAATTCTTCAAAACTCTTTCAAACCACATCGTTGCTATCAATGAAATTTGATGAGTTTCTTCTAAAATCCTCTTAAAAACACAACAAAATCAGGTTAGCAACTCCAAGTTCTAACTTGAAATCCTTCCACTTCAGTGTAAGAATCATCAGCTTTGAATGTGTCTGGATACAAAAACCGATTTTCCCATTTTTGAGGAGAAAATTATTTTTCAGAGACTCTTCCTTGAAGGTACATTTCTTATAACATATTTGGGCTTATAACTAAAACCTTTGTTTTTTTTTAAATATTTATTTATTCATGGGAGACACACACAGAGAGAGACAGAGGCAGAGACCCAAGCAGAGGGAGAAGCAGGCTCCATGCAGGGAGCCGGATGTGGGACTCGATCCCAGGATTCCAGGATCATGCCCTGAGCCAAAGGCAGAAGCTCAACCACTGAGCCACCCAGGAGTCCCTAAAATCTTTGGTTTGTAAGTTGAAGTTTTTCTTTTGCATTTACCATCAACAGACTATAAGTTGAAAAAAAATCTCAAATTGGGTTGTCTCAATTTGGAGTACAAAGGAAGAAACCATTGAGAGCAAGAGCATTGGAATCATCACACATCACAGATCCTGCTTGCTCCCATTGTTCTTTCATTAAAGGAGAATAATTAATTGAAATGATGTTTGTAGATCATATACCAGGCACATCATAGGTTCCCCCCAAAATGGTGATTCCTCTTCTTTAAACATACTTATGGCCTGGAAAAAATGAGTGGTTTTCACTTGTAATCACTGGAAAATTAGGTACAGGGAGGAAAACCTGTGAATAAAGGAGAATTTGCAAATGTTCTTTCACTAAGCATGTTACCTAATGGTTATGTAAGGAGTGAACATCCTCTCAGCATTGATAAGCAAAAATAAGCCAATAAGAACACAGGTAAGGACTTTTTTCCTAAATAAAATAGAGGGCTAGGGTTTATAGGGCAAGAGATTAGACAATTTGTATTCCAGGCAATATTGTTGTCACCACCAATTCTAATGAGCATTTTCTAATTTATGTCTTTAATGTATTTATTATGAATCTATTACATAAGTGGAAGCCTGCCTCAGGAATGGAAATTCAGGAGACTTGGTTTTCAGACTCAGCCTTTTCACTAATTATTTGGTCAATTGGTTATAATCTTATTATTTTAAAAATGTTTGAGAGAGTGGAGACTCGCTAATAAAATATAGTTCAGTGTTGAAAATTATGCCATGTCCTCTGTCTTAATATCTATGAGAACATTGAAAATTAACCCAACAATGACTTGTGAGACGATTATGCAAAAAAATCATGTTACTTTTACAATAAATACAATTTATTCTAAAACCACAGAGACTGCTCACAATCATTGCTCTAGGTAACAAAGCAAAGAAATTTGGCAGCAAATAGATGGCAAGACTTACGACATATATTTACTATAGTTGATAAATGGAAGCAAAGAACAAAAAGGGTGGGATTTAAGTGAGTTGAGAAATGTTTTCTAATTCTTAAACTGATTTGCTTGAAATACGAAAAGGGCCTCAAACCTTTGCATCTCGACCTTAAAATCTAGAATATTTCTTTTTTCAGTTATGTGTTTCTTTTGTTATTGTTGTTTCGGGTTTTTATTCAAATTCTAACTAGTTAACATATAGTGTAAAATTGTTTTGAGGAATAGAGTTTAGTGATTCATCACTTACATATAACACCCAGTGCTCATCACAAGTGCCCTCAATATCCATCACCCATTTAGCCCATCCCCACCCACCTCCCTTCCAGTAAGTCTCAGTTTGTTCTGTATAGTTATTAGTCTTTGATGGTTTGCCTCCCCCTCTTTTTTCTTCCTTCCCCTATATTCATCTGTTTTTTTTTCTTAAATTACACATATGAGTGAAATCATATAGTATTTGTCTTTCTCTGACCAACTTATTTTGCTTAGTATAATACACTCTAGCTCCATCCACATCTTTGAAAATGGCAAGATTTCGTTCCTTCTTATGACTGAGTAATATCCCATTATATATACTGCATCTTCTTTTTCCATTCATCAGTTGATGGGTATTTGAGTTCTTTCCATAATTTGGCTATTGTTGGTAATACTGCTATAAACATTGCAGTGCATATGCCCCTTCAAATCTCTATTTTTGTATTCTTTAGGTAAATACCCTAGTAGTGCAATTCATGGGTCATAGAGTAGTTCTATTTTTAACTTTTTGAAGAATCTCCATACTATCTTCCAGAGTGGCTGCACCAGTTTGCATTCCCCTTTCTCCACATCCTTGACCAACATGTTTGTTTTCTGTGTTGTTAATTTTACCCATTCTGACAGGTGTGAGGTGGTATCTCATTGTCGTTTTGATTTGTATTTCCCTGGTGATGTGTTTAAAAGGCAGTCATTAAGTACTCACTGTGTGAGGGACACAAAGGAAAGAGAAGATACAATCTTTAATATGAAGAGACATGATTGTTTTTGGACCCCAAGATATATAGGAATAGTTTAAATATAAGTTTCTAAAAAATATAAATTAAAACAACATTTCCTAACATGAAGTTGTGAGAAAGTAACTGATTCCAAATATTACCTACCTGTAGCAGATGTCCTGTGAGGTCATACTTCTTTTAATGCTTCAAATCAAATTAGACTGAACTTCCAACATACTTCATTGAAGAATGTCTAGGATCACTGATCCACGTGTCTCTAAGGATCCCCAGGAACTACTTTCAGTATTCTGGTTTTTACTGTTTTGGTTTTTTAAAATTAATTTACCAAATAAATAATTTTGGCATGCAGCATTTTCATTTAGCACAACTCATTGGAATGCAACAATATATTACATCAATATATAATCCAAAATCTAGGCTATTGAGAATTCCAAAACCCTATACTAGGACTTTGGCCAGAATAATAAGGGTTGTGTCTGGGCATCTGGGCATGGGCAGTACCTCCACCATAACACAAAATGGTGAAAGTATGCTTTCAAGTCCAACCTGCAGACTTTCATTATCTACTAAAAACTGAATGTTTGGAATAGAAATACAAGTCTCCTAAGAATAAAAACTAATTTTTTTAAAAAGATTTTATTTATTTATTTATTTATGAGAGGCAGGCAGAGAGAGAGAGAGAGAGGCAGAGGGAGAAGCAGGCCCCATGCAGGGATCCTAATGTGGGACTCAATCCCAGGACTCTAGGATCATGACCTGGAGTGAAGGCAGTTGCTAAACCCCTGAGTCACCCAGGGATCCCCCCAAAACTAAATTTTTAGAAAAGAAACTTTTCACAAAGGATTATGATTACTTGAGATGCAATTATGCCCATAAAACAAGCAAAGTTTACTAAGATAATTCAGAATGACACTTTTGAAGTCATGGCACTCATCTCCTCCAACCCAAGGAGCCAAATTCCGGAGCTATAGAAGAAAGATAAAACCTTTTTAAGTTTAGCCCTGCCTTTCTGGAGTCTGGACAGAATCATTTGACGACTTCCACTGCTTTGGATCCTTATTAGCCAGGATCCTCTAAAATAAACTTAGAGGAAATAGAGGAGAGAAGAAATATGACATGCCAAGAGACTGCCCCTGAAACATTCTCATTAGGCCTCCTTGCATCACTGCACCAGCCCATCATCATCATAATGATCACCATCATCATCATCATCATCATCATTCTGATTACCATCATGTTCAGCAGCAGCCACAGCTCTCAATGACCATTTATGGGGTTCCTGATGTTCGCTGGGTCCTGTGAAAGGTTATAGAGGCAGTGGACAACCAAATGTTTGCAAATGTGTAGTGAAGAGAATGCTTCTCTCCTTTCATGTGTGTCTTTGATTGGCTAAGAATGAGACACATCATTGCCTGTGCAGTTGGAAAAACAACTGCGTGATCTACCTTTTTGTGCCCCTTAGCGATTGCAGGTCATACAGTCTCATAGCTAGAAGAGCCTTAGCAATGACTGGATCTACTTAATGAATAAAGATACAAAGGTCCAGAAAAGTTTTGACTTGACAGAAGTCAGAAAGCTCAGTCATGAGAAAGCAGGGACTGGCCCTGCCTCTCCTGAGTTCAAGTTCAATAGATTTCCCAGTATACCAGCCAGCCTGTTTCTCTTCCTGAATAACATTCCAGGGTACTATGAAGCATCTTACCTTATACCTGATACCAAGCAATATTAGTACTGCTAGTAGAAGCAATAAATAGAAAATATTTCTGAAATGCTTGTAAGTGATCTAATTTTCTGGGATTCCAATTTGCTTTCATGTTTTACATTTTGGAGTCTCCAATTTTTATCATTAAATTATTGTATATTTAACTATTAAGTGGTATCTAGTCTCATGATTAGTAGAGTAATGGGGTTAGGTACTGAAAATGTAGCATGATCCCTCCAACAGCTTCATGGAAGAGCCCCTGTTAATGCAAAGTCTACGAATGTAATCCGTAATATAACATGGTAGTGTGTGTACCTCCTCCATCATAGAACATTGAATTTGAGCACCTTTTTGGAGACACTCCCAATTTTGGTATAGGTTCACAGGGCTTGAACAGATCTGTTCTAAATCTCTATAAGCATATATGACCTGTAATTCAAAAAAGGAATATATAGGTTTTGGAGTCCAAAGATTTGAGCTTATTTCCAAATTATTCAACCTCTCTGAATTGTAGTCTCCCCAACACACTAAATGTGATGGTGGGATTTTTTTTAGATTCTGTCTGGATTGGGTACATGTAAAGTGCCTGAGACATATAGGTTCTCATTAGATGGTAGCACTTCTGGTATATTATTCCACTTAAACCCCACGGCAAGGAAACTGAGACTGAGAGAATGTGGGTCATTTGCTTCATGCCTCCCACAGGGCCAGGTCATAAAAGAGCTGGGACTGATATAAATGGCCCTCTCAAATCTCAGGTAAATGCATTACTTTTTGAAACACCATAGTGGCTGGGGGAATGGAGTAGGAAGAGAAGGTAGTGAAAGTCTGTAGGCCTTCAACTTTGCAAAGATTCAATACCCCTTTTTCCCCCATTCCTTTGTAATTCCAAGATAGAGTACTTTGGAAATCTTTGGGTTCATCCAATGTGTATCAGTTTTTCCATATGATTCCATATTTCTGAGCAGACTGTAAGTAACTCATTCCAAGCTCAAACCACACATCTTGAGATCAGTACCAAGAGGAATTTAGTTGGTTGTTAGGGGACAAGCTAACATCCTGCTAACATCCCATATCCTCTACCTTCCTGCCTGCTTTCTTGGCTGTCAGAATGTTCTTCTTTTGCACAAGGCATCCAAGAGCTGACAGGTTGGCAAGATAATCAATAGAAGAGACAGCAGATTATTATCAGGGGTGTAGAAAGCAAAGGTTATCACTATGTGTTTTAACTTCTATTTAACTTTCATGGGCCCTGTATGAAAAATGGTGAGTGTGAAAAAATTTTGCAAGAAAATATAGAATTAATCTGTTACCATATTCTATTCTAATACATTTGGACAAGGCACTTACTCCCTTTTGTAAAAGCCATGCATCCAATTCTAGCAAGCTGTTTTCCCCCTTACAATGTGAAAAAAATTTTTTCTAGTATGCTGAAGATTAAATTGGCCATGTATACAAAAAAAGATAATAAAGGCCTATGGCACTAAAAACTCATTAAGATTTTTTTCCAGTGGCAGTGCACAAAATATTATAAAATAATGTGAAAAAAAAATAATGTGAAATCCAAATATTCTTAAATAATCAAAAACTAAAGATAGAATAGACTTAGTACCAGAGTTATGTTTCTTCCAGAAATCCTCTGTTAAAGTTATATTTATAACCAGATTTACTGGCATAAGTTGATCTAGGATATAGGGGATAATTTGTAGAGCATTCAGTCATCAGAAATATAAAGCTATGTTAGCTTTCACGAAAGACTTATGACATTCAGAAATTGTCTTTAACAGTTTAATATCACTAGAGAGTCTTCAAAAGAACATTTTTCTTCTTTGGTGTCTCTAACTCAAGCGGTAAAAGCTCTAATGAGCCTCGGCCACAGTTATTTGGCTAGTTAAAATGCTTAGCTTGGTGAATGATTTGGGAGTGGTAATATGATTAGAAGCCTGCAGTTTTTTTCCTATTAACATTCAAAGTTTAGCATTAAGGTCATCGATCTGATTTATTAAATTCCCTGATGGTAAAACCCAAGGCAAATCTACCTGACATGCAGTATTGCCCTTATTCTTAGAGTCAATTTTTGCTCCTATGAAATGATTTTTAAGTTAAGATGTTACTCTTGATAAAATAGAAATGCCCCTGAGGCCTGTGAGTTTTAAAGTTTATGAATATCTAGCTAACAATGTTTGATCAGTTTTTTATTGGTGGGATGTTAGAGGTCTAAATGTGGAATGCAGAGAAGGTCTTTGGAAACTAAAGTGGACATCTGTTGTTCTGCGCATCCAGAATCCACCATTCACCTTCTGGTCACAGCCCCACCCCCACCCCCAGTCTCCTTTTTGAGGATTTGCCCTCTTTCATTGCCTGTAGTCCTGATGAAAATGCCTAGCCGGATGTCTCACCTTCCTCAGGCCCAGGATGGGTGGAGGACACTATCCAGGCTAATAGGCTGTTTTGGAATTCAAATATTGAGACCATGATGATGATGATGATGACTGTGATAATAAGAATAATGATTCTTATTGAATTATTGATTCATACCAGCACTAGCATACTGAAATGACATGAGTTCTTGCCATTTAGATACCTAGAGCTACTCATGTCTTTTCAAGGCCTATTTTTCCTATAGGCCTTTTGGTTTTGGTTGCTACCCTTAAGGCAGTTGTTGGAAGGAGATCCTACTCTTCCAAGTATAGGACATCCTTCCAATAAATTGTTTTCATTGAAGGTAGTCATAATTGTTTCTTTTCTTTTTTTTTAATCTTTTAAGACTTTATTTATTTATTCATGAGAGACACAGAGAGAGAGGCAGAGACACAGGCCGAGGGAGAAGCAGGCTGCATGCAGGGAGCCTGATGTGGGACTCGATCCCAGGTCTCTAGGATCACGGCCTGGGCCGAAGGTAGCACTAAACCACTGAGCCACCCAGGGATGCCTGTTATAGTTGTTTCTGCTGCTAGAGAAGGTTAGCAGGACATGCCAACCCCAAATATGCTGCTTTGCTGTATTGATTATCTTGACCTCATAGGCACTTGAAATGAAAACCAGCAAATGCAGAGAGGCTTTCTCTGAACTCCCTTTATCTTCTTAAAAACAGATTCTCCAAAAGGAACTCAGTTGTCACAGTCCCTTCCCTAGAGTTTCACCAACAAGGGAAGACAGACTCATTGCAGGAGAGGAGACTAGAAGTGGACACACACCCAGACACACTTCATCATAAACTATTATACTTTCCACCTATTCTAAGGGCCCATCCATCCTCCCTAAAAATCATTTACTGCCCCCTAAGAGGCCCACATCTCCCCTCTTCTTTCTTTTTTAAGGTGGTGTTGAAGTCTGAATTCTAAGCCACCTTGAGAGTTACTAATTTTTCCCTGAGTATCTCCCATGTGTACACGAGGTATACATTATTAATAAACTTTCTCTCTTGTTAATCTGTCTTTTGTTACTGAGGCTTCAGCTTAGAACTCAGAAAGGTGGAAGGAAAATTATGCTTCCTCCCCTCCACTGGCAACAGAGAATCCTAGCCAGCATAGATATTCCTAAGGAGATGAAGAAAGTGAGGGTCACTGGGATCCTTTGAACAAGCTCTGCCCACACAACGAGGAGGCTAATGACAGACCAATACAACCCTCAGCCTTGCACAGACTTGTCTACTTTTGATAAAGTTAAAGTGTCCCTGAAAACAGACTTCTGTTTTACACAGAGTTCAGTGTCCTCTGTAAATTTATCTTTTTGTTAGAAAAGCATAAGATCATTCTCAAAGTCTATGGAGAAAATACGTGCTTTCTCAGAGTCCTTGAAAGCCTCACATAAAATGAGATTCGGCCTTTGTTCAGAATCTTCCCAACTCTGGAAGTCCAGTGGCCAGAAGGGGACAGAACAAAAGACTTCAGCTTTCTGCTTCCCAGGTTCCCCCAGTGTCATCGAATTTGGACCATTGCTGTCTGTCCTGCAGCCAGGAAAATGATCCAGCTAACACCTGGTGACCGTGTGGATCAGTGACTCCTGGACTTTTGATTCCACATGCCAGTGAAGTTTCGAGAAAACCTCAGACTGACGGGGGGTTGCTACTTTTTTGTTTTACCAAATAAGGATATTAAAGTGGAAGAAAATGACCAAATGTTACCACTGACACTTAAAAGAAAGGTAAATTTAAAGACCAAAAAGCAGTGCATAAACTTAGACAATATGCAAAAGCAGTTAGGTGAGTTTTAGGGAAAACCAAATTTATACTGTCCTTATTTTCCTCAGTTTCCTGTATGAAAAACAGTCCCTGGTCCATGAAATGGCAAATGCTTATAGGCTTCTGAAGAGCACCTGGAAGCAGAGGTTAGACACCATGTGGAGAGTCGGAGGATGCACCCAGGTCTGGAGTTCTGCTTTCCAGGCTCACCTTTCTGGAGACTGATCTCAAATACACTCACTGGTACAAAAGACCTAGCACAATTTTGTTTGTGTATACATGTTGGCACACTGACCTGAGAAGGGCTTTAATGAGTTTTGTGTTGTTAACAGACACCTCCATACCCAAGAGCATGTTACATTGCCCTGGGGTCCGGCTGGAGAGCCCCTGGGAAACTCACTCATGGTTCCTCTCTTTCCCAGCCTCCTTCCAGATTCTGGTCTAATTTCTTTTTTTTTTATGCCTGTACTCCATCTCTCTGCTCATTGTGGCCACTCAGGTGTCGACTCCCTGGCTCAGGGACCATGGCCCTAGCTACTACCCGTTATAGACCTCTAACCAAGTCTGTTCCACCCTTGACTTCAATCTAAGTTCCAGAAACCTCTGCCCAAGTATAATATCCCCAGGCCTGACTTTTCCAGGAGGGAGTTGATACAACTAATTGGATCCCTTATGGGAATGACAGATTATTAGCTCAATATGACCATGTTGCCACCGTTCACTACCATGCACTCCCATGCACTCGTGTACTCTAGCATAGATCAGCAAATCTTGAAATACCACATAAGGTCTCTGAATTCTTTTTTTAAAGGGGTCGGGAGGGAGGTAGACTGCTAGGTGGTAGGAGGTCAGAGAGGTAAGAGAACAGGACACACCAGCAGCCCTCCGTGCAAGAGTAATGGCATACACATTCTGGTTGCAAACCGCTGTAGGTCAACTCAAGGAATCATGTACAAGCAGAAGAGAAGGGTCAATGGTAACAGAAACTACTATATATATATATTACTGAAAACCAATCCTCTTATCATCATTTGTTCAGGTTCATGGGTTGCCAATGTTAAATGTTAATGTTAAAGTAATTAGAATTAAATAGTCCATATTATCTTAAACATGTGCTGTGATCTATATCAGCCATCTTAAAGTAAATTATTCTGCAGTAATAAATTATCCCCAAATCTTTGTGGCTGACAAGAAGAGCAGTTTAATTCTGCTCATGTTACATGTTTATCACAGGTTGGCTGTGCTCTGTTCCACATGTCTTCACTCTAGCACTCAGACTCACGGAGCAGCCCCTGTCTGGGATCTTACTGACCTCATGGCTGAGGGAAAGTCAACATGGTGGACTCCTATGATGGCTCTTAGCTCATGCCGAGAATTGACGTGAGACATTTGCACTTACATTTAACCGGTCAGGTCACATGGAGAAACTTAATGTCAATAGACTAGGGAAGCAGGGTTAATGAATGTTTTAGGTCATAATACAACATATAATACACCCCTTGAGTATCCTGTGTTCTCTTTCTCATTAGGTATCTCCTGAGAAGTACAAGTGCCAACAGTCCTTAAAAATCCCATTTATCTGGAATTAAAAATAGCACAACATATAGACCATAGTCTTCGGAACTCCTTAAGATCTCGGATCCTTCACAATTAAAATGCCAATCCTTCAGTGCTCCTGTGTTCTGCAGGGGAGCCTGCTTACAAAATGGCAGACATGCTCAATGTCTGTCAGTGTTTAGAGTGGATAATGCAAGCACAGCATTTCACAACAACCCTGGTGGCTGAGTTGCAAAATTATTTATGGCTTTACCATTTATGACATGCTGCTCAGTTTCCCATGAGTTGCTAGGAAAGATTCCTGATAGCTACTATGAGCCATTGAAACCTATGAGACTTCATTTATTATGGCATAATATACACATTACCTCACTTGTGTTAGACCATATGGAGAGCTCTCTGTTGAATTTGGCATAGTTACTGGGGTGAAACGGGAATGGATTCTGTTCCTTGTCCTCTTCAATTATGCTGTATGTTGGATCAGGCCGCCAACTTCAACAGATCATCTGGGCATAGCAATCAGTCCTCAGGACAACATCACTGCCATCACCTATGCCAATGAAGAATAATAAATGTGCTATTGAAGAGTGTCTGAGTGGCAGGGAACAGCAAAATCTCAAGAGTGGATCAATAGGACTCCCCGCTGTCATTAAGCTCCTGTTTGGAAGTTGAGGGAGAAGCAGGACACCCATTTGTCACTCATTATGGGGTGGCATTTGGAAGGAGAGGCAAGAGGCTCAAAAGAACCTGAAAAGCACAACCAGTTCTGAGTGCAAATGAGCAACTAGCAACAACTCCTTAAGTGGAGAAAGGTGCCCCGCAGTCCATGATGCACCATGCCAATTTACTTCATGTTTCAAAAGGGGAACAAATGAACATTTGGACGCTGTGGGTGCCCAGAGAGGGAATGTTAAATCCCGTAATGTAGATTTAAGGGGGACATGGCCAATATGGGTATTTCCATGTACCTTTTGTCATTCTGGGGCTGGTGTATATGATATGAGGTAAAGACTTGGTGTGTTCTCTTGAAAACATGGCTGGAACCTCAAATAGAACCCCCACATTAAAATTGGTGTGAAAATTCACATAATAGCCTAGGAAAACCATCCTAATAGCTTTCTCCTTTTATAATTACAATTTTAAGAATTGTTCTACAATTTCCCTGTTTACATTGCCAGTCCATCTGTCTATGATGTTTGTGAATCTTTCTCTGTCTCCTTCTCTCTCTCTCTCTGTCACACACACAAATACACACACGCACACAGACACACAGATGGGGTGACCTAAAAATCAAAGTAAAACTCAGCAAAGAGTGCTAAGAGTTAGCCACAAGTACTCTAAGAGACCTGCTGTATAAGCTCAATCCATCCTCCTATTTCTTTTTTCACTTGCCTCTTGTATATTTCTCATCTTTATCAAAATGGAACGTTAATAATTGAAGAGTCCCCATTGCAAGATATTATCACTAATAATGAGCTGTGGCTTAGACAGACCCTCCTCTTCCAAAGGACAAGCTCTAACTTTGCTTACGGTTGACTATTTGAAATAAAATCAAAAGATTGGTGCCCACCCCCCCCCCGAAAAAAAGTCTAATTAGTGTTCGTCTATTGGAGAGGAAGCTTAGCATGCTGCTCCACCACTGCCAAATGAAATTAAGGCCCAATTATTGATAAATGAAGAGTGGTTTGTGCTGGAGCCTGGCCTGGAGTCGCGGAAATACATCTGTCATTTGGCCTGTACAGGAGTCATTCATGTGTGACATAGCATCCTGCGCATTTATCATGCATCTGTAGATTTTTGTTTTAATTCAGTTAGCTGTCTAACTAGATTCGGTGCTGGATGCCTCGAATGGAGTCAGGATTTGGACTGACAGATGCAATTCTAGTCTGAAATGGTGTGTGACAGGACTAGCTATCCTGCATATTAATTATTATTGAAACCATTATAGGCAGCGCTTCTACACTAATGGTTGATTCCGTTATCTGTTCTGTGGCTTCTCTGGTTAACAATTGCCCAGTTGCTCCAGGGCAGGTAGGAGACACACTGGATCAATGGACCATTGTTGTTAAGTGCACTTACTATTACCATGAAAATTAGAATGCACGTGCTTGAAAGACAAGAATGAAAATGCCCCTGTCTTACCATTATGCAAATTACACATTCTCTAAATGAGATAAGTGGGGGGAGAAACACTTTTCATAAATCTTAACTAGGTAAAAGGGTTTATTAAGTCCATTGTCAAAAACGAATTGAAAACAAACATTTGTTAAGTTGATAAAAAAAAAAAAAAAAATGTCTGCAGGGCTATTCCCACCCTGGCTTTGCACACAAAGCTTAGTTGGGTAACATGCTAAGGTTTAATTTAAAGTTCCTGTCGTTTTATCACTCCGTTGTATAAAATATTGAAAATAACTGTCACCTTCAAAAAGAAGCCGCTAATGCAATTTTTGTCCCAAGTTCTGAGAAAATATTGTGTTAGGGAGACTTTAATAAGACCAACTCCAAGGGCAACCATCTCGCCTCAACCTCTGTGGTCTTCCTTCATTATTTACGTGTTTTACTCCTCTCCTGGTCACATGCCCACCCGCCTCCCCTTCTTATTTCAATCATCTAATGACCTTTGGTAAGCCCTGCAAAAAACATTTCAGACACAGAGGACTGATCGAAGTAAATGTTGCTGAAATGTACAGTGTTTCTTGCCATTTGCTTATCAACCTCATGTGATATGAACTGTGTGATTATAAACTGTGTGAGTTCTGTTGCAGGCACAGCTCGAATTACACATTTCCGTTTCGTAAAGAATTTGTAAAGTTGCTGAGGACTGTAATAAAGAAAAAGACAAAATGGTAATACAATGAAATGTAATAGTTTCTGTTAAATAGAAAATTAATGAGAGAAGGAAAGTAATAATGATGAATTTGCATCTTTTCAAAGATTCATATTTGTTAAAGGACATTTCATATTGGTATTTCAGGGCCAAAGAAGCTTGTGCTTTCCTAAACAATTAAAAATTTGCATCTTAGAAGAAATGCTTTTTCATCTCCTGATGTTTGAAAATGAGGTGCTTCAAAAGAACTGAGCTTCAATTTAAAAGTGCAATAGCTTGATTATGATATTGGGTTGCAAGATTTTCGTTGTTAAAGATCATTTTGAATAAAAGAGCAAGTTAGAAAGCAAAGATATATCTCAGTATAAATAGATCTTAAAATATGAATAGTCATAATATTCAGGAAATATAAGTAAATTTTGACTTTACAGTTTGGAAGCTATTATCATTTTTTGTGTGATTAGCTTCTCCAATTTACAATGTTTGCCTCACTGCTTTATTTCTTTCAATAGGTTTTTTTTTATAAGACTCCAAAAACTTAATTATGGCTTATGCAAATATCATTTGAGGGAAAAGAGGGTAATATTAAATCTTTGAAAGCATTATTAGGTTAAATGCTAGGAAAGTCATTGTAGGTATTAAATGGCATTCAGAGAAAAAGTGGAGCTGAGGTGGGAAGGCCCCTTGGAGAGGCTTCTCATGCCTGCCTTAAAGCCATCTACTTGGATCAGTTTTTTCCCAACGTTTGATCAAAGGTGAATGTTGTAGAAAGCTAGAGGAAAAAAGTGAGTTTTTGCTTCTGCCTAATGTACAGATAGGAAGCCAAACGAAAGCCTACACGATGCTGGAACTGCTAAAAATGAATACGTGAAAGCATGCAGCTACTTTTTTCCAGGCATGATGCAAAACCTCTTCTTATTTCTTTATGAATCACCTAAATATTTCCTGCATTGGTTGGAATCTCCAATAGTGTGTGCACCCTACCAAAAAAACAAACAAAACAAAACAAAACAAAACAAAACAAAACAAAACAAAACAAAACAAAACAAAAAACAACAAAAAAAAACCCACCTCCAAACAAGTGAATTAGAATAACAATCATGTTTAACTAAACTGGCCAAATTAAATGTTTCTCCCAAGAAGTCATGAAGTGTCAACCACTTACTTTTAAAGTACCCATAGCCTACTGAGCACAGAGTTTAAAGAATGAAGAATGCTTAATATCATGAAGTTAGCAAATGACAAAAGTAAAGATAATGGTAGCAGAATATGAGAGTGAAATGACAGATGGAGAAGGAGGGCAGTGGTCACTAAGGGAGCAGACACGCAGGAGGGCAGACTGCAGCACGTGGTTCTTGTGTTTCCCCAGCTGTGGGACTTTGGGCCACGGTTAGGCTGCTGCTGAAGGAGACAAAGTGAAGTGTCAGGGAGGAAAACCTCTCCTCTACCCTCTTAGGTTATACCCGGGGGCCTGTGAATTAAACTAACAAAAAGATTAATAGGAGAAAAGGCACAGAATTTTTTTTATTAATATTTATATGCATGGGAGCTCACAATTAAGAAGTGAAACTCAAAGTAGTGATTAGACTCAGGGGCTTAGGTACTCTTCTTAACAGACGACTGGGGGTTCGGGTTCAAGGGCCAACAAATTTTGGGGAAGGGACTCAGTGTCATTTGTCAACTTTTTCTTCTTTATTTTTTATTTCAGTGGTCCATGATTTCTCAAACACTTGGAAAGAGTGCTCTATGGCACTGTCTCTAGAGGAAATGGTAATGATGCTCATCCTTTATTGAGTCCCGCTATGCCTCAAACAATATTCCAGGAGATGTACACATATCCTAATGCTAACACTGTTCCTAAGAGGTAGACAGGATTGTGCTGATATATTAAATGAGGAGAGCAAGGCTGATGGTGGTGAAGCTGCTTGCCTAACATGGCATAACTCTAGGGTGACCTTATCATCTGTCGTTTAAACAGGACACTCTTTAAAGTCCAGTTACACCAGGACATCAAGTAGAAATAGGGTCCTTCCAGGACAACCTCGCACATGAAGTCACCCTGCAGAGCTTCTTCGTAGGCCAGGATTTAAAGCAACTTGTATCTAAGGCCCAGGCGTGCTCCCGTTACTGTTTTAGGCTGCCTCTGAAAGTTTTACAAAAATAAAGGTATCGGTATTGGAGAGATGGGGGTTCACCAAACTGTATGACACCAGGGTGTACAAAATAATAATTCTCTCAGCACTCTAGTTAGGATTATTTGTATCCCAGGACACCTGCCTCCAATGGTGATTTTACAGGTGACTTGAGAGTGAGAAGGAGGTCCTATGTAGAGGACACAAACCTGCAGAGAACAATGTTAGTACCTGCTCTTCTGAGGGGAGTAGATTTTCCACCCATGGAAGTCAAATGACTGTAGCGGTCTGTGGACTCTTGACTTCAGTGAATGGTGCACGCAGGACAAAGATAGGGACAGATCACCCGGTTGTCACTTACCGAGATGGTTCTGGGGCTGTTTGAGCCTAACCCTACGGGAGGGAGATGGAAGTTTGCCAGTTATATTCCTTGGAAGGAGAGCCCAACACGTGGAGTGGTTGGTGCTGTATGCTTGACTTTCCCTCTGTTATCTGAGAAATTGCAGACGAGAATTGAGTGTCCCAGACAGATCAAGATGAGCAGGGAATGGAGCTCAGCTACACGAAATTGGAACAATGCTCTGTCGCTGCCTGTGTCCCCGATGTTGTACTGAATGGGTGCGGTTCAACTCTGGGGTCGGCTCCCCGCTCTCCCACCTGCACCGTGACCCGTACCTTTTTAATTTTTAGAGAAAAATTGTTCCCTTGCGAGAAAGTGTTTTCTGTTTGTGAAAGAATATGTAAAATAGCACCAGGTGAAGAACGACTTTTTCACCCAGTCTTGAAACCATCACAAAGAGACAAATTTTGCTGCTTTTGCTTCGTGTGTGGATTTTTTTCCACACAGCTCTATTCATTGCCTGAGACAATGGGGCCAGTGTTGGCCAGCAAAGAATAGTGCTATTCATGCACCCCGTACCCTGCACAGTGCCTACACTTGTTAGTCTTGGCTGCCCTGCGCTGCTGGCTGCTGGCAAGAAAATCAGGTCTATGTTGTTGGATGGAACAGGGCAGATCAGAGAACGAGCGCTGGCAGCCAGATTCCCAGATAACCTCAACTCCTCTAGAAAACTCTTGTTGACATAAGCCTGTGCTTTAAGGGGTGTCTGGAATTCCAAGAACTTGGGCCAGGTGTGCGGGCAGGTGCTTGTGCTTCCGTTCTTGCCTCCCCCCAACCCCCCACCCCACCCTCTGCTGTGATCAAATGCAGCCACAGTGGAGGTTAAATGCCTGGTTTGGGAATGAGACAATGAGATTCGAATTCTGGCTCCAGATATGACTGATCGTAGGAACTTGGATAAGACTCTTAACCTCTCTGAATCTCCATTCCTTCATCTGCAGAAAAGGAGCATCTATGCCACCTGCTTCCTGGGGGCCCATGAAATTGCATGACAGAGGATTATGGGATGATTAGCACATCTCCCAGTACAAAGTTAACTGCTGTGAAACCACGGGTAACATCACTTTAGTCGTGGGTGGGAGGTGGTGGGGAGAGAAGACCAGTGTCAGGGCTCTGTTCGTAGTACCGGAGAGGGAAAATGTTTTGCACAGGGAAGAAAATGTACTCTGACAGAGGCCACTCCATTTCTCTCAAGGACCCAAGAGAAGACCGATTTGCTTTCATATGGTGTTGTCCTGGAAGGGTGGTTCCGCTAATGTATGCTGGAGATGGTCTTGAAGTCCTCTGTTCTAGCTCTTCAATCTGGAGTGAATGCAGCACAAAAGCTGGACCATGCCCTTAACATTCTTTTTTTTTTTTTTAAGTGAGATGAAATCTTCTAGCTCTCATTTGACATCTGTGGGGGAGCAAACCACTAAATGCAGGCAGCCTTGTGGAAAATTTAGAAACTGGTAGATTCTGAGATCACCAAGGGCAGGAAGCCTGACTCTCCTTTCCTAGAATTACCCGAGTGTGGAGCCCAGTGGACTGCTGGAATGGAAATGTGTTGTCAAGATTCGTGCAGCAAATCAGGTAGAGTCTAAGATAGATGGAGAGCTGGAAAGAGACAGTCTTTCAAGTTCCTTCCAACCCAAGATGTGGTGTTTTTGAAGTTTTCCTCTCAATAAATATTCTTTAACTATGTTGTGTCTTCTGTGAAGTTGCCACCATGAAAGCCGTATGCATTTGGCACCAATTTGCTTGGCACGGCTTGTGTACCAGTACACTTGTTATAGTATCAGCACCTTAGATTCTGTTAATGGACTATATGAAGCATAAAGAATACTAATCACCAGGGCCATTTACTATGATACATATATTGTAGAGTAATGATAATGCCTTCTTGGTGCTTTTCGACATCTTCACTAGTAGTCCTAGGAACAGTAGACTTCACTTGGTGTAATCACATAATTAGAAGACATTATTGCAGTTCATAAATGGAATTAATTAAAATTTTAATTAAATTTTCAAAAGATAATTTAATAAAAGTAGGATTGATTAGAAAATTATCAATGAATTTACAGATTCATTTAAGACATTTATCTCTGTCACTTTTAAATTTCATTGAAATCTGTTAAAAGTTATAGTAGGTATGTCCACAGTCGCATTTAAATAGTCACCATATTGTTTCAAGAGGCAAATACTTTCTAAGATGTATCTTGCTATCTTTCATTGAATAGTGACCTTTATTGGTCTACTCCTTTGAACATTATCTTGAAACAAATTGGGGACAGAAAGATGTGAACTATCCATGTTCATTCTGAAACCAAAATACTGTTTATTTGGCTAATTACAGTTTTTGAAAACATAAAGTAAGGATTTCAGAAAAAAAAATTTATGCCTGAGGCAATTTTACTGATGGCCTAATAGAGCGGTTGTCATGTAGTTGACATAGAACGATCACAAATTCTAGCAGAAGATGGACAATAGATCTAAAATTTGTAAAAACATGAAGTGTTGGCTCCAGCATTGGCCAGAAAATAGGAGATCTCATATACATGCTAGAAAGGATGGTTAACAGTATGTATGTTAGACCCACCTCAACTGCAATAGCAAAATAGGCACATTTTCTCGTAGTGTTTTGATGGTTTTTATTTATCTGTGAAAATGATGTCAGAGGGCTTGAAAGTTATGCCTTCACCCACCTATTCATTTGTTCAGTCAACAAACGAAAGCCAGTCTCTCTATTAAAGAGTTGGCCAGAGTCACAAAATACAGTGATATAGTCAGCAAACCCACCTGACTCTACCCTCAAAGTAAATCCAGACTCCATTCTCTTCTCACCACCTCTAAGTGGGTGTTCTACTGAAGCCACTATCTTTTTCCCCCTTAAACGATTGCATGAGCTTCCTGATTAGCTTCCCTGTTTCTATTGCAACAAAGCCATCAGCTGTTGTCTTCAGAAATGTAAGCAAGATCATTCAAAACCCTCCAGGGTCATCAAACCTCACTCATAATAATTACACCCAAGTCTTTCCAATGACCTGAAAAACCCTATGTTGTCTTGCCTGGCTTCTTCTCTGATCAATTGCCTGCCCTCCCCCGTTGCTCACTTCTTCCCAGACACAAAGCATGCATTGCTGAAGGTACACCTATGGCTTGTTCCCTCATCTCGCTCAGCTCTCTGGCCAGGTGGGCAGCCCACCCTGTTTCCTTCAGGTGCTCATCCTTGTATCATTCACCATCTCCTCACCAGGCTATATTTTTCTGCGTAGCGTCTATCATCACTTGTATATATCATTCACACTGGATACTTGTTCATTTTCTCTGTCTGCCCTGCCTTGGAAAGACAGATGGGAAACAATTCCAGGAAAGCATGGTGGCATTATGATAGGACAAGTAGAGAAAGCAGTGAGTATCGCAAGAACTTCGTGGTTTTCTTAAGAAAGCGCTATCAGTTGAAGTCTGAAGGATGAATAAAAAGAAGCCAGACAAAGAGCCCCAGGAAGAACAACAGTGTCTTTATTCTACTTATGTAGTTAGTTAATTTATTTCTAGTCATGTCTTCTTGTCCCTGTCATTTTAATTATTGGGGATATGACCTCAGCTTCTGGCAGCAATTTAGATTAGATAATCTGAAGAAGTTCTTGTCCAGTATTTGGTTTTACCTTCTTTTTATATATTCTTCTAAGTCATTCAGAAAGATAGACAAAATATTTATAAACACGGTTCTAAATACACAGCTGAGTCCTGAAAGAAGTTAGGAGCGGGAGAGCATTCTCACTCCAAACAAGAAGCACTAGAGAAGTGAGCTTGACATCATCATCTTGGGGTGGTGGAGAGCTGCAGGTGTGAGCCCCACTCACGATTATGGAAACTGGAGGGGATGATCTATGACGAATGGTAGCTAGCAGACACATAAACGAAAGGATTAAACCTGAAGAACCTCAAGTAATAGATTACAGAGGGAGACCATAAAATCATACGCTAAAAACAATTAAGGAAAGAAATGAATATGTCAGAAAAGCATAAAACAGTATGAGTAAGAAATGGCAAGCTTTGAAAAAAAAAAGCAATGTAAATTTCTAAAGTTAAAACATATAAATATCAAAGTGAAAAACATGCCACGTAGTTTAACCAAGAGATTGCTAAAACATAGCACAGAGAGATTAAGACAAAGAAAATGTTTAAAAGACGTTAGGACACATTAAAGAGAGACAGAGTCCTCTAATAAGAGTACCAGAGAGAGAGAGAGAGAGAGGGCAGAATGGGGGAAGAGGAAGCATGTGAAGAAGTAAGGCCCAGAATCTTCCAGATCTGATAGAAGATACGAAACACGGGGCTCAGGGAGTCCGGGTGGCATTGGACAAATACGTGGACACATTTTATAGAAATTCCAAAGACTAACAAAAAAATCTTAAGGGTGATATAAATAAATATGTGAGCTTATATAAACAACCAATATGACACAACAACACAATATAATACACAAAGTATGCACCATTAATAATACAAAACAACAATAATAATTATGATTAATTTGGTAGGAGACAAAAATAAAGCGAAACTAAAAATAGGACAAAATAGGTAAGGTGGGACAGGTGATCAGAAATAAAGCGTTCTAAGGGTCTAGCCCTATTAGAGCAGGATAGAAAGATCAGTGTACTTTAGACCCTATTAGGTCAGTATTCACGTGAAAAATTTAAGATAATAACTAAAATAATGGAAACAGAATACATATCTTCCAAACCAGTAGAGAAAAACATGAGAATAAGGGAAAAAGTAAGTCACTTCAAGAGATGTTGAAAAAGGAGGGGAAAAAAAAAAGAATCTTAGAACAAGTATGGTAAGAAAGCAAAAATAAGATGGAAAACGTTGAAATACCTGTATAATTACGATAAATCTAAACTTAACTAAAATGGTAGCAGCAGTGGTAGCAAAAATATAACTTCTCTGTAAAATTAAGATCATAGCCAGATTCACTAGTTCTCTAATGTATCGAAGGTCCCTGACAGCTGTAACACCTGTGGTTGTAGAGAGCAGATGTATTGATAAAGATATTATAGAGATACAAAGGATACATAGACACACATATTTCCATATAGATACCGATTTTATATATATGAATTTATATATTTTGTGACTATATATTCTATTCATACCTATATCTATTTCTATGTATCTATCTATTCATCTATTCAAATATTTCACTTAAACAAGCCTTAGATTCCAGCATTTCCCAGCGTGGGAAATAAATGTGGCCTAAGGGTACGGGTCTACGGAATGGCAAATCAGCCTCGCAAAGGCGAGGAGGTTGCTCAGTGTAAAATCCAGGATTTGAGGCAATGACCAGCAGTACAGCGTATTAGGGTTGCAAGTTTTAAGAACCATAAGGATAGGGAGATGAGTCAAAATCAAAACAGAAAAAAATAAATAAACAAATAGAGAAATAAGTAAATGTCTGTAGAAGCGGCAGGAGTTTCAACTTCAGAAGAGCCTTGGGTAAGAAAAAGTATAAACGGCGCCCTATATCTCTCCAATCTGGAGACGTCTTGGAAATACTTTGAAATCTGTTCCCCCAGGTTTGTTTTTCTTCTCCATCACACCTCACAAGGAACACAGAGAGTGATGTCCTGTCACTTTGATGCATCTCTCTACTCAAATGGCAGAAACCAACCAGGTGAGTTGTCATAACTTAGATGAGGCTGGGATAAAAATACACCTTGGAGAGCTTGCTTTCTGATGACAGCCTGGGAGTAGCTCTTTTTGATTTGAGTGATTTGGAGCTTAAATTCAGTGCCAACCCACAGGAGTATCTCAGGACTCAGGGTTAGGAAAGAGATGATGCCAGGAGGAGAAAGTCTTTTGTCTGTCTTCCTTTAGAATTGTCTTTGGCTGATAGATGGGTGACTCTGTCCAGGATCCTGATTTAAATTTGTAAGTGAGGGGCACCTGGGTGGCTCAGCGGTTGAGCATCTGCCTTTGGCTCAGGGCGTGATCCTGGGGTCCCGGGATCGAGTCCCACATCAGGCTCCCTGCATGGAGCCTGCTTCTCCCTCTGCCTGTGTCTCTGCCCCTCTCTCTCTCTCTCTCTGTGCATCTCTTGTGAATAAATAAATAAAATATTTTTTAAAAAAGCATCCTAATTAATTACTCTGCCTGAGGGATCCCTGGGTGGCGCAGCGGTTTGGCGCCTGCCTTTGGCCGAGGGAGCGATCCTGGAGACCCGGGATCGAATCCCACGTCGGGCTCCCGGTGCATGGAGCCTGCTTCTCCCTCTGCCTGTGTCTCTGCCTCTCTCTCTCTCTCTCTCTCAGTGACTATCATAAATAAATTAAAAAAAAAATTACGCTGCCTGAAACTACAGCTATTCCATGCATCCAATTTAATCATTTTTGTTTCATGAAAAGCAAAAACCCCTTTCCTGCAGTTTCAATACAGCAATTTTAGAATCCTTAATCCTCAATCTCAAATCTTGGCCTTCAATTGGAGTAATTTGTATGAACTAGTTCCTAAGGTGGGTCTTCCAAATGGCTCAAAGTGGGGTTCAATAAGCAACGGAGGTGTGCATTGAGACAACCAACAGAAATGCAAAAATACTTCCCACCATGGCCGCAAAGGGGGTCATAGTCAAGTGAACACCCACCGTGGTGAGGGTGCTTGTGGTTGTTGGTCAAGCAGAAAGGACAACTTTTTTTTCACCTTTTCATCTTACTATGCTTTGGTAATAATGACCTTGAGTTCATCAGAGTTCTTGGCTGTTCATGGCTGGCATGTGTTGTGTTCTGCTCTGGTGATACCCTTGCCTGGTTTTATAAATGTTTTGAAAAATTATCCCTGGAAATCAGCGCAATACTTTTGTTTGCTTGATTTTTCATTTTTAACAAAACAGCTATTTCACTTCTCTTATAGCCCTGTCTCACTCCAAGACCAAGGGGTGAGTCTATGGAATTGATCCTAAAGTAGATGCGAGTGACTTAAAATCATTTATCCCTGCAGTTATGAAGCCTTTTAATTTTTAGTGGAGTCTAATGTATTGTTCTGATCTCATTCTTACCTTAGAATCAATGATTTCCATGGAGACTTTCAGTCTCCAATGAGGGTAATCTCGCTCAACATTTTACCATATATGTACAGTCATATCTGAATCCCAGCTTAGATTCAAGGGAAGACGTCAAAACATTCATAAAAATATTCATGCGTGCCTACTCTGTGCTGGAAACTCGCCATTTCATGTAATCCTCACATGCGACGAGTTTTTCCTGAGAAAAACTCACAGAATGCTCGCATTCAAATTCGGGTTCAAGGACCCAGAAGACTAAGCACTGTCTGTCTTTACACTTTGTAGATAGTTTCTTCTTCTTCCCAGATGAAGGATTGGGAAGCAGGGAGATAGTAAGGCCATGTCTTCCATGCTTGCTGAAATACCTTTGTGTTCTGGAGCAATGTGTTAGACATTAACACTTCGAGTCATGGAACTCTTCCAAAAGCTTGGGAGCTTGTGAGATCCTTGGGCGTATTGGGCATTGATTGGACACAAGAGGGGTTCAGAGTTGAGACACTAAGGTTAACTGCTTTGGGCTTGCTTCAGGGTGTAGGACTTCAGGGAGGCAAGTTGAAGCCAAACCACACAACACTTCACCACTTTTTTCCCCTGCATTTCCTCTGCTTTAATCTTGGCCATCTTTAATCTATTTTTACATAGCTTTCAGGGTTACTCTTTTTAAAAACCAAGTTGTATAATTTTCCTGCTTAAAATTTTTAAATAACTTCTTATTGGACTAATATAAAATAAGCCATTTTAATGTGAACGGTTCAGCGACATTCAGCACATTCCCAGCGTTGTACAATCATCACCTCCTTTCAAGTTCCAAAGCTCTTTCGTTTCCTAAAAGGAAACCCCACATGCATTAAACAGTCACGCTACTCAGCTCCTGGCAACTGCTAATCTGCTGTCTCCATAGATTTACCTAATTTAGATATTTCTTATACATGGAAGCATACACTCTGTAACCTTTTGTATCTGGCTTCTTGCACTTAGCATGTTTGCAAGGTTTGTGACATCATAGCATGTATCAGTGCTCCATTTCTTGCCATGGCTGAATAATATTCTGTTGTATGGATATATCACCTTTTGTTTAGCCCTTCGTCCCTTGATGGATATTTGGGTTGCTTCCACGTTTCTGTCTTTACCCAATCTAACTTAGAGTTACCTAAGTAAGCAAAATTCTGGAAGCATCTGAGAGGTGGTGAATGCTATCTCTGAAAAGATCTCAAAATTGTAGTGCTTATTGATGTGTTTCCAGGCTGATACCTTTCTGTAAAAGCCAAACTAAAGTCCAGGAGTAACTTTTTTTTTTTTTTTTTTTTGCATGCCCTTGGTTCTTATCTGTTTCTATGCTACTGTACAGTGGTCTCAGGAGGTGAGGTGGATAGTACCATTCATTCCATTGACCTCCAGGGAGTGAAGTTAGGCATGAGGATGATCAGTTAAATCTGGCCTGAGGGGACTTGTTGCACTGTCATATATATATAAATGCTTTATTCTGGAAAGTTTCGAACACGCATAAAAATAGAAAGGCTGCTTTAATAGACTCTCATCACCTACCTTCTAGCAATTAATAATGCTGTTCTTATTTTACTTACTCCCCTACCATCACGTTTTTTATTGCTTATTTACTTTTTACTTGTTCTTATTTGTTTGTTGCTGAGGAATTTTAAAGCTAATTCTAGACAAGAATTAGCTAGACAATTATTCTAGACAAGATGTCATTTCACTCAGACACATTTCAGTGGGCATATCTAACTTTCCTTTTTAACATAACCATAGTATTATCAGCCTCCCCAACCCCAAAATTCCTCGATATTATCAATTTGTGTTCAATTTTTCCTGATTGTCTCAAATGTACCTTTTTTTATATTTGTTTTGTTCAATTCAGAATCCAAACAAGATTCTGTGAATTTTGCATGTGGTTAATATGCTCTTATATTTCTTTTGATGTGTAATTATTTCCCCTCTTTGGTGCATTTATTATAGAAATTGAAAATTGGGTGTTTTGTCTTAAAGAACTGATGAATTTGGCTGGTTATATCTTTTTGGTGTCCTTTAATATGTTCCTCCATCCCCCGTAAATCAGAAGTTGGAGCTACAGGCTTGATCATATTTAGTCAATTTGGGAAGAGGGCAGGAACAATGTATTTGCATACATGGAACAATGTATCCCATTTTCCTTAATATTACCATTGATCAATAGTTCTGTGTTGTGGTAGGCTAAAAAATTGTCCCCTAAAAAATATCTATGCCTTGATCCTTAGAACCGAGGAGTGTTATCTTCTATGACTCAACGTGCGCACGTGCACACCCAAACACACACAAAGGGCGGGGACAGGGACAGGGGGTTCTTTGCAGATATGGCTCCATTAAGAATCTTGACATAGGTGTATTGCCCAGAATTATAAGCTTCAGATCCATATGTAATCATGTGTTTTTATAAGGGGGAAGCAGTGGAGGAAGCAATGTAACTAGAGAGGCAGATTAAAGTGACACAGTTGCAAACCAAAGGTTGCCAGGAGCCACCAAAATATAGAAGAGGCAAGCAGCAAATTCTTCCCTAGAGCCTCCAGAGAGCGTTGCACTGCCAACACCTTAATTTCCACTCAGTGAAACTGATTTTGGACTTCTGGCCTCCAGAACAGTGACAGAATGAATTCCTGTTGTCTCAAACCACCGAGTTTGTGGTCATTTGTCACAGCAGCCCTAGGAAACTACCACAAATGTGATATGCCTGGTCCATTCATTATAAAGTTCCCCCTCAATTTTTCCAGTAATAAATTTTAGCTGCCACTGATCACGTTGCCTAGATCCATTGTTTCATTAGGGAGTGGAAAATAGCAATTTTCTAATTCTGCTATTTTCTTCTCCATTTAGTACATGTGATTCTTTTAGGTAAAGAAGAACTGTTTTCCTCATCAGCTATTCGATTAGCCTGTGTTCTAGTCCAAGTAGGGAAAGGCAGGAGCGAACACTATGAACTCAGGTTTTCATATATTTGATAAGTTTCAAGTCATTGCAGTCATTATTATTTATGATCCTCAAGCTGTCCATCTTTAAGGCAGAGGAGCCCTTCCAAGCTTTTTAAAAGCCAAAATAACCCTGGCAACCAAGTAAAGAGGGGGTACCCCAGTTTGAAGGAGAACAGCTGGTGATGCAATACTGACCTCCATCCTGGTCTCCTTTGGGTGGGTCACACACACACACACACACACGCCCAAAATTTCTTTTTTGAAACATTGGCAAAAGACGCCCAGTGGCTCAGTCGTTGAGCATCTGCCTTCGGCTCAGGTCGTGATCCCAGGGTCCTGGATCGAGTCCCGCTTCAGGGTCCACGTGGGAAGCCTGCTTCTCCCTCTGCCTGTGTCTCTGCCCTTCTCTGTGTGTCTCTCATGAATCAATAAATAACATCTTAAAGAAAAAAAAGAAACATTGGCGAAAATGAAGAACTGTGAAGACACTTAATAAATGTAACATCTCCATCTCTTAATATAGTAACTCTCCACCCTTCCTTCACAGCAGGATCACCAGGAAAACTTACAAAAAATACTCCTGCTTGGTCTCCACCCCCAGAGGTGCTGATCCCCCACCTTGGGGATGGGAGGGTAGTCATAGGTTGTAAATGGTTCCCAAATAATTCTAATGTGTAATCAGGACTGAGAACCAGTGTCTAACGTATGTATCCTACTTCTGAGATGAGTTGTGTTTTCTTTTTTAAATAAGCCCTGGTTTTCTGCCTTCTGTGACTCAGAATCTCAAATGCTGACCACACAGGTTGAAAGGCAGCTCATCATCAATGTGTTTTCATGCTTCCTGATCCCAGGAAGATTCTGTTATTAAGCACGTCATCAGAACTGGATTTAAAAAGCAAAAATTACAATTCTACCCTAACACTAAGGCCTCCGTTTGATATTTTAAGTCCATACTTGGCTTTTCTCTCTTGGCTTTACCTTGCTCCTGCAGAATTTATCACCTTATGATATCTCCTACAGAGAAAGCTCCTTCAGTTGGCTATATGCAGGGTCCATGTCATGTTCACCTGTAAGGACTTACTTTCTCAAATGGAGCAGAGATTCAAACATAATTGGCATTTAGTAAAGTTTTGATTGGTGCAAGACCATACCCAGGAAAATTCCATCTTCTCTTTCACGTCCCCTACCCCTGTGTTGGATTCTATTGAAAAAATGAAGAATTCTTGAAATTTCCATGATGCTCTTTGTCTATATAAGGTATAGATAATTGTTAATTTTGTTTCGATTATGCAGTGAGGGACTCTGGGTAAAAGTCTACAAATGTTACAAAGGCACGTGAAATTTAATATGCATCTCAACTTTTAAAAGTTTCTCTTTTTGAATATATCCAGTGATAATAAAGGTAAACAGGTGTTTGAAAACATGCTGCCATGAAGCACCAACCTGGCAGAAAAGCTGTAGCGTTTATAACGAGAACACAATCCAACTGAATTTGTAATTAGCACTTTTGAAACGTGCTCATTATTATTGTTATTATTAGCCACAAAACTATGCAGTTCTGGCTCACGCCCATTGGAATTTCAGGGTGTGAATCTAGCCAAAAGCAGTCAGTATAGAACCCAATAAAATAAATATGTTGCAGATTTATAGAAGTGATTTTAAGTTAAATATCCAAGCCGGACTATCAATTAGGTAGACATTATTCACTGTTCTGGATCAAAGAAGAGGTTCACTTTTGAAAAAGCAGATCTTTATGAAAAATATCCTAATGATTTGGGGAAAATGAATACACTCATGAATGTATTTGGGAAGTAACCATGAAAAAAAAGGAATAATCATGGTTGAAGAGACCTATCCTTGTGGAGCAAAGAATTTCAGAACATAGAGACCTGTCTTCAGTGAGCTTCCAGAGGAAAATACATATCCAAATACTTTCCAGAACTTAAAAGGGTTGCCATCAACTTGTTTCTGATGACTCTCATAAGAAAAGTGACTGACCGCCCAACAAGCTTGCACTTCACTCATTAAAGAACAGTTATTGAGTGGAACACAGAGCACTGCATTCGGTGCTGTTGGAGAAATATGGATGGTCTATTAAACTGGATACATTCGAATGGGAGGGAACTTCCCAAAGGGACAATCATCAATGAGTCAAAGCAATGATCATGGGCTAAGGGAGATGCCAAGGAAAAGTAATCAGGTAAGGGTCAGGCTAGTCAGAAAGGGGAGATTTCTGAAGAAGATGTGTCTTGATTCAGATTCTAAGTGACATCTTGGCCTGATTGGTGAGCAAGTTGGGAGATGCCTTTCCAATAAGAGAAGACTTGGGTTT
Source organism: Canis aureus (assembly GCF_053574225.1). Taxonomy (NCBI): domain Eukaryota; kingdom Metazoa; phylum Chordata; class Mammalia; order Carnivora; family Canidae; genus Canis; species Canis aureus. The sequence continues at coordinate 20,079,490 of NC_135611.1, read as the reverse complement.
GGTGTCATTTGAGCCTTGTGGAGAGATGGCCAACAGGCCAATTGGATTAGCACAGAAACAACTTACCTGGCACTATGCATGGCACACAGTCAATAAGCGTGTATATTTGAAGGTGCTCAATAAATATTTGAGAATCAATGACTTTTTACCTTCATGTTTTCCCAGGAGGGTATATAAGAAACACATTAAGGGAATCTGACTCAACATTTAACAATGATTTAATTCCATTTTAGACAGGACATGCCCATTTGGTTCAGTCTTCATGAACTTTTTATCAGCCCAACTCTGATCATTTGTATTACCTGCTTGGCCATGACTTTGTATGATCCTTAGTTTGGTCAGCATGGACAGAACACATATTAAATTCATCTGTGTGATTGTAATTCTAGATGTTGAGGCCATAATGCCATTTTCAAAGAAAACAAAATAAGCATATATGGAGGCCACTTTGCCTTTTAGATAATCTCTTACTTTGGTCTCGGGTGGATTCTTGGTTGCCATATTTCTACTGATGATCCTGTCCCTCATCCCAGCCCACCATATTGCTCTTTTTCCCCCTCAGTAAATAGTTATTGAACTCCTTCTATTTGCCAACTCCATTCCTAGAAAATAAGATCATGGAAGTCTCAAGGATCTGTTTTAAGAGGTGAGTCATTGGAACAAAGAGACAGCTACAAAACTGATAATTTCTGTGAGTGACTTGCAAGAACAGACCACTCCCTAGAGATTCTGATCTTATGAGTCTGATGTGGGAAAGGCCACTGATGTTTAACCTCCACTCCGGGTAATCCTAATGTGTAGTCAGAATGGAGAATCACTATGGTTCTCAAATTGTGGTCTTTGGAGCAGCAGCATCAACATCTCTTGGTGACTTACTAGAAATGAAAATTTTCAGACCCTACTGCAGACCTACTAGAAAAGAAACTCTGGCAGGGTGCGGGGAGAGGGCAAAAATGTGTTTTAAGATGTCTTAAAAGTTTGAGAACTACTGAGCTAGGGGAAGGAATACAGATTGGTTCTGTGTCAAGATATTGGGCAAGTCTACTAACACCCATTCTGACCCCTATTCCTCTAGCGAACCCCTGTCATTTTCTTCACCACTCCAGTAGTCTCTTCTAAGTATACTCTTATAACGAAGTTCTTGCTTTTCCTCTTCTTTTTTTTTTCCATACCTTGTATGTTCAGGGCCTTGAAGATGACAACCTAATTCACCCTCAATTCAACAACTGTCCATGTGGGAACACAACCTTGTCATAAACAATATAATGGGATTAAAAAAAGTATATAGCATCGTTCCTGGAAGAGTCAGGAGTCAGAAACCAGAGCATTACAAGAGACAATATGCTGCTTGCACAGGCACCGCATGCTTCAGAAGGTCAAGGGTATAATGGGAATTATATGGGAAACAAGACAAATCCTAGAAAGCTTCATGGACCAAGGCAGACATGAGCTGAGCTTTAATGCATGAGTAGAATCAGATCAGTGGGAGGACAGAGGGGATGTTAAGAGCAAAGAAGCTCTTTATGAGTACAAAGACATTAGCCTGACCGGATGCAGAGCTGAGAAGCACATCAACATTCCCTCCCACCTGAGTACTCTGAAATATCTGGTACCTCAACTGATGCCCCAAAATACAAGGCAAAAAGGTAAATTTTCACTTTCCTTAATGGAAATCTGAGTTCAGGCGAATTGGTTTTCAATGGTTAGCTGGGCTGGCTACTTTAGCTTGTAAGAGCCACAATAGGAGAGATTGAGGATCAAGCTGAGTTGGCTTAGAACAATCTACTAGATGTGAGGCTTAACCTTTCTGAGCTTTAGTTTCCTCTTCTAGACAGTAAGGATAATGAATTTTCCCTAGGCTATTTCCAACTTCTAAATAAGCTCCCAAATGTTAGATGCCAAGCACTGTGTAGGATGGCCCCTGGTAGACCCATGGACATTATGGTCTCTCTTGGCCTCCTTTGACCTAACTGGAATCAATTATTGCATTGGCTCAGAAGGGCTGCAGTGGTGGTTAAAAGTGAAAGCTTTGAGTTCAGAGGGCTGAGCTGGATCCCAGCCTACCACGAAAACATTGTGTAACTTTGGCTGCAGAGTGGAACCTCTTGAAACATCAATTCCCCCTTTGTTATAATCTGGAAAAATGACATTAATGCCTCCTGGAATCATTGTGAAGGTTTAATGAGTAATGTTGGTAAAATGGCTAGCACGGTGCCTGGTACACAAGGTTAGCAGCTATTAAGGCTGTCTGCTCATTATCTCCAAAGGGTTCTGGTGTCTCTCCAGAAAGGAAGGACGCACATTGGGAGACCAGGTCACTTTTTTAGACCCTTTCAAGGCACCCCACCCCCTGACCTCCCACTCGAAGCTCTGTGGTCTTTTTTTTTCTTCAGGACAGCAGTCGATCATTCAATCAATTTTAGCTATGCTGTTCAGGTACACAATAGCTGACCTGGGAATATCTTTTTCAGTAAAATTAAAACTTGCAAAGGGTCTAGGCCTGTCTGCAAGCCAATACTTACATCTTCTTTCTAATACCCGGGTATGTGAAAAATGGTCAGTCGCCGAAAGACAAATGTTCTCATCTCCAGTGTGCTCACTCTCTCCACTCACACCCAAGCCTCTCCTATGACTCCAATCCTCGTTTCCATTATACTCAAATGGAAAAATCCAATCCAGGGGTAACATTTTACAGCTGATTTACAAATCCCTTAAAAGTGCCAAATTTAGCTCTGACATTCTTCCTTATGCACCATAAAAATAAATGCATTGAGAAGCCTTTGGGGTCCTTGCTCTGCTGAAGCACTTCCTTTTTATATTTTTTGCTTCTCATTTTACCTCTTATTACTTCACATGAAGCTGCAGCTCTTGGGACGACTGCACACCCACTGTAAACCCTTATTATTGATCATGTACTTACATGGTTGGCAGCGTTTTATGTAAGAGGAATAAATGATATAGTTGTTTCTATCCATTAAACTATACTGTTATCAAGGGATTGAAAAACTGCCCTGAACATGGCAATTATTTTGGAGGTTCTGTAATGTTTAAATATAATTGCCTAGTAATCTTTTATTTACTATGCGGTGGCAAAGTCTAGCTGGCTTCGTGTTTGCACCTTATAAAATGTAAGGACGTTTAGCATGTTTTAATTCTCTGTTGTCTTCTTTCTCTCCCTGGCCTCTCCCTTTCCCTAATGCTCCACCCGCCCCCCACCCCTGGGCATTTTGATATGTGGCTTCTAGAGACTTCCCAAGCACTGTGATTTTTTTTGTATAAACTCATCCTTGGAGATCAGTAACTTCCTACTTAGTATGATGTGGGCTTCCCGGGCTCTGGCCATGTGGGAAGGAGAGCTGGGGTCTCTGAGGCACAGAAGACTTCGCATGATTAGTAGAGCCCAGAGAGCTGGGGAGACGTGCCTTGTGAGCGAACGCCCCAGCCTTGAGGAAGCTTAATTATAGTCAAGGGAGACTATTCCTTCCTTAGCAGCTGCCTCTGCCCACGTGCACACACATACATGTGCACACAGACGTGTGCACACACGCAAGCACATGCAGGCCCTCATGCACCGTCGGACGTGAATTCTGTTTGGAAGCTCATGGGTTCCTCTCACTCCCTCCCCTCACAGGACCTTGATGGCGGCAACCGTAAGCCCTGTCCTTTCCATCTTCAGCTCCCCCAGTAAGCCCATTCTGACTTGGCTTTAAATTCGGAAGCGTTTGCGGGGAGAGAAAGCCTTGAAACTTTTAAAGACCAAATATAACAAAATGATCCAAATAAAAGAACTGAGAGGTTGCTAAACATGAGGCCAGGAGCTGTTTCCACTTTTTATTGAAGTAGAATAGAGGCTGAGATTTTTAAACGTTTTTCTGTTTCTCTTTGAAGGTGCCAGGAATTTGCACGTGAGGTTTTAAATGTGCTTCTATTACTGACTGGCAGGAGGAGATTTCTAAGCTGTCCACGCTAGCTCTGATGGTTGCAATATAAAATCCAAGTGCTTGATTCCTTCTTTCTAGAGGACTTGACTTTTCTGGCTTGAGAAGGAGGAAAGACAGGGAATAGCCTCTTATTCGGTCCCTATAAACAAGATATACAAGACGAACCCAGAGGGTTTAGTTTGGTTTTAGGAGAAAGAAGGTTTAGGTGTCACCAGATTTTAGAGCTTCCTCTGGCTGCCATCTTGGGCCTGCTTCTCCTCATCTGTGGTCCACGGAGTTCTGTTCCGCCAGCTTTCCCAGCCCCTGGGAGGCCGTCTGCTTCCGCTCGTCCATACACTCACTACCCAAGCCTTGGTTCTCCTTCATGCAGCTTTTGTTTTCAACTTGTTAGGAGGCAGCTTTGGAGTTTCCCCTCATCAGTTTTGCATGAGCTAGCGTATGGGACAAGGACGGGTCATGGATCAGAATGTGGACCCTGAAATCAGCTGCTTGGGTTCAAAATCTGGTTTTGCTCTTTACAGAATGCTTTACTGTAGACACTTTTTGTGTCTGTCTCCGTTTCCCGTGTGAAAATTGAGTTTATTGAGAGGCGCTAGCTTCCAGGGCTATTGCATGAATTAGTTGAATTAACACGTGTGAAAGACTCAGAAGAGTGCTCCTTCTTACTGTTTCCTGAAATCCCTTTTTAGGCTCACTTTGGCTCTCTGTGCCTTCATGTGTCTTATCTCCACTTAGCCATTCGTTTTTATCTTGGTCACTGCCTCTTCACAAGCCTTGACTTCACTACATCAAAACAATCTACGGATTGATTGAGTCATAAACAATGACAAGCATGAAAGCAGTGGAACCTTCTTCCTAGAATTAGGGGTGGCGAGGCAAGCCAAGTGGTTACTTGCTTGCATTTTTTCACATGATCCATTATTTCCTATGAAAGCCAGTTGGTTTTTCAGAGTTGCCTTTCCTGGCTACTCTGTTTTCATTTCCCCTCCTTTATATAACCTCGGCCTGCAAGAGTGTCTTACTCCAGTGTTCCATCACAATAGGGCACATCCCAAAATACATGCTTTCTCCCAGTCCTCCTTTCAGCTTTTAGGGAATCTGTAAACATCTTCCAAAATAGTTCACCTGTCCCAGTGGATATCCCCAAGGGAGCAAGAAGAAAGGGTCTGAGGAGGGGAGAGAGGGTGGGAAATTCTACCTCAGGATCGTTCTCAAGGTCTCCTCCTCCTCCTCCTCCTCCTCCTCCTCCTCCTCCTCTTCCTCCTCCTCCCAGCTGTCCCTGGTTTCTTGTTTCCAATACAGACTGTGGGGCCCGCTGGGCCCCCAGTGGGTAGTACTCTGCAGTTCAAATCTTTAAGCCCTTCAAAATTAAGGTCATTTTCCTGGTCAGCTTCATTTCTCCATTCTGACTGCGGGGCGGGCAGCTGTTTTCTGATGAGGAGAAGGAAGAGGAAAAGAGAGGGTGGCCGTGGGGACACGTAGAGAATACCATCACTGCCCCAGAGGGCTGCGTATCAGGACTGGTAAATTCCCAAATTCGACACTGCAATATGACATAGATCAGCTGTTATTTTTCCAGTCTCAGAGGAAACCTTGAGGAATCTCATTCCTCCAACTGTATGAAATTATCTGCCAATGCTGTCCTTTCCACTCAAAGTCCTTTGATTGAAGCATTTGGCATGGGCTGTTGGAACAACAAAATCTCTTCAAAGCCATTGTTTCTTTGAATGTTCGGTTTACCTTTTGGTTGGGCAACAAAATAACTTAATAAATGAAGGGTGAGTAGAATTGTTACTATAGCAATCCCCATAGTAACATCAAAATGCCACGCACACTCATTCTTCAAACACTGGGGAAGCCTCCGCCCAGCCCTCCCCACAGTCCAGGTTTTGCATCCCAGATTTCAGCTCTGATGGCTCGAGATTTTAGGATATTAAATTAAATCCATTTTATTTCCATTCCAAAGAGTTAATAGACTCATGAAATACCAAGAATTCTTATCCACTTAGGTCCTTTGCAGAAAAGTCAGAAGTAAATTTTCTGTGAGCTTGACCGCATGCACAAACTGCTTGCACTTGAGCTGCTCTTCCGACTGTGGGTTTGTCCTTAAAAACGACAACAACAAAAATCCCAGTCGAGGCATGAATTGTTCTTTGTTGATTTCAGTCGTCTTACATAACTTACATGGGGGCAGGACTAGGGGATAAACGTCTTCGGAATGCAGCATTGTGGGAACACACATGTTTTTAATCTCCTATTTTCCAGAAGATAGCCAGAAGGGATCCCCAAGAGGTCACTTGGAGAAGCCTTTTGCCACCTGGTAGGGTTATAAATTGATTCTCTGATTAACATTGCTGTTATTGGGTTGAGTGAATGACTGAGAGACTATAGAAAAATCAAATGGGAGACAAAAACTGATTTTGAACATCATGTCATATCTTTATACAATAGGTATTCATGCATACATGTAAATATGTATATCACTGTTTGTGCATATTTAGCATAAATTTATAACCCAGCTGCTGAATATCAAACAGTGGATCTGTGTATCCTGTTTCTTAGTTCATTGTATCTCGAATATTAACACTGACACCCTCAAGGCAGAAACTACAATCGGAAAACAGTTGCATTAAATTCAGAACCAGAGGGACAACCCAGAGATCCTGGGTCAGTTTACTTTCATGAGGGGAAACCGTCAGTAGATGAAGAGGGAAAAGCAGAAGAATAAAGAGGAAGCCATAAACAGGCAATTCATAAAAAGGGAACAAAGATTATTAATAAACACACAAAAAATGTCCAATCTCACTGCTAAGCAAAGAAATACAAATAAAAACAAGCATACCAGGATGTGGAGTGGGGCTTCCACTTGTGTTCTGGAATCAGCAGTAGGCCCCCAGCCAAAAACAACAGGTGCTAAGCACTCGACATGTGCAAGAGCGGCCAGGCCCCAGCCCCACATTGGCATTATATAAGCAGGGGACAGGAAGGGGGCAGGAGGGGGCAGGAATTAAAGTTGGGAGTGGTCAGGCAACAGGGCCGGGCAGCTCCTCGGAGGTTACTTTCTCTCTCCCACGGATGGGACGAGGGCAGGAGGTGCCTTCTCTCCTTGTTCCCCTCAACCTAAAGAGCAGAGGGACTTCACAGAGGATCGTCCTTGGAGAATGAAGATGCTAACAGGCAGACTGGTGCTCACCTCCCTGCCTGGAATTCTGCTTCCAGAGTAGACGGGCTTCCTAAGGTGCTCCTGCGCCTCTCTCATCTGGGAAAAGAGATATAAGGCAGTCACGAACTGAGGTGCCAGATGAGCAGCTTGCATTTACACCAACTGTATCCCAAGGATGCACAAGTGTCTGGTGGGTTAAGTGGGCACCAGAGACTGTAGCTAGCTAGCATTGAGACAGCCAACAAGTCTGCCGGATAGAAGGCCATTCTAGTGTTGGGAACTGAGAGAGACAGAGAGAGAATCAGATCCCTCGTGGCAGAGAATGTGCAGAGGGGATCCCAAAAAGCCTTCCAGAGTATCCAAAACCCCAAAGACCTGACGTTCACCTCAGATATCAATATCTGGTTAGTCTAAGTCAGAAAATGGTCATGCCCTAAAGAATGAATATTGCCATGTGTCCATAGCAGTAGGAAGATAATAAAATTATTTTGTGGGTGTCCTGGCAGTGAATTGAGATTACTCAACAAACCAGTCAAGTGACGATGTGATTCTGTTGCCTATTGAGTTACCGTAACTCTTGAATGACTTAGGTTGGTGTCGACGGTGAAAGAAGGAGGACAAACTTGCTGGTGCGAGTGTACACTGGTTCGTCTTTCCTGGTGGGCATTTTGTCAATTATGTATTTAAAGAGCCTTAAAAACTGGCCTGCTATTTGACCTAATGATTCCACTCCTCGGAATTTACACGAAAGACATAATCAGAAAGGCACGCACATATAGACAGACCAAAAAAATGTTCTTCGCAATGTTAGGTACAAAAGAAAATGGAGAAAACCTGAATTTCACGTTGAAAACAGCTAGCTAAATTATGGCAGATGCATAGGATAAAATACATGCTGCCATTAAAATTATGCCCTACAGACCATTTAATGATATTGCACAATGCTCATAATATAATGTTTAGTAAAAAACAAACAGGATAACATCTGCCATTGCATAAGACATAGAAAGGGACAGCAAGAATATCTCTAGGAGCAGAAGACATGAGTATGTAACTGCAAAATTCAAAGACTCAACGGGAAAAACACCACAAGCAATAAGATAATTTAGTAAAGTGGCAGATAGGAGAAGAAATCCACATAAACAGACTTCATCTATACAAACTAAAAGTAATTAGAAGATATATGGCAGATACGTTTGAGATAGCAATAATGATGACAAACTTAGGCATGAAAAAAACCCAGTAATTGTACAAAAGTGGTACAAGGAAAACTAAAAATGCTCCTAATGGATGCAGAAGGAGACTTGAAGAAATGGAAAGACATGTCAGTTTCTTGGATAGTAAGGAGTCAGTTCTCCCTTAGTTAATTTATATATTTAATATAATCCAAAAAAATACCACTTGGAGGAAAGAAGCAGCTAGAGTAGTCAGAAAGTCTTTGCAAAAGTAGAGCAGAGAGGATGGTGACTGGCTCTACCAGATATTAAAACTATTACAAAGCCTCTATAATTAATGACGAATGGTATAGGCACATGAATAGATAGATAGATGAATAGAAAATCCAGAAATAGACCTAATTGCATATGGAAATTTAATATACAATAAAGATGGCATTTCAAATTGGTGGCAAAAGATGGACTTTTAAATAAGTGGTGTTGGGATAAGTGGATAGCCATATGGAAAAAGATAAAATTGGATCCATTTCTCACATTGTACACCAGGATAAATTCCAAAAGGCTCAGAGATCTAAATGTGAAATGAATGAAACTATACATATTTGAAGAGAAGATGGGTATTTTCCTCCAATAACTGGGATGAAGAAAACTGTCTCAACTATTTAACAAAGTCCAGAAGTATTAAGGAAAAGACATAGTCAATTTGATAGCATAAAAAGAAAACTTTTTCAAGGAAAAAAATGCCATAAGCAATGTAAAAATAATGAAAAATGAGGAAATTTTGCAACTTATATCATACAAGGTTAACAGGTTAAATATATAAAGAGCTTCTTAAAATAGAGAAGAAAAAGACTATAAGTTGGTAGATAAATGGACTGGGGAAATGAACAGACTGTTCCCTAAAAAAAGAAAGGCAAATGGCTCTTAACCATATGAAAATATGTGCAGCCTTGCTCCTAATAAGAGAAATGCAAATGATAACACCCCGAGATACTGTTGCTTGCATATTAGATTGGCAAAAATCCAGAAGTTGCAGAAACTACTCCATCAGAAGTGGTCAGGATATGAGGGCCACTGGGGGTAGAGGCCCAGGTGATAGAGCTAGGGGGGCCCTCAGTGCCCTTCTGCAGAGCCACGGGGCTTCTGCTCGTCCTGCTGGTTTCCCTGGGGCTGAAATCACTGGCTGCCCCGGGAACATGGTGGAGCCTGGGGCAGGAAAGACACGAGTGTAGGGCACAGGACCTAGAGGCAGGATGCCCTATTTCCGGAAATACAAGCACTGGCTGTGTCACAGCCCATTTAAATGTTGAACGGACCTAATTCACAAAGTATTTTTAGAGTGCCTTCCCTATGACAAGCACTGATCTAGGTCCAGGGATTCCACAGTGGGCAGTACAATCCCAAGTCCTTATCCTTCTGGTGCCTTCCTTCTAGACTTCTTTATCACGGTCTAGTTCTTTTGCGCCTAGGCTTTGGAAATAGTCTAGAACTCAGCCCCAATCACCCATAAGGCTCACCTCAGGATGACAATCACCTCTTTGGTGGGATAATTTCCTAACTGTGACAAAAACCCACATTTGAGTGAAAATGCTCCGGGACTTTAAGATTGCCCAGTAGCAAATGGCTGACTTTTTTTTTTTTTTTTGGCTCATCCCTTGTAAGTCAATTATCACTAACCATTTGCCACTTTCATTTTGTAAACTTGTCAGTTTTCATTTATACAGGTGCAAAAACCAACATTCTCACAGGCATAGGGTTGTGTGCATTTTTGTTTGTTTGCTTGTTTGTTTTTTAACATTGCCTACATTTGGAAAGGGTCAAGCTGATTATTTTACAATCTGTTTACATGAACTCCCATACTGGGATGCAGCATGCCAAATCTCATCTAAGTTCAGATGCTCACAAAACCTCCTGGAAAATTAGAGTAGTGTTTATAACAGGAAACCATGACCCCAAATACACGGGAGCCACACTACTAATGTCCTCAGAGCTGTCCCCTGGGTCCTTATTAGGGTCCTTTTTATAAAAGAGATTGCCTTGTAACTGTCTTCTTTACTTCCAGAAATACACCGCCCTACCACCACCGATCTGATGCGGCCCAAGACACTTCCTGAGTGAGAAATCTGTGTTGAATTCTGCTCTGTAGCACATGGCGTGGTTGCACATAAGATCTGGTGGAAATTTCAGACCTGGTTGCCTATTTTTATTTTGATGCCTAGTACAATGCTTTGCACATAACAAGTTGAGTCAAAGAATATGTAAATGCAGTCAGTTCTCATTGTTCATGGTAGTTGTGTTCTATAAAGTCACCATGAACATAGGGTGAATCCTGAACCATTGCTCCTAGAGGAAATACAGGATTAGGTTCCTGTGAGCCTCTGGTCATCGCATTTTAGTCAACTAATCAACACATAATCTTGTTTTATGTGTATTTCTGTTTAAAGATACCTTATTTAATATCGTTGATTTGTTACATTGAACTCATGGACAGTAACACTATAACTGAAGCCTGAGTAAAATTTACTTAACACATAGCCTTTCTCCATCAGGTGCATCATAGCCTTCTTGAGCTTTGGGCACAGGACACTAGACAGCCCTTCAGTACTCTGCTTTGGGTTATTTTAAGCAGCAAAATCACCCAAAAGCTCAAAAAATGAGTCATTGGACAGGGTGTTCTCCAAAGCACCCTTCTATTGTAAATATCTATAATGTGTTCCAGAAAAATGACACATCCATAGCATTTTTGAAAATTGCTTCATAGGGAATGGGGAACTGAATATTCAGATGGATAATGAATAATTTCATCAGTGATCTTTCCTATTTTATGTCTTCTGTGAGTTTAAAGTTCATTATATATCCTGTTCTTTTAATATTGGACTCATCACAAACTATTAAAGTGATAGGCAAGTCAAAGAATGTTCCTGATCACGAGGCCTTTCTTTGAACGGCTGGCACACAGGACCCGCCAGCATGGGTGACAAGCAGCTACTGTCATCCTGAATACCAGCCACAGTATCACCTTCACCATCACCATCACCACCCTGAGGCCTGGAAAGGGATGGTGGAGTCTGGAGTCTTCATTAAGAACATCTTCTGGATGGGCACACCTGGGGGGGCTCAGCGGTTGAGTGTCTGCCTTTGGCCCAGGGCATGATCCCAGGGTCCTGGGATCAATTCTTCATTGGGCTCTCCACAGGGAGCCTGCTTATCCCTCTGCTTATGTCTCTGCCCCTCTCTCTGTTCTCTCATGAATAAATAAAATCTTAAAAGAAAAAAGAAAAAAAAAAAAAAAGAATGTTCCTGAATCTGAGGGGAAATCCAACAATAACAGCTAATCTGTTTATTATATCACCTCTAGGGTCTATTTTATGTTTTTGAATATGTCACTTAAAACTGTGAGCCTCAGTGTCTTCACCTGAGAGACGGGATTGATAATATCTGCTTCACAGAGAAGCTGTAATGATAGATCAGATATTACACATGAAATTGCATGATGAACTATAAAATGATAAATATGAAGAATTACTATAAATACTATTCCCCCTCTTTTCATTCTTATCCTAATTCAAGTCACTGACCAAGGCCCATAGAAAGTCCAACCATCTCCGTGAAGCTTTCATCATCTCTCCAGCCAACAGCCATCGCTCTTCTTTGCATTCTAGCTATATGTGCTACATATTACCCACTCTAGTACTCAGACAGTTGGCTTTTATTTCTTTAATGGGCTCTGTGTATACATTAATTCTTAAAATTAAAACCTAGAAGAAAGAAACTGTCTCCTATAGTATACTACTCCACACATAGTAGGTTCTTGGAACTTACTGAATGGATGACTGGTTGGAGGGGTAGATGGGTAGATGGTTGGTTGGATAGATATGTCATCATTGTTCTGTTCAGCCAGATAAGCATGATCAGGAGGATGTCATAAATGTCCCTTTCCTTTACTATCCAGATGAAATGGCTCCAGCCCCCATCCTATATTCAGTGGGAAGTTTCCTGACCCCTCTGAGAATTCCTGACAGGGCTTATGTTCTCCTGGGTCAGTCTCTGTGCAACCTGCCTCCACACCAGCTCTCTCAGCACCAATGGCCAACATTCTCTTTCTTCACTGTTTTGACTCAGGATGTACATCACCCTGCTCCTGCCATTCTCTTCCAACATCCTGATACATCGCTAGACAAGTCTCTACTAAGATAGATCTTTACCGAAGCTTTCAAGATGAGAAAAGGTAGTTTCACCACAGCACAAAATGGGGAATGATTGGCAATCGATTATTAATCACTTCTATTCTTGAAAGCCCCTCAACCATTCTTTCCACCTTCACTTTTGCATTGGTTGTCTTTTCTTCTCGGGCTCCTCTCCAGCCTCTTGTCAAGTTGCTCGACCCACTCTAACCAACAGGGAGGCCTCTGTGACCAATCCCCACATTCCAGTTGTGGAATAGGTAGTGCAGTTTATAGTTCTCTCTTGTTTTCATCTCATCTTTTAAGACAACAGGCTCACCGTTTATACAAAAAGGGGGTTCATCAGGATATTTTCCCAAAACAAAATGCTATCTCCTCTGAGATTAATGACTCCACTTCTCTGCCAGGCAAAATAATGGAAAGTCAGTTTTCTGTTTTAAACAGTAAATATTTCCTGAATTTGTCATTTTAAAAGTTCTTTCACTTGAGATTTCCAGCATGATGTAAGATAAACTTGTTCTCTCAGAAGCCTTCTCTCCGATAATCAAACACCCCAAGGACTGCTCTTCCATCCATCTCCAGAAGCCATCACAGAAAATTAACTTCTCACTTCAGAATGCTGAGTTCCAATGGAAGTTAATGATGACATGAGGTTTGGTCTGTCTTGAATATATTCAGTATGTTATTACTGCATACCAGGCACAGGACTGCAGATTTTTTTTACATCATAGAAATTGATTATAAGAAAAGCTTATCTTGTCACCAGCTACTCTTCACTTGGTTACAAAAAAAATTTGCTTTAGGGTTTCACAACAAGAACCTTAACAACGTATATGGTGGGCCTACCAAATTTTCAATCTTAAACTATACATTTCTTTCCTGTGAAGTTTTGCCTTGTAACTAATCCCACAATACTCCTCCCTAAAATCCAATGTCCTATCTGACTGATTTGGTTACGACCATCCCACACCGGCTTATACAATGCCTCTCACATGCGATATGCCGGCTCCACAAATAAACTATGAGCTTTATCGTCAGAAAACATGTATAAACAAGCATAATCAACAATAGAATGTTTTATTATAAGTTCACCTCGGTGCCTAGCATACTGTTAAGCACTATGAAAAATACTAAAAAATACTGTTTAACCTGTAAGCAACATCTAGAACTGCTGAAAGCATTTTTTGTCAGTTGAGAATAAAATATAGAAATGGAACGAAGGATGAAATTTAGTCCTCTCTGCTATGCCACACAGAGCATTTTATTAACCTGGTCATTACTCAATGAATATCGGTGTCATCAGTATGGAGAATGTTAGGAGCTGTGACGGATACATATGCAAGATAAGGCATGGTGTTGCTCTCATGAAGGCTGAGGTTGCTATTTTCCTTTTGCTCCATTGGAAAGGCATCCAATTTTTCAAACATTTATAAGCTATGAGCCAGGAAAAACCAGTACATTTGAACTCAGGTAACAGTATGGTAAACAAAAGGAAAAAAGGAAGTAGCATCCGTTAAAACACCTCACAACTGCTAATTCTTTCAAGGCTAAAAACAGTTGTCTCCACAAAGTCATTTGAGTCTAGTCCAATTGTTAGACAAAAACATCTTACAACGTAGATGCTTTTGATAGACAATTGACCATGTCTTTTAAAAAAAATCTGTATTTTAAAGCAAAGGCAGTAGAGCATTGAACTTTCTCTCGGGGTCAGCTCTCCAGTAGCATATGTGATGATTTCATTACAGTCTTGCCTCCACTACTTTGAAGAAATGGTAATGAAAAGTGTTTGGTTTCTTTTCTTCAATTTTCAACACCTCTGCTAGAGACAAAAATACAGTTTCCCCTTACAAGTGATTATTTTAAAATGTAAAAGTCAAGCAAACCATTAGCATCTTACCAGATTGTCAATCCTAATGGTCATGAAAATTGGAAGCAGGATGGTGACCCCAGCACATGCTGTCTTTTTGGAAACATTTGCAAGGGTAGCCTGGAACCTGTGAGGTTAGAGATAATTTAAGAAGTAATCTTATATGGCAAGAAAACCAGCTTGGAATCTTCCTGGAAAAATAAGCAAAATCAAAGGCCATTCCTATAAAATTTCCAAAGCACTTCACTGGAGTATTGCAATCATAAAAAAATAAAAATAAATAAAAAATAAATAAAAATCCCATATTAGAAGATTAACACAAAACATCAAATCTTATCCAACTTTTTGATAATTAATCACAGCTCTGTCAAGTATTACTGGGACTATAAGCTTTAATTGTGTCATTAATCCTTTGCTCTATGAAACGCTGGCAGATACTTTATGTATTTCATGTGTGGTGAAGCTAACCATCAGACCAGCCCACGTAGTCTTCTCCCATCCTTTCCCTTTGTGGAGAGCTGGATGGCATAGACCTTGCCAAGGCTCTCTGGGCATTGGGAGAACCAAGTATTTTCTATGCAGTTCTTTCCTTCCAGTCTTGTCATTCAGTAAACAGCTCGGCCGCACTTAGATGTATGAGTCCGTCAGGGATAATCAAACCCCACTAAGGAGGGAATGGCATCAAGTCTCTCATTTGCTGATTTTTCCCCTCGTTTGGTTTATTTTGACTATTATATTAAAAATAAAAGATATTATTACCTTTCCATTTGTCTTTCACACCCAGGTTTGTCCGAAAGATTGATCTAATCCCGGACACTATGGGAGCATTACTTGGCTTGGGATTTTCTGGTATCTTAACACAATGACTTTTAATAGGGATGTGTTTTCCAGGGTGTACCTTCCCCGTGCTGCTTCCTTCTAGTGTGCATGGAGAAGCAGTGCTCACAGTTTTTGGACTCATCTTTTAAGTTACTGAAAGGTGATCATATAGCACATGGCTGTTAAGTTTAACTAAAATTGGGGGAGGCAGATAGAGTGGGGTAGAGGCCTGGCCACGAGTGGTTAGGAAGCTGGGGCAGTGCCATCTGAAGGGGCCGGGAGGCTGTGGGCCGGATGTGCATAGATTCCTGGGAGGAAGAAAAAAATTATAAAGAAGAAGCCAGAGCAGCTTAAATGGTCAAAGAATCAAATGTAAAGTGAGCTGCAAGGGTCAGATCTGGATTGAAGCCCAAATTCTGAGTCTCCGCATCCGTCCGGGGATAAACTTGGCTCCTAATCAGGGCTGACAATTAGGCCGTACAGTTAATATTTTTACAGCTGTTTTATTAATAACACATACAGTGCATCCAGCCAGGATTTGTTGGAGACACCTCAGGAAAACGAATGATGTAAATAACAGATGGATGTAGAATATTCCTACAAACAGGCATAAAGATATTCCCTTCTTGTTTAAAAAGAATTTAAATAGACAGATTGTAGATAAACAGGCAGACAGAAAGGGGGAGAGAGAGAGGATTTATGATATTTGAGGTAGTGGCTGCATGCATTCACATGGTGGAGAACACGGACATAAACACACCCGCTCTCTATATGGCAGGAGAGACTCAAAGCCTTGGCTTCCAGAAAAAATAAACTCTGTGGTGGAAGGGGCTCAGCGCTGCGGCACGGGGGCCGTTTGAAGCAGGTGTGCTGACACGGTTCCTCTAAAACCTCCTTGGAAACGTGTCCCAGGATCAGAGAGGACTCGGTGGCCTGCCCAGGCCTGCCCGGCCCCAGCCTTGACCCAGCCCCGGGCCTGGGGGCACCCTTTCCTCTTCCTGCGCGTCTCCTATTCGAAGACCCAGGGCACGTTTTCGGTTTTGCATCAGAACTGGGAGCAGTGATATTTCAATCTGAAAAGAGAAATAAAAAATTCAGGATCTTCATGTCTTTTGTTTTCACTCCTACTATTTTTTTTTTTTTTTTTGTACTGCTTTTTCATGTGCCTGCTGCACTGTGCTCCTACCATACTTTGCAACCAGATGGCTCAGGAATGAAGAACAAAGGCCACTAAAAAGTGGGCGGGGAGAAAAGGAGAAAGAAGCAGAGAACTGAAAGTCAAGGCGAAATCAGGGATCGGAGCAAGGCTCAACCGATTTAATCCCCCATCACTCTGGGTCGTGTTGTGAACGCAGAACAGATGCTCTTCTCGGTGACCCTCTGTGTGTATGTTGGGAGGGGGGGTGTCTGTGCCACACACACACACACACACACACACACACACACATCCCAGGTCATTTGTTTCACTGACAGGGATCAAAGCCAGAATTCTATTTTCTTTGGTTCATCTCCATGATCCCCATGTGAGGTGCCTTTCCCCAGGGGGAGACTTGCTGGGCCAGACGTGGCCATGGAGGGTGCTGGGGACTCGAGGGGCCCTGGGTTGTGACCCCCACCTTTCCACCTGGGGCGAGTTGTTGACCTTCTCTCACTCTTAGATGCCTCCTCATGCACCTCAAGGGGATGCTGTGCGTGTTATGCTTATGCGGCCTGATTCGTCGAATGCCCCAGAATGTGACCCCACTGAAAGCATCGTGGTTGCCCTACAGTAGTGGGAGTAAAGGGACAACCCTCTCAAGACCAAGGTGGCCGAGAGCCATCTTCCATGCTCTTCTACTCCCCGTGCTCTGGAGTTTTATCCTGCACCGAGACCCCTACCCAAGTCTGCCTCTCCCACTTGTGCCCAACACTTGGCAAGCTCTCTCTTGCCCCCCAGTTGAACTTACTGCTTGTATACCATCGGCATGTTGTTGGGTTAAAGGATGACCTAACTGTGACTTAGGCGATCAACTACTGTGCAGATGAGCCATGAAAGAGTTGCATTTTTAATCAGGAATTTCTGTAGGTAGAGTGCATGGAAGCAAAAGGAATGACTATCTAATGCTGAAATTTCATGCACATTACTAGAACTCAGTAACATTTAAAAAGGAACATATGTTATTTCAGTCAAGACTACACACAGAGGCTTTTTCTGAATCCTCATAAAGCCAGGCCGGCATCCATGCATTTGCGGAAGTAGCGAGTAGAAAAGGAGGAAGACATGTCAGAGCTTCTGCTAAAGCCTTACTTAGCCCTTTCCACCCTCCAGGTGGGCTGAAGTTTTCTTCTCACTGCAGCATTCACAGTTCTACTCCTCCTCCCAGGCCCAGACAGGGTGGGGACACTTGTGAAAATGATGAGGCTTGATGTTTTCCTGTGAAACCACGTCTGCATCTTTTGCCTTCTCTGACGTCGTGAGAGACAGGGAGGGAATTCAGTTTCCAGATGAGTGAAATGAAATGCAGAGATAGACTGACTGACTTCCTTGTCTTCCCAGGCTGAGCAGCTTTGGAAGGACACCACATACCTTCCCCAGTGGGGAGGGAGGAAGGGGGGGCATCGTCCTCCACTCGGGGATGCAGGCAAAAGACCTGCCCCTCTCTGTATCATGGCTTGAGTTGCTGACTGATGATGCTCAGAATCTCACGTGTCTGGCAGCAAATCAGAAGAAAAATTAAGAAGAAAAGAAGCCTACCAAGTTTCAAGTCTTGGCTTTCTTGCCAACTATATGTTCTGAACCTCTCTAAAAATTGCTTAATTTCCTCAGTCCTTGTAAAATGGCATCAAGATTATCTAACACATAGGGTTGTTGAGAGTGTTCAGTGAGATGATGCACGGAAAGCAATTAACACGGTGCCTGGAAGCCTAGTAAGTGCTAAAAGTTACTACATTTAGTATTATCATTATGGGCCTAGTGAGCATGCTCATTCCATCTCCTAGAATCACAGAATATTAGAGTCGGACAGAAAGGGCTGGTTTTCAAACCATTTGACCGAAATCTCAAGTAAGAAATGCATTTCATTGAATACCCCCATACAAAAAAAACCCCACACCTAATAAATATTACATGCCAGGAAAATATAATTATTTGAACATTTTTCCAAAGCGGTTAAGAACCAGAGCTTATTTGTGATAACTTCTGATGTTTGCCTCTTTATATTGCTTCATTTTAAAAATTTAATAAGCACATTACACAGGAACAACATGATTTCTGTCTATATACTATTAAAACAAAAGTTTCATGAAATAAGATTTATTTACTATCTGTGATACGCCCTGATATTTTCTCTTTGGTTTGATTCTGCTTTGTTTTCCTTTTAAATGTTGATTGTGACCCAATAAATTGTTTTCAAAACTGAATGGGTCACTGCTCATAATTTGAAAACACTGATGTAGACAAAGCATTGCTCTTTACAGATAAAGAAGTAAGACTTAATGTGACTTGTCCAATATCCTCCTACCCCAGACAGGAGCGGAACTGGGCTCTGAACCCAGGTATCTAGGCTCCCCCAGTCCTGAGAGACTTATAATTCCCTGACGGCTGTTAGACTGCAAGGCTTTGCCTTTGCTGTTTTATGTCCTGAATATCTAGAGCAAGGGTTCTCTGTGATTCGTTGCCACTCAGAGCAGCCAAACAGACGTGTGCAGGGTCATTCTGAACATACTTGAGAATTTCCCGAATCTTAAGAAAGATCTGTTTTCTTCACTGTATTGGCAACGCAGTTGGAAAGTTACTTGAATGTTTTTCAAAAATTGTTTATAGATTTGAAAACTGTTTGGGGTTTGTGATTGCTTCTGTTGTTTGCCTCTTTGTATCATCTCATTTTTCAAAATTTAATAAACACTTTGCAGAGGAGCAAAATAATTGGTCACACATTTGTGGGTTCCCAGATTTGTTTTACATGTGTATGCAATACAGCGTAACTCAAAACATGTTCGAGCCCAGTGCGTCAAATCATCTCCGATGCTGTGGTCAAGACCAAAGCAGAGCCCAAGTGAGCACCCACAGCCTCAGACCACATCACTCACCCAGCCTCTGACCGCAGTGCTTGGGGGCCAGATTCTGGCCCCAGTGACGCATATGGCGCCATCACGGCCCACGGCCGAAAGCTGCTGTAACAGGCTCACACAGAGGGTTGAAGACTCAGTCTGGGGTCTGACAGGTTGGAGCCTTTGTCACTGAAGGAAGCAACAGCCACTGTAGGAAGCCACAGGTGGCAATTTCACACCTGCCAAGCCCCTGTCACCTGGCCAACCCCGTGGCCCACAAAGGGCTACCGCCAAACAGTATGTCTCTTGGGCCCACTTGTAAAGCAGGTGAAGACTGTATTATCTCTTCTCCTTCTTTATCTGGCACTTTCAGGACATTCCCTTTTCTTTCCTGTGAAGCACACAAGCCTACTATTCGTAAGAAGGGTACTGAAGGCTCGGTGGATTTTCTTTTTGTCCCAAATCCTTCACTGGTCTTTCTCCATAGAGATCATCGATCTCTTTTTACCTTGGATGTTTTGTTGTCTAGAATGTTGAAATTCATGAGACAATTTCAAAACAAAGCTTCATTTCCATCCCACCCCACTTCATCACAACAGTTTGTTCCTAATAAAGCTGGTTAACTTGCAGGCTGTTTTCTCTGCTTTAACAGTCCCATGAAGAAGAAATAGGTTGAAGATACCACCTCACACCAGTGAGAATGGGGAAAATTAGCAAGGCAGGAAACAACAAATGTTGGAGGGGATGCGGAGAAAAGGGAACCCTCTTACACTGTTGGTGGGAATGTGAACTGGTGCAGCCACTCTGGAAAACTGTGTGGAGGTTCCTCAAACAGTTAAAAATATACCTGCCCTACGACCCAGCAATTGCACTGTTGGGGATTTACCCCAAAGATACAAATGCAATGAAACGCCGGGACACCTGCACCCCGATGTTTATAGCAGCAATGGCCACGATAGCCAAACTGTGGAAGGAGCCTCGGTGTCCAACGAAAGATGAATGGATAAAGAAGATGTGGTTTATGTATACAATGGAATATTCCTCAGCCATTAGAAATGACAAATACCCACGATTTGCTTCAACGTGGATGGAACTGGAGGGTATTATGCTGAGTGAAGTAAGTCAGTCGGAGAAGGACAAACATTATATGTTCTCATTCATTTGGGGAATATAAATAATAGTGAAAGGGAATATAAGGGAAGGGAGAAGAAATGTGTGGGAAATATCAGAAAGGGAGACAGAACGTAAAGACTCCTAACTCTGGGAAACGAACTAGGGGTGGTGGAAGGGGAGGAGGCCGGGGGGTGGGAGTGAATGGGTGACGGGCACTGGGGGTTATTCTGTATGTTAGTAAATTGAACACCAATAAAAAATAAATAAAAAAAAAAGAAGAAATAGGTTGAGAAGTTTCTGTGCAAACACCAAGAGATCTTTAAATCGCAACAATTTGGTTCTGAGAGAAATAAAGTAAGCAGCCAGACTATGAATCAATGCCACAACCCATCTGGGTTGTTCAAGCCCCAAATTTGGATGTTTCTGAAACCTACTACAATCACATTATTAATTCATTCATTCATCTGCAAGTTTATTTATGAGACATTTCATTTAACAATGAAGTTTAGACTCAGGTTCTTGCTGATGAAGTGGATGGGCATATGGTATTTCCAGTTCACGTGGGGACATCTGTGTGTCTTTGCCACAGAGTGAAGAAATCCTAGTCCCATGGCTCACAGTGTCTTACTGCTGTCGGTAGGGAGTTATAGCTTCATCTCATATTGTCACAGAAGGTTTTATACCAGTGGCTATAAGCTCAATGTGGCTGTTTCCATACAGCATCTCCAGAGCAGTCTTAAAATGAAAAAAATTAGTAATTCAGTTATGATTACAATACTTAGAATGTTCCATTTTAGCCATGATTAGACATTTAAACTTTTAGTGTGTTTTTTTAGACATTCAGACTTTTAGTCACTTAAATATAGCCAAATTTATGTAAGAGTTATTTGCACCAAATTGCTACTTGATTGATTATCTTAATTCATAGCTATAACTACTTAAATGCAGACACCATGTGAATGATCTGGCCAACACATGTCTCTCATCTAAAACTGTAAACTTCTTTCTGTTTGCTCACTCACTGTGCAGTGATTAAGTTATAGTCTCTCACTTTAAACCTAGCTTTCTATAATCTGCTCTTTGATCCTGGGACTAATATTTTGCAAAGTACATTTTCCTTCTGTTTCCAGTAGGAGGCAGGAGTAGAGAAGGGACTTCTTCCTTCTGGTAGTCTACTGTTCCAGCAGCATTGTCCCAGTGACGGCACCTGACTCCAGGTCTTTTCAGCATGCCCAGGACCAGCTACACTATGTCCCCAAAGGACTGCAGCATCTGGGCAGTTCTCCTACCCAAAGGTCTACGTCCTAACTCCATGTACGCCCTCCTCTGAATTGGCCAAGTCTCTGGCAGTGTTGTTTTTTTGTACTTTAATATTCTAAATTCCCTTATTTAATTTCCCATTTGAAATGCTAATGTGGTATCTGTTTTCCTCACAGACCTTGATTGTATGGTGCTTATCCCAAGAGTCCCAGAAAGGAGGCCCTCCAGGATGGGGATATGGCATTGATCGGGTTCTATCCCTGAACTTGACTATATTACTGGCACCTGCTAATGGAAAAGAAATGTTAGTATCTTGTGGCCTAGTGCCAACTCAGTTTATTGTGGCTGATTGTGATAAAGTTCCGATTAAGTCAGTGTCTTAGGAGACCAAATGCCTGCTCATCATGGCCTTCATGATGGCAGGGTGACAACAGGGATGATAATTTCAAGGGCACTGAGGAAAGAAGGCTGCTTTGAATATATTGGGAGGCTTATAGGAGGACAATGATGAGGTCAGGTCTTTAACCTCTCAGCTTGAATTATAGTCAGAAAACTTAAGAACATTTTTTATGGTGGCCCCAAAGATTGTCTTCTTATAGTCACATAGCTGTACTCATTGAAAATCAGACTCAGGGAGTGCCTGGCTGGCTCAGTTGACTCTTGATCGTGGGATTGTGAGTTCTATCCTCACATTGGATGTAGAGATTATAAATGAATAAACTTCAAAAAAATCAAACTCAAAACTTAATTGTGTTGATTTCAAAATTATACATACTTTCCAAACCACTTATCTGAAAGTCATGGTATTAACTAGGAAGAAGGGGAGGCTGACACATGGGATGGGACATCTGGATCAACTGAACCAAAGCTGAGAATCTTGAATTTAAATCCTTTGAACTGCTTGAATCCATTGCTTGCCAGTAGAAACAGCTCATCCTCCTGGGTTTGACCAGAGCTTCCCTTTGAAGAATGTGGAATGACCTCACTTGGTTATAAGGTGGCTGCCTCAGAAGAGAATGTCTATTCTCTTCAAGATTTATCCCAAGTGCCACTCACTGTCCCTACACCTATAACTAGGATCATATCTCAGCAAGTTCCAGAGGGACAAATGCAGTCTGATCCTGGAGGAGAAAGCTTATACACAGGAAAAAAAAAAAAAAGTAAGATTTTATCCATTTATAATGACCAAAACTTAGCACATATATGAGAATGATTTCTAAGAATGTTAGAACAAAGGGGACAAATACACAACATTGGATAGAGCTGACTTTATTGATTTGAATGCACTTAGCAGAGACTCTGGATTTGCCATAACGGCCCACTGTCCTCTTACTTCTTGCCCACCCTCAGATATTTCCAACTACCACCTCCACCTTGTCTTGTTCCTAAACTCACCAAAGATGATTAATCCTTCTCTTGCTCTACCTCCTCCATTTTACCATCCCCTCCATCCATTTCTCTTTCTCCCCTTCTCCTCCCTTTCCCTCTTCTCCTTTCCTCAAGAGAGAAGAATTGCAAAAGTAGTGCTAGTCATGGACCTATAGCAAGAGAAAGGAAATTAATAAATTTTGGAGGGAAATTAAACAAATATAAGAGTCCATGTCATACAGTTTTAAGTATGTTCAAGTTCTCTAAACCCCTCCTTCATATTTTCCACCACAGTTTTCATTCATGTTCTTATTTTCATTTAGTTGGAATCTTACGTATAAGGTCTTTCACAGAATATGACAACAGAGACCTGGAAATCTTAAATCACCTTCCTCAGGCCATTTCTATTGTCCTCTGTGTTATTTTTCTCCTACTATTTATCATTACAAATTGTAATTTTTTATTTCCATTAGGGATTTGATTTTTTAAAAATATATTTGTTTGCTTTTCTTTAATAACCTGGAACAGCTTCATAATTTTATAGCCAAATTTTAGGGAGAAATGAATTCAAAGTGGCAAATAACTAACTTCAAAGAGAATTTGAAACAGAACCCATTTTTAAGTTGAACATTGCTTGGATAATCCTTCAAATAAGTGAGGAAGGAAACCAGTAATTAAACTAAGTGGTTAAGATCACAGATTCTGAGCCCAGGCTGCCTGGGTTCAGATCCCAGCTCTGCCATTTCCTAGGGATGGGGCTTTGGACTAAATACAAAGAATCTCTCTGAGCCTTCGTTTCTTTATTTGTAAAATAGTACCTATCAATGGTGGTGTTATGGGAATAAAATGAGCTAGTAGGTGTAAAGGGTAGAACAACGCTTGGTCCTTAGTAAGCTATCTATGTGTAAGTTTTATTACTAACAGCCTTCTGAGGACCTTATTTTTATTCTGATTTTATAGATAGGAAACTAAAACTTAGAGGTATCCACTAACATGCTCCAGCAGCCTGGCTGGTAAATGAAAGAGCTTAGATTTGAAACCACATCCATTAGATTCTAAAGTCCACGTCCTGTCTGTTTTGCCATATGTCTTCCCTTTTAATAATCAAACATATAGAAATAGATGTACCACATCATAGTACCCACAGATTAAGTAACTTCCCATGTATAAGAGTTTCAATTATATAAGAAGCTTTTTTTTTTTTCATTTGGAATGCATTTTTTGATTGCTAATGTTATAAAGGGGGTTAAAGAGTTTCAGGGAGAAATGATAGTGTTATTGACTATATGGACTATATGAAGCAAATGAAAAGAAAGTGGACAGAACTGTCCTTTAGCCTAATGGTCCTAAAAAAATGGGCCACAGAACTTCCTGAAGGAATCATGTGATTTTTGACTTCCTGACTCAGAAATGGCCTCTTGCTGATGCTCCAGTATCTATCATTCAGATTATGTTTTGGGAAGAAGAAGAAGAAAAAAAACCTCCATCTTTTCTCCCAATTTACAACTTATTATACAAAGAACCTTTTAAATGTTATGAATTTTTAATTTTTTTTCATTTAGTTGATTCTCTTGCTGAGAAAAGTGACTGCCAAAGAACTATGCCTAGTATGAGCAATAAACACCAACAGTATCTGTTGCATTAATAATTTAAACATAAATACTCAGACAGAACTATCTAGCAGGTCCCACAGGTGCATCATGCAGAGTTTTAAAGATGCTGGTATGCTTAAACCAGGCAGCTTTTAAATAAAAATTTTACTCTCAATGTGGTCAGAGATGTGTTACAGAGGCCACTGATTTAACATCCATTCTGCTACCACACTGATCTTACTGTTCCACCAAGATACATCCCCACCCAAGTCCTCCACAAGTTTTGTATTATCCATGGGGTCAAGTTCAAGGCCTTTGTAAAGCAGCTATATTTCATCCATTCTGAGCTGCTTTTCAGCAGAGACTTCTGACTGGTTGGGCATCCATTCTGACAGATCGGTCTCTGCATCTTATTTTTTATTACAATCTCTATATCTTATTTTTTAATTAATTATTTTAAGTACCATTGTGTTGGTTTCCTATTGTTGCATTAAGAAGTTGTCATAAGCTTAGTGGCTTGAAACAACACTAATTTATTGTCCTGTAGTTCCGCAGATTAGAAATCCAGCATAATACATGTGCTAAAATTGAGGTTTGGGAGAGCTACACTACCTTGTAGAAGACTTCAAACTTCTGCTTCCCTCTTCTACTTGTAAGTACCTTGTAAATAATAGGTCCACTCATGTAATCTAGGATAGTCCTCCTATTTTAAAGTCAGCTGGCTGGCAAACTTAATTCCATCTACAACTTAATTACCCTTTGCCATATATCTTAACATATTCACAGATTCTGGAGGTTGGGGCATGGACATTATTGGAGGCCTTTATTCTTCCTACTGTATCCATTCATGCAGCTATCCTTATACGCTATCAACTGGTCACGCAAACGGAAATCAAGCTGAGCTCCTCATGGACTCTCAAGGTCAATGCTTTTTCCCATCTCTGTGCCTTTCCCTAGTTTCTTCTTCCTTCCAGCTTAGCCCTTTATTTTCCTCTTAAAACCTATCCATCCTCCCAGGGCCAGCTTAAGTTTCTGCCTCCCACTCATATAGGCTTTTCCCATTTCAGAGCATTCAACTTATTTTTGTTTTATCCCCCATTTTATGATTTTCCATCAGACTTAAATTATGTTGATCCATATAAAATTGCCAATTTTTTACTTACCCAAAGAGAAATTGCATGATTTAACTTGATCCTCACTATTTATCACTGAGTTATTCCTGAATTATTTTATTTTATTTTTTTTTTCACTTCCCATTCGGATTGTAATCTCTCTGAAACTAAAACTATGTCTCATAGTTCTTTGGAATCATTTCCTTCCAACTCATGCCTACTCAAAAGATAGTTGTTCATTCAGTGTTGATATAGCTGGACAATACTATCTGTTATGGTTATTTCACTGAAAGCAGCAAAATCACAATCTGGCCAATTTAAAGGGAAAAATTAATTTATTAGAAGGATAGTGAATTTAAAGTTTGCACAATGGGAAAAGAATGTCAATCATCTGAAAGTAGAGGGCTAAAATAAGTTTAGAAATACATATACTATTGCCTATGAGTGAATCAGTACCAGGATGTTTGGTCCTGCTACAAAATCCTGAAAATCCTGAAAGAAGGATTATCCTAGCTTCGGCTCTGTCCCTACTTTGTGAACAGAGAAGGGAACTAACAAGGACATTTTGATTGACAGTCCACTAGGAGCACATAAAATGTAGGAAGAACAGTTTTTAGACATACCAAAGATGCTCATACCAAAGAAAGGATGCTCGTACCAAAGAAAGGATGTAGAGGTACTAGGTAGGTAAAGTGACCAATGCACATGAATAAAATCTACATAGAAACTTCTGTGTTAATTGGCATCGTCCATTAAAAGCAAGTAGGAACAATAGGAAAAAGTATAAAACAAAACAAGGGTACGGATGACTTTTAATGAGCTATAGTCTACATTGAAATCTTCACCTTTATTCTCTAAAGAAGCAACTTGCAACACCAACAGCTAATATTTATTGAGTATATAGTATAAGGCACTGTGCTAAATGATACATGCATTTTCTTATTGGATCCTTACAACAACCCCCTGAGTTAAGTACCTGTTACTGTCTTCATTTGATGATGGACAAGGAACAGAGAAGTTATGCAAGCTGCCCACTCCTTATACCGACTAACTGTAGAGGAGAAAAAGTCATGAAGAAAGACAGAAGAGGTACAGAGAGAGACGTACACCTCTCTGGTTCCCAATGGACATTGGTAACATTTGAGAAGACCAGGAAAAGGAAAGACAGCTTTAAATTGGTGACTCACCAACATTTGTTGTTTCCTGCCTTGTTAATTTTCCCCATTCTCACTGGTGTGAGGTGGTATCTCATTGTGGTTTTGATTTGTATTTCCCTGATGGCAAGTGATGCAGAGCATTTTCTCATATGCATGTTGGCCATGTCTATGTCTTCCTCTGTGAGATTTCTGTTCATGTCTTTTGCCCATTTCATGATTGGATTGTTTTTTTCTTTGGTGTTGGGTTTAATAAGTTCTTTATAGATTTTGGAAACTAGCCCTTTATCTGATATGTCATTTGCAACTATCTTCTCCCATTCTGTAGGTTGTCTTTGAGTTTTGTTGACTGTATCCTTTGCTGTGCAAAAGCTTCTTATCTTGATGAAGTCCCAATAGTTCATTTTTGCTTTTGTTTCTTTTGCCTTCGTGGATGTATCTTGCAAGAAGTTACTATGGCCGAGTTCAAAAAGACTGGGGGTTATTCTGTATGTTAGTAAATTGAACACCAATAAAAAATAAATTAAAAAATAAATAAATAAATAAATTGGTGACTCATTTAACCAGGAGCTGTGCCACTTGTGCTGAAGGCCAGTAAGGGACAGAGAGAAGAATATTTATTTTTTAATCAGTAGATTGACACTTGGACAAACAATTCCAGTGCAATGTGAGAAACCTTACACTAGAACTTTCTATAACATGCAGAAATAACTCAAAGGGTCCTCATGACACAGGGAAAGAGAACAAAGGGGACACTGAGGGAGTTTCTTTAAGAGGATGTAAGTTTTAAAGAGTATATAGAAAACAGTCATGGTCAGGAAGGCAGTTCTGAGGAAATGTGTGTAGATGAGTGGGAAACCAGTAAATTCAGGGACCTATAAGCAATGATGTATGATTGAAGTGTATCAGTCATGATGGGACTCCGAGGATGAGAATTCCAAGAGATGAGACTGAAGACATAGATCAGAGCCAATTTTTAAAGGTTTGAAGGCTGTACTAAGGCATCTACTTCTTAAACCATAAGCAGTGGAGAGTCTCTGGATATGTTTAAAGCCTGTACATTACTGACAATATCAGATTTGCTTGGGGGGAGGGGTGTGTGAAGGTTGGCCTGGAGTTAGGGATGGTGACTCCTGGTTTTCAGATTTAGGTATCTGGGCAAATGAGGTACTATTTAGCTCAGGATTGACTTCTAGGAGGAGGGAAAGATTTGAGAGGAAATAAAATGATCTCGTTTTGAGCACCTCCTCATTCAATGTCTAACACACATTCAAAACGCTAGCACAGAGCCCAGGAAGTATCAATATCCAGGGAACAAGAACTCACAATGATTGAGAAGGTTAGGGATGGAATAGTGGATGCGCTTACCTAAGGAGAGCATGTAAAATGCGCAGAGGGATAAGAACAGAAACTATGGAGCCACTGACATTTAAGGGTAGTTGGAGGAAGATAATCCAGGCAGGAAGGCCTGGAAGAAGCTAAAGGGTAAAGAGAAATTGAAATAAATCAAGACAGGATGTGTCAGGAATACAAGTTGCTGTGTATCCTTCAACTAAGAGAATTCAATATTCTCCATGGGATTTGGCTACTAGGAGGTTACTGGTGATCCAACTGGTTAAACTCTGTTTGCATGGTAGAGTCAAAGCCAGGGAGTTGCGTGTAAAGGGCAGTCAAAGAACTGGGAACATGGAGAGCACTGTACTGAGAATGAAGGAGAGAGTTGGGAGGTGATTGATGGTAAGAAACAGTGTTGTTATTTTTTTTAATTTTTAAAAGAATAAAATAATCTTTAAAAGAATAAAAAAAGATTATTTTAAAGATTATTATTTATTCATGAGAGACACACAGAGAGAGGCAGAGACATAGGCAGAGGTAGAAGCAGGCTCCATGCAGGGAGCCTGATGTGGGACTCAATCCCGGGACCCCAGGGTCACGTCTTGGGCCGAAGGCAAGAGCTAAACTGCTAAGCCACCCAGGGATCTCAGGAACAGTGTTTTTAGTGGATGGAAGACAAAGATGTGTAATAGAGGGGTTTGCATGAAGATGAAGAGGATGAAGGGGAGTTGGTGAATAGCAGAAAGAGACAGATAAGGGCATAGGTGGAACTTTGGTCTGAAAGAGGTGGTGCAGCTTTTCCCCTTGGGACAGAGATATGCTAGTTAGGTGTTGCCCACAGTTCTTTCTGTCCTTTCTTTTTGTTAAGTTCCTTAGCCTTTCAAACTTCAGTCCTAATATGGGAATCACGACTAAGGTCATGTTTGCAAAGCACCTGCCACTGTGCTGCTTATAAACAGAAGCTCCAATAATGCTCTGTCCCTCTGTCCTTTTCTTTCTCTTTAGGCTGGACCAGTCTCCCTTTCCATTTTTCCCTTTACTTGTGAAGGATATGAAATGCTTCAAGATTGAATTACCAAAATTGAAATATCAAGCAGCTGTAACACACTGATTGTAAGAAAGAGTTGAGAAACAGTCGGCTACTGCTCCTAACTTCCATCTTATGACAAGGGACTTCCTACTACAACATCCTCACCCTGGGCCTCACAGAGTTAGCCTATGCAGACATTCTCATTCTTTCTTCCACAGACCTGCCATTTCATGTCAAAAGTGAACAAAATGTGGTTAGGTCAAAATGCCCTATCTAGAAAGGACTAATGTGAGTAGAAGGTCAGCCTCCAAGGAAGTAGATAAGGAATGTAATTCCAATGGTCTGTTCCATTTGTCTTCCTCCAATCTGGGGTGATGGCCACAGTGACAGCATACAGGAAGCTAGGAAGAAACCAAAAACCAGAAATATGTGAAGCAATAGCACATCACCGAACCAGGATATCCCAGGTCCAGTGATGTTACATGAAAGGTTCCTTCAACCAATAAATTTAGGAAATACTAGGTGCAACGCTTACAATGCATATCAACAGTAAAGGAATGAATTTTTTAAAAACCAAGTACTTCCACAACTTACCTGATCATGGATTTCATTTTTAGAACCGCATCCAGCAAAACAGCTATAGAACAAGATTTGAGCATGGTAATGGTAATTATTCAAAAAAAATTCAAATTGATTTCCCATCCTACTTCAAATACAAACTATCACAAGTAATCCAAAATCAAGAAAAGACATGAATGGGCTTATCCACTATGGATTTGAATGAGTAAAATTTCAATAGCATTGAAGAAAGATATATTTTAAGCCTATTTTTAGAAGATAGTCTGAGATGGGGTTTCCATTTACTCTGGAATCCAGTATTTAAAAATTGCCATCTTTTTCTGTTGTACTTTATCCTAAATATATTCCATAGTATGTTTTCATAATTAATATGCAAATAGATGTATAGTTTATAATTAATTTCAACCGGGCACAGTGAAAAACTTGAAAACCTCAGCATGAAGGCATCTTTTTTGGTAGAAGTTCAATGAAATCCCCAAATGTCTTTGTTTTTGCAATCCATAATTTGCAGATTATTAATACAATAAATCCTTGTTGTCTGTGAGAGTTGGCATCATACCCACGAACTCCTGTGCAGAAAGCCCACAAAGTAAAAATCCAAATGGAAAGAAAAAACCATGTGGTTTCTGTGTACGTTCATTACCTGCTTCTGAAACCATAATATCTCGGCCTTTTATAGATCTTGTAACAGGCTCTGCAGGAAGCAGCTGCAGTCATTAGCCATAGGACAGACTAAACACACAATCTGCATGGAAGGAGGCCTGGATAAGCGTGGTCTTTTGAGCCTCCAATCTGAGGCACAGGACAGAACACCATCAATGGCACATTTTGCACATGTATTAAAAAGAAAAAACCCCAGAAAGTAGCATATTATATAACTTGGAGGGATTTGAGAAATCCTAGAGTCCAAATCCTCTTTCTGTCTTCTCTAGTGTGAGGTTTGGATTGGTGAAGGGCATTGACCAAGGTTGAGTGTCTAGGAAGACACAGGTAGGACTGAAAACCAATTCTGGCTTCTGTGTCTATATTCTTTTCACTCCCCTCCAGTGATTCATTCAGGAACCCTGGGAGAGGAACAGCAGAATTCAGTGGCACCCATCCGTGCCACTGAGTGTCTTCAAATCTAGACATGGAACTGTATCCACAGTGACTGCCAACCCACCATCCCTCCCATCACACACTTCTGAGAAAAACACTAACGTGGAGACACCCATTCCCAAATCCCAAGTTCAAATTCCATACAGCAGTGTCTTCCTTTGGAAATCACCCAACTTGTCACAAATTCAGCCAGACCTGTTGGGGTTAAAGCGCTGACAAGACCAAACACTTTGTGACAGAAGTAATAGCTGCTTCAGGAGCTAGGGTTCACCTTCCCGAGAGTTCTTCAGTGCCAACCCAGAACCAATATCCCAGCGTCGCTGGAGGGAACGATGGCGCCCTGCATTTCACAGAAGATTTAAAACCAAGATCCTAACTGCTCATCATCATTAAAAATCTCCAGGCAGTTTTCATAAGAGCAAGGGGGTGGTTGCCTGAGGTTTTGGCTGACAGTCAACCCAACTAATTACATTCTGTCTACTGTGTCCTCCTGCAGTTTCAATTGGATGTGTTATATTTTTTTTAACTTCCTGTCCTAATCTGAATGTAGGGTTGCTATGTGTTCTTAAGCAGATGCTGCTCTTCTTTCTGGTTAGAGAGGCTTTTCTGATTTGTTTTTTCTTACAAAAGTTTTTGAGACTTTAAATTAAAAAATATATATACATATATTCTAAATGATCCTAAGATCCTGGTGCCATGTATTTTCCAATGCAATGTTTGCAGATAATGAGTTATTTATAATGCTATTTTCCATAAACAGCCTTGACATGAGCAGACATTCTTAACCCCAAGGAAGTAATGTCCTACTTATATCAACATCCAAGAAATACCTTACCTTTCCCTGTGACCTCTCCTTCTAGGTTTTCCTTTTGCTCTTCCTACTGGTGAGTTTCATGGTTAAGTGCCACATTTTGTGGCACGGTCACAAGAAAACCTTAAGTTAGTTTTATCTATTTGTCTATCTACCTATCTATTTTGTCATAAGTCAACTTGTTAAAATCCCATCTTTTCTGGGAGAGCTCCCCTGTGGACTCCAGCAGATATAGCCATCGATGGAATGAGCCCTTTGGTGGGAGCTCAGAGACAGGGAAATGTGACTTTCATTCCTTCTTTCTCATGAACCTGGCTTCCAGCTCTGGGGCCTTGGACACATGCTCTCACCTCTGTGAGGCACTTGCTCTCCAGCACTGACAAGCGAACAGGTGCCAATGGCGAATTCACCAAGGATGCCTAGAACCTATAATTCTGCATACCTTCCTCTTTGTGCAGAGATTAAGAAAATATGAGCATGCACATAAAGCAATTTTTAAAGTGTTAATGCCGGATGTCAGCTAGACTTATTGGGGTGGTCATTTCACAATAGATATAAATATCCAATCATTATGTGGTATACCCGAAAAAAATGTTAGTGACAGATTTTCTGTTTTGATAATGAAATTACCAAAGCTTCTCAGATATTTCAGTTAATCAGATTAGAAATTTTGGCTAACATTTTGAAAGGGTTTCTATATACCAGGTACAGATCTAGGCCCTTTATTTATATTAATTCATTTGCACCTCACATTGCTTACTGCCCCTGTTAGACTCATCTTAGAGATGAAGAAGCAGAAACATGAAAGGGTAATTTGCTCAAACTAGGAAGGATTTGCGACCCAGAAATTCAATCCAGATCCACACTCTTCCCCGCATTGTACTGCTGCCTTCCTTGGAGACAGGCATTTTATAAACTTCAATTCCCCTCAAACACTCATTAATTTCCACAGGAGTAAAACGTGTGGTCTCTTCCCTCCTTCACCCTCAAATAAGGATTTAAAAGAGAGAACTAAGATTGTCTTCTGGGAGTTAAACTATAAATATACACATGAAGTATCAAAGCAAAGATATCTGAAGTCATTTAAAAAAGAAAAAAAAAACAGAAGACATTCTAATTTGCTTTCTTCAGCTCTGTGTGGACTTGGTTTTTAAAATAATTTCCTTCTCGGCAAGGCCTTGCTAAAGACTGGGGTCTCCTTTGCCCATATTATCGCTGTTTCCTGCAGTGATGCCAGCACAAAATAAACTATCTAAAGAATAATTTATCTTTATTTAAAAATGGGTCAGCCAGGAGGGTTTTGGATGGCCATGGAAACATGGAAGGTGTGTTCTGGAGTCAAATATCACCAGTGCCTGTGGGAACCCAAGCGCAAAGGAACTATACTCTGGGGGAAAACTCTACTTGATCCCTATGGTGGCGTGTGTGTTCCTATGGAAGAATGGGTGCCTTGGGTATCTTGGCTTGAGTACTTTGTCTTTAGACTACATCCCTCTTGCTTACTGCAAGCCCATTAAACTTCCTTCTGTTGTCGACCAGCCCTATCACAGCAAAGCCTACAGAGGGATGAGATGCAGCCCTATCAACTTGAGCACCCTTCAACAGCTACACTTCTTAAGGAAAACCAGTTATTGGCATTGTGATTGAACATAATCTCAGGAGCTGTGTTTGTGGGATTCTGTCCTTGGAACTGCCCATCATCGGTGTGATTGCAACCCGAAAGTCAAGGGCCACACCCAATGCCGTGGCAAGGTAATGATGTAAATGCCCCCTCTTGGGGCCTGTGAAAAGGGCTTCTGATGCCTCCCCATGACGTGCATCTATATCTTGGACACTGTACGCATGCTCCTTTACACTCCCTCATGCAAAGATTTCTTTTACTCCAATAGAAACTCACAACAGGTGTGTTCCTCAGCCCCAGCTCTCTGTCTTCAGTACAAAGCTGCAGTTTTCAGTAAGGGAGGAACAGAGCAATACATATTTATCCCCACAGGTACATATTGATATTTATATTCACATGTGTGCTTCCATTTGCAAGACAAAAAGAAGTATAAAACACAAAATAGCGGCAAAACTAGAAGTGTGGAATTTATATTTATCAGAATGGGATGGATGTCAGGATAATAAGCATATCAAGGGAACAAACAGTCTCCTCCAGCATTCCTGCCTGCCAGGCCATGTGTGAGGCACAGAGCAGAGCCCCCCTTGCCTCCTTTTTGGCTGAACATCTCTAGTGATTTAAAATTCAGACGTCGTGACACCAATGACAAAGGGATTTCAAGAAAGACATCTTCAGTACATCTGAGATATTTCCAGTTCATTGTAAAGAAGGAAATGAATAGACAGCAATTAAAACCAAACTTTATATATCCCAGCTTTTGTGTGAATTATGTACGGAATTGTGATCAGAGAAAAGACAAAGCCCCAGCTTGAGTTGTGTTACGTATTATATGGGAAGGATGTGTTTTGAAGTAATTGACATTTCAAGAGTTAGCAGAAATAATTAGTCTTGAT
Source organism: Canis aureus (assembly GCF_053574225.1). Taxonomy (NCBI): domain Eukaryota; kingdom Metazoa; phylum Chordata; class Mammalia; order Carnivora; family Canidae; genus Canis; species Canis aureus. The sequence goes on along the minus strand of NC_135611.1, from coordinate 20,045,346 downwards.
GTCACCTCTATTTAAATCAATCTTAGTACAAATCAGAAATTAAAATGTTAACCAACTAGCTTGATTGCCTTTTTTGAGTTAAGCAGTAAGCATTTGAGTGGAGTCTGAGTATCCAGCACTGTGCTGGTTGGTGGGTGGGATACAATGATGGTCCTTGCCTGTAGATTCTTATAGTCTAGTAAAATAAATAGATTTATAAACCAGAAAGAGCTAGGAAATGCAATCTTCATATCCAGTATGAGGTTACATCAGTGGTTCTCAATCAGGGGCAATTTTGCCTCCCAGGGGACATTTGGCAATGTCAGGAGACATTTTTGGTTGTTTCAGCTGAGGGTGTGCTACTGGCATCTAGTGGGTAGAGGCTAAGGTTGCTGCTAAACATCCTACAATGCACTGGACGGCCACGTACAACAAAGAATTATCCAGACCCAATGCCACTACTGTGGCATTGTTTCATGCTGGAGCAACTTAGTGAAGTTTACCAGGGAGGGAGAGCAGAATTAGTGCTGCAATCCTGGGAGGACTGAAATGCCAGAGTCCTCGGATGGGCCAAGGAGCCCCTTTGTTTCGCTGCTGGAATTCTCAATTGCTCCCCAACTCCCTGCACTCGGCTGTTAACTGAACCTTCTCTTTCCACTGTGTATCATCAGGCACATGTCAAGGTTTTGATAACCTTTAATTACGTGTGTACTGTGGGCCAGGATCTTACAAGCATTATATAGATTTTAAGTCATTCAGTCCTTGTAACAATTTTATATAGTAGTTTCTCTTATCTCCATTTTCAAGATGAGAAAACAGAGGCACAGGAGGCTGAGTCATTTTTTTTTTCCTATGTTAAACAACTGGTGGATGGCAGGGCGGGATTTTAGATCTAGGTGATTTAACTTCAATCACTACACTACATCTGTCACATGACTTCTACCGAGCAGTAGTGATCCAGTCTCCTTCAGATTTCTGTCACAATAAAGTGTGTGCTCACAAAACCACCTGCAGAGGTACCCAGATAGGCAGCAAATGCACCTGGAAAATCCTGAGAGTGGACTTATATTCTCTCTTCTGGATCCAGGGTACCTTCCTTGCAGTCCCAAGGGAAACTGGTATGTGTGCGGTGATTGGGGGGTGCTACTTCTCCCTCTGTTCTCTTTTTTTTTAAAGATTTATTTATTTATGATAGACACAGAGAGAGAGAGAGAGAGAGGCAGAGACACAGGAGGAAGGAGAAGCATGCTCCATGCCGGGAGCCCGATGCAGGACTTGATCCCGGGACTCCAGGATAGAGCCCTGGGCCAAAGGCAGGCGCCAAACTGCTGAGCCACCCAGGGATCCCCTCTCCCTCTATTCCTGAGCAAAATCCTTGATAGGAAGAACTGAACTAATAAATTTAGAACCATAGAGCTTGAAACACATACAGAAAATTTCAGATTGCTAAATTATGTACCACTTACAATGGAACTGTTTTTATTTTTCCCTTTTCTTTAAAAAAAATTATTTGAATTCCAGTCAGTTGGCATACAGTGTAACATTAGTTTCAGATGTACAATGTAGTGATTCATCATTTCTGTACAATACCCAGTGCTCATCACAACAAGTACTCTTTAATCTCCATCACTTATTTCACTCATCGTCCCTCACCACCCCTCTGGTAACATCAGTTTATTCTTGATAGTTAAGAGTCTGTTTCTCTCTCTCTTTTTGCGTATTTGTTTTGTTTCTTAAATTCCACATATGAGTGAAATTATAGGACATTTGTCTTTCTCTAACATTTTGCTTAGATACTACTCTCTAACTCCATCCACATCATTGTAAACGGTAAGACTTCATTCTTTTTTGTGCCTGAGTAATATTCCATTATATACATATACATATATATAAATATATACATATATACAGCTATACACATATATCACATCTTCTTTATCCATTCATCAGTCAATGGACACTTGAGTTGTTTCCATAGCTTGGCCACGTAGATAATGGTGCTATAAACATCGGGATGCTTATACAATGGATCGTTTCTATGTAGTTATATTACAGTGTACTGATGTGGAATGATATCCATGTTGTATTGTTCATTAAAACAAAAGAGAAATTGTAGACCAGTGTGTATAGCATAATCTTATTTTTAAGAGTAAGTTATGCTATTATTGTGAAGAAATAAGTCCAGAAGAATCCATACCAGTCCGCTGAAAGTGACAGTAGAATTTTAACCTTACGATGTGGATTAAGACAAGTAAAAAAGTAAAAAACACCTCTCCCAGGTCCCCAAGGAAAGTTTACCAAGATACCATCATCCAGGGGCAGAGGTCATGTCCTTGGGATCCTGCTTAAGGCCAATCCATGGCAGAACTGGGGATATAGAAAAAATATGCCTCTAAGAAGCTCACCTTTCTCTTCCATGCTTTTACCATAGAAAATGCTTCCTTTACCCAACATCAACCCCCTCACATCAAACTCATCAAAAAGGAAGAGAGTACATCTGTTCCATCCCCCTTTCCACTTTCTGGAAGGAACTGGTAGCACAATTTTTACCCTGTGGTATATTTGAATTAATGGAGCTCTCCCTCCTGGGAATGTTTTCAGTTTTCAACTTTATCTTTCATTGTAGCATGAAGAAATTTCAAACACAGCAAGTAGATAAAAAGAGATACTTCAAAAGAGCATCCAACTCCTATAAGTAAAATCTTTGCTCTATTATACCTTTTACTCAGATATATTCAATTAAAAAAAAAAAGCAAACACATTTTCTTTGAACACTTAACACCAAACAGTATTCAGGGTACTATAGGGAATATAGAGGTATAATACTCTAGTTTCTGCTGTCAAGCAATTAAAAACACAAGTTGGAGAATAAAGCAAAGGCACAAATAAACTACTCTAAGTGCTACAATAGAGATGAGTATGTGTGCCAGTCAGAGGAATTTACAGAGGAGAATTTATACCTCTTTCGTAGAATAAGTGTTGGTTTCATGAAGAAGCACTTGGAGTGGACTTTGAGGGTGGTAGAAATTTAACAAATGAGGAGAAGTAGGTAAGACCAAATTAAACAAGGGCAGTAGCCTGAATAAAACCTCTGATGCAGGACAGCAGGGGGTATATTCAAGGAAAAATCTAGAGAACAGCATGGTTGGAGCACAGGGGATTGTATGAGAGTAGTAAAAGATTAGTTTGAGAAGGTCACAAAGTGTACTTGTGTACCAGAGAGACTAGGTACCCATCTAAAATGGTACTGAACACTCATATAAGACAACTGTTTAAAACAACAAAGAAGAGGGGGCACCTGGGTGGCTCAGTGGTTGACCATCTGCCTTTGGCTCAGGTCATGATCCCGGGGTCCTGGGATCGAGTCCTGCATCGGGCTCCCCACAGGGAGCCTGCTTCTCCCTCTGCCTACGTCTCTGCCTCTCTCTGTGTGTCTCTCATGAATAAATAAATATAATCTCAAAATAAACCCCAAAGAAGAATATATTACCTGAAGAAAAAACCCACTATAAGGGAAGAAGAAGGAAAGAAGAAAGGAAGGAAGGAAGGAAGGAAGGAAGGAAGGAAGGAAGGAAGGAAGAAAAGAAGAAGAGGTATTGGGAGAGAGGAGAGGGGAGAGGTGAAGGGGAAGGAACCCTTCTGAAATGCAAAAGGAATTTAAAACTAGAGTTTTTGAAGAGAATGAGTGCTGGAGGTATTGAACTTAATAATCTTAAAGTTTGACATAATATAAAGAATCAACATCAAATGGAGACAGGTGGTAGTACTTCTGGAACATCAAGTAGAAGTGAGTTTGAAATTTCTCCAGATTTAAAAATCTCACCACCTATCCAGGCCACAGATAAATATCTGCTGAAGAAAAACTCACAATTTAAGACTATGAAAATAAAGATACAATCCAGTACGAGGGTGAGTCAATAAGAAGCATTAGGATTAGAAACCTGACAACATCAGGTAGCAAAAATTTTATATAGACTATAAAATAAATGTTTAAATGACTGAAGAAAAAAAATAAGCAACCCATACCAAACAAAAGTATGCTAGAGGGGTTGATAAAGAACCAACTGGAAATTCTAGAAATAAAAATTTTAATCATCGAAATTAAAATCTAAATCAACCTGCAGACTAGATACTGCTAAAGAGAGAATTCATGAACTAGAAGGTAGACAGGGACAATTTTCAAGAATATAATAATAACATACAAAGAAATGGAAAATGTGATACAGAGGTTATGAAAATTGGAAGCAATTATGTATCTATGATGAGATCTAGAAAGGGAGAATAGAATAATTAGAGCAATAGGATATCTGAAGAGAAAATGGCTGAGAATTCTCTTGGGTACACGATAAATGCAAATCCTCAGGTTTAAGACATGTCCTCGATGCCTATTTCTGACTCTGGAATGGACCGGAATGAAGCATGAGTGCTGATCATAGTGTAAGGACAAAACCCAAACAGGGAAGAGTGGGTTCTGTAGATGACCTGGCTTCCACCCTGTCGGAATTCCACTTTGTGAGCCTTGGTCCAGCCCCTTCTCTCCTGCCCCTGGGCTTTCATCTGTATTTTGCCACCAGATCTGGTCTTTGGAGATGTGCTAAGCCAAGCCCTCTCTCCATTGTGACCAAGTTGCCAAAAAATCCCATGTCTTTAATTTCAACTGAGACTAAAGAGTTTTACCAATTGGATATGGCAGGGTCGGGGAGACTAATAAACACCAATATGCTTTCCCATTGCCAAATCATGCAATGCAAAAGAAAAAATAATTCAGATTCAAGGAAATGATAGCTTCAGTGGACTTACGCAGCACAGCTCCTGAGTACCCCATTTTCACATTCTCTTATTCTCTTTGCCACTTCTACAGCACATCCAAATATCCTTTTGGGACAAATTATGGAAAGAACTGGAGTTTGAGGTCAGGAGGCCTGAGTTTGGGTCTCAGCCATGTCAGTGTCTAACTGCCCGAGCCCAGGGCATCTTGTGACCTAATAACACAAAACTTGTGACCAAGTTTTGAATACTTGCTGGGAACCAGACCTAGTGCTGGGTGTCTTGTGTACATGCTCTCACTTAATCCTAATGGCAGCTTGTGAGGTGAGGTTTATTATCTCCATTTATGGTTGAGGTCATTGAGGTCCCCTGCCCACAGTTACATGATGAGAAGAATGAGGTCCTGTGACCACAAAACCCCAAATCCCAGCAGCTAGCACCTCTGGCCGTGCTGCTCTTTTGTTTCCTCCTCTCTCAAATGAGACCCCACTACTGCTCTGATATTCTCTGATGATGTGTTTGTATGCCTGTGAGCGTGTGAAATTAAAGTTCCATGAAAGACAGTAAAGAATTTGCATCTACCTCCAAAGAAAAGAAATCCAAGATTCGGTTCAATCATATTTGGAGATAATGGCTGATCGCTTGTAACCATTAGGTTTATAGCCATATTAATGGCTTTCAAAATTTAAAAAAGTAACAATTGTATTTTGTAGATGTTGTCATCTTGTTTCAATAAATCATCAAAATATTGATGTCTATAAAGAAGAGCTAATCCGCTTGGTTAATAATTACCTCCCATTCAATCAGTTTGAAATTTTTGCATTCGAAAATTAAGCTTTTAGTACATTAAGAGCTTCCAACTCAGGCATGTTGGGCCTCTCTAGAGTGAAAGGACTCTGGAAGCATGTATATAGCAATTTATAATCTCAATCCTCTATAAAGCTAGGCTGTCTAATCCCTTGCCAACTCCCCAAACACACGCCGGTGGCCTTTTTCCTTGTTTTTTTTTTTCCTTATTCCTCCTTTTTTCTCTCTCTTGTCCTTGACACCTGTCAAAACCCTGCCTGGGCTATTGCTGCAATGTGGGGCCTCCCTTCTTATCTTCCTTCTCATGCGTCCTTCCCTCTACTGACCAACTCAGTCCATAGGATACGTGAGCTCCGTCTTCCAGATTCTTCAGAGCCTTTATAGTGCTTTCCTCTCACTGAGCACTTCCCTTTTACTGACTGTTTCATAAGCTAAGAGTCACATGAAAATAGAGGCCGTGTCTTAGTATTTGTCACTGTTTTAAACTTAGTCTCTTTGCACTTAGCATATATCATAGACAAATATAAATGATATCCACATGTGTGTATATATATATATATGTATGGTAAATATGGATGCATGATCCACGTGGATATATGCGCATTATCTTAGTATTCGTTTGAGTGCAAGAAACAGAAATCTGATGCACCTAATTTGAGACCAGAGGGATTTGTTAAAACAGTACAGGGATATCACAGAGAGCCTCAGTGCAGGAAGTACAGCCAGTCCCCAGAAGACTGAACTGGGACCTGGAAAATCATCAGGAGCAAATGCAGCTACTTTCCCAGTCTCCTTTTTCTCTCTGGGGCCACATGATCTACCATCTGCTCCATTCTCTTGCTTTTCTTAGCAGACGGCCTCTCTCTGCACCGAGTTTTCATGGGCCAGGGAGCACAGTGACCTCTAGTCTCTCTTCTCCTAGTTTAAATTCTTAAGAGAGAGAATCTGAATGGCCCAGGTCATGGGTCAGGTGTCCCGCCCTGGTCCCATCCACTGTGGCCCACGAGGAGTAAAATCCCGTGACAAAATGAGGCAGGAGGGGTCCAGCCCTTCAGCTGGAGTTGGCACAGGAGCTGTTCTAAAGAAAAGAATATATATACATATTGTTTTCTTTTAAAACCATATTGATGTGTGTGTGTGTGTGTGTGTGTGTGTGTGTGTATGTAACAAGTGAGCAGGTTAATACTCTGAAGATTTGCTTATAAATTTTATGCTGAAGAAAAACGAGAAACGAGTTTTTTCCAATGGAAAAATAAAAGCAAGAAAAAGTTGTTGGAGGCTTGTAAGGACAGAGAGATCAAAATAGATAGGATAAAAAATTCAATAGAAAAGCACTTTTTGAAAATGTTATTTAAGAAAGAATATTCTGACATCTATATGCAGGGTGGGCAGAAATCTGGAGACAACAGTGGGCAGGAAGCCCATTTGGAGTTTGGATTTTATAATCTTCTGTTCATAATATAGAACCAGACCACAAAGGTTTAAAGAATGTGGGCTAAGTGTCCCTCGCTCAGCAGACAGCATTTTGTTGAAGATATTTAAAGATTAAAAGCAGAAGCAGTTAGTCTACTGTGTAATATTTACTGATTTGAGCAGCTCTACCATACAGACATCTTACACATAAATTTAACTATTATTATTGTGTTGCCCTTTTCCAAGAAAGGGTAAAGTAGATTTGTAGGAGCACTTAACACATGTAAATCCCCCACCTCTTTAAACCAAAGCGCATTGTATTAAAGAGCTACATAAATTTTACAAGTACTCTGTCCTTTTGAGATCATAGCACTATTCCTTCTTGCAACACAATTAAGCGATGCCTCTTTGTAAGCTGATTCCACAAACTCTGATGGAAGATACCTCACAAGAGTCACTGCCTTTGCCAAGTGCATAATTGCACTAAGGATATCACTATGTGCAGAGGTTACAGACTTGGGTATTAGAAGTGCTCTGTCAGCAAATAGCTGTTTCATTGGCCACCACAAACTTCTTTGAACTTTATTTGCTCATTTATACTGTGGTTTACCCACTTTTCTTAAGACTGGCTTTAAAAAATGATTTAAAGCTAACTTCCTTCTAACACCTAATAGTCCATAAAACAGCTTAGTGCCTGCAAGAGAATGCTCAAATTGATAGTAGTGGAATCTCAAATGCTATATTTTTCCACTGATAATGTGCAACCCAGGCAAACGTTGGGTTGAGCCTGATTTCTGTCTATCTCCTCACTAGTGTGTTTTCCCCTATTCAGTTCCAAAAGAGACAAAGATTGCATTTCATATTGAAGGTGGTCCATGCCAAATGATTTTTAATTTTTTGGTCAGCTTGAATTATTAAAAATGTAATTTGCTCAAGAGGCTAATGACAATTATTTTGACCAAATATATATGTGTGTGTGTATATCTATACACACACACAAATATATTTGTATGTATTTGACCAAAACATATAAGTCCCCATAAATTCTACTGGTAAAGGAAGAGATTAGTAGTCTTAGCTAATCAGGCTTAGGTAGTAACTTTATGAGAAAATGGGTTTGGGTTTGGCAAAATCAGGTTTGGAATTCAACTATTTCTAGATTCAATGATTTCAACTTATGCTATGTGATAACTATGTCTCCTAAGAGGTTAGAAAACATGATATCATGTGCTTTAAAATACACTGCTTAAATAACATTTCATAACAGAGTTTTTGTTGAGTGTACAGTATTCCATCTAATGGTTCTCCCCTAATTTATTACTGTCATTTATTTAGCTAACCCCTAATTGTTAGACGATCTACATTTCTAATCATCCACCATTATAAGTAAATTCTGTAATGAACATCCTTGTATGTAAGTAATATCCTCTAAATTTTGTCTCCCTGGCTCTGCAATCCCTCTGCTTCAATCGATCTAGTGTACTCATGACTAAGGCAGATTATTCTTCTGGAAGCAACACTTCATTGAAAATGTGATACTCAAATATTCTGGCTGTACTTGGAGCCTCCAGAACCTTGTTTCTATCTCGCTTCCTCATGATCCCCCACTGATCTCCCAAGTTTCCATCACTTGAACTGTGGCTTCAACTACTACTGTTTGATCTCCACACTGGCATCCAAAGCATTTTTCCTTGGGTATAGGAAACGAAGGAAAGAGAGTCCATCAGAGTCCTTCCTGGGAATTTTTGGAATCAGAGCCAAGAAAGAGAAACTGTTCTTTCTCCAGAAGACTGAGACAGTAATTTGTAAACCTTGGAAGATGGTGCTTCCATGTGAACCCTAGAAAAGAAGAAGGTTTGTCTGCAGAGGGAAAAGAGTGAGCTGAGGTAAAGAGGAGAAGGAGGAGAAGAGATTGGGAGATAGAGAGACCTGAAAGGCATTCTAACTGAGATGGGGAAAAAAAGAAATGAGGAATCAAAGCATCCCTTCCCTGGAGGAATATTAGCACAGACCAGGACGGGATGTGGGAGAGGAGGTGCAAGCCTTGGAGAACAGCTGATCTGCACAGCTCATCTCACTGCCGCCCTACTGAATCAAGCTTCCTGAATGGGATTGAGGGAGTAGACCACCCAAGTGGATTATGTGGCTCACCACTGTGGAAATGTATTAGAATATTCTTAGGGATGCTAAACCAACACCAGAATATCCTCAGGTGTATTCCAGTGACGCTAGAAATGCAATACCATGGAGCAAATTGTATATTTTTTAAAGATTTTATTCATTTATTCATGACAGAGAGAGAGAGAGAGACAGGCAGAGGGAGAAGCAGGCTCCATGCAGAGAGCCCGATGTGGGACTCCATCCCAGGTCTCCAGGATCAGGCCCTGGGCTGAAGGCCGCGCTAAACCATTGAGCCACCTGGGCTGCCCGCAAATTATATTTCCTAAACTTCTTCTCAGTGGAAGCCTTCTTTGACAAGCTACTTGGAGAGGAGGAAGACACACCCTTCTCCTGTGAGACATGTGGAGGCTCAACTGGTGGTCTTAAAATAACCTTCAAATGGGATTGAATCATCCAAACAGAGCTTTCATTGTGTTGAGTGAAGTTTACGAGCTTGGAGCCAAAGCTGGGTTTATCTTAGAATAAAGAACTCTGAGCGCCATCACTCTCCCTCTTATCCTCTGCCCTTCCCTTCATGAAATTTCTTATTCCTTTCCTTTTCTGAACAAATGCAGAGAGCATTAGTTTGAAAGAGTGGCATATTAAAAGCCTCCCCAGAGCACCCCTATCTCAGCCTATCAAGGACACCTACATGATCATTCTCTTCGGCAGCTTTGAGTAGGCTCTTCCTTACTTCTCTACATAATGCTTTTTTCAAGAACCAGTAGACTTCTATCTATTTCATCCGACAGTGGTTCCATTTAAACCACCAACTACACCAACCTTAGATCCTCTGCAGAAGGGTTAATGAGAGCTAGAAACTCAACAAATCTGCACCCTAGATGTGATCCCTCCAAATGCTAGTTGACACTGGGGCATCCATGCTATTGGCAGCAGAAAAGCAGGTCTATCTCTGAGATAGGGGCATCCAAGAACCTCCATGCCCATATGACACCTTACTTCTGGAAGACTCCGGTCAGAAATTGTAAATAAGAATTCCACATTGTCATAATTAGGTGCGGTTCTTCCTATTATTTAAATCAACCTCTGAATGATCCTTGAGTTTTGACAAGAATCTGTTCTACACTTTAGCAAATGCAGAGCAGGAAAAAGAAACATAATCACAAAACCCAATCTCTAACGGGCAGCAGGTGGAGGCCAGTTGAGTGGCAGGCATCCCTTCTAACTGGAGGCTGTGACAGCACGGCCAGCTCCCCAACATTTTCACGAAGGAAGTGAAAAGAAGCAAATGTATTTGGCAGTTTTAATCAGATAATTACTTTAAAAAAAAAAAAAGGTATGGTGACTATAATTCCCAGGTTTTTTCCATCTGTTTAAACTTAAGTAGGAGAGCGTCACTCCTGAACTGACCATGCTACGTGATGAATATGCTCTTGAAATGAATGCTTTCAGATGGTTTCTTTTTTTATGAAACGTGCACAAAGATGTGTACTGTGGTGGTGGAGTCAGCCTTGTGAGACATCTGGCCACAACATGTGCCTCATTAAGTTACACCTGTAAGTGTGGGGTCATTTTTTATACCAGTAATATTAATAATAAAGGGTTCATTGAATAGGATTATTAATGGTGCCAGGTGGAGGATGTGGTATTACTTACAGCCTGGTAGGGGATTGGTTAATGTCTCCTCCTGCCAACGTTTCTGGTTTCATGTTTATAGACAGAGTGCTCCAGATGATGGCTGGCAATGTAGCCATTGAGAAAATGAATTCCCCCTCTTTCCCATCAGCAAGAAAATTTATAGCAGTTGGTGGAGAATTTGAATGAATCTGTTTTCTAATTTTGAACTCATAATCTCACTGAAGAGCAAGTAAGGTATTTACCAATTAATTCAAGAAATTAAAAAGCCGCTCTCATGGCTTTTACTTTCTCCAACTTGACTCAAATTGAAACTTTTCAGTTCTGGCCATCTCCTATCACTTCTTATTTCAAGAGACATTCATCTCTGCATTTCCCTTTGTGGTCACAAATGGAAAATCAGGGGGGGAAAAAAAACTAAGAAGAAATCTAAAACCTTTCCTTCCTCTGTGGAATGTTTGCTTTTGCTGTTTTACAATGCAAGACTTGTAGCAGAGGGAAATAGATGCTCCAGGTAGGGTACTTTTTAATGTGCATTATTACAGGTGCTAGCAAGTCTGGTAAATTCGGAGTATTGTTTGATTTGGCAGCAAGATCCCAAGACTTAAAGCGCCAACCCATGTTTCAGCTTCAGATTACATGCAACTAGAATAAGATTTTAAATTTAACAAGGCAATTGTTGAATGTTAATTGAATTACATTTTGAGTAATAAAACTCAATTGATTACTAAGAATGTACTTATAAAAGGCATAATAGAAAAATTGTCTTTCACATATCCTTAGCTGTTCATAAATACTCATATACATCAATTTGTGCACAAACAATAAACTAATGAAAACAGCGTTTAAAACATCTATTTGTGTCACACTTTACAGTTTAAAAGTGATTTTTTCACATACATCATATTAACAGCTCCATCAAGTAGGTGGTGGTGTTTTCTTCAATTTGCAGAGAAGAAAACTGAAGTTCAGAGAATGATATTCTCAAGATACACAGCTAGCAAGTGGCCTCTTCCAAACTGAAACCCACCCCCATTGAATCTAAACTTTTATGTTTTTTCCACTCCACCATCTGTTTCCCCTTTCTCAGCCAATTAACTCCCCTTAAGAAAATCCTAAAATCCAGGAATGACTTCCACTGCTACCCCGTTTTGGTATAAAGACATTTGCATAATCTGGATGAATCTCATCGAATTGGTGAGGGGGGAAAGCTAGACAGGAAGAGCACGGGCTGTATGGTCCATTTCTGTGAAGTTCAAGTCAGTCAGAACTAATCCAAGGTGGCAGAGGCCAGAGCAGTGGTACCTCTGGCAAAAGGTATCGACTGAGAGACAGCACGAGGGGGCTTCCTGGGGTTCTGGAAGTAGTCCACACTCTGATCTGCGGGGTGATGATGCAGGTTTATGCACATAAAAGTCTAGCCAGACGCTTAATATTTGTGAAATTTATTGCAACTATATCACACCTTGATTAAAAATTACCTTTAAAAATGAGGTTATTGCATTGCCAGGAAATAATTGCTAGATGTCCCTGAAATAGTTCTTCTTGTCTCTTTTGGGAAAAAGGCTCATATCCCTTTCCAGATCCTCGATTTTCTTTTATGCTCCTACCAACAACCTTCCTAATGGGGTCCAGCTAGCTCTCCTATCACTCAACACAGTACTTTACAATTTTCTGACTGTCAGGTTTTCACCTTCTCGATGGGCAGGGACCATGTGTTCCTCACGTGTGTAGTCCCAGCATCCAGTGTGGTGCTTGGCATGAGACACTTACTTGATAATTCCTTGTCAAAAGGTAAAAAGATGAGTAGATGAACGCAAGAGCTAAAGGACTTTTCACTTTGCTGTTTTATGACCCAGGCTTAGGAGACGGGTCATGTTAGGATATCCTATAGACAAAGGAAGCATCCTGTAGATGAGGCTTTCCAAGAAGTCTCTGGTCCCCTCTTTTAAACGGCTGTAATTCAGCCACGGTCACCACTACCATCAGTCTGAACATCCAACACACATGCCAGTGAGGCCACTCACTCCCACAATTGCATCTGATTGTCCATTTTCCAGGCCTTACTGTTTATGTATCTTTTCCTGCTTATGCCAAGGAGGAGCCCTCAACTACAACCCCTTCTGCATTTCTGCCTAGGTCCTGGCCTTCTGGCCAATTCTCCCCTGGATTTCTGTGCTGTGGGATTTTACTCAGAGCCTGTCCAAGACAAAACAATCCCCGGCTCTTGTCACTCTGAGCTCCTTTACATCTGTGTCTCACCTGCCAGCCTCTCTTATTCATCTGACTTCCACACTCAAGATGAGCAAATGTCACCATTTCACCAGTTCTGATCAATGGATTCTTCTTTTGAAGGTTTACAGTTTCTGATCGCTTTTTAAGCTTGTGGCTTTCCTGAGAGCAGGCTTGGCTTTTAGCAGAACAGTTTAGAAAGCAGCTTGTTCTGGGCACATCCCTTTCTTTCTTTCTTTCTTTCTTTCTTTCTTTCTTTCTTTCTTTCTTTCTTCTCCATCTGTTTTACTCTTTTTGTTCCATACTGGATCAAAAGGACCCCAAATGGGCCTGACCAATTCCAGGAGAGTCCTTGGGTTGGTAATGCTCTGATACCAGAATAGTTAGACTGTGAATTTTATCCTCTTGGCCTAAGCCTACTCAGTTGACTTGTTTACTGTTGTCATCTCTACAATCTGTTTTCCATTTGGAGTGAAAATTCTCTAGAAGATTGCTTTCCTTTTGAGGGTCTGGCCTGAGGGTCTGTTGGTGTTTTAGAGTGGCTAAGCAATCTTAAACAAGTGCTAGCATTCACCTGTTTAGCAAATGCATCTGAATATGATCATTAGCCACGGCCTTGTCATTTATGAAACTATGTTTTATTTGTCTTTATGACGTCACTTGTATAGATGCTCAGCATTTAATGGGATTTGTACTCTTTATTCTCTGAGTAGGAATATCAGGCAGCCAGATGCAGGGTACATGAAAATGCCCTGGAGGGTCACATAAGATTTCAGAAGTGAGGAAGAGCCTATCTGTTTTTCTTTCCTGCATTCCTACTCCTTAATGTCTTATCTGGGGTACCCTCAATGCGGATATAGAGAGAAAAGCAAGTAGGAAGTGAATTAGTACTGAAAAAAGAAGATACACTCCAAACATAAATGTCACAATTTTGCACGGTGCCAATGCCTGCGTCTCTGAGATCGGAAAGTAAATCATAATTGCTTTCTCTCGACTTAAAACAAAATCAGTATTTGTCTCATGCACCAGGGCGATGGCGTCTTTTGATGACTAAAGGCACATGTTAGTGCCATGGTTAAGTGCAAAGTTTGGAGTCAGAGGAGACTGCATTCAAATTCCCACAACTTCTTACTGGGAACGTTGGATCTCCTCTATAAGCCTTAGTTTCCTCATTGATGAAACCGGATAACAAACTGTTTTAAGAATTAGTTGAGATGCCATATTAGAGAAAAAGCTCTATTCAAGGAAAGACATTGCACATAATGTTCAAATACTAACTATGACAATCCAGCCTCTTGCTGGCTACATACAATGCCCTGAGGATTTTCCCTTCATTGGTCAGGCTCATGTGAGGGTGATTCCAAACCAGGGCATGATTCTATCTGGGTAATGTGTTGGGATGTGTATGCTGGTGGTGATAGGTTTGTAGGGTGTAGACAGTGGAATTGAATGAATTATTCTGCTCTGCTCTGCTGTGGGGCCAAGGGGTTTCTTTGCCTGACATTAGGCATGGGTCCATTTTTTAGACACTGAGACAGGTAGACATGTTTAGTTGCACTATGTGATTTTTTAAAATTAATAGCAGTGGATTCTTAAAATTACAGTTTAATGGGTTAACAGCCAATGAATGAGTCCTATGTTGATTAAATTCCCTTTCAATACACGTTTGATGATTATGGGAATAAAGCACTGGGTGGATTGCCTTTAGGGTATTATTAAATCTAAAATGTGTGAAACATTGCTTGAGAGAGGCACCCAATGCATCCACCCTGCTCCAAACCCCTCCATTTCTGGCTTGAAATGAGATACGGCTTTATCATTAGAGTGGCTGCAAACTGCCTTTAAGCACACCTCCTACCCTAAAGATGGAGATAGGAGGAACCTCCAAAATGTCAAACCAGGACACTGAATCCAGCTAGAAGCCATCTTATCCTGTTGTCAAAGCAACATGTCCCTGCTGCATATGAAACCCTCCAGTAGTCCAGCCAGAGATACAGATCTTAAGTGGAGGTATGACTCCATCCCCCCAACTTCTGCTCCTTCATTTCTCTTTGGCTCTGCTAGAAGCAGGAAGGAGGTAATTGGACTTGCAGGTGGTTAGTGTACAAGCCAAACAGGGTGAGAATGAGAGAACAAAAATGGCACAAGGAGGAGAGAGTAGGGTCTGGTAGACATTTGAGGGTACGCACTGGAGGAGATTCCCCCATCAGAAGGGACTTTAGGAGTCTGACGTGCTCCTTCCCTTTGGGAAACATAAGGCAAAGAGGAACAAGAAAGAGAAAGGAGAAAATCAATTCATGGATGGATTAGAGAATATTGGGGACAAAGATGACTTGTAGGAACAGAGAATACTTCCTTCTTTTTGCTACATGTTTTAAAAGTCAGGGGGCGGAAGAAGAGGGAAGGAACATTTATTGTGTGCCAATTCTGTGCCAGACATTCTGCTCGCACTTTTAACTTTACCTCGTTTCAACTTCATGGGAATTGGGAGTAGGCTTTTTAAATCTCTTTCATTCCGTATGAAGAAGCCAAAGTCCATAGTGGTTAAATTACCTAAGGTCCCACATGAAACAGCCAGGTTGGACCAGGTGTGCCTGCCTGCAGAGCACTCTGCCACCTTGCATCTCAATGTCTGTGACTTCCTTGGTATTTCTATAGGTCTAGAAATAGGGTTAGCAACATATGCTTTGACATGTTGTTTTTTAGGATTTTTAGGGACTAAAAAAGGGCAAACCAAACATTCATAAATGCAAATTATTTGTGTAGACAAACTAAATCCATTTTGTGAAAATCAATTAAAATTCTAAATAGCAATAATTTTCTAAACAATGATTTGAGACTAACAACTGAGGCTCCAATTACCTAATAAATTGATCACATAAATTAAACCCCACAAGTGTGGCTGATTTCTAACAGGTTCATGATAGTCTCAAGATTTACAAATCAAGTGACCGGGTTTCAGAGATGTCTTCAGGGTCAAACTAGACTTATCCCCAGCACTTAACACATAACACATGTCTTGAGTTGGGTCTGGTTTGGGGTGGGGGCTGGGTAATGTGTGTTTGCAGAAATTGTATTTCATCCTGGGTTTACCCTGGAGGTGGTTGGTGATTGGGTTAAACTGCCTTGATGTATTCAGAAGAAATTTAACTGTCTTCCCAGCTAATATCATCTCCAAGTGTAACCTGGGCCTCCCAAAGGGAGCAGATAGTCAAAAAAATGAGAAGGTGGTATTTAAAGGGTATTTGGAAAGAGAAGTAGGAGATAAATGCTGAGTTAGGAAAGAGTGAAAATCTTTGAAGTCTACCCCATATCCTCCCATGGAACAAGACATGCTGCCACCAGCTCTTCCCTAAGGGGTATGTAATGCCTTACAAATTGGCTGTGTTGTGTAAAGAAACTCCGTGGAGGGGGGCCTAGGTGGTCAGTCAGTTGAGCATTTGACTCTTAGTTTCAGCTCAGGTCATGATCTCAGGGTCGTGGGATGGAGCCCCACGATGGGCTGGAGTCTGACTGACATACTCTCCCTCTTTCCCTCCACCCATTCATTCTTCCTCTCCCTCTCTCATAAATAAATAAATCTTTTTTTAAAAAAGAAATTCTATAGAAGGCTGGAGGAGATGCAGTGCTGAAACCTGCAAACCAGGCCCTGAATGTCTCTTTCCTGAGATCTTTGTTGTTGTTGTTTACCCTTGATAGATAGGACAAACTCTTGTAAGGTTACAGAAAAGAGAATCCACCTTTGCAGAGGGGTGGGGGTGATTAAAGGAGATGCTATAGGTAAAGGTATCTGTCTGTAACCCTCAATACCTATTAGCCATTAAAGTGATGATGGTTGTGATGATGCTTGTATGATGGTGGTCTTGATAGCAATATGGGCATGGTGCCTTACAAAGCACTTTCAGGTAGCATTTCCATTGCACTTGGGTTGCTCCCTGTGACAGAGATGGCAGGAGCCCACACCAGAAAGCCAGGTCTCTTGACGCCCACCCATCATTTTTCCCTTACCCTCTGCTGCCTCCCAGGGGACTTTGTAAGGAGATGGGAAGAAGGAGGAGGCATGAAATGAGAAATCAGAGTACAAACAGTGATCTGCAGAGGATGCACTGTGGTCCCACCCACTACATTTCTCAAATGGGGTGAAAAGATTTCTTTGTTGGAGAGAACAGAACCCAGGGAGTAATCCCCACCCTTTTCCTAACAGGGAAAAAAATAGAGGGGTCTCCAGAGATTTATGTCTCTTCTAGGCCTGGAAGCCAAAGCTGGTGCTCCATCCCCCTCCTAATTTCCAGGAGCAATATAATACTTTCATCCCTTAAAAAGAAAAATGTACAAACAATAATCAGAAAGTTTTTTAAAAATCCCAAATTCCTGTTTTTAGGTTAGTCCTGAAATGCATTAATCTCTTTCACTTGATGTAGCTTACTATCATTCTTCCATTTTAATATCTCAGGAAAAAAAAAACCCACCCAAATAACCAATAACAGTTTACAGCTTTGACGCAAAGCACTAAAGTTGTTTTTCTATGAATATAGATTATTACATTTTTTTACAAAGCAAGTAAACAGATGCATAAAAATGCATTATTTCAGGAGCATAAGAAAACCTGCAATAAGTATAGTGGTTTTAATTTGTTTTTATGATTACTTGTAATTAATTAGCATCAAAAGTAAATTATCAACCTCTGAAATTGTACCATCAGATATGAGCAGGGTACTCCATGAATGATTGGCTGGTTCATCTTTATACCAAGGTAGGAAAAAGAATGATCTTTTTTTTTTTTTTTTTTTTTTTTACTTCTTTTTTTAACTATGCTTACATGCCAGTGCCAAAAGCCAGTGAAAATGCAAAAGGAGAAATTTAGACATGACTGGGAGGAACGTCCAGTTCGTTATGTGACACACATGTCAAGGGGTGAACACAGTGGACACTAGCAATCCCATCATTCTATCAGGGTAGGCTGGGGCAAGTTTCTTTTTAAAAAAAAATGCAAACAAAAATTGTTCAAGTCTGTTAAATTGGAGAAGGTTCACATATCTCCTCCAAACCTTCACTCTTCAGCCATAAAAAGGAGACATTTTGACAGATGTTGGTATTTTTTTAAGTAACTCTTGCTGTTTGTCACCATCTTTTTTTCCCCTTAAGATTCATGATGGAATTGTTTGCTGCAGCTTTGGTCAATTTAAACTAACCAATAAGTTCAAAGGACCTATCCCCTTGACCTCTCTCCATTTCCTCTGACATTTACTGCAGCAGTTCACCCTGCTGTGAACCGTCCTTTGCTGAGGGAGTGCCAACAAGAAAGAAAAATGGGTATTTAGTAAGCAGACTGTTTTTTTTTTAACTGCGAGGAATATGTGCAGGGATTTAGAAGACTCACCCACGTCTATTTTATTAACAAGAACGTACTTGAACTGAGAACTCAATCTCGAAATACAAATAGAATTCAACAACAGAAGGGAAGGGAGGGGAATAAATACGATTAAAAACCTGCAGCCTTCTTTCCTGCTTAGTATCTCTCCTAAGAGTTAGGAGCTCTCACAATGGGATTATAGAGCTTCCAACAAAGTTAAATAAAATAAATAGATTGACTTCGAACAAGTTTCATTCCATAGCAGGCCCTCCAAAGACACGCCATTTTTTTCTTTTTGGGAAGCTACCTGAAATGAAACTACATGTCTCTATTTTTGTAAATAATCCACTGGGATGAATAAAAAGTGTTACATGTTAAGGATAGAGTTGAGGATAGATTTGCATCTATGTTCACTTCCATATAGATGAAATAATATAATAATATATAATACGCATATATAATTTATATATTATATAAGTAATAAAATAATATAAATTCCTCCCCAGTCAAGACTTAGCCAAGGAAGTGATGACCTGAGACACATTTATGATTATCTTGTCCTCTTCCTCCAGGGATTGTACAGGTGACCATGATGCTACCAGTGGACTTAGCTGGTTACTAATGAATAATGTCGGAGTTAACAGTCCCTAAAAAGAAAATGCCAAATCAAACCAAGGATGTGTGAGTTCGCAGTTATTATACTAGAAGAGTCTCTACTAAATCACACTAAAGAATTGAATAATGGTCAAAATTCAGGCTTTATCAGTTTCATTCTTGCTTAAATATTTCAATGAAGGGTTTATCACAAGCCTTGAGTTGCTATAGTCGCTCTTATCTGCTGGAAGTGAGAGTCTGGAAGAACTGGAGAGCCCATAAAACTCCTGGTCAGTCTGTGTTACCAACACACATTCCCATTGCCCAAGTTTGTCTTTGGAAAATTATACCACTCTTCCCCAAATACAGTGCTCCAAGGCACATACTAAGAAGATGTTACTTTTTTTTCACTGTGGAGAGGAAAGAGATAAGGCTATTCAAGGCAAACTCAAGGGGAAAAACAGTTCCTTGACTTCCTGAAGAAGTGGACTCATGGACTAGCCACCCTCACCGAAGTCATCAGCATAGAAAATCCCATATTTTGTTTCCCAATATTATTTCTAATTTGGAACATAGGCATCCTGGTTTTCCATTATAATGCTGTTCTTCTGTGGGTCCAATGAGACCAGTTAGTCTTTTGGCCACTGGATGACCATCTCTTTTTGGGTATTGGTCTTTTGTCATTCCTTTTGGTGTGAATGTGTGGGGAGGGGAAGAGTGATGATGGAGGTGAACTTAGGTCCACCTGAATATCAAATCCTAGAGAAGGTTCAAATTGCCTAACTATAAGGAAGTGCCTAATTAGTAGAACTACCTCAAAGTCTTCATGACACTACAGTAGTAGGGTACATTTGGATGAGAACCAAGGCAGACAAACTATTCCAAAACTTTATAGTGAATAAGTCTTCCAGAAAGTCTAGTAGGGACACTCCTAGAGAAGATGATTGAAAAGACAAAATTTGTACTTATCACCCTGCATTCTTCCACTGGGCTCTTTTCCTCAGATGTTCTATGTCCTAATGAAGCCCCATCTTATGAATCCAAGCTTTTCCTCTCTGAGTGGTTCCCTCAGGTCTGTAACTTTGTAAATACCCTTTCTCTGTAAAAAGGTTTTATCCTGGTCCTAGACTCTCTGGATTCTGCACCCAGATTTCCAGGCTACCTACAGTTTTTATCAGATCAAGTTAATTCACTAGCAGGTAATCTTGTATTGTTGTATTTTCCTCCTGGTTAGCAGATGTGCATTCTAGCAGGAGCTCTCTAAATATATTTTGATTAAAAAGAGTGGTCCTCAAGGGTGTTGATTCCAATTCAGTAAGGGAGTAGTTTTGAGGTAGATGAAGTCTTTTGACTCCCTCTAAACCACACTGGGACAAAGCAATGACTACATACTCCGACTTTACAAAGACTTGCCCTAAAGGTTTATGCTCTATTAATATAAGATGCATGATTTCCCCGATAATTGCTTTTATCTACCACTTGATATTTGCAATAGAGGCACAGTCTCAAGAATTGCCTAGGGCAACTGTCTTGTTTAAAACCAATATTGCTTTAAATCTACACATTTTAAAAGCATAAAAGCACACAAGTCATACTTTACCCATTTTCATTTTATGAAGTTTCCTGGGGACACTTTTTACCATAAATATTTTTGCAATACAAATATACAAGCTCTGTCTCTTATTTTAGAAGAAACAATTGGTACCAAGACTTTCTTCCAAATTCCTTTTCACCAGGAGTCTACAGTCCTTTTGAAAAGCTCCTTTTTACTAAACTCCTTTCAAAGTTACACTTTTCCTTCTTAATATTATGATATGTGAGCATTTGAAAACGTTTTCTCCCTGCTCTTCAGTAATCATGCTTCAACTGGCAACTTGTTGTACCTTTATGCTTTCTTCTCTCTTTTCTCTTCTTCTTCCTTTGATGATGTTTTCTGAAACACCCTGCTGAAAATCTTTCCAATTCCTCTAAATAGTGTTAGGCTGTAGATGTTACCAGTCCCACAACTTGCTTGTCTCATTCTTTGCTCTAAGGGATATGACAGACAGAAAGGGGATGCTGATGAAGTTTAGAGTTTCACCAGGAGAAACCCAATGACTAATACCACAAGAAGAGCAAATGATCAATATGAAAATATGTGGTACCGAAAATAAATATTTTGAGGGTTACAAAGATTAATGTCCTTCAGTACTAGACACACAGAAGTTCAAAGAACACTTAGCTTCTTCCAACCCCAATACTTATGGTACTTGGGATTTTGACTGATTAAGGTCATAGATACTTTCCTTAACAAAATCCTAAGATATCTACCCAGCAAACAAACAACCTAACAAGGGAATGCCAAAGGGTATAAAGGGATTTTGAAAGGTTTTATCTTTAAATTGCAACCTAAGGTGATGTTAGGGGAACTTTTAAGAGTTATAAATGTGGTTTCCTAGGAGTAGTATTAGCCATTTGTTGAAGGCATGCAGATCGGTCTGCTTTGTACAAGAGATCATAAAAATTGCACATGGCTCAGCATGGCATCTGCTGAAGGAAAAGGTTTTTCCCCCCCTATTATCCTAAAGAAATATCTCTGGCATTAAAACTCATGTTAATCATTTACTCATGGTTCGATTATTTTAGTTATTTCTGATTTAGATAAAGACCTTAATGATATGTTTTTATTGTATATGCCTAATTTTGTTTCTATTTGTTCTAAAGAATAAGCTTTAAATTTATTTTATTTTTTATTTTATTCATTTCACCATTAATGAATATTCTATCATCTAGGATTAGTGGCACTACCTATCCAAATGTCCATGGTAGGCAATGTGGACGCATTCTTGCCTAAAATGAATTTACTAAGTCTTATAATTTTTTTCATCAAACTTCTTCATTTAGCAACATCTGAATGTGAGTAATCCACTGAGCACCATATATCATCTATAAATTCTTCCAGTTGACACCCTCCTGGTTTAATAATTCTGTCTCCGGGGCCTACAGTGTGATGCCATCAAAATCCCCCATCTGCTGATCTAGCCACATTGGATCCTATGCTCACTAGTTGTAGAAGCCAATTCGCTTTACAGTCAGCAGGTTCTTTATCAGCTTTTGCCTTCATGAGAAAATTGGTGAGTCATGACCGTCTAGACCTGTTCTGCTCAAGTGGTATTGGGTAATCAGCAGCCACAGAATCATTCAATTTTAAATTTCAAAGAAGATAATTGCATTTTGTTTTGATCCCGAGGACTCTGGAAGAAACTCCACAAAGAAGTTTTTTCTTGGATGAGGCAGGATAAAAAATATTCTAATTTGATCATCTTCCTTATGCGCTCTAACAATATTTGTTCATAAAAAAACCCCTAATTTCCTCTTATTGAGCATTTTAAGGTGTCAGAATTTTTGTTGTTGTTGTGATGGTTGTATTCTTTTTGTTGTCAATGACTGGACAGTGTTCCTTTGGTAGCTGTAAGAGTGGGCTGATGACAGTGATTTTAGTTAATATCAGTAGGAAAGTGTCTGAGACACATGGATTGCAAACTCTAAGCTTATGACTTTCAATCTTAATTTGACTCATTCAAAGGAGACATTTGTCTCGTTGGTGCAAATATAGAGAAAGGAGCACAGATTTTATGTACCAAAAAAATAGAGATTAAATTAAAATTCAGCCCCTAACTTTGAATTAGCCTCATGTAAAAGAGTGG
This sequence comes from Canis aureus, assembly GCF_053574225.1. Classification (NCBI taxonomy): domain Eukaryota; kingdom Metazoa; phylum Chordata; class Mammalia; order Carnivora; family Canidae; genus Canis; species Canis aureus. The sequence goes on along the minus strand of NC_135611.1, from coordinate 20,022,759 downwards.
ATACTCAAACCTGCATTTCAGGGTTATACAGGGACAAATGCACAATAAGAACTCAAGTGTAGGTTTCATTATCATTATTATTTCTCCTTTTGTATAATTCTACCAATAAAAACCCTGAAATTCATCGGAATGCTAATTTGGATTTGGAATCTCAGATACCCAAAAATCATATGGCTCAGAAATGTAAGGTAAGGATTTACTGATGCATAGTCATCATAAGACCTAAAAGGGAGAATTTAATTTTTATAGACTACTTTTTAAAGCTAGCCATTGGGTCTCCTTACTTGATCATCACAGTTCAGTACTGTTCAGTTGTAGCCCATCAGGTTTATTCTTTCACGTATATATTTTACTCTATGCACCAGACACCATTTTGGTCATTGAGAAATGTTTAGGACCAACTTTACTTCCACTTCAAATGAAAATTTTGCTATAGGGGCAACTGCTTATTTCTATTTAATTATTATCTCTTCTGTCTTTACTAATCCCGAGGATGAAGAAATGAGAATTATAAATGATAATATTTCCCACTAAATTTGCATTCTCTTAGTCAAACTGTTTAAAAAACTGGGATGGAGAAACTGGTAGATCCGGAGGATTAAAAGAAGGAAGATCCCTCTAAAAATGTACTGGCCTCTGTGGTTCAGAACACTCAAGTCTGGCTACCTTCTGGGAGAAGCTTTTAGACAGAAAATAAGTTGAAATGTACTTCATCTAGGCAATGTGCAAGACTGACTTTCCATTTTCCTTTGGTTGATAAAGTCTAAAGTTATCAAAAGAACTTCCTTTCAAAGGAAGCAATACTTTTTAACAGATATACATTCAGATATACAGGGGGAATGGACCTTGATCCAGCTAGTGGGGCACAGAGTATCTGCAGACTTGGGCATCACTTCTGTTCAAAGTTTCACCCTATGTGAGCAACTTCTCTGGCCTTATAGCCCCTTCATTTTGGAGAGCATTGGAGGCATGGAAGTCACAGGAAGTTGAAGAAAAGTTAACCAGGAGTTGTCTAAATCCTTCCCTAAGAGAGATACTCTAACCTTGCGTGATGATTGATTTATTATTAACTTGTTAATAAAGAGATATTCTCTCTCTTTTAATAAAATTTGATGCATCAACTGATACTTTCTCTAGACTTGACTCCAGCTTCAATCCCCCAAAAAAGTCTGTCCAGAGCCTCCCAAATTAATATTTTGCCTGGTGAACAGAAACAGTTTAGCCTTAACTGCAATTCTGTTGACTATTGTCAGTGAAATGGAGCTCATCAAGAAAATGGTGGGGATCCATGAAAACTTTCTGCTGTATATTCATTCACCAATTCATCAAAAAGAAATTTCAGAGCAGTACTAGGTAAGTGAAAGGTTCTAGAAATATACGGATGACTCAGGTCTCATTATCCTGGGAGTCAGACAAGAAAGAGAAGATTCACATTATGGAGTTGCATGTCTAATTGAATGTTATCTAAGCTCAAAGGAATGAGAAATTTCTCCTGGAGGAACTAGGATGGCTTTGTATAAGTATCACTTCCCATTGTGAGCCTAGGCTGAGGAACTGCCCCAGGAGCCTGGGACTTGGAGCTTTATCTAGGGATGTGAAGTTTTTGCAACACATACAGACTCCTGCTTCATTATACTTCCTTGGCCCTGATAGGGAGTTCTATCTGCTTGAAAGCAAGGAAGACATGGAACCATGCAACACTACGGTCTCTAAGTTGGATATTCCTTCTGGGGAGCTTTTTCTATTTTCCATAAGGGTAAGCTGATGCCTTCCTGGAGAAGCAGTATGTGTTACAAAGAGAAAAAATCCAAAAGGTTGTCTTCTTCTTGGGGAGGAACAAAATCAAATGCCAGCAGGCTCTTTACATGAATTTCCATCTAAAAGAGAAGAAGAATCCAGGTACCAGGCCCTGAAATTGAAACCAGATAAAAATACAAAGTTTCGAAGTTGGGAATAGAAAGCAAAAGGAATGAATTTCCTGAATTGACTGTTGACCTACAATGAGTATAATGGGTATGGGTGGCCTAGTTTGTGGATGTGATGAGAGGTGGGGAGAGGTGTCAAAGAGGGGGTGAATTTGAGCTATATGATAGAAAAAAAAATGAGGAACAAGAGTTCCAGGCAGAAGGACCAGCTCTGCAAAAACTCCAATGGGTGAAAGGCCACAGAGTGGTAAGACCATATCGAGACTTCTGGAGCAGCTGTGACATAGAATATGTGGGTGGTGAGGGTCAGGAGCTCAGGAGCAAAAATGGAAAGTGAGAGGAAGGCCAAATCCCGAAGACAATGCACACAGAATCACCAGGACAACGATATCCTCTCAGAGGGAAATACTTGCACATTTGAGTGCTTCCTTTTATTAAATAGTTGAATCTGTTCACCAGATTAGCTTCCCTTTTGGATTTTGTTTTCACAAACCTCTGGGCTCTGTTGTAGACCGACCACGGCTTGGTGCACCACATCTTATTATCTTGTGCTCTTACCCTTGACCTAATGTGACTCTAAGGCATCTATTGTCTTGTGAATTAAACCACCATAAATCTCTTTTTAAAAAAGTCAAGGATTCCTGGGTGGCCCAGTGGTTTAGCGCCTGCCTTTGGCCCAGGGCGTGATCCTGGAGTCCCAGGATCGAGTCTCGCATCGGGCTCCCTGAATGAAGCCTGCTTCTCCCTCTGCCTATGTCTCTGCTTCTCTCTCTGTGTGTCTCTCATGAATAAATAAATAAAATCATTAAACAATATAGTCAAAATATGAGTGGTTCATAGAAATAATGTATAATAGTGTCTTCTATCCAATAATCAATAGGTGAATGTTTCCTGAGCACCTCTGAGAGTTGGTTCTATTATATGGAGAGTGAGAAGCACAAGATCAATTTTACATTTGATTATTAGCTTGTAATCTCTTTGAGAATATAAATCATGTGCAGTTAACATAAAAAGTAGTAGTACAAGGCATTATATGCAGGATTAATATTTTATCTATTTTCTCTGCTACAGGGGTACTTGCAATAAAAACATTTCAATATTTCTTCTCTGGGTGGTTTAAGAACTCCACTGAGATCTCCACTTGCTACTCAGACCCCTTCAGATCTTCCCTGAGGACCTTCAGTCACTGGCACCACAATCTAGCAATGGAGGAGCTAATTCTGGGCACACCAGGGACCTCTGCTCAGGGACTGGGGTTACTATTTGCTCTGATGCAATGGGTCCATGCCCTGATTTATATTAAATATTTGAATATCATCCCTAAGTTGATATTAGGCTCTAAATAATCTCTTAATGTGATCATTGCTACAAATAATAATGGCTACTATTAGTTAATCACTTACTATTTTCCAATTTAACAATTATAATTGCCCATTCAGGAAGTCCTTTTTAATCCCATTTTACAAATGTGGCAACAGGCACAGGGAGGATTAGAAACTCGAGCCAGGGCAAGAGCCTAGGCAGCAGAGGAGCCACCTCTCCAGCCCTGGTCAGATTCCACCTTTAGAAGACCATGTCATCTTTCATGGGATGGTGAGTGGGAGAAGCTGCAGGGAAAAGTGAGGGGGGAGGGCATTCATTCCCAGCTGGAAGGAAGAGTTGGGGGACATCAGGTGGCATGTTAGGCAGGCAGATGAATCTTCATGTTGCTCCGGATTCTTTCAATCTCAGTTGTCCCCACTACGTTCATCATCATCATCATCATAAGCATCCTGGAAGTTGCATCTATTTTTTTCCTTTTTTTTTTTTTTTTTTTTTTTTTAGGTCACTGATCTACTTCATAGTAAGTTCAGGACTGCAGAGTAAATTGGGCCTTCTTGGCCCCAAAAAGCACCATCTGGTTTATAAAACAACAGTGTGTGCCCTCTGGATTGTCTTCCTGTAGGAAATTCCTCTTTATCTACTGCCGGGCTAGTAACTTAGGGATAATATTCAGACTTACTCTTCTAATCCTTTTGTGCATGGTTGTTTGGTTTATTTTGTTTAGTTTATGAAGGCAAAAAAAAAAAATTACCTCTTGTAAAATATACACTGGTTTAGTCTAGCAATAAGAAAACTTTCTCGGATTTCCAGGGCTGGGACAAGTCGATGTTCTACAGTGAAGGAAAGATTTGAGCAACTCGGAGAATAATTGAGAGCGGATTAATTGGAGACTCATTGTGGAAGTGAAGAGGTTTGAAACAGAAGGAAGAATCAAAGGGAAAGGAGATGCTCTTTTTGGTGGTCGTTGCCTACTCTTATTTTTTTCTTCTCAGGCAGTTGAAGTTTTAGGCATGATCGGAAAGGAAGGCTGAGAAGACTTTGGGGAAAAGTGGGGGAGGTGGGGTCAGCCTTCTATGATTTCAAAATAAGGATTCATCATGTTGAAGGGCAGAGATGGGGAAGGTCTTCAGCAGTTGTATTCAGGCCTGTGGTTTCATAAGGGTCCCTGGTAATGCTGGACACGCCCTGCCCAACTCCAACATCTGGGGAAATGGTCAGTCTGCGCCTTCTGGAAGTGTTACTGTCCTCTCTTCACTCACTCCCTTTGGTGGCCACAGTTTGTTCTTTTTTCACTCTGATGTGAAAAATCCCAAAGCTCGCCTGTCCTCCCTCTCTCATTGCCACCCACCAGGCCTTATGTCAGTCCAGAGTCCCAAACAACATCATTAGAGGGGAGGGAAAAAATCCTGTACAGATGGGCTGGCTCCCTGGCCTGGGCTGGTTCAAGCAGCTCTTGGCTTAGACACCCTGCTTTCCAAACACAATCTGTTTTCAAGATTCTTGGGCAATTTCAGGTCCAAAAAGGGGTGGGGGGGGTTGGTCTCAAGTTCACCAAACTCCGTCTCTTCTCTGTTCCCCTCCACCCAGGCATGGGGAGACCCATTCGCCCAGACTCAGTTTTCGGCTGACGTGACTAAGCCGTGTTCTTGGCGCTGGAAGGATTTCCTGCCCTCTCATGGCTCAGCGTTGTTTTCTTTCTTTCATAACCTTGCTCTGCCAGTGGGCCAGGCGTGACTCGATCCTACCCCGGAGGATTTTGGAAGTGCAACACTACAGAAGATGCTAAATGGCCACATTTAAAGAAGACAGTGCTCTTAATAGGCCATGAAGAGGGAAGCTCACAGTGTGGGCCACAGCCTTACCTTTGCAAGGCCTGCGAGGGCACAGATTCTGTGTGGTGGGGCTCCTGCCACTGACACGGTGCCAGAAAGTGCAGGGGGGCAGGAATGTAGAAAGGTCTTTGAAGCACTCTGAAACAGATTCATCTACATGAGACGTGTGGCTTCTTGTGTGTGTGTGTGTGTGTGTGTGTGTGTGTGTATCCTAAGTGAAGAAATAACTTACAGGTAACTCTCTAGTTCTAAGAGTAACAGACAATTCACTTCTTTTGCAGTGTTTTTGAACATTTTTTAATATTTCCTTGGGTTAGCCTAGGAACGTCATTTCCTGCTTCTTCTCTACCACCAGGATGCCCTCGGAGGAGGTAGGAGCCCCATTTGCCCCCCACACTGAACGACCCTGCAATACCATTTTTTTTTTCTTAAAGCTCCTGTGGCCTCTCTCCTATCAGCAATGAAGGGGAGCTCCGTTTTTAATCTTGGAAAATTTGCAAGTGTTCTTGCAAGTCAATTTTTTTTTACCTCCCCGCCCCCCCATAATTTTCAGGACGATGGCTGTGTTCAGAATGATAGAGGTTTCCAGAAGTCAGATCTTCACACGAGTGGAGATTCCCAGCATTCTGGATTCCAAAAATGATGTTATGGCAACATTCTAAAGTAACAGTAAATAAAATAGTAAATAGAATTATAAATACTAACTCCTTGTTGGTTATTAGGCCAATTATTTTTCATTATTATTAATTGCTTATAATTATTATCAATTACTTAAATTAGTTCATTTGATCTTCATGCAGTCCTTTAAGATACATATTCTTTCATCTCCATGTAATAGATGAAGTAGCTAATGCTCAAGTGGATCAAGACATATTTTAAGTCATGTAGCTGGTAAGTAACGATGCTTTGATTTAAACCAGGTCAGCTGGACCCCAACTACCCTCATCATAACCACTTGCATAGAAGCCTGAATTTAAATATGACTTTTAGTTTCAAAATGTATTTTAAATAAAATATATAGAATCACATAAAATGTATATTTTATATTTTTATGAAATTTTAATATTTTTGAAAAAATAAAGATTAATTACGGGAGAAAAAAACACGTAGCTTAGCATTTAAAAATATATATATATTTTTTTTAGAGAGCAAGCAAGAGCGCATGAGGAGCAGTAGGTAGAGGTGGAGGGAGAGGGGCTCTTCAGGCTCTGTCTCAGGACCCTGGGATCATGACCTGAGCTGGAGGCAGACACTTAACCTCTTAACTGACTGAGCCACCCAGGTGCCCCACTTAGCTTAGCTTTTTATCAGATACTCAATGATGATTTAAAAATCAGTTAGAAACCATTGGTTTAAGTGGACTTATCAGAACTCTAGTCTGGGAAAGCAAATTGGTTTTCGTTCCCCTACATTGCAACTTTGACCTATAGAGTGAGTCTGGTTTGAAGTGCTGGGTTGAGATAGATTCTAGAGCCATTGCTGGACCAGCAGGAAAAAATACACATTAGAAATATCTGGTGATCTCATTCAGATAGTGATTTGAATAATCTGTTTTTAAAAATCATGAGACATCAGGGAAATTTGAACACTGAATATTTGATGATATTAAGGAATTGTTAATGTTTTAGATATGGTAATAGTGTTGCGATGATGTTTTTCGTGCTTGTTTCTTTCAGCAACGCATTCTAAAATATTTACAGATGAAATGCTATGATGTTGGAGATTTGCTTCAAAGTGATTAGGGGCTGGGTAGGATATGGTGCTAGAAAAGGAAACAGGTGTAGGTATACAGAAAACCAGATTGGCCCTGAGTTGATAATTGTTGAGGAATCATTAAAATATTCTTTTTTGCATATGCTTCAATTTTTCCATGATAAAAATTTGGTTTTTGAAAAAGGTAAATCAAAAATGTCTTTGAAGGAAGCTGAAAGACATATCTACCATGGACATGGTGAGTGAAGTCAAGTTGGAAGGCTGGTGGAGAGGGGAAGGAGGTGCCCGACTGTGTATCAAGAGTTAGCTCTATGCTAATCTCATAAATTTTATACATGAGAAAACTGGCTCAAAGTAGAAAGTGACTTTCTTGAAATTACATTGCTAGAGAATAAAAGGGCTCAGCTAGTGTCCAGGTACCTACACCCAGCATCCTCTCCACCATACCCAGCCACACTCCATGGCTGCAATAGTTCAGAGTAAAAAATATTGAAATACTCTTCATGTTCTTCTGGGTCCAAAAGTGTCCAAAAGAATTGTGTGAACAATTCAATGTCAATTAATCAGAAAGGGCTTTTTAAAAAATAGTTCAATTATATTTTAATTGAGGTTTCATAAATTGTAGTTTAATTTTGAAATGACTGTAGATTAACACACAGTTGTAAGAAACAGTACAGAGAGATCCCATGTACCTTTTACTCATTTTCCCTCCATGGTAACACCTTGTATAATGGTATTAGACTACCACAACCAGGAAATGGCCATTGATACAATGCAACAGTCTTATTTGGATATCCCTGGTCTTCCATGTACGTGTGTGTGCGTTTCATTCCATACCTTCTATCACACGTGTAGATTCCTGCAATCACCACCATAGCCAAGACACATAAGAGTTCCATCACCACAGAGATCCTTACAAAGGAGTGTTTTAATATATTACTATCACTAAGCATTAAATATATAACTAAAAAATTTACTGCCAACCCATGAATACTTTCTTTTCTACCTGGATAGGGACTTGAGCAAGGAGGAGAATTAGGCTAACTGAAAATGGAATCTGAATCAAAGAAATGCAAGTAAATGGGTGCAGGTACATAAATGGCAAAGGAGCCCATTTTTAAAAGTCAAGAATATTTTTAAAAGACTATTTTATAAAGCCGTATATAATAATAAAACCCAACTTTCACACATTCAGATAACCAGATTTTTTTTCCTCTCTTTTAGCAAATGACTTAACTTCTCTCAGATGGAGTTTTTCATCTGTAAAATGTGGATAATTATACCTATTTATGGAGCAACTTGTGAAGATGGCATAAAATAATATATAAAAAAGCACTCAAGAAATGGTAAAGTACTACTGCTCCTAAAAGTCTTGTGATGATTTCCATGAAGAGAACACAAATGATAATTAGGCTGACATCAAGAATTTATTTTTGAAGAGAATCTTCCAGGATATACCATGCAGCCAGTACTAGTTTATTCAATCTACTACACATCCTGCTCCTGTAGGCCCATAAAACTGTCACGATGCTCTTTATGCTAATTCAGAGAAGCTGAAAAATCCTGAAACATCTTGTATCTCATCCAGGGAAGAGCCCACTGAGGGTTTTCAAATTTTAGGAGATGGAAAGGATCTTAATCCAGTTGGTAAATGAATATGTTGACATCCAAAAATATAAAGTGACTTTTGAATGTGTTGTTGATATTTTACTCTGTTCTAAAGTTTTGACATAATTTTTCAGACATATAGTGATTGCAATTTTGCACTTTAGTAATTGATTAACTGGGACATGGGATTCCTTAAGAAATTGGTGCCCCCAGAATGGTGGCAGCATGGGGAAATTTGGAAGGATAGGAATCATGAACAAAAAGCTATGGATACTGGAATAGGCCCTGCAACTAAAGGCAAATCACTTCACTCCTTTCAGGCCCCTGAGTAGCTCAAGGGGGTAACCCATCAAATGCCTTTGATGTCTCCATTTCTACAAATCTTTTGAGTATTTAAGCTCTCCTCAGCTGATACTGCATATCTTCAGCTCTCAGGAAAGTGGAAGCATCAAATCAAACACCCTTCTTGTGCAAGAAGGAAGGTCCACTTTTGGGACAATTCATTAGTCAGAAGAATTATTTTTAATCTTACCATATAAAGATATTTCGGTTTTAAAACAAGTATTATGAAGCCCTCTCTTCTTAGATACCTCCCCTATCTTCAAACAGAAAACATCCTGGAAGAATCAGATCCTGGTGAAAATTTTGGAAGCGGTAGCCTTGCCTGATAGGCTCTATTTAAACACCACTCCTAGTATTAAATGCCAAATCCTCAGCTCTATGCACTGCTTCATTAGTTATTAATGAGGCAACATATTTGTTCAAAATTTATGATTGTTGATTTGCTCCCATCACTGTATGAAATATTAACATAGCATTTGTACTTGCAACCATTTGCAGACATTAGATTGTATATTTGCATATTCATGAACACTCATAAATGTTTAAGGAGACAGCACAGAAAGCATGGGAGCTGTCAGACAGCCAGTAAAAAGGCATATTTATAGCGTTAATAAGTATTTGAGTTTATAGGCCAAAACGATGAGTAACAAATTAAGTGAATTTCTGGTTTGCCTATTGCAGAGAACTAGGGATTTTGCCATTTTTTTTAAGCTTTGTAAACTTAAAATTCATTTCATAGATGCTGCATAAATGCTTATTGTTTAGTGGCAAAATCTATGGCCTCAGTATAAAGAAATTCCTAAGAGTGTCAGGCTTTTAGAGATTTCATTTTCACTCTTGCTGATACATAATTTTTCTGCCTTGGGCTTGAAGTAATATGGAAAGCAAAATGTGTCATATACTGAGGCAAAGTTATTTTTGAGTTTGGTTCCATCAAGGAATTTGGACAAATTATATGCCTTGGTGTTGCAACATCAGCCAATGTACTTGACCTAGTCTCTTGTCTGTCAACTTATTAAAACTTGATACTGGAGATTAAAGGGTTAAGCATGGAGCATTGATGGACAATAAGAGGGATAGGCATCCAGCTGGCAAACACCTGACCTACAAATAATCCATTTTTACAAATTGCCACTAACATCCCTCTGACCTATTTTATTAGAAGAAACCTCACCCTTCACATGGTAAAAAAACCTAAGAACCTTTGGAAGTTTTATGGGTCAATAATGGGGAAAACATTAAATTGGATCCCTACCTCACACCATACACAAAAATCAATTCCAGGTATCTTGATGAAAGATACCAGGTGAAAGGAATAACTATAAAGTTTATATTATACAAAACTAATATAGGAAAATATCCGTGTGACCTCAAGACAGGGAAAAAGTAATTAACTCCTCTTATGAACAGAGTCACTACATGGGTCATATGATTATTAAATGTCTCAAATATCACCTCTGGGTGTGTGAGTTCACCTTAGCCTTTTACTAGCAGGAGAAAGGATCATGTGGGTCATAGCTGGCCTCTGTTGTGATGGCTTAATTGTTCTATTGGCCACGGTTTGCCCCACTGGCATCTCCCACTGAAATCTGCAAATAGTAGATTTATGATCGATTTCTTCTTGATTCACCAAGGACCTGGTGGCCTTTGCAGGTGACTAGTCCCAGATCAATTTTTGTTCATACTATTTGTCTCTGACATCTGAAAATGATTTGCATTTGATATTTAGACTGGGTAACCTCCTCAGCAGGTTGTGGCAACAGAGCCACTTCAACAATAATCTCATCAGCAAGAAGCATCATTGCCTTCCTTCTCTGACTCCTCACAGAACAAACTGAAACTTGTGGATATTTTTGAAGGCATAAGAAACTAAGTAGAATAGGCGGGTTGGTTCTAGGGCACTGATTTCAACCTCCCCCTCCTAATCAGGCCATAGCAGCAATTTTATTGGTTCATAGATGGTATAGAGAAGGTAGGAGATGACTCTATGAAATGGTCTTTCAGAATATTTAATAAGAAACAGGGGAAACTTCTTGTATTCAGAAATTTTGTGATTTCTTCTGAGGTGGGAAGAGGATCTGAGGGGTAAGCCTGACATGTTTCTGTTTGATCTTTTTTCTAAAAAAAAATGACAAAAGATCTTTTGATCTTTTTGTCTACCTTCCCTTCCCTAGAATCATTTTAGGCCAAGATAGATGGGCTTTTTCTTCCTTTTTCTGTGCCACAATAGCCCCCCCCCACCCCGCCCCCATTTATCCTTTTTCCAGAAACACATTTATTCTGCTCCTTTCCTTGGGGCCATGATGGCAGAAAGAATACAATGAAAAAGACATTGACTCTCTGAGAAATAATAAAATATTAAGGGAATAAAGTCTAAACTTCCATGCACACAGCCTTTGATGGTTCAGTTGTCAACGCACACACCCACCATTCACACACACATTTTAACTTCTACTAATCAGAAGAAATTCATTTATCAATTCAACATGTATTTGCTGTGATTCACATGTAGGTACAGTGGTATAGAAAGCAGAAAAGGCTCCTTTTTAAATGAAGTTATATTTTCTATTTCAAGAAAGGAAATAACAAATTAAATAAATAAGTACTTAATATGCATGGTTATTAGAAAATGCTAAGAAAAATAAACAAGGAAAGAGCACAGAGATTGATAGATTGATGGAAAGAATGTGTTATTGGATATGGTGACCAAGGAAGTCCCCTCTTAAAAGATGATTTTCTAGCAAGGACCAGAATAAAGAGAAAGAATAAGCACTGTGGACATCTGGTGAAAGATCATTTGAGGCAGAGGAAATAATAAGTCAAGGGCCCTGAGGCAAGAGCATGCTGGGCATGTTTAAGGATTATTAAGGAGGCCACTGTAGCAAGAGGGAAAGAATGAGAAGGAGATGAGGTCAGGGAGATGGTGGCAGGACAAATTGTAAGCTTAGATCACAAATTTGAGTTTTATTCTGCATGATTTGAGAAGGCTTTGAAGGATTTCTAGCAGAAGAATGATGTGATCTAATTTAGATTTTCAGAGAATCCCTCTGGCTGCTGTGTTGGGAATGGACTCTTGGGGGTCAGTGTGAAGGCTGAGACAAGCCAGGAGGCTAATGGAATAATCCAGGTGAGAGTGACTCATACCTAGGAACTAATTGCAGAGGTGGGGAGAAATTATGGCATTCTGAAGATATTTTGAGGATAGAGCCAGTTAGGATTTGTATATGGAACATTAAAAGAGTGAGAGAAAGAGTCAAAATACTTCTAAGGTTTGGGACCTGAACAACTTGCATAATGTAGAGACGAGGAAGACAGTGGGTGGAGCAGTTTGAAGATGGGGGTTAGAGTTCAGTTTTGGACAGATTTGAGATGCATATCTCAACCAAGGAGAGATGTTAAATTGGTGACTGGATAGAAGAGTCTGGAGTTCAGAGAGTAAGTCAGTAATGGAGCTGCAAATATGAGAGTCATTGGCATAGAGATGACGTATGACATTTAAAGCCATTGTACTGGATGAGATCACCTAGGGTGGGATTCTAGACCAAAGGGAAAATAAGAGTGGGCACTAATCCTTAGAGCCCTCTAATATTTAGAGGTCATGGATCTGAGAAGAATCCAGAAAAAGGAGACAAAGTGGTCATTGGGAAAAGAGGAGAATGAGCCGAATCTTGACATGAAGGAAGTGTTTCCAGGAGGAGAGTCTATGGAATGCAGCTGGTCAGTGGAGTGGGAGGAGGCAGATTTGGCCATTGGCCTGGGACGTGGGAGCCATTGGTGCCTGGTGAGGTAAGTGTCTGTGGTGCCTTAACATGATTCAACAGAGAGAGGGGTGGAAGAGAAACGCTTTAGGAGCAAGTGTATTTTGATACAGATATTTTTAAGCCTTTACTCTATGGCCTAGTAAAAGGAGCCCATTTGAAGGGCAAAATAACATGGAGAAACCTTTTTCTTTTCCTCCCCAAAGGGCCCGCACTGAGCAGTCTAGTGCAGGGAATTCAAGTCCCTCAAGCTCCTCTAGCAGCAAGAAATGAGCTCAGCCTGTGCTGCTGAACCCTACTAATATGCTCAACAAGTGGAACTCATCTTTGCAAAATCAGTGGCTCTGTTACATCCTGTTCCCAGCTCCATCCTCCAGCCACTTCAGCCCCTCTGCTGATGTTCCAGAAGTTCAGTCCAAGTTAAAATGGGCAGGCTGCCTGTGGGAGAGATGAGCAGGGGGAGACTAGTCTATTCACGCAAGTTTGGGTGGAATGTGAAGATGGAGCGACTGATCAAGCGGCCTAACTAAGGAGCTCCTTATAACATTGGAGTAAGACCTTTTGACATGACCTTATGACCTTAATGACGTGAACTCGTTCCTTCTCCTTGCTGAGGTAGGGAGTCAGGTTCCTTGGGCTCTGTGTTACACATGAATAAAATAATGCAAGAAACCAAGGATCCATGACGATCTCTGGGCCCTGGGTGATTCGGCGTAACAATGTGGCCGAGGAGCTCCCCAGGGCTAAGAGGCCATATTAGAGTATATATTTGAATGCGGGAGACAAGACAGGAGCATGTCACCATGCAATCTAAGTACAAGTCTGTGAATCAATACTGACCCGAGCTCTGTATATGGGGCTCAGTATTGGGTTGTGTGAGGGTCGGCCCCTAGTTTTCCATTCTGACTCTACTCAGGATGCTGATTTAATTTCTCTGTGCTTCAATTTCTTCAATTGGAAAATGTGTACTATAATGGAATCACCTGAGGATTCAGTGACATAGTACACGCTAAGTCCTTTACATTAGAATAGGGCCTGGGGATCCTTGGGTGGCGCAGGGGCTTGGCGACTGCCTTTGGCCCGGGGCGCGATCCTGGAGACCCGGGATCGAATCCCACATGGGGCTCCCGGTGTATGGAGCCTGCTTCTCCCTCTGCCTGTGTCTCTGCCTCTCTCTCTCTCTCTGTGTGACTATCATAAATAAATAAAAATTAAAAAAAAAAAAAAAAGAATAGGGCCTGGCACAGAGTAAGCACTCAGTAGTGACATTAGTTTAAATTGTTTTATATAATTTAAGTATAATAATAATAATAAAGAATAATTAATAATATACATATATAAATAATTAACTAATTAATTAATCCCTTTCTGGCTCATTCTCTCAAGAGAGAGGATAAATACTCTAACCACCTATGTCTGCTTACATAGATGGTGTTTGAGAAGGGAAGAGCCCTATCTAGGTGTAACCAAATAGAAAACCAGCATATTGGGGTAATTCTAGCTGTTCTGAGAAGTAAAGCCCTAGATTTCAGTGGCTTGGCACACTTGTGATGATTTCTTGATTGTGGAGTAGGACTGGGCCTGTGAACAGTTGGCAGGACAACCCTCCTCCACATAGTTGTTCAATGACTCAGACTGATGCCACATGCAACGTGTGGATTTCAAGGTCATCCTGGAGGTCATCTCCATTCCAGAAAGGGAAGTAAGTATGGAGGTGTGTGTGTACTGGGGGGAGAGGGCTCATATGGATCAGGGCTAGAAATGAAACAACATTTTCATTTCCTTTCCATTGGGTATAACTCAGTTGGGATACATATCTCAACCAAAGGGAGATTAAGTGATTGGTTGATGGATTGATAAGACTTATTTATTTATTTTAGAGAGACAGAGCTGTGGGGAAGAGCAGAGGGGGAGAGAGAGAGAGAAAATCTCAAGCAGACTCCCCACTGAGCACAGAGCCCAATCTGGGCCTCTATCCCATGACCCTGAGATCATGATCTGAGCCAAAATCAAGAATCTGACACTTAACCAACTGAGCTACCCATATGCCCCAGGGGAGATTTTAAATAGGCAGTTAGATGTAAGTATCTAGAGTTCAGAGAGTAGTAGGTCCAGGCTGGAGCAGCCAAAGTGAGAGTGAAACCCTAACACTGGGAAGTGGGATACTAGAAAATATAAACCTTGGGTGGGCAACCACATCCAAGAGTCAAGTCCAGGGCATGGACGCAGGAGTAGAACCATTGAACGAATAGCTGGGTATCTACTTCAACTCTACCTCAAAGATGCTCATTCTGTGTGTTTTGAAGAGTGCAGATGAGAAACAGGTGGTTTTTCAGATAAGAAAATTCTTCTATGGGATTCTTGGTTATAAAAGGCCTTGAACCTGTTATGGGCTGAAGTTTGAATCAATTAGTTGGCAAAACAAAGTCAAAGGAAAGCAGCTTCTACCCACTGAGAAGGAAAGGATGATAACTCCACAGCAGGGCAGATGGAGGCGTCTACTGAAAATAATGGCCAGTGAGAGCTTTCATGTAGAGAAGATGGTCTGGAACTTTCGGGTATTGACTTGCAGTAATTGCACTGACTGACACAGTACTCCTCTGCCCTCCCAGGACAGACATAGGCTTTGAGACACCTCATGCTTATACAATTTGGTAAGCCCTCTCTAAGAAAAAGACCACAAAAATGACAAATACAAAATTTGGTTAACAAAAGTGAATATTTATTCAGAAGGAGCAAAAGAACCACAACAAATTATACATTTTAAAAGCAACAAATACCACAGACATCATGAAATTCAGAAAAACGACACAGCATTTTTATTAATTAATGGCCTGAATCACTTCTATAATACTTGTTTCTGTATCTTTTGGCTGCATCTGCTTTGATTGCCACTTTTTTTAACAAGGTTCTTATTAATACAATGTTTCATAGAATTAAAAGATAATAAAACAATTCCTTTAGGATAGTTCATTAAAATATATTTTTATTATTAACGATTTTTTATTTTTATTTATTTTTTATATGTTATTTAAATCCAATTTGCCAACAATAACACCCAGTACTCATCTCATCATTTGCCGTCCTTAATGCCTGTCACTAAGTTACCCCATCCCCTACCCACCTCCCTTTTGGCAATCCTTTGCTTATTTCCCAGAGTTAGGAATCTCTCATGGTTTGTTTTCCTTTCTAATTTTTCCCCACTCAATTTCCCTCCTTTCCTTTATGGTTTCTTTCACTATTTCTTATATTCCACATATGAGTGAAACTATATGATAATTACCTTTCTCCAATTGACTTATTTCTTAAATGTTCTTTCAGATTCACAACCTGTTGACAATGTCATGTAAATTTTCAGGACTTTTGTCAAATTCAGGAAAACTTCTATGAAGTTTCTTATATGAGCTGTTATAAATAATACTTATTCTCTGTAGGACTGCTATATGCTTATATTCTACAATCAAGCTATTATAATATTGTCTATTCTATACAATTCCCACCAAGAAAGAATTGCATTTGTATTTGTATATGCTGAAAAATTGAATATACTCCTGACAGGAGATCACTTCTGTTTTGATCAGCCATCGGTGAGAACTGAATCCTCTACTCCCAATTATAAACATCTGATGGTTAGGAGATTTTGCTCAGTCTAAGCTTCTGGCTTCACTCTCTTTACTGTTTTTCCTTCATCAGCCACATCGCCAAGGTGTTGGTGCTGTAGGATAAATGCATCTCACTGTACAACCTCAACCCTCCCCACTGGAAGCCAGTCCAACATGGGAACCCCCAGCAATCACCAAACTCAACCCAGAAGTCCCTGTAAATTTCTCTAAACACAAACTAAGATCCCCACCTAAATCCCACCTTAGCTGAATCTCAACAACACTCACAGGCACTTTGATACCTCTTGATTTACAGGGAAGTGTGCTTGGAGGAAAGGATCAATAGTCCTAATTGCCAATAAGATAGCTGACTTTTAATACTTTTAAATAATTCAAACTTATTAATGTTACTTAATTTTTAAAAATATGATGATGTGAACACACTAGAGTCTTCAAAGAGGTCTATGCAAGTGAGATTCCCTGAAGCTTTAGCTTCACCAGAAATCCACCTCTGGTTCTCTGCATACCTTCTATCAGAGGGCCGTTTGGCACACAACTTTATGGGAGCACTCTTTTGTTGTGTTAGTCTCCTAGGGCTGCCCTAATGAATTACCACAGACTAGGGATCTTAAAAAGACAGAAATTTATTCTTTCACAGTTCTGAAGACAAAGTCTGAAACCAAGGTGTTAGCAGGTCTGTGCTCCCTCTGAAGCTCTAGGGAAGAAATCTCTCTTGCCCTCTCCATCTTGTGGCAGCTCCAGCTGTCATTGGCATCCTTGGCTTTTAGATACATCACTCAGTCTCTCCCTCTGCCTTTACATCTCCTTCTTCTCTTTGTCTTTGTGTCCTTTTCTATCTCCTATAAGGACATTCTTAGTGGACTTAGGGCCCACCCAAATCCAGCATTATCTTATCTCCACCCTCACCTTAATTACATCTGCATAGATCCTATTTCCAAATACAATCATGGCCTGAGATTCCAAGTGGTTATACATTTTGAAAGGAAGCTATTCAACTCACTATAGTTGAGGAGTAAATGATGGGTAGTACCCCTGGGGGCAGGTAGCAGAGGGGACAAATATGTGCATAGAGAGAGGAACACTTTTAGAGATGAAAATTGAGTGTTGGGACCCAGAGGTGACTATGGGACATTAAGCATGCCTTCCAAGTCATGGGTGGAGTTCTGAAGTTGCCCAGAGTGGTAGGCAGGGGCACTGAACATTGAAACTGGAGGACTTGACATCCTGCAGGTGTCCAGCATACTCACCTACCATTCAGTCATATGGCCTGCGTATTATGGATCCTACTTCTGAATAAACTGCACAAAATACTATTCATTATGGCATGCTTGGGTCTATCTGCCTTCTGGTCCATTCTTCTCCATCTGCTAGGTTGGGATGGGATGGCTGACCTTTGACACTGTTTCCAAGCTCCCATGTCAGATGGTTCCCAGCTTCCTCACAGTGGGAAGCACTGGTGGGAAATTATAAGATGAGAGGAAGGGAGAAGTCAAGGTATCCTTTTATCCCCCAACTTCGGGCCACATCTCCAACCACCGCTTCATCTCCTTCTAGATTCCAGCTTGATAGCCAGACCTACAGGGTCAAACTTCAGTTGGATGATCCCAACCCCTACGCTCTAGTAATACTACCTGCCCTGCAGCATAGGAATTGTAGGGACTTCCTGCTGCTGCTAATTTCTGCATTCCTCCCTGCTCTTCATAGCTCTTTTATCAACTCTTGGAACCAGTTAACCAATTATCTATATTAAAATCCACTGGCCTGGGACACCTGGGTGGCTCAGTGGCTGAGCATCTGCCTTTGGCTCAGGTTGTGGTCCCGGGGTCCCAGGATGGAGTCCCGCATCAGGTTCCCCACAAGGAGCCTGCTTCTCCCTCTGCCTATGTCTCTGCCTCTCTCTGTGTGTGTCTGTCAAGAATAAATAAATAAAATATTTTAAAATAAATAAAATGAAATAAAATCCACTGGCTTGATATACTGAGATTGGTTTGTTTTCCTGGTTGAAGCCTAAGTGATACAAAGTACAAATGCTAAGAGAGGAAACAAAGAAATTTTCCATTCATATTATTCATTAATTCATTAGTTACAGTTATAAACAATGTAAGTCAGCTCATTAATTTGTATTGATAGGTATATAATATCTATATACTATTTATCTACAAAGTTAGTTTATCCTGATAGATATATAATATCTATGTCTATACCCATGTTCATATCTAGCTATAGAGATATAGGTATATACATCCTTGAGGAAAAAAGGGAAGAGGATGGTAATGGTCCAATGCAGGAATAATTGCTTATTTAACTTTTAATAACTCAGAGATAATTCCTAATAGTGATTTTATAAAGGTTAACAATTATGATTTATGAAGAAAGCACTTCGCTGATGCTCTGAACACAAGTAGGTCCTACATGGTGGCTGATGAGGATTTTCCAGGTCAAAACAGCACCAATGATACCTTTCCCATCACCTGTGCCTACAAGAATGGATGCTGCAGCTGTAGTTGCTGAGAGTTACTCTGAGATCAAAACTCAGGACTTACAAGTCTCAAGTCCTTCTCTCAGTGTATCAGCAAAACATGCCAATGTCTGAGGAATGTCACCTTACATTGACTCTTCTGTGTCACATTCTTTTGGCTCTCACCCCTGAGCAAAGTTGTATCCCTAGTGATCACAGGTTTGCAAGGTCAGCTTTGGCAAAACCATGTGGAAGGCCCAGCTTGCCATCAGTACTCTTGGCCTCTCTACTGTGGCCTCATTCAGATTTCTCCAGAGCTTTCCTTTCTTTCCTCCTTTTGTGGGCTTCTATCTACTGCCATGGCTTTGAGATTCTCCACTTGGGTGGGAAAGTCTCATCAGGGCTTTACTGTTAATTTGATTTGATGCCTCCTCTCCCAGGATGATTTACATGCTTTCTTTGTTTCCAGGAAGTAAGGAAGGAAAAAAAAGAAAATTCCAAATACTTCGGTACCTGGGTAAGGGAGTTATTTTGCAGCAAGGAGTTTTCATCATCCCTAGTTGCCTTTCATAGGAAACAGCCCAACCTTCCATAAAAGAACCCAACTCTTTCCACCTTACAAATGTTAATAACTCTGCATTTATTTTTTTAGATTTTATTTTATTTTATTTTTAAAGAGAGAGAGTGGGGGAAGAGGCAGAGGGAGAAGGAGAGAAAGAATCTCAAGATGAGCATGGAGTGCGTTGTAGGGCTCAATCTCATAACCCTGAGATCATGACCTGAGCCAAAATCAAGAATCAGATGCTCAACTGACTGAGCCACCCAGGTGTCTCCTAATAACTCTGCATTGAGAAGACACTCTGTGGTGTAGATATTGATATCTCAGACCAGGTTGATCATCCTGACACCAGATGGTATTTGAGACATGAGATTTCCTCCCCTTCCTCCTTTACCACTCTTCTCTCTTGCAAACAAAAGCTTTTTACACAGTGAGTAATTTGTAAAGCATAAATTGGACTCATAAATGGATATTTATTTTTATGTAAATCTTGGCAAACTGAGGCAGCTACTTTACAGAGGTGATTAAAATTTAAAAGGCAGCATTGTGAGTAGAAGATAATAAAGGATTGTTATTTACAATGGCCATATTTACAATAAAATGCTAAATTTATTTTAATAAATAATAATTTTATATTTATGGACAGTCATTTATAGACAAGACAATAAAAACTTCCATTTCTGCTTACTGGATTTTTCTGCATGGCATATAAATCAAATCCTTCACTCAACACTGCATTCATACTTTGAGCTTGCTATGTTTTATCAGAGTAGTCAAGTCTGTTGTTTCTTAAATCTGTTTCCTTTAAAATAAATGACTTTATTGATTTGATTCGAGCTCAGCTCCAAATATAGCAGAATAACGCTAATGGTCCAAGAAAGAGAGGGAAATGAGAGAGCATTTTATCAGCATGTTTCAGAGTCACAGGTAAAAACCATGGTTGTTAGCAATTTCTTTGTACAGTGACCACTTACAAAGACCTTATGTAGGAGGCTGTTAATAGCAGTGACCAAGTTACCATGTTTTCTTCAGGTTCTGAATCTGGGTGACTTTTTTTTTATTTTAGTGAATTCTTTTACTTGATTATTTTAACTGATGACAAATAGAAAATTTTTGTGTGGGAAGAAATATTGTGTGGTTGGAAGTTTTCCAAAGTTCTGCCTCATTCCATCATACAAAAAGACCTATCCTAGTTTTTACCTAATATACAACATTGTCACAGTAGATTTGATGGGTTAAAGAAAGAAAAACCTCCCTAATTTGGAGGAGTGAGAAAAGCCAGCATATACTGAGCTATTATGCCTAGCATTTTTTCAGGCAAGAATTTTTTATTGAGCACATATTATGTGCCAGGCTACCTTAGCTGCTACAGTTAGAATGAGCTGTCAGTGAGTTAGCCCAACCCTAAGGCATACCTAAAGGCAAAGGTACATCAAAGGCATCCCCTGAAATGATGGATAGATAATGTCCAAGATTTGTGTCTGTAGACATAAAGATGGGCATAATCAAGACACTAAAAGGCAAATTCTTTCTCATGGTAAGTAGGTAGAAGCAATGGAACTTTAATGCACTTGACCAGGACTCCTGTCTTAACAATTTGTGATTGTCACCACCCAATTGAACCTTACAGTGAATTCTGACAGCTGAGTGAGGGAGAAATCTTGTGGCCCTTTAGGGGTGAACATGGGATGCCTAGCACCTACTTTCTGCTCTCTTCAGCATCAAAATGTCACAATCTTTGAAATATTACAACCAAATATAAAATAATGCAACAAAATAATGAATTCATTAGCTGATGTATCTGTTTTCATGGCTGAACAATGACTAAATTTTATATTTATCCTCATTTTTAATATAAATTCTGTAAATACATGTTTGATATGGGGATAAAAACAGGGTTCTCTTCTGGTATGGCACCATGGATCCCAGTATGTTAAGCTCAAACCTCTTAGAAGTAGTGATTGTGTGGTCCCTCCCACACTGACTCTGGGCTTAGCCAGTGGGATATTAATAAACACAATGTATACAGGAGGTTAAAAAAAATCTTTTGTTCAGGGGCACCTGGGTGGCTCAGTCGGTTAGGCATCTGCTTTTGGCTCAGGTCATGATCCAGGGTCCTGGGATCGAGTCCCACCTCACATCAGGCTCCCTGCTCAGCGTGAAGTCTGCTTCTTCCTCACCCTCTGACTCTCCCTCCTGCTTGTGATCTTGCTGGCTCTCTCTCCGTCAAATTAATAAATAAAAAAACCCTTTAAAAAAATGATCCTCAGGATCCCTGGATGGCGCAGCGGTTTGGCGCCTGCCTTTGGCCCAGGGCGCGATCCTGGAGACCCCGGATCGAATCCCACATCGGGCTCCCGGTGCATGGAGCCTGCTTCTCCCTCTGCCTGTGTCTCTGCCTCTCTCTCTCTCTCTGTGACTATCATAAATAAATAAATAAATACCTTAAAAAATTTTTTAAAAAAATGATCCCCTTGTTCATTGGGGCTCATTCTTTGAACCCAGCTGCCATGTAAAAATGTCCAAACTAGCCATGTGGGGTGAGAGAGGGAGACAGAAACAGAGACAGAGAGTTTCTAACCTTCAAGCCATCCCCATCAATGTTCCAGACATATGAGTAGAGCTGTCGAGGTTATTCCAGTCTCCTGATGTCATTTGACAGCACCTATCTGGGAGATCTTGTGTGAGATCAACAGAAGAACCACCTGGCTGAGCCCCAGCCATCCTAGAGTCACGAGGAAGTTTGTTTTCTTAAGGCAGCATGTTTTGGAGTAATCTGTTAAACAGCACCTGATACCTGACATATCAAGGAATTCTGAATAAATGTAAAAAAAGAAAGAAAGAAAAAGAAAATGGAAAAAAGAAGAAAAGAGAAATAAGAAAAGAGAGAGAAAAATTAGTTCTATACATCTAAAAGTTTACAGCAAGTAAACAAATTAACAAAACTTAAGAGCTGTTTGGATCTTAACCATGTCCTCGATTTACATATAACTTTTAAAATTAATTATATTGTCACCGTCCCTTGTATGTCTTCACAGACAGCAAATTCCAAAAGCAGCCTCCCAGTGGAAAATTCACTCATGCAGATGATCAACTGTGAAAATCTGCGTGCACGTTTGAGGAAGAGCATCAAATTTAGCATCTATGGCAAGGCTTTCAGAAGCAACAATTTCATCTCAAGGCCCATATTAACTGAAAATTGCTCTGGGGGAATTATAAGCTGACATCTGCAAAGAATGAGCAGAATTGTTATCTAACACCTGCCTCTCCAATTAAGAATACTGACCTTTCTGAAGTTTTAAGGAAGGATAGTTTTTAAATTTGTTTCTCTTCAGTTACTTTAAAATCAATCTTTCCATCGTCCTTGGACATTCAAGCCTAAATCACATGGTGCACTCTTTCAATTTAATTACATCGAGATGAATTAAGTAGCAAGGAAGGGTTGGCAGAAAAAGCTTACAAAAAAAGGCCTGGGGGTAACATAGTGGAGGCAGAAAAAGCAGACATCTGAGCATTGTGGTCCTCTTTGCTGGGCTGCCATTCCTCTACAGTTTCTCTTTTTAACAGAGAACTAAGAATGCTTCATGCCTATATTTCTCAGGGGGTTCTGGGAGTTTGAAGAGGCCAAATTTTCCTACCTGCAGCTTGAAGATTAAGGACTTAGAGACTTCTTGAGAGGCTGTTTCTCCCAAGTTACTGATGGACTGAGGACAGGAACTACTGGCTGCTCTGAATGGGGGAAAAAAAAAAAAAGGCCCCATGTGGGGTCATCCCACTCCTTGGATGGCAGCGGCCCACCATGACATGGTGGGATGTTTATGGCAAACGAACTCTAAAGATCGAGAAGAATTTGAAACAAAAGGGATGTGAATCGTGAATTCCTAGGTCTTCCTGAAGAAAGACACATTTAGAAAAGAATTCATTAGAACTGCTTTCAAATCAAATCTAAATTAGCCAAACTCTTCAGTGAATGTGCATTTAAAAAATTCAACTTTCTTGTTAACTGTATTTTTATAAATTGTATTAGTTTCCCATTGCTTATGTAACAAATTACCACAAATGTAGTGGCTTAAAACAACACAGATTTATTCTCTTACAGCCCAGAGGTTAAGAGTAATGACTTGTACAGGGATAAAAATCAAGGTGTAGGCAGGACTGGTTTCTTCTGGAAACTCCAGAAGAGAATTAGCCTGTTCCTTGTCCCTTCTGGCTTCCAGAGGCTGTTGATATTCCTTGGTTTATTTCCATATCACACCTACCTCTGCTTCGGTCATTATATTACTTGTCACCTGACTCTGGCTCCTCTATGTCCCTTTTACACAGAGATTACATCAAGCCCATCCAAATAATCCAGGATAATCTCATCTCAAGACCCTTAATCACATCTGACAAATCCCCTTGCCATGGGAGATAACATTTACAGGTTTTGGGGATTCATAAGTGGACATCTTCGGGGTCTTTATTCAACCTATGACACAACTCAACTCTTCCCTTTTTCAGCCATTGCTATTCCTAAAGGTTTCTTATTAAATAAGTCTACCCTCCTGCCTCATAAATTATGTGCTGTGCTAAAAATATGGAATCTCAGTGTGCAGGCCATTACTGTCAACAGTGAATTTTCACTGTACACTATTAAAAATGCAAAACGACAAGGCTATGCTCTAATGGGGTGTTCTAATGGGGGTGTTAGTCATCCAATGTGCAGTTCCAATGGCCAGGACTCTGTCAAAAAAAGTGGTCTAAGGCAGAAGACAGACTAGTGCCATCCCACAGCAAGAAGGAACACTTGAGGCCCAGAAAGCAGGACTTGCTTGGCTTGTCTGGGAGGAGCATCAGAACGGACAGACCCACTCTTGCAAGCTATCCTCCCAATTCCACAAAGGCACAAGATGACTACACCAAGGAAAATCACAGCATATTAGGTAGGACTTTGAAAATCACAGGCTCCAGGTTTTTCCCCTCTGCTGATGAGGAAGCCCAGTCCTGGAGAAGTGAGGAGACTCAGTCTGGGGCTCTTAGCAAGATGGTGGCAGAGCCAAGATCTGAACCTAGCTCTGCCTTGAGGCACCGTGTTTTTGAGACTCCACCACACCACGGCACCTTCCATATTTTGGTCAGCCCAGACCCAGCAACTCAAGGTTCTTCTGTTTGTCATCAATTAGGAAAAGAGGAAAGTTTCAAATTTCCCACACCATTTAGGTGTCAGCAGCTCTCCACCTCAAACTCAGCCCTTCCCACAGCATGTGCATGGGAATCGGGGTGGGAGGGGGGGCGGTCAGGGCTCCCTGCTTTTCCTAATGAATCTTCACCAAATTTCAGTGGCTAAAACCCTGCAGGGTGCCAAAGTCTAGCTCTTCACAGTGAATGAGGAGTGAGAAGGGATAAGGCGGTCAGTGTTCAAATTGATAGAGTGCTCATTTCCTCCACCCTGGTGCACCTCCAACATACCTGCATGTTGAACCCTTGTCAATCCTTGATCTGATTCATTTATCTATTTACCAGGTGCCTTTTGTACTCCGTTAGTCCCAAGAGCTTGTGTGGCTGGAATGCTTTTTAAGGACTCTGTTGAGAATGGGAGATGGATCTCAATGTCTCCAGCAAAAGCAGTCCCAGGCCCAAGAAGGTTAAAGAGCCCCACTTACCCTCCTGAATTCCATATGCATTCTGAGGGTGGCATTTTTCATGCCAGGGTGAGGGCGGTGGCACTAATCTTCTGCACACCCCTGACAGTGACAGTAGAGAAGGACATTAACTTTGAACTTCCCCAGCCCCGCTCAGAGTCAGAGCTGCCCTGAAGGCTAAGCTGGAGAAGGCTGTGGGAAGCAGCAGGTGCTTAAGGAGGCAAAGAGGCAAAAGCATGTTGTTAGGAAAAATTGTCCCCAAGCCCTGAATTGGCCTTTTATCACTGTCACTCTGGCTTATAAACCCCTGTAACGTGTGGCTTTCAAGAAGGGGGAGCGAGGTTCAGTGCCTGATGCCCTGCCAAGAGCTTTATAATGCATGGAATAAAAAAGACAAAATGTTTCTCCAGCCACATTGCTTTTCCTCCCCACCCAAATCCCTTCCCTGGGGAAGAATCATAAACACAGCAGAACGACGCTCCTTTATTATTTCGCCGAGTTCTTTCTCTGCAGATGACCTATAGAAGTGATTTAACTTAGACCTGCTGGAGTTCCCACACTTTCCGTGGGCTCCTCAAGCAGAGGCTGGTTCATTTCTTTGGGGTGTTATAACTATGACCTGCTCCATTAAGTAGCAAACAAAGTCCAGCTGGATATATCAAGCTCAGCTGGACTCTTTGCTTTCACACAACCTGCTTGATTAGGAGAATCGCTGTGCCCTTGTCACACGGTGCCTCGTGCAGTCTGCAAAGATTGGGTCGCCATTGATTTCTGCATAATATGGATTCACACTGCCTTTCCACAACAGTGTGGCTTTCACACTCCACAATAACCTAGCAAGGATTGGCTTTTATTTTTTTTTCTTTCCAGTCTTCTGCTGCTGCTTCAGACGTACACTGAGGTTTAGTTCTAAAAATTAGTCACTCCTGGAGGTAATGTGTGGCTTATTACCCAGCACTTTATGACACATTAATTGCAACTTGATTTGGACATTTCCCATTTGGTGACTTAGTGACAATCATACAGACGTGTCATGCTCTAAGTCAATAACTAGGGAGCAGAAAGAGGGCCAAACAATTGCAAGTGCCTGGTTCTTCTCAGGGGAAAGACCAGGGCAATTGTTACAGGAACATGATGCTATTTGTTTACTGGGAAGTGGCTTTATCTGGCTCCTTAGAATTGTTATCCATCCCAGGCCTGTCTTTGGGTAACCTGCTTTCTATGCCTATTTTTTTCCTGAAAAAAATTATGAAGTTTGAAAATAACTGCAGTCAGGTAGAGAGGTTTTATTAAACATTCCAAGATATTCCATACACTATGCAAATCATAGGGATTAAAATATGGGATTTGGTGGCTAAATCTTACCTGACTTACTCAATTGTCATTTTAATTTGTGGTGATCTTTTTAAAATCATTGAGGAAGAATGATTCAGAGCCATGTCATCATGTTCATTTTGGCAGTATGTATACAACTATTGTATATATGGTGAAAATTGGAAAACAGCATCAATATCTGGTGATGAGGATATAATAGCTCATTCATACTGTGGAATAGTATTCAGTCATTAAAAATACGTAGGCCTATATTTGATTGGATGTTTATGATATATTTAGTGAAAGAAAGTCCAAAACCAAACCATAATATATATTTTTACTTTAAAAGACACACTTTAAATGTGAATATATGTGCCTATATTCTGGGAATATGTAATATCATTGAAAACATTGTAGAGAATCATATTCCAATATATTATTAGATGTTTTCCCTGAGTAAAGACACTATGACTATGAGAAAGTTAGGCTATATGAGATCGCTGAGAGCCTACCATTTTGCCCTACAAAAAAAAATAATAATAATAATAATTTCATATGGTTCGATCTAATTTTTATTTATTTATTTTTTTATTTATGATAGTCACAGAGAGAGAGAGAGGCAGAGACATAGGCAGAGGGAGAAGCAGGCTCCATGCACCGGGAGCCCGATGTGGGATTCGATCCCTGGTCTCCAGGATCTCGCCCTGGGCCAAAGGCAGGCGCCAAACCACTGCGCCACCCAGGGATCCCTGGTTCAATTTAATTTTTATTGTGCTTTTATGTATTTTTAAATGTTGCTCACACTTTATGCTTACAGTAAGGAAATTTTCACTCTTCTAGTGTCATTCTCTGAGCTTGTATTATGATGGCACTCATCAACTTGTGTTGTAATTCTGCATTTTTTTTCTTCTTTCCCTCTCTACCCATCCCTGCAATTTGCCTACCACTAAACCAAGGAGTCTAAGTATCTTTTATTTCTATGTCCTCGATGTTTAATTTAGCATAGTGCTGGGCTCTAGTAGACACCAACAAAATTTCATTTAATGAATGAAAAATGCCTTATGACTGTGAAACTAAGAAGAAATTGCCTAGAATTGCCTGGAGAGCATCGAGGTATAGGCATCTATGTGCAATGATGACCCTGAGCAGAAATGCCTTTGGAATTATTTATCTAAGTACAGGTGGAATAGTTCTGATCGAGTGCTATTTATGGCTGTCTTCTCTTAAAGAAGTCAGTGCCACAGCTAAACACAAAATTTTGTGGTTAAAGTTTTGTTGTGTAGTTTTGTATTTGAAGATATGATTTAACTAGCATTTAATAATTGCATAATAAGGCCAAAATAACAGTCTTTTTTCTACATGGAGAGATACTAAAATAGATGATCAAACCCTCCCAGTCTACAACAAGTCCACGTATTTAGAATAACATGGCTCACTTAGCCATTAAACAAAATACCTAATCTTTAGGTCATAATGCTAATAAAATCATCAAAACAACAGATGAATGAATCTTGATTCCTTTTTTCTTCCCCTATCCATATTTTGGGGAGTTTGAGTATAAGAAAAGTAGATACAAGAGAGAGACAGACAGAAACAGAAAAGGGGGAAAGGAGAATGGAGGAAGGAGGGAAAGAAAGAATGATGGAAGGAAGGAGGAAGGAAGAAAGAAGAAGGGAAGGAGGGAGAGAGGAAAGAGAAGCAAAAATACAATAAGGTCAAGGTGACTCTGTGTAATTGGATAACTAAACTATTCATCAGGATTTCCCTGCATTGATAGTGTGTGCATTACACACTACCCACAGAAGATTATCTGAATGTCCACCTACCTCCTGATGTCTTTCTAGAAGAAGCAGTTGACATGTTGGATTTAGAAGGCTGAAAGTGATTTAACTTACTGGAAATGGGTAGCATGAATAAGATTAAAATTAGCCAATTGAAAGCAATTCTAGGAAGCAAACTAGCGAAACATATGTGAGAGGTACTGAACAAGGACCAATGGTAAAATAAGGCAAAGTTGTATGAAAGAAGAAATAGCTGGTCCTGCAGCCCATAGGGAAGATCGTGAGCTTGGTGAAGTGTTTTGAGGAATAAAATAATAGTGTCAAACATTACTTCTTTAGAAGTGTTAAGAATTGACTATACATAGGAAAATCACCAATAAATTCAGGGAAAATTTGAATATGATGGCATGTTATGAGTAGCAGGGGCAAAGAAGAAAGGAGTAGAATAGATATTTAACTCCTTAAACTAAATCTTAAGGAAAGTCTAGATTGAAGAAAAATGGTAGGATAGCTAAACTGTCTCAAAACTTAGAGCACATTAAACAAGTAGTTCAACTGATTTTCTCTTATAGGTTTTAAGTTGTTGTTTGGTGTTTTCCAGGAAGACATCAGGCATTTTGCAGGAAATGGTGGAGTGATGCCATGTTTGCATCATCCCTTCCATAAAACACACTGAAATGAAGATCTGTCTAAAAGATGTTAGCTTCTAACTGACAGCTACAGGGTACATCGGACTTGATATAAACCCTGTGCCATCCCACATTTTGAGTGAACAGTACAGAAATAAATAGGAGGCAACATAAAAACCTGAGGTGAAAGAATAACTGGGAAATTTAATAAAGAAGAAATGACATGTTCAATTTGAGAACGAAATTGCTTTACCAGAACAAAATTCAGTAAGATTTGAAGCCCAATGCCTCCAACGCTACCATGGTGCCCAACTTCCCCGGATATGAAGAAATCTACCTCCTATTCTGAGCTGGAGTTTAAAGAGTTGTCAAAAAGCAAAGCAAAATGAACAAAAGCAAAAACAACTATGTGTGATAAGACTCCAAATCATTTGATGTTAAGCTTTAAAAGACACTGAAAAGTGTCTTTTCAGTGCTTTTTTTTATATGTTATATTTCATTAAATTTATTTTTTATATCACATACCTGAGTGCTGTTCATTGAGCAAATATTCCAATCATTCTTTTTTAGATTCTCTGGTTTGCAACTAAATCAATATTTTCTTGAAATGAAAATATAATTTGAGTTCTTCCGAGGTCAAAAGTATTTTGAGGAAAAATACCTGTTGTAATGTAATTGCAACCGACTAGTTGGATGCCAAAACCAATGGTAGCAATGTTTCTCCAGAGAGGATTCCATTTAGCATGGAGTTGCCCTCTGTCTTGCTTCTTTCCATGGAACGATGAGGTTCATTCCATCCATGTTTATGGCCAGTGCTATGCAAAGAACAGTAATATTTTACATTAGAACTCTATAGTTGCTGAAACCCTTAATGGCCATGCTGTCATCAATTCATTAAAATAATTCTATGAGTGCCTTAAAAGTAAGAAGCATGCCTTACTCTCTGAAACATCACCACAGCACAGTACAATGCCTGATGAGCATTCAATGAACATTCGATGCCTCGGTGGAATAAGTATTACTAGCCTCACTTTATAGGTGAAGAAAATAAGAAATGCATCTAGGATGTGATAATATCCTAAGAATCACCCAGATCTTCTGATTCCAAATCTTAGTCTTACTTGAATATGCTGCTCCAAGATTTGCCACCCTGACGATTTGGCTGGCTAGGATGAGATGCTAGGAGTCACGTTTAATTCTGAAGAAATGAGTAATATAGTAAATTCTAAATAGCCTTTTTGAAGACTATGAGGCAATATTAATGAAATATGTGAAGAATAGCCAATCTCGACAGATCCAATCTCCACTTGTCCGGTCCACACCCCTTTTAATTATGTGTTTGTGTGATTTCAGAATTCAATCAGCTTGATTAATAAGGAGATACTTCCATAGTTTTGGGAAACATTTTCCTTTATGAGATTATGACTCTACTATTATTACTGGGCTCCTGACTCACCCTCTCTGGACCAGTCTGCAGCTTGGACCACTACGGTACCACTTCCCAGCTTTATGGGAATAATAAACTCATTTTGTTTGAATTTCAAACTCAGCTCTGAAGCTTCAACTCTACTGCTTAAATATGCTGCATGGTCATTTTCAAGACTGTTTCAAAACATTCTGCAATGTCTATAAAATCTTCCCAACTTGGTTAACAAAAAGGAAAAAAACCACGAGGCTGCAGATAGGGTTTCTTAAAGTGTGATGCCTGCTGGGCCCACGGTACTACCTGGGCACTTGTTAGAAATACAGATTCTGTGGCCACACCCAGACCTGCTGATTCAGAAATTAGAAGTGGAGCCCAGAAATCTGTTTTAACAAGTCCTCTTGGGGGACACTGATGGCCGCTCAGGTGTGAAGAGCCACTCCTCTGCAATATGGACTACAACTTTTTGGATCCTGAGCTGGAAAAAAAAATTAAAAATAAAGTAACTCAAAGAGATCTCCCCTAGGAAAAGAAGGCAACCTAAATGAAGAAAGAGCAAAAGAGTGAGGTAATTTTTGTCCCTCAGAGGGAATTTCCAAGTGCCTTCAAGGAGCCCAATTCCAGGGCTTCCATTTCTAGATAAATGTTCCTTTTAGGGTTCTAATAAAATGTCTCCTTAAAACTGCCTTTTCACCTTCATCATCTTGCATATAGTGTAATGCTGATATTACCTTAGGTGACATATCTGTATGACACATGTCAGGTGAGTTTCTTTATTTTCCAGAACTTGCCCCTGTAAAAAATGTAAAACAACCACTTTCAAACATCTAGCACTTGATTTTGAGTCATTCTTTGGCAAAAAAAAAAAAAAAAAAACAAGCCTGACTCTTTCAGAAATGGTTTTAACTTGATGAAGCAATCGTTACTGGATTAATTTCTGATGGTAAAATTACAAATATAAATAAATTATAATAGACCAAGTTACTATTCAGGAGAAAATTCTTTACATTCAAACAGTAACTTTATAATGTCAAAATAACCAGTAGGTATTAATCAGTATCTGAGCTATGTAAATATTTGCTTGTTTCCATAGTGATTGGCAAGCCCAGATACAGAAAAAAATCCACACATGTTATCACTTCCTAATAATATGATCATAAAAACACGACTCAGACCAGACTGAGAGGAGAATAAACACCATTAATTAAAAGATTTATAAAATAGAGGAGGAGGTGACAAATGAAGGATTGAGTGCAGAAATGCACAAAGGAGGTAAAATATACCTTTTTTTTTAATTCTGAAGGAAACTTCAGCAACCCTTAATTATCTTCCAAAATGTTATTTGGAGTTTTCCAAAAATAAAACATCTGACAACTGCTCAAAGCACACCGCACCCCCACCCACAAAACATACACTTGTAAAGTGGATATACAGCCATGGCTGTGAAGTGTGTTTGAAAAAAAGTGAGACTGTTGGCATTTCACTTGAAATCAACTGAGAAGTTCTTTACTAAAGAAGTGAGAAGCTTAAAGCTGTTTTCCCAAGCTTTAGGGGAGTACAGCATATTACGGAAGAGGAGCATTTGGTCAAAGAGTAAATTAGTAGTGTGGTTCACACATTGCACGAGAATCTACACAGGAACCACAGTTGTCTTAAATAATCAGTCCCGTTAACGGGCCTTTGGTTATGAAATTTCTTCACAAAGCAGTCACCAGCGCAAAGGCTGTTTTTAGAAACACTTTGTTCTTCTGATATCTGCTAGGATAATGCAGCACCTTTTCTTCCCCCCTGAATGATTTCTAAAAATAAAAACAAACACAAAAAGCACAAACACACCCTCAAGTAGCAAGAGGAGAAATGAACACGCTACACAAGGTTATTTCAATAGGTACTTAGTTAAATAGACGCTCAAGGGGGAAATGCAGACACAGATCCTAGATGGAGAAAAGTCCTAACTGAAGACTATTCTGAGTGATCCTTTTCTGAGCACATGGTAAGACCAAATTTAAAGCATCATAATAAGGAGAGAAATTGAAGGAATTACACAGCTATTGGGGACTATCTCATATATAGTCCCATAAATATTGTATAGTCATTTATATGTATATAGATATATATATGTATATACAAAAAATACAAATTAATAAAATATTTAAGGATCATTAAAACAAACTATATAAGTTATAAAGGGATGATAAAGAAGTCCTTTAAGAATACAGTACCCAGATCACTGACGGATTTGACTCCACCTCAGTATGAATTTGTACACAGAAAACTTGATAAGCAAAGTTAACATAGTAACAGATCAGATGGAAAATGTATGCAAATCCTATAACAGACAAATGCTTTGCATCCTTAACATATAAAGAATTCCTATAAATCAATAAGGAAGAGGCAGGCAACAGAGGAAAAACAAAAACCAGACAAAAGAATGTACAGGAAAAAGGTAAACCTAATAAATATTTGAAAATATGATCATTACACTAGTATTTAGTGACTTGATAATTAGAAGAACATTATACTAGTCCGCCCATCAGATCAACAAAAACGTTAAAGATTACAAACACCAAGTGTTGTCAGACATGGGCTCCCTCATATAGTGTTTATACAGATGGATAGCATTTTTAAGGACACTTTTTGATCATCTTTCATACGTTGAAATGTGTTTGGCTTTTGATCCAGCAATTCACCTGCTAGGAATCTATACTACAGAAAAATGACAGACTTGCTCAGAGATTCATCACAAAGATATTCACTGTGGTATTTTGCAATGATGAAAAATTAGAAATAATCTCAATGCCCATCAAAAGTGAAATGAATGATGAAAGAAATGATGCTTTCTATAGGAGATACATGCACCCCTCTGTTTATTGCAGTATTATTTATAATAGGCAAATAATGGAAGCAGTCCAAGGGTCCATCGACAAATGACTGGATAAGGAAGACGTGGTTTATATATACAATGGGATATGACTTGATTATAAAAAAAAAAAAAAGAATGAAATCTTACCATTTGCAATGACATGGATGGAGCTGGAGTGTATTATGCTACGCAAAGTAAGCCGGTCAGAGAAAGACAAATACCATACGATGTCACTCATTTGTGGAATTTAAGAAACAAAACAAGCAAAGGAAGAAAAGAGAGAGAGAAAGAAAGAAAGAAAGACAAATTGAGAAACAGACTCCACTACAGAGAAAAAAATGATGGTTACCAGAGGGGAGGAGAGTGGGGGGTGATGGAGATTAAAAGTACATTTATCTTAATGAGCCTTGGGTGATCCATGGAAGTTTTGAATCACCCACCCAACAGTGTATGTTAATTATACTGGAATTTAAAAACCCTTAATTTAAAATATTATGCTTTATATAGAATACAGGTTATTTAAAACCATTTTGAAAAGCTCCAAGATATATTAACTAAATAAAGTAAAGCAAATTATTACAGGAATTATTCCTTAAAAGGAGAATAAGATCAAAGAAAATAAGGAATGGAGGTAACAAAGTCAAGGAGACTTTGATTTTTACTTTGTTTACTTTACCATAATAAATTCTTAAAAAATATATTCTATGGGGCATGTGGGTGGCTCAGTCTGTTAAGTGTCCAACTCTGGATTTCAGCTCGGGTTGTGATCTCAGGATTGCAAGATCAAACCCCTCATTGGGCTCTGCACTGGTCATGGAGCCTGCTTAAGATTCTCTCTCCTTTTTCTTCTTTCCCTCCCCTCAGCTCAGGTATGTGTATTCTCTCTCTCTCTAAAAAACAAAACAAAAAATTAAACTATGATTTCTCTCTCTTCATAGCCTCTGGAAACCACCATTCTACTTTCTGTGTCTATGAATTTGGCTACTCTTAGTACCTTGATGGAATTCAGGACACACTACTGCAAAATAAAGCCTCTTGGCATATTGAATATTTTAAGCCAAAGGAATTTGAGAAACAGCAGGTGCAGGAAGGACTCTCTGACCTTCCCCTGAAGTAGGTCATAGACCCTCATGTGAGAGGTGTCCTCTCTGTACCCAGAGGAAAGGAGCATCCTGACCTCCAAGACGGAGGGACACCAAAAGGGATCTGGACAAACAGGCATTGCTGCTTCCCCGGTTCCCTGCAATTAGCTCGTACCTACCCCATTGTCCTATCACATTTTTCCATGACTCTCCATTCTTATCAAAGCTAGTGTAAAAAACACTCAGGTTTGACTGCTTCTTTGGGTCCTTGTTTCTTTATGATGGCTCCTGTGTCACACAAAACTTATATTAAATAAATTGATATGCTTTTGTATTGTCAATTTGACTTTTGTTATAGGGCCCTTGGCTGGGAATTTGGAAGAGTAGAGGGGGAAAATATTTTTCCTCTTCTACAGTGTTGTGTAAATAGATGCTATTTGTCCTTTTGTAACTGGCTTATTTCACTGAACCTAACATCTTCAATGTCCCTCCATGTGTAGCATGAGTCAAAATTTCCTTCCTTTTTAAGCCAGAATAATATTCCATTGTATGTATTCTGCAGTTATTTTTAATAATACACATGAAGTTCTTCCATAATATACAACTAAAGTGAATATAAAACAAAAGTGTGCTTTCAAAGGTACATTTATGAAAAGTCTTTTGTCAAAATACTGCTTGGCAACATTAATAACAAATTTCAAGGAAATTATATCTTGATTGAGTAGGTGTTTCTATAGTCTGAAAATATTTACTTGCTTGTTTTCATTTAGCTGAGTTGGGAAAGAACCGTAGACTCTGGTAGAGTTTGAAAGTTAAGAAATACAGAAAAAAGAAGAGAGAATCTTCTACTGAATGATAAGTGATGTGCCAGGCACTGTTGAAAGCACATTGCATTTTTAAGCTCGCATAATTCTGTTACCCTGTGTGGTAGATCTTATTATTGTCCCCAGTTTACCAGGTGCTAGGACTGTCCCCAGGTTGGTAACAGTTGAACACCTGTTCTCCAATTCCAGAGCCCATGCTCTTGCTCCTTAACACACCTGAGTATTCTATTTAATAATCTACCATATCTGTTTAACTATGAGGCTTGGGAGATGGAATTTCCAAAAGGTTTTTATTAATGTTATGCTTCCTATCAATTCAGTTGCAGATACTAATCAATGGAATGACCATCAGGGGGAAATGTCCATAGGAGAAACTACAACAAACTGGCCTGGAGGGAAAAGCAGTGTAGACTTGATTGAGATTAAAGTCAAGACCTTGATGATCACAGGATTGTGAGATGTATTTCTTCACTTAAAAAAAGATTTATTTATTTGAGAGAGAGCACACAGGGGGAGGGGCAAAGGAAGAGAGAGAGAGAAAGAGAGAGAGTCTTAACCAGACTCCCCGCTGAGTGCTGAGCCCAACATGGCGCTCAGTCTCATGACCCTGAGGTCAAGACCTGAGCCAAAACCAAGTGTCAGATGCTTAATCCACTGCACTACCCAGGTACCCCTATTTCTTTGCTTTTAAAATGTTTGTGGATTGTGAAGCAAATGCATACTGAAGTCAAAAACTGCCTTTGCTTCCCAGAGATACACATTCCAGAAACATCTAGAGAAAACTGAACTAACAAGTAATTGACTCATTTGCTTCAAATTAACTCTCATGTCTTGTTATTATAGATGTGGACTGTTTGGCAGGCCCCAGATTGATAGTTTTAATAAATATATGTAACAAAACAGTGAAGTTGTTCACGATCTGATCCTTTCTCCATGGAAAGTTATACATGGCAACACACATGGGAAACCATGTGAAGATGGGAGGAAAATCGCTCTGTAAATGGACTGAGAAATGCTGACAAAAGAAACACCTCCTGGATTCTTTGCCATAGATTTCCACTGAATACCCTCAGGGAGCTTACAGTCAAGCAGTAAAGATGGACGTTACACAGACTTACACATAAATATATGTGATGGTAAAGTATGACGTGTTCTAGGAAGGAAAAGCTCTGTGCGCTATTAGGGAAGGGGAGAAGGATGACTTGAGTTAGACTTGAAGGATGAGTGTGTACAGTGAGGTGAAGAGGAGTGTGGTTGGAGACTCTGAGATTAAGAAGGGTTTGGTCCAGTAGAGAGCAGACAGTGGTTTTGTTGGCCATGTTGGATTTAGCTTATGTTCTCTGTGCCATGGTAAATCAGTGATCTGAGTGAGACCTTGAGATCTAATTTGCAATTTAAAAGAACCCTAGAGGCTGCCAGATGGAGGGGGCATTAGAATGGGGCAAGAACAAAGAAGGAAGAGGCCTCTGCAAAGGTCCTATGGGATATCCTGCCCATTGGACTAAGGTGGGGGCAATGAAGGTCGAGGCAGGTCCAAGAGATATTTCTGAGGTGAGGAATACTCATGCCCTCCCTACCATGTCCCCATAATAAATCTGCACTTTTTTATCCAGATGGTTTAGGTGGAATTCTGTTATTTGCTACCAAGGGAATCTGGACTACAGATCAGTTCAGGCCTGTTTAATTATCTGAACCTTGGAGCATGTGCTCCCACTGCTCAGGATGCCACTACCCCTTTCTAGGTGGAAATTTTTCCAATAAGGCCTAATTAACTTGCTCAGAATTGGTTGCCCGCTCTAAGCCTCTGTCCCACTACATGCACACCTCTGTTTTTTGCATTATGTGTTAGTCTGTCACTCAGCCCCTTGCACCATGCCTGGCACATAATTTTACTCAATAAAGGTTTGAATGATGCAAGAATGCAAGGCTATAGGAAGAGAGGGAAAGGAGAAGAGGGAAAGAAGGGGGCAAAGTAGAAGACAATTGGCTTTTCCTGGTCACTCCCACTTTGATCAACAGCAGAGATGTTGGTGGGAAGCAGTGGGGGGTTTCCTCTTAATCTGGCTGGCTTCTTCTGCAGAAACCACAGTTTCATCAGGACAAGGCTCATCAGGGACTGGCCACTTTTGAGGTTCTTCTCCCCTCTTGGAAGCTCAGTTGCTTCTCAGACATGGAAGTGATGCACGTGAGTCTTCATAGACAGCAAGGTCTCTCACTCCTTTACCACACAATGTCTCTCTGTCCTGGGCCCCTGAGAAGTTGCTAGCTCCAAATTAAGCCTTGGGCTAATCTGGCAAGCTTGTGACTTTTCAAGTGTAGTGCACCCTCAGTTTGAGAAGGCTTGGCAAGATATTTGTCCCAGGGTCTTTTATCAGAGGCACTGGATGGGCATGGAGCTCTTAGGGATCAGTCATTTTTCCAAGCAAGGCCCACCCTGGTGAGCCCAGAGTCTCACAGCAGATGGGATGCACACCCACTCCAGGGATTTCTGGGAGTTTAGAAAAAATTGGGTTGGAATCTGTGCTCTAACTCACAGGGCTGCATAAACACATGGACACTCCAAATACAACCAAAGCTAGGCTTAGACTATGGCTGCAAAGAAGCCATTTCCAGTCTGTTTAGACCACAGGCATCCAGTTATTTGGCTTCCTGGAGACCAAGTATTTGGACCACCAAGTATTTCTCTCCTTTTTGATTGATGTCCTATCGGCAGGTCACAGGATATTGTCTTTTCTAAAAGTCAGAGGAAACAGGGATAGATGGCTGCCCCTGGAAGGTCTGGAATGAAGGGAATCTCTCTGTCCTACTTGGTGAAAACTGTCAAGCTTAATAGAATGCATTTTATATTGTAAATATATCATTTATTTGCGCTTTCAAGGGGCTCCCTACAGAGTGTATCCTCTCTGCTCTGTCATCCTTCATAGTTGAAGGTCTGATATATCCAGGGAAAAAAGACCCACATTCAAATATGTTACAGGTAAACTCACATTTTTAAGCCAATGCTCACTCCTTAGGTCTAGCTTTAAGTTCATAATTCTCGATTTCTCTCGATATGAAGAGCAGAATCAAATGCTGATGAGTCAGTGTTGCTCGCGTCCAAGACCAGAACCAGCTGAAAGTTTAAAAACAAAAAAACAAAGCTTAAATAAATATTTTCTAGAATCAAAGAATTTATTTTTTTTTTTCGAAAATAATTAGGACAAAATAGGGAGGGGGTGGTCGGGCAAGAAAATTTGACATCAAAAAAAAATTCACATAGTTTGGGAGTTTTGTGGAAAGCTGGAAAAGAAAAATAGACACAATTCTCTCTCTCTCTCTCTAGGAATTTGCTCTATCAAACAAAAAATATTGATATAGGCTCACAATAAAAAGATACATAGACAACTGCACAAACATTAAAAAAAATAAACAAGAGACCCAAATATTGATAGAAACACTTCCTTGGACTTGTACAATTTGTTTTTGCTGCACATGTATTTTTCTCACTTTTCTTTTATATCAAAGAGGCATGTGGCTGAGAAAGTACAGAGAATAGATCAAAGGCTGGCTGGAGAGAGCAGGGGCCCAGGGCCTGGGGCCTGGGGCAAGGGCCACTGCAGGTCCCTCCTGGAAAGAAGTTACAGAGTCAATGGCTCCAAGGGCCCTTGCCAGGGAAGAACTAAGTTCTACACCTCCTCCGCCACCAATTTTCTGAAACTTGGGTTTCAGTGCCTTTAATCTGGGAAACAGAAGTGATAATGACCCACTCTGGTGATTTCACACAATTGTTGGAGGACAAAAGGAGGCCACAGGTGAGAACACACTCTAAACAACCAAGTAGAGGTACCTAATGGGAGGTTTACTTTTCAGGCCTTCAGGAAGGCTCATTCTTTAGACACTAGCTATTTTATCCACACAAAATCCTAGAGTCCAGGAGTCTAGCCTTGTTTCATGCTGTTCACAATAAGCCTAAACACATCCAGAAAGAAAAGAGCCTCGTTGTGTTTAAAAAAAAAAAATAGGGCTGTAAAAATTGCTGCTGAAATCTTGCTCAGCAAAGAAGATATTTATTCAAAGTAATGACTCACTGAAGAGAAAGGAAAAAAGAGCCTGGAGGAGAGAGAAGATTAGTTGGCAGTGAATATAACCTTCCCCGGCCCTCTCCCAACCTTTCTTCCTAAGAGATATTGTCACAGGAAGGTGAAGTCACCAAAAAATGTGAAGAAGAGAGATGGCCCAGGGAATCTGGAGGAATTTGAAAAATCTCCTAAAGGGAGAATATTGCCCCAGGGCACGTGGGGTGGAGGGGAAAGGAATCCTTCTCTTGGTGACAAAAGGAAGCAGAGAGCTGTTCTTTCGGGGAAAGTTAGACTCTAAGGGAGAGCTCAGTGACAACAGCCAGGGTTTGGGAGTCCAAGGGACTACCATTGACATCTTCCCTCTGCTTCCCATTACCCATGTGACCCCAGGTGACTAGGTCAACTTCTTGCACTTCTTGGGAACGGTAATAAAACATCTCTGAGGAGGCTGGGGCGAGGGATACAGGAGAGATCATTTGCAATGTTCCTGGCACCTAGCAGACACTCAATTTTGTTTTTTTGTTTTTTTTGTTTTTTTTTTTTTTTTTAGGAAAAATCCACAGAAAAAGAAATTGGTATTTATGCATGAATTTTTCATTGATAACCGTTGATGACATTTAGCCTCTTATTTAAAATGTGCTTCAGTATTTCGGAAGTAGTTTAATCAAACTTATACAAAAGTGTTATTATATTTAACAAATATAATTGCTAGGTAGGAGTCAGTTTAGGGAGCAAGTCAATTAAAAGTACAGTGTTTGGCAACATGAATTCATCTCTATCATCAAAAGTCCTGGGGAAAGAGTTTGTGACTTTTTTTAGCTATTGAATAGACTTTACACCAAAATGATACTGCTGCCAGTGAGGAATTTGAGAAGTTTGGAAATACTGAATTCACTGCACAGATGAAGCACCTGCAAAAAAGAAAAAAAAAAAAAAAAAGGATGGGGGGGTGTGGAGGGAATGTTAACAATAATTTAAATCAAAATGGAAGGCTCCCGGGTCCTGCTCCCAGCTTAACATCCACTATGACAGTCCAGGCTTTGATCTTTGTACATCTTACTTCTGACTCCAGGTTTCAATCACTGAAGGAAGCACCTGGCTTTGATTTTAGCTGCTTCATTAAAAAGATTACAACCCAAATGTTGGCCCAAGTTTGCCTACAGAGCCAGAAATGTCAAGATGGTCTGGGATCCCCGCTGTGTCTCCTTGGGGAGCTCCGATAGACCAAACTGTGCCAATAGAATGACCTCACCAAACTTCATTCGGCAATATTAGGTGGACACTTACCAGATGCTGTGACCACCCCAAGCCCTGCAGGTGGTTCTCCAAAGGCAGATAGAAAAGCTTAAAACAAATTTCATATGGTGACCGTTTGTGAATATCTTCAAAACAAATCTACTTTAAACAAAGTTACACACACACATACACACACACACAATTGGTGATTCCATCCATTCTAAGGAAGATGGGCATGGAGGAACGAGTGCAAAGTGTAAAAATCAGTTGCCATACTCCTAATGGAGAATTATCTATATTTTCTTAAATCATAAGAATCTGTGCTTTTTTTTCCCCTAACATTTCAAGTTTAGGCTATTCAAATGTTTTTCTTTATCAGTTAGAAACTGCATTCTTATGCACCACAGAGGACGTGAAAATTTCCATAATTCAGAGCCCTTGGTTCTAAACAATGTCCTTGATCTGATGGGACAGTGCAATAAATTGTTTTAATAAGATCCTTCAACAAATTGTTAGGCTGCATTTAATTTAATTAACTAAAAACTCATTTTATAAGTCTCTAAGCCTTCCCAAATAGAGAAGAGATTCCAAATACAAATGACAAAGTCGGAGTCATCTTCTCCAAGGCATCCTGCCACCTGGCTCACCTGAGACCTCACCACATTGCTTACCCAGGGCCAGCGACAGTGCAGTCACCCAGGACCCTGTGTTCAGAAGAGCTCTGTGCTTGTGATTTAATGCTCTGTAGTAGTTACTGCCTTAAAATTCTTAATTTTATGTTTGGAATATGCTTTGTAAGTGAAGTCTCACAGGCCAGCGGAGTGTGGAGGAGGGGCAGGAGGAAGCATGGAGGGAGAAGTGGAGTGGTAGCCTACCTGCACACACCCCCCCGAAGTCTGGCATCCTCCAGTCTCTGGCATTGGCGCCCCCTCCTGCTGCCTCCAGCCCACTGGGTTTCATTCTCCCCGCCTTCATCTTCTGGAAGGTGAGGCTGCTGTCTTCTACCTACTTCTGATCATCTCAACTCCAGGAGCCTAGAAGGGTGAGGGTTGGGCATGACAGGGTCATAGCACATGCTGTGGGCAGCTCAACAGGGATGAGCAAAACGCTCATCCCCATTCTGGTACTTAGTGCACCCCTGGGCTAGGAGGGCACCATCTGCCATGGATTAGGGCAGTGAGTCTATGGGGAAGGGAGATGTCTGGTTTATCTTCCCACTCTGGTGGGGCCCAGCATATAAACCCTGTCTGTGGAAGAAAAGGAGAGTCTACAGTTGTCTGGCCTGAGTGTACTCAGTTTCTCTGACTTTCAAGGCAAGGATGCCCCAGGTGCCTATAAAGGCCACAATCCCCCCAAGAGTATCTGCAAAAGAGAGCACTTCCTCAGGCTAGTTCTGTGTCTTGGGGGACTCTCTCTCTCCTTCCAACAGTCCTGCATCTAACATTCAGTGAATTTATGTGCGAGTTAAATGTTCTAATATTTGCATTTAAAACTGACACTGTACAATACAAAGATGAACAAGAAAACTCATGTTAATATAATAAATTTTAATTTTTCTTTACTTAGAATACCATCAATTGACAAATAAAAATTCCTTGACAAGTTGAGAGACAAAGGACAGAAGAAATGAAAACACTTTATTAGTACTCTTAATGGACCTTTTTTTTTCTACTTTTTGAACAGGGGTACTTACATTTTATTTTACCCTGGGTTTCCTCTATCATGACCCGGGTGAAAGCTATGGATAAAAAGCTTTAAAAAAAATCACGGTTTAAAATTTTCACTTCTCAGTTGATCGTTAAATAGTTGTAAAGACACAGAATCTTTCCATTTCTTTCCATATCTCAGATGATTATTTACATTTCTTTTAGATCCCAAGGCTAGATCTTCTTTCCTTCTTCTTCTCCACCTTTTAAGAATTATTTTACATGTGAAGTTTTTTCTTTCTAGGGTTCCTATGTGGTTGAAACACAATTACTTGTGGAAAACCATTATATATATATATATATATATATATATATATATATATATACCACAACTCTTCATTTTTAAGCTTTTTTGTAAATATGGAACTTAGAAAAGCTATCTCTCAAATAGTCTAGCCTAAGGGTGATCAAAGACGTATACTCTATTAACAAGAAATAAAATTCAAAATAATTCAAATTCTTTACTTGGGCTTTTCCTATTCAAAGATGAGGCCCATGGATATTCTTGAAATTCCATATCTTCCTCCCATTTACTTCCATCTTTCACTCAAGTACACCCAACTAGTGATAGAGCCAGGATTTAAATCTACAGCTGATTCAAAAGTCACCCTCTTTGCCATTCTAGTTATGTCAATGGTTGTCAAATTTTAGCAAGCAGAATCCAGAATCCAGAATCCCTTGGATGTCTTATCAAAGCAGATTGTTGAGTCCCACTCCCAGAATTTCAGATTCATTGAGTCTGAGATTCTGCATTTCTAACAAGTTCCAAGGGGATGCTGCTGCTGGTGGTTCAGGATGGGACTTTGAAAGCCGCTGACTCTGTCGCAGTTTAAAATCTGATGTAAAATAAACTATAGAGAGAAACTTCATTTTCGTAGTGCTTTCTCATACAAAGGAAGGATACTTAGCCTTGTGATGTTCCCTGAACAAAGGAAAGATACTCACCTGCTAACAATTTTCTTTAAATCTTCGGCACATTTCAAAGGGCTGCCCAGTGCTGTCAAGACCAGGTCTTCCAAAGGTATTGGTTGCCAGTTAAGCTCCCGTGCTCTGTGTGGAGATGTAGAAACGCATCAGTGCA